>NC_088170.1:16092169-16702585 GCF_028769735.1 Zonotrichia leucophrys gambelii | reverse complement strand
AGGTCATGGAAGAGATTGCATGACCTGGCCATTAGGACCTCTGGGGGCAAGCGGATGCCCTGAGGAAGCCTCTGGTTGCCCACAATGAAGTGATTGAGGCGTCTCGTTTCCACAGACGTGCGCAGGCTCTCGCTGATATCCATCAGCCGACTCACAAAATGTCTCCTGCGCCACACTGACGCGGGCAAGATGCTCAGGAGGTGCATGACAATGGTCTTGATGGTATAGGTGGAAAAGCCTAAGCCCAGCTGAAGACGAGTGAAGAACTGCAGGCATTTCAGGTGCAAGCTGTCAGGGGGAGCCCGCCTGGCGATGTACATGAAGAACTTCCTCTCGGCCACAGCGTAGCTCTCTGGCCAGATTGTGCTGGAGGTGTGGGCTTGCCTAGGCTGGCTGCTCACAAAGACGTCTGAGTTGCCTTGCCGCACCCCAAAGAGCATCTCGATCCGGTAGCTTTCTCTGCCATTGGTCACCTTGAACTGGCAGGAGCGTCTGGAGGGCAGCAGCACTAAATGCCAACGGTGTGACTCAGGCAAAGCTGGCCAGATTGCTCTCACCAGCTGGTAGAACCAGCGGGCAGTTTTCTCCACGTCCAGGTAGGAGCCTGTGCACAGGGTATGAAGGAGGCTGGGATCCTGATGCCTCCTCAGCTCCTCCTCAGGGTGGTGCAGGAAGCACAGCATGTTCTCACCCTGCTGCTCACTCGTGCAGGTGCACTCCTGCTGCACGCGGATGTGGAAGTTCCTCAAGCGCCTCTGCTGTGCAGTGCCCAGCTCTAGGTGGAAGCTGTGCCCTCGGGGAGGTGTCATGGGTACGAGCACCTGGTAGACAACATCCTGCTCACGGGGACTCCAACCTTCGAAGGCACTGCCCACCCCAATGGCTCCGTGCAGCACCGGATAGAAACTGTTGGACAAGACCCGTCGACAATAAATTGCAAAATGCTCCATCAGGGTTCTTGTCCACATGCATCCTCCCTGCAGGTCCTGCACAGGCCACTGTATGCGCTCCATTAAGACTCTTCCAAAATTGTCGGCACGATCACGGGATTCTTGCACTTGATTTCCGACGTCCATGACGTTCACTGCGAAGCCAGCCTCATTGCCAGCTTCATTCGCAGCAGCATTGTCGACATCCTCTGCACGGCCACCATCACCGTCATCTTCCTCCACCTCCATTTCATTGTCTCCTTCATCTTCATTTGCAAAGTCTTCTTCATGTGCATCCACATTTTCAACCTCCTCTTCATTTACACCATCATGTCCTTCTCCTTGCTCCTCTCTCCTCAGGCTCCCTTTCCTCCACATATACCACAGTGCCAAGAGAAGGAGCAGGAGGCCAGCAAGAGCCCAGACCTGCCAGTGCTGCCGGGCAGAGGAGAGCAGGTCTCCCCAGGCCAAGACACCCTGCTTCAGCAGGACCAGCTGCTCCACCTCGCGCTGCAGACGAATCTTCTCCTCTTCCTGGAGCTTGGCACGCACCTCCATTTGCAGACGTGCCACCTCGTCCAAGCCATCACCCACGGGCTGTGGGTACTGGACTAAACTTTGCAAGAGCAAGAGCCACAATACCCAGGTATCCAGTGGTCTGCAGGAGGATGGAGAGAAGGCCTTGAGAGAGAGGGGCTGAGAGGGAGGCAGCTGGCAGCAGGGATTGGCGGGGAGAGGGGGGGGGGCAGCAGGGACAGGAATCCCAGGGATCTGGGAGCAGGAAGCACAGGACCCCAGAGAGCTGGCAAGCAGCCAGGCCCGTTCTGCTGCCCGAGCAGCAGCAGCAGCAGCAGCAGCAGCAGCAGCAGCAGCAGCACGGTGTCCTGCCCAAGGCTACGCTATGAGGGGCTGTTCCTGGATGCAGAGGGAAAAGCCAGCCCCGGGTACTGCGTTTCTGCGCCGGCCCTTATGCCCAGCCCAGCCTCCCCACCATGTGTGCACTCACCGCTTGCCCAAGCAATACAGGGCCAGCGTTACCTGCTGGGGCCTTGTATAGCTGCCCCCATTTCTGACATGGCCCCGTGATGTCATGCTCGTCACAGTACACCACAACCAGCCCAGCCCCACCCTTTGTCCCCACCCCAGCTCGGACTGTCGCAGGGGCCCTGGGCTACCGGTTAAGGCAGCCTTTGAGTGAATCTTCTTCAAAGAGCCTCTCTTGGCCCTTCTCTTGTCTTTTGTCTCAGCTGCCCTCCACTGGCAATCTCATAGATATCCATGTTGGAAGGCACTCTTGAGGATCATGGAGTCAAAGCCTTGACTCCATGCTGAGCTTCAGTCAAATCCTCTCAGTCTATAAAAGCTGCACTTTGGTTTCAGCCTGGCTGCTTTTCTGCAGAATGAGCATGACAGCATCCTCCTGGCTTCCCCACACCACTTGTGGACCAGGCCTCTGGAGAGCACTCCTTTGTTCTGCTCCAGAAAGAGTTTCCCAGCACAATTGTTCTGCATTAGAAAGATGTATTTTTAGTGACCAGTTCCAGATAGATTGGTCTGTCTTTCTGTGCATAATCAGGCACAGCTACACAGACTCGCAGTGATGAACCGCCATCTAAGAGTCGCAGGCTGCTATTGTCATTCTTGCCCCTGATTCCTACCCAAAAATGCTCAACCCCATCAGCACCATCATTAAGCTCTAGACAGGTGGAACCCAGCCTTACATAGAGGGTGACCCCAGCAGCCCTCCTTCCCTGCCTGTGTCTTCTGCAGGGTTACAAATATATAAACCAGAGGGAGCATAAAACAGAGGGGTATTGTGGTGGCCAACAGCTTGCCGGAAGGCCTCACGGTTTCATTTCATCCTAATTTTAGAACTGAAGCATAAGTCATTCTATAAGTACTTTAATTATGAAACTTAAGCAGTGTGGACCGTTAGGGAGCAGGCCCGGAGCGTTGGGGACACCAGCACCTATTGGCTGTTCTACCAGGTGGCAACTGCTTCAACCAATGTGGACTGACCAGGCAGACATTCAGATCTGCAAAGGAAGAGAGCACTCAACAAAAGTTGCTTGCTGTGCATGAACCTTGGTGTGTGTGTGTGTATGGTCCCATTCCTGCCTCCACAACCAAAGTGACAGAGGGCTTCCATACAGTAGGAAACTGGAGAAGAAGTCTTGTTCCTTCTGAGTACCACAGGCAGTGGGGGAAGGAAGAGGGTGATGCACCTGGGAATTAGGATAAAAAAGGGGGCCGCGCCCTTGTCCTGGGTCTCAACAAATGGAGACACCCCAAGGGGAAATGTCCCTTGGCCTCTCCCTTTATTCCAATAACATAACAAGACTCCTCTGTGTCCTCCCTGGAGATAACCTCTGGCATTGTGTGGTTTGTTCCCCACAGGGAGCAGGAACTACTCTTTCAGTGCCCATTCTTCAGCTCTTCTCTGCTTTCTAACACGTCTAGAAGCCCGTGTCCTTGCTGCTGCACGGATCTCCCACGGTTCTCTGCCAGCAGCGCTCCAGAGCTCCCAGCTCCTCCAGCTGGCAGGGCCTCAGCGCCTGCCCTGTGCCCTCCCGCCCTGACGGCCACACCAGGCCCTGCTTGCTGTCCTCATGGTGGCACTCCTGGCCCCAGTGCTCTCCAAGGCCTTCTCCGGGGGCACCTTCCTGCGGCCTTTCACTCTCTGCACCAGGCCCAGCAGAGACCTGAGAGCGGCAGTGTCTCGGACAAGGGCCTGCAGGGACTGCACCAGGTCCAGTGGCTTCCCACTGACAAGCGGGGCCGGCTTGGGCTGGAGATGCACAAGAAATTCTTGCCTCTCAGGCTGCTCAGGCCCTGGCCCACACTGCCCACAGCAGCTGTGGCTGCACCATCCCTGGCAGCATTCCAGGCCAGGCTGGACGGTGCCTGAAACAACCGGGCCTAGGAGAAGGTGTCCCTGCCCTTGGCAGCAGGGTGCAACAAGACCATTTTTAAGGATCCTTCCAAGGGAGGCCCTTCTGGCCTTCTGTGGTCGCAGGGGCCGCGGTCAACTGGACTTCATTTCTGATTAGAAACAATTCACCACTGCAAGTTTGGCCAATTTCAAGGAGACTCTTCACAAGCTCACATTCACAACTTGTCGCTTTTACCTACACCACAGGTCTGGTTGGGGTCAAGAAAGTCTTGCACGATGCAGGTTCTGGAATCTTGTCCATTATTAAATCAAGAGCAACGAAATTTCTAGGTTGCTACTCATAAAAGCACTAACTATAGAACATAATTGTGTGTCCCCAGCAGACAGAGACCCCATCTATATCTTACTACTACATTAAAAAAAAACTCTTTAATATTAAACTCTTCATATATACAATATAAAAGATGTAATTGGTATGTATGGTATAAATGTATCGATTTCATGAAAACCTTATAATAATGTGCTATACTGTATATACGATATAAGTGCCCTATGAGCATTAATATGTATCACAGCTTAGAGTGACGCTAAATATTGGCTATATTGCATTCTTTAAACAAAATTACATATTTGACCCTTTAGAATAATTTCTTCTCATTATATAAAATTACATAATTCATGTAATTGACCATATATATATATTATTCTATTGGCTTTTATGATCTTTTACTATTATATATGGTAATTGATAAGCTTTCTAGCATATAATATGTACACAGGGGATATATATACACCAATTAACAACTTAGATCTCTACGTATACAAAATATCAGGTCAGCTCCAGCACGGTTGGTACAATGCTGACCTGAAGGATTCCCATGCGGGAAGAAGGAGAAGCACCATCCATTCACTGATCCTAAACATTGTAGCCAGAGATTGTGGAGCCTCTCTCCCCAGAGAAAGTTAAGAACCTTGTTCCAAACGCAATCCTTTGTAGTGTAGAGCGGGAAGACCTGCCTGGAGCACCTCTGAACCAAATGATACCACCAGTGGTCCTTTCAAACATTCCCTCATCTGAGATTCTGAGATCGGCGTCTCTGCACAGGATGAAGCCCTCGGAGGGAATATGGACTCAAAGAAAGAGGTGGGGGAACAATAGCATTTCCTTGTGCATCTTCCTTGATCTATGTAGCCAACCTGTTCATCACTGGATGCAGTGCTTGGGAGGCTCTTGAGACCACACTGTTGCTGCTGCTGCTGCTGCTGCTGCTGGCATAGTGCTGCTACGCAGCGTTTTCCCTTCCCTCTCCAAAGCCCACATTCTCCCTTCTTTTCCCGTCACCTGAGAGCTGCTTCTCTGCCACCCGGTGGGAGCCTCACAAGCACAGCTCTGTGCAGAATAACCTCTTTCACCGTTCATTTCTAAGGATCCGTTTGAACCAACGCTGCAGATCCATGTACTGGTTCATTGCCTGAGAGTGGGCAACGGGATTCATCACCAGGTCATGGAAGAGATTGCATGACCTGGCCATTAGGACCTCTGGGGGCAAGCGGATGCCCTGAGGAAGCCTCTGGTTGCCCACAATGAAGTGATCGAGGCGTCTCGTTTCCACAGACGTGCGCAGGCTCTCGCTGATATCCATCAGCCGACTCACAAAATGTCTCCTGCGCCACACTGATGCGGGCAAGATGTTCAGGAGGTGCATGACAATGGTCTTGATGGTATAGGTGGAAAAGCCTAAGCCCAGCTGAAGACGAGTGAAGAACTGCAGGCATTTCAGGTGCAAGCTGTCAGGGGGAGCCCGCCTGGCGATGTACATGAAGAACTTCCTCTCGGCCACAGCGTAGCTCTCTGGCCAGATTGTGCTGGAGGTGTGGGCTTGCCTAGGCTGGCTGCTCACAAAGACGTCTGAGTTGCCTTGCCGCACCCCAAAGAGCATCTCGATCCGGTAGCTTTCTCTGCCATTGGTCACCTTGAACTGGCAGGAGCGTCTGGAGGGCAGCAGCACTAAATGCCAACGGTGTGACTCAGGCAAAGCTGGCCAGATTGCTCTCACCAGCTGGTAGAACCAGCGGGCAGTTTTCTCCACGTCCAGGTAGGAGCCTGTGCACAGGGTATGAAGGAGGCTGGGATCCTGATGCCTCCTCAGCTCCTCCTCAGGGTGGTGCAGGAAGCACAGCATGTTCTCACCCTGCTGCTCACTCGTGCAGGTGCACTCCTGCTGCACGCGGATGTGGAAGTTCCTCAAGCGCCTCTGCTGTGCAGTGCCCAGCTCTAGGTGGAAGCTGTGCCCTCGGGGAGGTGTCATGGGTACGAGCACCTGGTAGACAACATCCTGCTCACGGGGACTCCAACCTTCGAAGGCACTGCCCACCCCAATGGCTCCGTGCAGCACCGGATAGAAACTGTTGGACAAGACCCGTCGAAAATAAATTGCAAAATGCTTCATCAGGGTTCTTGTCCACATGCATCCTCCCTGCAGGTCCTGCACAGGCCACTGTATGCGCTCCATTAAGACTCTTCCAAAATTGTCGGCACGATCACGGGATTCTTGCACTTGATTTCCGACTTCCATGACGTTCACTGCGAAGCCAGCCTCATTGCCAGCTTCATTCGCAGCAGCATTGTCGACATCCTCTGCACGGCCACCATCACCGTCATCTTCCTCCACCTCCATTTCATTGTCTCCTTCATCTTCATTTGCAAAGTCTTCTTCATGTGCATCCACATTTTCAACCTCCTCTTCATTTACACCATCATGTCCTTCTCCTTGCTCCTCTCTCCTCAGGCTCCCTTTCCTCCACATATACCACAGTGCCAAGAGAAGGAGCAGGAGCCAGCAAGAGCCCAGACCTGCCAGTGCTGCCGGGCAGAGGAGAGCAGGTCTCCCCAGGCCAAGACACCCTGCTTCAGCAGGACCAGCTGCTCCACCTCGCGCTGCAGACGAATCTTCTCCTCTTCCTGGAGCTTGGCACGCACCTCCATTTGCAGACGTGCCACCTCGTCCAAGCCATCACCCACGGGCTGTGGGTACCGGACTAAACTTTGCAAGAGCAAGAGCCACAATACCCAGGTATCCGTGGTCTGCAGGAGGATGGAGAGAAGGCCTTGAGAGAGAGGGGCTGAGAGGGAGGCAGCTGGCAACAGGGATTGGCGGGGGGGGGGGGGGGCAGCAGGGACAGGAATCCCAGGGATCTGGGAGCAGGAAGCACAGGACCCCAGAGAGCTGGCAAGCAGCCAGGCCCGTTCTGCTGCCCGAGCAGCAGCAGCAGCAGCAGCAGCACGGTGTCCTGCCCAAGGCTACGCCATGAGGGGCTGTTCCTGGATGCAGGGGGAAAAGCCAGCCCCGGGTACTGCGTTTCTGCGCCGGCCCTTATGCCCAGCCCAGCCTCCCCACCATGTGTGCACTCACCGCTTGCCCAAGCAATACAGGGCCAGCGTTACCTGCTGGGGCCTTGTATAGCTGCCCCCATTTCTGACATGGCCCCGTGATGTCATGCTCGTCACAGTACACCACAACCAGCCCAGCCCCACCCTTTGTCCCCACCCCAGCTCGGACTGTCGCAGGGGCCCTGGGCTACCGGTTAAGGCAGCCTTTGAGTGAATCTTCTTCAAAGAGCCTCTCTTGGCCCTTCTCTTGTCTTTTGTCTCAGCTGCCCTCCACTGGCAATCTCATAGATATCCATGTTGGAAGGCACCCTTGAGGATCATGGTCTCAAAGCCTTGACTCCATGCTGAGCTTCAGTTAAATCTCTGAGTCGTCAAGGTTCGAAAATCGTGAAAATAACAAAGTCTAAGTAAAGTTTTACGCTAACCATTCCCTAATCATCTAGGGCCAAAAATGCCACATCAACATGTGTTTTTATTCTGAGTGTGGTGATCCAGTAATTTTCCTGGGCAACATGTTCTTAACTTGATATCCTTTTTGTTGAAACAATCTCATCTGAAACTGCTTTGGCACAACTTGAGGTATTTTTCTCTGGTCATGTTTGTTTCCTGCGCTGATATAATAACCCCACCCTTGTAACAATCTCTCTTCAAGGGTGCTGTAGACAACTATAAGGTCTCCCTGAGGCACTTTTTCTCTGCTAGACACTTCCACTTCCCTCAGGCCTTCTTCATCACATTTGCTCTCCAGACTGTTCTTTAGTTCCATTTCGCTTCTGTGCATACACTCAAACACATCCATATCTTTCTTGTCATGAGGGGACCAAAAGTGGATGCAGGATTTGTAGTATAGCCTCACCAGTTCCCTGTGAGGGAGAACAATCACTGCTCTGCTCCTGCCGGCCTCATTGCTTCTGGCAGAACCTGGGATGCCATTGGCTTCTTACCAATTTCACACATGCTCTCCCTATGACTAGAAATAGGTGAAGCAGCCCACCAGGGCAGGAACTGAAGTGGTCCGGCAGGGAGAAGGGTTGTCCTTATCAGACGTCCTGGCAAGCTGGCCAGCACCGATTGCAGCACGGGGGGCACTATCCCACTCCATGTTATAGCAGTCGCGTTTGCCTTGGTGAAAGGACGAGGCCGCCTCTGGCTACAACCAGCAGGAACGAGAGAGTGCTCTCCAGCTGGGGCAAATCCAGGTTTATCGCGATCCCAGGCAAGCCAACAACAGAATAGCCCAAGTGGGTGGGTACATCAGCTTATAAAGGGGAAGGGATACAGGGGAGGAGCCCGTCCTTGGGCGAATGAGTATCCAGAAGGGAGTGGGGTACAGAGGACTGACATAAGGAAAATACCAATAGTAACAAACTGAAGGAGGGGCCCTGGCTCCCGAGCCAATCACTCAGTGCTCTATGTAGAAGTTTGTAGAGAAAAACGTGGGAGCAGAGAGAGACTGGCAGGGCACCGGGGAGGGGTTTGGGAAAGGATACATTCATCACTAGGACAACTGGGGAGGAGTTAGGATAACAGACAGCGGCAGGGAGGGGACGGAGTTCCAGGGCAGAACCATTACAATACAAGGGGGAAACAGAACAATCCAAACTGTGCAAACACAACACAACATAGGGCTTAAAAAAAGACAGTTCTTGCCAAACCACCTTTTGCTGACCCAAAGCACAAATTGATGGCAAAATCTTAGGTCAGGTTTTTCAGCATTTTAGGCGTTTTACAGATTTGGAATGAACATGCAACCAGCCAGTGTGGTATAGTACTCTCCTACACTGTGGTGACACACTCATCTGAAGCTGTGGGCGGTGCCCTCCCTCATGCCATGCCAGCAGTGCCACAGGCCAGAGTTCTCGCACCTGGAGGATGAACATCAGACAGGGACAGTTAGGTTTTCTGTGGTCTCACCAAGACCCTTCCATGCACATCTGCCGGGTTTAACTCCAGCACCTGAGGTTCACCCTATGACCAATAAGGAGAGCAACACAACTGAGTTCTTCCATCAAATTATTTTATATAGCATTACACAGGATTGTCACTTAAAATACAGGCAGAAGTTCTCAGGTAGTTGTTTCATGTCTTCATCATGTTCTAGCACCTATATTGGCATGTTATTATCAGCCAGGATGAGAGCAGAGGGACAGAACTCCTCTGTCACACCACAGCACCTAGGGTTAGTATACTTGGAGGGAGGGATGATTCCTCCTTAAAAATACTGACAGAGGCATGAAGAAGAGAGGCACCTGCCTCTCTTCAGACCAACAAAAGCTGCGGGTGAAGTTCACAAGAGCAGCAATGTCAGAGGTGCCTCTTATGCATTTCTCTCTTCTCCTGCCCTTGCCTCCCCAGAGCACCAGAGAGGGAAGGACAGGGCAGAGTCAGACAAAATACAAAGATCTGCAGCCAGATTCTCCATTTTAGTGTATTTATTGACATGGTGTAGGATTAAGTGCAAAGTTTAATGGGGAGGGGGGAGGAAGCAAAGCCCAGAAGAAATTGAAGCAATACACGGAATAAATTAACTCTACAACTACATATAGTTATGAAGTGGGTATGTATGTCAGTGCTCAGGACGAGCGAGATAGCTCTCCTGAAAACTTGTGCCCTGTGCTTCAGTCTGACTCACATCTTTATTCACAAAGGTATTTCATATGCAATACATTGCACAACTTTTCTATGCATATTTAACTCCTGGCCCTGCCTGTTCTTGCCTCATATGGCAATCAGATCTATGCCCTTGTGGGCATGCGTTGTTTTCTGTGGTGGTCGCACAGGAGTCTCTGGTGGTCTCTGAGGCTGAAGATTGTGGTTGTCTTCATGACTGAACTTTTCTCCTTTGCGCTTTTGGTCTCTTGGCTCTTATCTGAGTATGTCTGTCAGCCTTGATTAGCTTGGAGACAGAGGAGTCTTTTTACCTGGGCTCTTTGCATCTCTTGGTCTTCTCTGGTGTTGTTCTTTACGCAAGAAACTTCAGAAATTTGCATTTTCTTATGCTTTTTGTACCATGGCAGAGGTTTCTTAAGTAAAAAGGTTAATATTCAATACATAGTTATACAGGCTAAACTTTAAATGCTTAATTCATATTGCTAATTCAAGTGAATTCCAAAAATCTCTATTTCAAAATGAGGAAAATTGCATACAAATAACTGATAATGGCATTAGAATCTGAATGGGAAAGAAAGGTTGGCAGCTGCACACCTTTTTTTTTTTTTATTTCTTTGTTTAAATAGCAAGACAGTGGAGTGCCCTTTTGAAAGCATATAAGCCTGGATATTTTTGTTAGGAATTATAGAGAGCATGCCCTTAATAGTATTATTTTTCTAGACCCATTATCCAAGACTTGCTCTCATCTACTGTCTTGGTTTGGAAAGACAGGTATCTGCTAAGGAAGGCAGGAGCCTCCCCCAAAATGGAAAATGTAAACCTCCTCCCTCCGAATTGCTGTAAATTTTAAATTAAGGGGGCTCTTGGGCAAAAAATGTGGGAGCGGGAATAACAGTTCTTTACTAGGGAAGAAAATAAAAAGATAGAATAAACAATGCAGTAATCCAAAACAACACTGACAGAGTCAGAACACAACCTGGCACCCTGTTGGTCAGGGTGTTGGTAGCAGTCCAATTGGAATTGTGGCTGCAGTCCTCCTGAAGTGTCAATTGTGGTTCTGTTGGAGCAGGGATCCTGTAGAAAGGTGTAGTCTTCCTTTGAAGATTCAGTGGAAGGGGCAGCTGTTCTTCTGGGAAAATCCAGTGGAGAAGCAGTGCTGGTGTTACAGAATCTCAAGATTATATATGGGTAGAATGCTTTGATCTTCCCTCTGGGTGGAGCAAATCACAATGGGATGCTGTAGTTCTTATCAGCCGTGCAGGGACATTCAATGGCCTGTTATCAGCAGATATCTCCCCAGAGAGAGGAGTGGTTGTGGAAGACATAAGGAAAACTTCCCACTTAACAGAAGACAACTGCCATAGAGATAGCAAATTGAATACAATTTGCTTGGCAAGCCAGGACATCTACTTAAGGCAATCATTGAAGAATTTAAAAGTACAACTCAGTCACTGCTTCAAAGGCTGGGTTTTGGCTGTTTTTTCTGAAAGGGAATACAAAGATACCACTATCACAAGGGGTCTTCCCATGGTAATTATCAGGAATATACTTCAGACACTGGAATCTGGGAAAAAAGGCTCTAAGTGTGACCATTGTGCCTTAAAAAAAATAACCTTCATAATCATTGTTGCAGGGAGCCCCCTGAGCAGGCAATGACGACCCTTGACTCCATGATTGCAGAAGGCTGAACAAAAGCTTTATTAAGCTATACAACATCACGCTACATACTACACCAATACTATACTACTACTATACTAAAAGGAAAAACCCAGTGCCCTTGCTGGACAGTTCGATACACATGTGGCTCCCATTGGTCAAATGAAATAAAAACACCATCACCAGAGTCCAATTAAGAAACTACCTTTTGGTAAACAATCTTCATAACACAATCCTCATGTGCCAAGCAACCAGAGTAGCAAATAGAGATAACAATTGTTTTTCTTTTTTCTCTGAGCTTTCTCACAGGTTTCCTTAGGATTTTTCCTGGGAAAGTTGTGCCTGCTGCTCTCTATGAAGAGAGCTATGGCCACACATAAGGTAGTCTCATGTCCCAGTGCACTGCCACTCCATCACAGCCAGGCAGGAGATTCTACCCAAGCAGAGCCATCCTCCAAGGTTCTAGCACAGAGAAGCTCAGATAGAGGTGCTGGTTTACATCAGTGCTTTTTTCTTTCCCTTTGCAAATTAAAGGATATCTCTGCCTTGATTTGTAATCACAGAGAAATGCAGATTTGCATCTAACAATAGTCTTTCTGGCAAACCCTCACCTTCATGAAAAGTTCTTTAATTCAGCATGTGTTTGTTCAGATTTTCAACTTCTCATATCATAAATTCCTGAAATTTCTCATTTACTGGATTATTCACCATTTAGTCAGTATGTTTATTTGGGCACCTCAAAAGGGAATTTTATACAGATTTTCTCATGCAGGAAGGCAGATGAGTACACACACACACCCTCCACACACAGTCAGAAGCTACAGAGAGGTGAGAAACAGCATTGTAAAATGAAAAGCAACAGGGCCTAAAGACACCTGGGAAACAGGTTATGCAGCAGCATCTCCACAGAGTCCCTTTCCCTCTGCAGGAGCAGTGCCTGCCCCTGCCATGGATAGGTAGTGAGATGTTTTCCTGTGGAGACCACCCTTGGCCACCCCTGCCCTGCTTCCAGCATATGGCATGAGGAGCACCTCACCCTGGCTTTCCTTGTTTGCAAAGCACCCTCCTTTTTCTTTTTTTTTTAATAAATAATCTTCATTAGAAGTCAGCAAGCTAAAACAACCATTAAAACACCTCCTCACAGAAAGATAAATATGAAATTAAACTCACAGCAATTGGATTACTAGAGCTGTCAAATCACAGAAAGAATAATTCCAGAGAAGAACATACCTCCAGCTATTAGTTAATTTTCCAGTACACTAATTCAGACTATTTGCTGATGGATTTTGCCATGCCTGATTATCAATCAGTTAAAACCCAAACCCCTTGCTTGGAAACTACTGGTTATCCACAGCATTTCTCCAAAGATAATGCAAGCAGGATTTCCATAAACTTGCTTTAGCTCCCTGATAGACAATTAATTCTTAAATCCCTCATGCTGGATTTGCTTCAATGCTTGGATGAGAGGAAATCAGAGATATTGGAAAGTAATAAGGTCCAATACTCTTTGCTACATGCAAATATAGCTAAGTATGCAGAGAGGCTGCCACTGAACAGTCAGCACAATTATCTGCAGCTAATCCAAAATAGCTTATGAGCAAAACCAGAGTGAGCAGTTCATGCCGCTCCTAGGATTGCAAAGGAGGCTTTCTTGATTGCACTGGCTCTAAGCCAGCAACAAGTGGATTTTCTGGAGCCACCAAGTTTGTGATAGATTTTGTTCCAGAGGAAAGTTGTGATGAGGAGGAGGTGGGATCACCTCTCAGACATTTATCCATGGTTCTCCCCATAACAGGTCAGCACCCAGGTGCCCACACTCCTCCCACCCTGCCTTCCATTTGTGTCCTCTGGGTGGAGTCTGTCACTCTCACAAGCACTCTGTGACAATCCTGCTTGGTCTAGGAGTGGCCCTGGAAGGCATCCATGCAGCATCCCCACAACGGCAGACTATGTAGTTTGAAAAGGATTTTCCAACATGCTCTAATTTGGTTTAACTCCCACTGAATTCACAGCTAAGTCAGTGGTGGGAGTCTTCGAAAAAGAACACCCACGGCCCAGAGAAAGCACCATTTTTGGACAGTATCAATGCCTCCTGTGGGTAGAGGAGGTAGGAGGGAAGGCACTTCCTGCCTGGCACACATTCCACATCTCCTCACACACAGTCACCTCTGAGAGACCTTTATTCTTCTGCCCTCAGAGCTGTGTGGTCATTTCCACCCATTTATTACCACCAGTACTGACAGCATTTCCTACCCAGCTTTGTAGGAATAACCTCACAAGAGCAAGGCAGTGAGAAGTCAGAGAGCATTTTCCAGCATGCTCAGTGAGGTTGTTTGCTGATGGATTTTGATACACTTGATTACTGAGCCATTAAAAAAATCTCTTTGGAAGTACTGTCTGCCCGCCAGCATTTCCCCAATGGGTATTCTCCTGAGCCTTTATGTGACAGCTTACATGCAGCTGGGCTCCAGCAAAGACTCAGGCCACCTGTCTCAGGCTCTGCACCATCAGAAGCAGTACAAGCTGGGACCTCAGAGCTAGCATTAAAGCACTCCACACTCAGCCTGCTGGTCACTGAACCCTTTCCTCTAAGGGACACAGACCTGAAGGTTCCCAACCATCCATCAGGATTGTGTTTTCTCGCCTGTGTTATTCTGTTCTTCTGCTGTCAACATCTTCTTGAAAGGTTAGACAAGGAGAACTGTGAGGCTGTTGAGAAAATATAAACCTTCCCTGTGTACCCTCCAGCTATCCTCCCAGTACCAGCCAAGTTTCTTCCTCCTCCAGGCTACTTGTGCCTGACTGCTCTTCTTCTCCAGGTGAAACTGAAATCCACTTCCTTCTTTGCCCTGCCACAACTCACAACTGTCATGGGGTCGACATCCAGCTGAACACGAGCCGGCAGTGTGCCCTGGCGGCCAAGAAGGCCAACAGTTTCTTGGCCTGTATCAGGAGTAGCGGGGCCAGCAGGAGCAGGGAGGTCATTCTTCCCCTGTACTGGTGAGGCCACACCTTGAGTGCTGTGTCCAGTTCTGGCCCCTCAGTTGAGGGAGGACATTGAGAGGCTTGAGCACACCCAGAGAAGGCAGTGAGGCTGGTGAGGGGCTTGGAACACAAGCCCTGTGAGGAACGACTGAGGGAGCTGGGGGTGTTTAGCCTGGAGAAAAGGAGACTCAATGGTGACCTTATCACTCTCTACAGCGACTTGAAAGGTGGGTGTAGTCAGGTGGGGTTGGTCTCTTTCTCCACTTAGCAACTGACAGAACCAGAGGACACAGGCTGTGCAAAGAAAAATATAGGTTGGATATTAGGAAAAAGTTTTTTACAGAAAGAGTGATAAAGTACTGGAATTGTCTGCCCAGGGTGGTGGAGTCACCATCTCTGGATGAGTTTAAAAAAGACTGGATATGGCACTCGGTGCCATGGTTTACCTGAGATGTTAGGGCATGGGTTGGACTCAATGATCTTGAAGGTCCCTTCCAACCTAGTGACTTTTTGAATTCTGTGAATTCTGCCCCTCCTCACAGGTCACTTCCTCAGAGATACTGCCATATCCCCTCACCCATGGAGCGGGAGACTCTGGGCAATATTTGCTCTCCCCAGGAGATAGCAAATGACTGTGGAAAAGTGGTACAGATAATTATAGTCCCCTCACCCCACTGAGGGCTCTGGCAGCTTGACTGCTGAGAAGGAGACAAGCTGAGCAATAGAAAACTGACAAACCCTGATTAATAATAAAGTCATAATGAAACTGTGCCAGCTGGCAACAGCGTGGTCTGTCAGCAGGACTGGATTAGTGTGGAGGGAGCCTGCTGTCGTCTGGGTCTGGAAAAATGCACAAGAATTGTGGAGAGTGAGGGCATCCCCCCACCCTCGTCCTTGTCAATAGAAGTCCCACCCTGCACCTACATACCAGTCACAGCATGTGACGCACTGCTGGCCATGCTGGCCACCCATTTGGACAAGGCAGTCACTGGAGTAGTGGTCTGCAGAAGGGAAAAGACTGGGTTTTAGGGCTGACACTGAAGAACTCACTGATCTTACTGACTCCCAGCCTGAGCTGGGCACAGATATGTTCACCTTAGCAAAGGGATTTCACCTGCAAGATTTGCAATGCGGCACTGACACGTAAAACCTGGACAGTGATTCACGGCTACAGATAAAATATTTATTAAAGGCCATTTTAAAGACATGGCCACCCCTTGGGATCACGTACAAGCACAGTCTGCAGGTCTTTATGCTCTTCAGGTGTTACCTGTAAACACTGTCTCAGGCCAGGTCTTTGGGGTGCTCAATATATCAGCTCAGCTAAATAGCAAGGAGGTAACTGGACAGTAGTTTCACACTGTCATACATCAGATAAAGCTAAAAGAGCATTACCACAGAAAATCATTTGGGTGTAAAGCCTTGCCCTGCCTGCTGAGCGTTACAGACCAGTCTAGGTGAAACAGCTCAAATGGGGTACTTTTGCCTGTATTGCACTACAATATTTTCAATAAACTGCTTCAAAGAAGCGAAAAATATTACTTTTACCTAAAGGGATCTGAAGAATCTAGTTCTTCCAAGGAAGTTTTCACAAGATGATCATCCTTAATATGATCAATCTGGTAGCTTTATCAGTGCTTTAACATTCATGTTTGTGTATGCTCACTTCTCATTGAACACTACTTGGGTTTCTTGAATCTGATGATAGTGGTACTACACTTAATAGCCTACTCTGTGCAGATGTTAAAAGTTTGCAGAATCTATTTTTGTGGGTTTTTTGCAATAAAGCCTGAGACTTGTATGTTTTCCTGATTCTAAAATAAAGGGAGGAATTACTTCAAAGGGCAAATTAAAAGACAATGAAAAAAAAAAAAAAAAGTTGTACCAGCTGGAAGGAGATTGTGGCTTTGGAACATGAATCAATTTTCTGGATTTCATTTTCTACTCACACACTGGAGCTGCCTTTTCCTACCTCCACTCAAGAGAACAAGTAGGGACACAACTTCTACTTTGTTTTTTTTAAATTATTTTAAAAACTTTTGGTATAGCAGATGACACAAAATGTGTTAGCTGCCCACTTCTGCAGAGATGCACAGTGAACTTCAGTAACACACTATGAGCTGAATTAAATTGTCTGCCAAAAGCAAGCAAACTTTTCTAGACAATCTGTTATTTGACACACTCCAACCAGTAAAGCCTGTTGGACCATCTGCTCTGCATTAAGTCCAGGGTACGTGTTTCACATGGTCCTAAACTTAGCAGTGAGCCAGAGTCAATATTTCCACTGTGGGGATCCCCTACAAGAAATTCTATCAACAGCTCTTGCCCTCTTGGTGTCCCAGATCCAGGAAAACCCCTTTCCCCAGCCCCACCTGTTCACTGCCAACCTGACACACCCAGGAGAAGCTACAGTGCTGCACACACAATTCCTACCCAATGGGCATCCAGAAATCCCCTATACAACCACAAAAAAACGCCAGGATACAACAACTGCACCAGGATACACAAACTCCAACAAGGCTGACCTGTTGGAGTTTTCAAACACTCCAAAAATTTCAAACCCTCCATATTCAACATTTTCCTGCCAAAAAAGAGAATACAGCCAGGAAAACTATGCACAGACAGACACACATATCTCAGCTGCCCTGCATCAAAAGGTAAAAGGGGGAAGGAAAATTAGCTCATTACTGGATCTGGCTGTACTTCTGTATCCCTAACACGCTGGCTCAGTCAAAATGTTATCTGCTATCTTTGATATTATTTTAATGTTGGAGGAAGGATAAAGAAATTCTTCTTGCACCACTGAGAAATATTTTACATTCTTATACACAGCAGCCAGCTGGTGTTTCCAGAGTTTTTACACAGCTTTTTTGCATTTCAAATACAGCTTCTCTACCATATACCTTCCCAATGACATCCTGGCAGCTCAGAGTATGAAGAGGGGAAGGAGTTGTTGGACCACCTATGTCAGCACCACAAGGGAGACACAAAAGGAAGGAAAATTGGGGTGGGCAAGGAGTCAGAATGCCAAAATACTGAAATGTGTAGGGGGAAGCACACATAGAAAAATTGGATGCTAGAATGAGGCTGTAAATTTAGGTTTATTAATTTATTTTATAATTTTAGTCGGCGTGTCTGCAGAATAGCTGACAAAATACAAATATCTGACTCCACTAGGAGTCTTTATCTTACTATGACACTGGTATAACTTAATGTGGCCCAAATTATCCAGACTTTTTCCTATTTTATAACAGAATTGTGTTCTTCAGCGGTGTTTAGGGTCAGATCACATTTTCATTACACCACTGCCATTTCAGATCCTATATTTCAACTTTCCATTTACCAGCATGGGCACAACCCTATAGCTGGGCTCTATTCCCCAAAGGAAGCTGAAGCACCCCACTGCCACGGGGTGTGTGCTCGCTGCAGCCCTAGGATAAGTTCAGAGCAGGCTGCAGCTCTCTGGAGCAGGTAAATCCCAAAGGCACCTGCAACAGAGTGCAGGGAACAGCATGAAGCACCCAATTCCAATTCCCCAGCATTTCATGACAGCAGATTTGGGGAACTCCCATCTAAGCAACCAGTTACAGTTCTACAGATAAAACTAATCAGTTTATGACTAAGCTACTCCATTCTCCTCTAATATTTAGCTGCTATTCTGTATTATTTTATTGGCTCCTGGGTGAGAGGTGTGAAATGAGTTATGTGCAGGCTGAGAGAGGGCATCAATGGAAAAAATCCTTAGTAACTTTAATTTTAAACAATGGCTACAGCAGAATGACTTGGAGGACTCTGATAATAAAGGAATGACATAGGGGAAAAGGCTTAGAAAACTTTAGAAAACTCGGGGGGGAAGTGAATGGCAAAGGTACCCTGATGCACTTTGTTGAAAACAAAATGCAAAAAACCCAGAGGTGGTTCATTGTGTTTGGAGTTTTTTCCTCCTCATTTTTAAGTTCTAGAAAGTAGAGTTGGTTAATGGAGAAGACGGGACTGCACAGATGTGCCAGTCTGCAGTACTGCTGTCCTGATTTCATTTTCACTTGTCTCAAAACTCATCTCTCCATACCTCAGTCTTTACATCCTGTTCACAGTCTCACCACCCTAGAAAATTTTGAATGGCAGAGCAAATCCATCCATCTCCACAGTGAGCAGAAAGGCTCATATACACTCATTTGTTTCCTTCAAAGTAACACTTTCATCAAGTCATTATTAAAATATTATTTGACTAGAAAAAAAATCACTTGTGAAAAGCTAACAATGGCTTTTACTCTTTGGGGAAATTTTAGCAGCCTGTAAGGAAAGAACAAGGTCCTTTCATACAGACACAAACACAGCTCCTGGAGAAGAAGAATTTGAATGAGCTACTTTCATGGTTTGAAAACCTAATTGCCAAAGAGACTTATAGCAGCCACTGTGAGCATGGCTCCCTGCAAGAAACAACAGAATAGAAACCATTTGGAAAGAATAAAGGAAGGGGAAAAATGGAAAGGAAGAAAAGGGGAAAGGACAAACACTATTATTGGCACTCCCACCCATCAAGCAGGTGAAGGCTGCCAGAATTTTCTATCTGAAGTTCCCCTGCCCCCTTGCAAGGCAGCAAGGGCCTTGCTCCAGGGTGCAGCCACATGATGGGGGTGACAAATATCAGTGTGATCCTGACAGGACCAGTTCCCAAGGTGAAGAAGAAGTTTTGACAGCAGGGACAGCTCTTGAATTCCCTGTCTCAGGCTTTACAGGCAATACCAATCTCTGTCAGTGGCTTGATCCTGTTAATGAAAACTTCTGTGCATCCACATTCGCTTAAAGTCACCCTGGTAACTCTGCCCCTTCCACCTGCAGCTCTCTCTTCACAGCCCTGATACTCCACCTCCAGAAATATGTACTTTTATGGATGAGTCTGGCTATTCTGGATGGGTAGATGATGGAAAGATGATAGCAAGCAGGAGTTGGGAACCCTTCAGATCTGTCCCACTTTCCAGCTACTGCTGTGACCCAAAGCCACAGCACCACTGGCCTGTGAGACAGGAAAAGCAACAGAAGCTCCTGTAGGGCTTTGGAAGGGACCTTAAAAATTGTCCAGTTCCCACACCCCTTCTGTGGGCAGGGACACCTCCCACTAAACCAGGTGTTAGCATATTCTTTTTGGCTCTGTCACTTTATATTTATTATTAAAATGGTGCCAAGACTGTGGCTATATCTCAAGTGTAAATAGTGCATTTGTATACTACACCAATTTATGGAGTGGGTGTCTGTATGGTGGATTAGTAAAATTCCACAGCATGTTTCAGGAATCAAAGACAGATCCTTTATCAACGAGGTCATACACATCAAGTGTATTAGAAATTTGCTCTCAGCATAAAAAGCAGATTAAAACATTAATTTTTGGTCTCAGCATGTTTTTGATTCAAGCACATTAACTGTCTTTTCTCCCCTGTATGTTTTCAAAAGTATGACTTTGTTTATAACAGGTTTAGGCAAGCTGGTGTTGGAAAAGGAATATGATCCTTTCTTTCATTAAATATCAAGATCTAGACTTCCCCTGTTGGAAGTACAAGCACTGAATTTATTTATGTCAGAGGCATGGAACACAAAACTCAGAGCACATGGATTAAAATCCAGCAGTTTCCTTGAGCAGAACCATCTAACCAGGGCAGCACTAGCTAATCCTCCTAGCACTGGTGGCTTTTTCCTACCACAGGTCATATGCCTGGAGTCACACCCTGGAACTGAATTCTGATCACCAGCACAGGGCAAGAGGTTTAGGACAACTTCCCAGGAGGAAAAGGCCAGACTGCTACCAAATCACTGCCCAGGCCCTCCTGCCCCCTCACCCCTGCTCTCCACAAGCCACATCCTGGGTTTATCTGCTCAATAGCATTTCATTCTACAATGAATGCATGTTCTATGTGCAGTGTTACAAAATTCTGTGAAGCAAGAATGAACTTCTCAGGTTTCCCAGTTGATTCTTGGAAGCCCATTAAGGAGTCAAGCAAGGTGCCTGTGGGGACTTGCAAATGAAAGAACCAAGTATTCTTTACTTAAATTGCCCAGATCAGCACCACGACTAATATTCGCTGGGGAATCAAGTGATCTTGGTCGCTCATTGGCACCAAAGATTGTATTTTTCTCTGTAAAAACGTCACAAGCTAATTCTTGGTGGAGAAGGGATTGGTCTCAGGGCAGTTTGCAGTGCTACCATTTTCAAAAGACTTATCAGTATTGCTATCTAAGGATCTTCCCTGGGCTGCATGATCCAGAGGTAGACACAACAAATTCTCCTCTGTAAATGTCAGCACTCGCACCCGGTGAGCTCTGGTTTCCCATTAACACACAGATGGAGGATCAGACCAGAGATCAAATGTCAAAGTGACCCATGGCAGGAAATTTATTCAGTTTAGATGGAAGTGAAAAAAATACTGAAACTTTTTTTTTTCTAATTATATCTCTAGTTTTATACAAGATGACATAAATTTAAGGTCAAGAGAATAGATGGAGGTTTTGAAAGGAGTTCTGATTTAAATCCCCCAAGAAAGACCGAGGGTGATGATTAATAAATTGTGGCTACCTTGATGCACCCAGAGGAAACTGCTGGACAAATTCACCTAGGAGAGCCTGACAAGTTTGAGATGACTCAGCTGTCAGAGGCACTGGGAAGCTGAATTCACTGCTCCCACCCGTAGTGGCCTCTACCACCACCAGCTGCAGAGCTCAGCCAGCATCTGCCCACCTTTTACTGCAGAAAAAGTGCAGATGTGACTCCCTCTCAAAGCATGCTAGACATGGATTGGCATCCCTACTAGCTAGAGTTGGTGTCAGGGCTGCAATTGGAGCTGGATGTGGTTTGGCACTGGCTTAGCAAGGAAATAAGGGCATCCTTCTACAGCTGTGCAGGAGAACCCCCTGTTCCTGCAGTTTCACACCAGCATATTGTGCTGAGTGCCTTTTCCATATTCAAGCAAATGAGCACTGAAATATTTATAAAACACTTGCTAAGGTCACATTTCATTTTTGCTATCTATTCATTTGGCATCCCATTCATATCCTCTTGTCTGACAGCACTGGCCACCCCTCTAAAGCAGGTTTTGAACTTGAGGTGTGTCTCAGCCCTCCCTCTCTGGTGGGTCTTTCTCATCTCTAGTTTTCCAAATGACTTCCCGAAGCAGGAAAATGGGGAGGGATGCAACAACTTTCAAAGTCACCTTCAGGAGCAAAGAATACAGGGCCCAGAAAAAACACACATTTAATTTCTTTGCAGCACTGGGAGGGCTCAGGGAATACAGAAGGCAGGATCTGGAAGAAGAGCTACAGCCCTGGAATAACACCAGCTGTGGAAACACATTTACAGTTGCTCAGGCTGTGTATGTGAAACCTTGCATGAACAACATATTTGCTATACAGTGTTAACACAGCAAGTGTCAAACACCAGTGCATGCCCAGAAGCAGTGGCAAACAGAGCTGGGAATCCAAAAACCATACCATGGACTGCAAGGGACAAAACAAAACAAAAACAAAACAAAACAACACAACACAACAAAAAAAAAAAAAAAAAACCAAACCACAAAACAAAAAAAAAAAAAAAGAACACAAAAAAAGGGCAGCTCAAGCTCTTGGCCTTGTTCTTCATGCTTCTTTGGTTCTGTATTTGGAATACAAGCAATACAGAACTCGCATTATAGCCTTCGTATCTCCGTTCACAATATCTGTGGATACACAAACCAGAGACAACGAAACCAGATGGGAAGTATTAGCAATCCCTGGAACAGGATGAGACTGCACCTGCCAAAGACAGTTTCCCACATTTCCCCAATTATAATGTGAACTTGGACAATTGAATTGCAACAGGAAGCAAAATAGGAACTACAGAGGTAGAAACTAACAATTTATTAAATCAATATGAAGAAAAGGGACTTCTGCTGCTGGAAGACAAATAAGGGCAAATAATGCAGAGCAAGAAATTCATTAGCAAAGAGCAGAGTAGATAATTTAATAGGGCTTTATATCTTGAAGGTTTTATGATTATTCTGTGTTAGGAATCATTATTTTTTTGTTGTACACTTTTTTTGTTGACACTTTATTATTTGTTGTAGTGTTTCCATCATGTTTTGCTGCCATTTGATGCATTGTTTTTTATTGGTTTTGTTTTGTTTCTGTTGTATGGAGTTTTTTTTAGTTTAGTTTTCAGCTTCTTTCTTCTTGGCTATATAAACTGCTCTTTTATTTAAAAATCTCAGTGGAAGAGGGTACTGGATTCAGAGGGGTTTCTGTTCTTCTTATGGTATTGTAAATCACTTGGAGAAAGACCAACAAAGAAATACTAGTAAAATTAGATCCTTTTAGAATCTAAATAGTGTAGCTCTAGCCATGACTCCTAAATAGTATTAAATTCACTCACTAGCTGAGGATTTCCACAGTGAAGATAAAGGACTTGAGGATGCTGGCACTAGTATTTCTTATACTGATCAGCTCTGTGTTTGAGGCAGTGCAGAAAAGCCATACGGGAGGAAGGAAAGCCAAAGGGGGGGAAGAAAGATCTATTTCTTTTCACACTAAAGGTGGATCTCAGCATGGAGACCTGAGCCCACACCCATTACTCTATTAATGTTAACGTAAATAAAAGCTCTTTAGCTTTCCAGGCACCTAGCTCTGTGCAGCACAGCAAAAAGCCCACAGTTTCTGGATGCCCAGCATGCAAACTGCTGACATCACCAAAGCAGTAGTGGGAAGAGAGAACAAAAGGAAAAACAAAGGAAGCCCAAAATCCTCTCTTTCCCTCTCCATGATACCATGTGTTATGTACCCAACACATGCACCCACTCACAAATAACTAACAGGGAGCTAGAACTGGAATACTACTTGTTACTTTTAATAAAGATTTGACTTCCTTTTTCAGCAACAAGCTTGTAGAGGAATGTAGGGATTATGTGCCCTGCAAGAAGTCAGACTTCACAACCACAGCATCACCCATTAATTAACCACATCCCTCCTCCTCTCAAGAGCTGTCACCAAATTTTTCTGTGGAGTATTTTAATTGGAAAACTGGACTCATCCAAATGTAGTTTGTTTGCTTGTTTTTGTGGTGGAGAAAGAAAGAGGAGCATGCATGTACATTGATTCAGGGATGGAAGCATTCACTTGAATGAAGGAGATCAAGATTCAGCTCCCAAGTCTTAACCAAGCATAAAAGCCACTAGAAAAACTGTGACTTTCATATTCAGGAGACTGACCCACCACTCTTCTGAGTTTGAATAGAGTGATCAGTATTTCTGATTTTCCAGAGAAATTCTTCAAGGTATCTTCCCACAGAAACAAGCTTGCTTTTAATGCACTGAAAGCTTTTATAAGACAAGAAAATAGCTTTGCCTCCAGCTCAGCTGCTGTAATTTCCCTAGGAGCTGTCACTGGTTTAAATTTTAACAAATACTGAATTACTAAACAGTTCAAGTTTAGTGTAAAGTTACTAAACTTATAACAACCCAACTTTTTTAGTATAAAAATAATGATTTTTTTTAAAAAAAGGTCTTTCAGAGCTGTAGGGCAGCCATATAAGGAAATGTGCCAATGTCATTTCCAGAACCTGCTTCCTGCAATTACCTGAACTTTTGTTAAGCTGGGATGTTAGCAGTTCTATTCCAGGTAAGTTTGCATGTCATGACTCACCTTCAGAGTTCACAGGAAAATTCAGAAGCCCTCCCTCTGCTAGCAACTCCAGTGCCAGGTTAACATTGTGGAGCTGTTGGAGAGAGAGATATTAATATAGCTGACAATATTTTCTAACCAACAAAATGTTTTGAAAGTATTTCTCTAGTAGCTGAAGAACTGATTCATAAATATGTATTCGTATTCCTCTCCTTAGTTTTGATGAAGTGCTCTTCAGAATTTTTACCAATTATCATATAAAATTATATGTAAAATCCATCTCCAGCAAAACATATCCCATGAGGTGGGCAGAAGAATCCATTTATTTAAAAATAGACCTTGCATGTAAAAGACTTGTGTTAGTGGGGAAAACAGGCTAGATCCCTAACTGGATCTAATGGATGCATGGAGTATATTTCTGGGTATTTTTAAGCAATGCTCATATGCTTACCACATTTGGAACAAATGAAAAGGGAAAAGTTCTCTATATTTCCTTCAGAATTGCAAAGATCAGGTATGATTGTTAGCTACAAGTTTCTGCTGTACTTCTAAAATGTCTATTCACAGTAATAGTAGTGATGATATCCTTAATAACACTCATCAGAAATTAAGCCCACATCTATGAATGAAAGCTGAGGGGCTTTTTCTCATTTTTCCTCACTGCTTTTTTCTCTCCCTTCCCCACATAAAATCAGCATCACACACATAAGCAGTAGTTGTAATTGATTTTTTGTAAGTAATATCACCTTCTAACAGCTTAAGGGTAGTTGTGTACTTGGCTGGTAATTACCAAATTCCCTTCCTCTAAAGTAACAATACCTGAATGAACTTCAGATTGTCTCTTCCTGCCTTCCCTGAGCTACTGGCCAATCTGGGTAATTTATCCTTTGGGAAGCTGCTGTTCCTTGTTATGTTGTGACAATAAGCATAAGCCAGGCAAAACCCCTGTGCTCTGAAGTGAAGCAACAGATTTATGTTTCACCTGGTTCTCTGGTTTACAAGTAACTGAGGCTGCCTGTTTGGATTCAGGTTTGTTTCCTTCCTCTGATAGTCAGCAGACAGGAGAGCTTAAGACCATGCAGTTCTACACAATTTGCTGATTGGAATGAATAAATCAAATGTTTCCTTGGTGAACCAGCACAGGCAAAAAGGGCACATTTCCCTCTCTGTAATACATGGGGGATTTTCAATGAATGGCAACATGTGCATTTCAAAAAGCATCTTTAGACAGAAATAACAGTAATTCCCCAAGAAAGGGAAGCCTTGAAAATAAGGTGCTTTTTCCAGCTGTGCTTTCTGACTCAAAAGAGCTGGACAGTTTTCTAGAATTTACAACTGGACAGCAGCCAGGACATCTGGGGTGTTTCAGCTCTGGGCCTGTTTTGGCAAAAGAACCAAATTCACACAGTTTTGACAAGCACACGAGCCCTCCATCATCATCATAATCTTCATCTCATGACTGTACAGATATCACCCCTAGTTTCAGCCTGAACTATTTTGTGATAGTATTCTTTGTCTCAGAAAACACACACCTTTCTACACTCACGAGCACCCAGAGCTGCATTTCTGTACAGTTCCTTGTAAATGCCTTTTTTAGCAATAAAGACCCAAAAAAAAAAACCCTGCTGCAAACCTACCTACGTGCAGTGTTAGCTTCTTGCACCTCAAAATTGATCACCTCCTAAATTTCTGTCATGAAATTGTTTTGGTTAGAAGGAACTGTAAGGTGGATGCACCACACTGATCCCAACAGTGCATGTGGTGGTTGTCACCATTCCAACAACAAATGAGATCTTTTAAATCCCAGCAGAGGCCATGTCTTTATACTTTACTGCACCAATTAATATCTAAAATAACAGGGAGTTAGAAAGCACAGGGGAATTGAAAGACATGTTTTGTGTACAAATGACAGCTGGACTATGGCTGATCGATATTTTTAGTTGTCATCCCGCTTTTCATTTTGTAATGAGCATCAGAGGAGAAACAAATTGGAAATACCACTTTGGCAAACTGTTCGACAGCAAGTCTAGTCCTTAGGAGTAACTTTGCTAAAATGAAATTATTGTACTGAAGCAGTACCCAACCCCATTCTATTCTTCTCTGATGCCAGTGATGAGCAGGGTAGGAACTAGGAAGTCTGAGCTTTGATTTGTACCAGAATTGTACCAGGGCTATCTCATTTCCAGAAAGACATCTGTGAGGCTAGAATAGGGCTGAACCAAAAGGAAAATGGTTATTTATGAATTTTTAAATAAGAAAATATTCAGTGACTTCCTCTGAATAATGCTAATGGAAATGTTAAAAATTTCTGTCCAACTCAATGGGAACAGACCAAAAAATTTTGAAAACTGAGTGGAAGAGAAAGGGAAGAAAAACAACTCTAAGGAAATGCTTTGATTATGTCTGATTAGACGCTTCAAAATATATTTTCCCTGTTCTTGGATTTAAAAAAACATAAAACAAAAAACAAAAATTTTTTTCCTAATACTTTGAACAGTTACCAACTGACAGCAATAAAATTTTGACAACATTTGAACCTAGGTGTCAAACAATTGTGCTTTTAAACTTTCTGATGAAAAGCTCCATGGGAATATTTATTTGTTAATATAGGACCTCTGAGAATTTTTGTTACAAATAAATATTGCCCAGGGGCATTAACTGTGCCAAAATTGAGGAAAAGATGAAAGCTTCATCTGTGCGGGGAAGCCGTAATGCAAACCATGCCAGAGGAGAGATTTTCTTCTCTGGCAGCTCTCAAGCAAAAAAGATCTGACACATTTCACTTCCAGAGATTTGAGCACAAAACAGGAAAAACAGCTACATTTTCAAGATTTTCAGAGCTACTTAGAGACCCAAGTGAATAAAAGCCTACCCACACCAGAGACAATCTGAAAATACCTCAGATATCTCAAAATATATCAACATTCCAGACCTGTGGAGGAGGCAGCCCAGCACACATTTCCTTCTGGCTGGTGACAGCTTTTACTTTTAAAGCACAGATGAAATCTGCCTGGTAGAGGTGGAAAAAGGTGCCAAGCAGGTCTGGCTGAGTATGTTACAGCCCCCAGCCTTGGGGGAGAAAAGGATGTAAACTCTCGAGAGTTACCCAAACACAGAAGGGACCTTCAAAATGTTCTGGCCATGTCTTGATTGAGGCATATTTTTAGGGCAGCCTAAAGGAACTCACAGGGAGCCATTTCTGCCATGCAAGATGTGTCATCCTCTTCAAATCTTGTTTGCAGCACAGACTGGTAGAAGACAACGCACCCATTTTCCAGCACACAGAGCCCTGGATTTCACCAGAAGGCTGCAGAAGCATGGCCAATGCCAAACAAGTGCAAGTAACAGGTGTTTGCCTCCCATGAAAAGCTAATTTTGAAGAGGACACTGACCTGTTCTGAGATGTTTTGACAGCACTGAGTGCCTGTGTTGGCGTTGCCCCAAACCCCCCTCCTGCAAACACTGTGGGCATGGGACTTCACACACAGCAGCAGCAGTGCAAGCAAGAGGCAGAACACACAGTTTTATGGCTCAAGCTCTACATAATTACAGAACAACCTACCATTTCCATGGTGCTGGCCGGAGTCAGGAAGAAATTCCTTAAATTCAGAAAGTAGCCCTCTAGCTGTCCAATTAGGAGAAGTAAGACAACCCCATCTGAAAACTAGATAAGAATTGCCTGAAAATCATTGCCTTTAGTAAGCTATTCCAGTAAATGCCATTCTAGCAACAAAGGAATTTTTTATGTTACTCAGGCAAAAAGACAGTCTAATG
This sequence comes from Zonotrichia leucophrys gambelii, assembly GCF_028769735.1. Lineage (NCBI taxonomy): Eukaryota > Metazoa > Chordata > Aves > Passeriformes > Passerellidae > Zonotrichia > Zonotrichia leucophrys. The sequence goes on along the minus strand of NC_088170.1, from coordinate 16,674,708 downwards.
ACCCAGCTCCCTCAACCTCTTCCACAGTGAACTTCATATTTAGTTAGGTAAGGCTCCCAAATCCACATTTGTGAAAATGCAACCTTGTAAAAGTACAGCTATTAAAACAAACAATTCCAAATAGGAAAACACTTCAGATGAGCACAAATGCATAACTACAAATAATAGAAAATTGTGCCTAGTTAGGTGTGACAAAACACTTAAAAACCTTCTTTTCTTACAGTTGCCCACTGGAAAAATTCAGAAAGGCACCTGTTCACCAGAGCCCAGGGTGCTCAGCCCAAATTCTCTTGCAATTTCATACTCCAAAGAAGCTCTACAGTCAAGGATGAGACTTTGAAATGTGATGAAAATAAGGCCTTCATACCATGAAGCAAATGCAACATCAACAATCACTAAATACAACAATCAACTTGATTTCCATTTTAATGTTCTGGAGACCTTTATTTCCATCCTGACAAAGAGAGCACCCTTAGGAGCTGGGCAGACTCTGAAAATTACTCCCTGTAGCATTACAAAGGGCAGCATTCAATACAAAGGCTGTATTTTTGCATTAATTATTAGCTTCAGAAACTTCAGAGGCCAAAGCTTGATATCTTAACCTATACCTGGAAATCATTATGTTGCCAAATTTCAAATTTACAGTAATAAAAAGGAGAATTCCTAATGGTGAGAGGAAACACCCAGACAGCTGACTAAACATGGGTACCATGCAGCTTGGAGCACCCTACCTGAGATGCGATGTCTTTCACATTTAATCCTAATTTTCCAACATGCTGGTCAACAAATTCCAAAAGTGCCTAAAGAAATAAAGGGAAGAAAGGAGGAAAGGAAAAAATAACTTTTCTAGACTTTTCTAGTATTTAAGCTCAGCCTAACAGATTTTTATGTCTACTAAAAAAGTAATTACCTTTTTTACAGCATCCAGTTTATCTGGATCACAGCTAAATAATTCATCAAAGGCATCATCTTCTGTATCAAAACAACATTAATTGGTTTCATTTTTAATAACTGAGAGATCAGAGCTTTAATGTGGCTACAGAAGGAGAAAGGTATTTGCAATTTACAATCCAAGGAGGAAAAGAGTAGCAGGGAGGCAGAGAAAGATGCTGCCTTTATATTTATCAGAGGACAGGATGACAGGCTTCCCTTCAGCCTGACCACATCAGAGAAAACAATTTACTTCATTCAGCTCTGTAATTTTCACCTGCAGAGGTTCTCAGTTTGTGCTGCCACCAGTCTGAACACTGGCTAAGTTTCACAATACTGTGATTTATTTCTTTTCACTTGGGTGGTTTTTTTACCCTGAACTTCTGGGATAAAATGCAGGGAGCAGAAGAGCTGTGTGTTTTACTGCTCTCCTCAAACAGAAATGTCAGTTACACCAAATTTGCAGAAAAATACCAATCCTCCTTCCTTCAAAAAACCACAAGCAAGATATGGAGACTCTACCCTCCCTCTGACAAGAGACCTCAAAAATGGCCTGTTCTGCCACCCAGTTTAAAGTGGGTGAGGAGCTGGTGCCTGCAGAGCTGTGCCAGAGAACTAGCAGGAGTCTAAAACTTCCAAGGAAATGAGATCCATCCAAGTCCCACCCTCACCTCCCCTTTCTGCCCAGGTGCAGCAAAAGTAGGATCCATCTCCTCACCCAGCCACAACCTAGCTCTGGTTCAAGCATGAGCAAAATATTTGAAACTCTCCGAGCAAGGAGAGGCACTCTGGCAGCTCAGTTAAATGGAGAACCAGTTTCTCCAGCACAGGAAAGCAGAGGCAGTTTTGCTTAAGGGAAATTCCTCCCAAAAGACAGTGACAGAGCAGCCTCCTTGGTGAAAGGGATTCCTCTGGTTTCTCTGTTCTGCGGGTTGCTGCAGGAGCAATGCCAGGGAATAGGTGAATCCATCAAACAAATCAGAGAGAGCCCTCTTCTGGAGCCACGCTTTGGGATTTCTCCCTTTGCTAAGAAAGTCGTGTCAAAAATAGAGAGAGAGCATCTTGAAGAGTGAATTGCAGATTTCTCTTCCCAGCAGAATCAGCCCACTACAAGAAACAAACGCCTAATTATGGGTTGGGGTTTTTTCTTCCTTTTTTTTTTTTTTTTTTTTTTTTTTTTTTTTTTTTTTTTATTTTCTTTTTGGCTTAGGGCAGGGGGTGAGAGTTGGAGTTTTTTCACAGTTTCAGCCCACACTATAGAACACTCAGTGGAATAAGTGATAAACAGATATTAAATTATATCGTTTGCACCTCTGCAAAGGATGAAAATGCCAAAATAAAGGACACAGAAGAGAATTAAAACGGTTGCCTTGGTTCTCTAGAGGTGCAGTGTGCTCCTTTGCATCAGGGAAGAGCAGCTCACACTGAACCTGGAACAGCACCCAGAGCTTCTGCAGGCTTTGCCCACGGGGACATTTTTCACCTCAAGTGTTTCCCAGCCCTCAAAATCCCTAAGGGTAAAATCTCTGGGGATGTTTGACTGAGCTGCCATCCACGACCCAGTACCAATGGATTTCAAAATCTCATTTGCAAACTGTGGGAAGGAAAGTACAAAACCCGGTAGCAATGAGAAACACAGTTCTGAAGCCTTTATAAATAGTTCCAACAGTGAACATGGTCCATGCACAAATCCAAGCTGGCATTTTGCCTCCAGCCAGGTTTCTTTTTTTGGGTCATCAACCCACTTTCATGCCCTGTCTCCCCTCCCATCTGTTGCCTGTAGCCCACAGGCAAAGTGACCATCCATTTTCCAGGCTGTATTCTGTTGGTATGAACAGGCAGTAACAGAAGACTATTGGAGAAAAACACGAGGAAAAAATCCATGAATCTCCATTAACTTTAGTGGGAGCATACTGATTTTATCATGGGGTAAAAATGGATCAGGACATGGTGTATAAAAGCACATAACAAAACACTGAACTTGGCAATGCCAGCACTTACTTGACTGCGCTTCTATATTCTCTCTGGAAGTGCAATAAAAAGCAAGAATTAGAAAAATGATTCAGCAGAGCTGATCTTGTTCATAAACTTTGCTTATCTGCTATCCTGTAAACCAGGAGATAGAGTTCAAAGTGGCATTAACTTTATTTCAGAGTGACTTTCCAATAGACATTTTTAAGTACATTGTATATCTGTGTAGAGTGTTGGAAACATATGAGATTTTAACTGGCCCACACACCAATGAACATTTATTTTACAAGCACAATACTCAATATCCCCTTCCAAAAAGCTGCTCATTATATTAGAGCTTGAAGATGTTTTGGCATATAAAAAATGACAGTAGGAAAATCTGTTTACAGTTCTTAGAATGATGCACGTTTTTTTGGTATGTAAATGGTATCCTACTAAACTCCTTTAATAATGGCAGTACCTCGCACACTCAGCCAGCTAAAACTTTTCTTTCACAGTAAAATAAGAAAATAATTGCCTCCTTTTTCTTTATTTATAAAAAAAAGCAGCAAATTTAAAGTGTATTTAAACCTTTGTGGCTTTAGAAAATTTCCAGTTTAGTGTGGCACAGGTAAATTTACAGGACTGAAATTTTATTACTATATTTGCTATGAAATTCCATGGCAATAACAAAAGCTAAGTTTAAGGAACAATCATACATATTGTTTTATATATATAGAATAAATAAAAGGATTGCACCATAATGCCAAACAGGAAGAGGGGAATAAAATAAAAGAGAAGAAATCAGAGAAACAGCTCACATGCATTTACCTGCCTGGGCTTACACCTTTGTCATCATCATGATCCCAGCTACTTTTTGCAAGGCAGAACACACCCACAATGTTTCTTTTCTGATTGATAGTGTAAAAAACAGCTATGTCCCCTCTTACTTGTTTTGTGTGATATATTCCACCGCATTTGATGTCTTTAATCCTCCAGAGATGGACTGTTGAAAGGACAGTAAACAGTGTTGGGTTTGTCACACAAAAATATTCCATAAACAAGCTTTCATGACCTGTTTGCTGCCTTAAATGATTATCAGAGGGCACTTAGTCAATAACTCCAGTACAATTAGTACAGATACTTTGAGAGATTTCTGCTTCCTTCTGCTCTCTTCAGTCTCAAACAGGAAATCTCTTACTTCCTCATCAGAGGAAGTCCTTGGTGTTTGCTGCTCTTCCCTTTCATGCAGTGAAAAACATTGTGGTTACATACACTGGGTGTAATTTTTGCAATTATAAATATTTAAGTATATTATTGTAAATAAATATAAAATAAATATATATATTATAAAATATCATAATAAAATAAGTAAAATAAATAAATCTTCTCCTATAGTCTCAGAACAGACTTTAAGAAACAAAATAGAGGAAGAAGACATGTAGATATCTGCTTGTAGAGAAAAATACCAAAATGTTACCCTAACAGAAAGGGAGTAAAACTCCCATCACCTAAAGAAAGAAATATTCAGCATCAAAAATACTTAATGATTTACGAACAATCTTCTATTTTAAAATATTTAGAGACAGTAACAGCAGAATTTCTTCATTTTCTTCTTTACAGAGATCAACATCTGCTTTCAGTTTTGACCATTCCCATGTTTGGCTGAGGAAGAAAAACAGCATAGTGCTTTTCCCCTTTTAAAGACAGAGTATCCAAACTGAATACTCAATCTAATCCAACAAACTCAGAAATTGAAAGGTGTCATTCACAGAAAATACGAGTATCTCTTTCACAGTTGCACACACATTTCTTCTAATTCTAAGCAGGTTAGCCTTGTGAAAGGACTCTAGGATCTACTGTAACAAATACTGAAACTACAAATACCTCAATGGTGATTGTCTCCACTTGAACATTTGGAGGCAGAGCCAGGGTGGGTTCAAAGTGTTTTGCTATTGCAACAAGCAGATGCAGTGTGCTCAGTAAATCCTTTGTCAAGATAGCTATAAAGGAAGAAAACAATGCTTAGTGTGCAAAACATGTGAACTTCCCTCCAACATCATGAATTCTCCCTGTGCAGAGACCCCCAAAGTCATGGAGGGCCCATAACACCAGTGGGATACCAGATTGCAGTTTGTATAATATCAAAATTTAGCAATAGCACAGCTTAAAAGTGAGATATACAGGGATGCTGAGGAGTCTTAAGTGATTCACAAGCCACACACTTAGAGGAGGCAGACCCAGGCAGGTCAGATATTTCTGTCTCACTTTTGATTCAACTAGTAATTGAAAATAGGTTGTTTAATTACTGTTCTGGCAGCACATTGCCTCATAGCAGCCTTATAGCACAAGAAGCCTGTGATGGATAATTTTTCTTCGATTTCACTTCTGCACCTACATTCCACACTCCATTTCAGCTGACTTTCTTCCAGTTGCAAACACTTGGCCACGACTTCCAGAATCACTGAGAGTTTCTTTCGCTGTTTTTTTTCTGTTAATGCAATCTTCTCAACATCCAGCTGGAGAGATCCTAAGTTTTCTTTTAAAGATGATCCATAGGAAGAAGAAGGAAGTATTTTAACATCATTGTAGGGAAAAAGAAAATAATTAGAAACATAAAATGACAGCGGAGCACACAAATTCTTGTTTTTAATGTTCAGTATCATTTAAGAGCTCTGCAAAAGGGAGAGGACTCAAGTCACTCCTTGTAGCATCATCCCCCAGGCCTTACTCTTTTCCTTTCTTCTACAGAAATCCAAGGAGTGAATCTTTTCTGTAGATAATGTACAAAGTCAACATCAATTCATATATATAAGTTCATTGCTCAGGCAAGTAAACTATGAAAAATCAGCCAGTCCTGCTCATGCTGCTGCTCTCAGCCCTGGTGGAAAGGAGATTTAAAAGACAACCCCAAGGAGAGTAAAAGGGAAAGAAAAATATAATAGGGACAGGAGAGATGGAGAAATAGGTAACAGGCTGCTCTAGAAGGCCACATCTTTATACAAGCACCACATAGTGCCAAAAGCCTCTTAGATTTTACAAGTTCCAGAACCAGAACAGCTCTTTGGACCCAGCCTTTAATTTTATTTTTTTTTAATGCAGGAAAACATATATTGCCATGCTGATTCCATCCAATGTTTCTGGTAGCACCACAAGCCACCTTTGTGTCCCTGGTTTATGTTCCTGGTTTGTGTTCCTCCTTCATTTCAGAAGTGCTGAATTTCACACTTCATAGTTAACCTTTTCATTATGTCAACTAGCAGGTATTAATAATTTCTAGACGTAAAATAACCATGTGAAACAATAGTGGGAATTTGTTCAGAATTGTGATTATCACAGCTGGCCCTCAGTGCAGTGAGAAGTGATGACAGGTCCTTGCTACTGTGATTCCTGAGGTTTATTCTCTGATTGGAAAGCTCCTCCATGAGATGTCTGCAAGAGCTAAACTCAAAGGACCAGCTCACCCAGGAGATGATGAAGTACCAGCCCATCATACAGATCTTCTTCCAGACTTTTAACTACTATGTGTTCCTCTTTCAGAGTTCTGTTAATCCACTCAGTCAAGAACTGCAGGGGAAAACAAAGCAATTATAATCCTGTTGTTCAGACAGCACAGCACTCAGTGCTATATTCTGTTTCACTTCTCTTCAGTCCCTTATCTCAGATCTTGGTTTGCTTTCAATCTCCACTTCCTTTGTGCTTTTTGGTAGTTTTCTAAAGGGTTCGTTTTTCCTAATTATCAAGTGAGACAGACATCTCGCTACTTATAGTCTGAGGAATTATGTTACACAGCTCGGAAAGAGACACTCTTCCCACTTCCACCAGGGAAAAGGCTCCACAGTACACTTCCCATCCCCTGCCTTCATCCCACATCACAGAATTCACACAAATTCAACTGCCAGGCAGAAGTTTGTAGGAAAAGTGTCTTGGCTCATTCTGTGGGTAGTTTCTTGTACTCATCCACACTATTAGCACTCCTTCCTCTCATCCCCTGGTTTTGTTTTCTTTTTCTTTCTGTAATATTGTACCACTCAATCCCCAAATACCTCCTTGGAACTTTCTTACATGGTAGTCCTCCCACTGGCCTTCCAATATCCTTCCTGACTTTGCAAAGGGGAAGCTGCTCAGGAAGCCAAGGTCTGGCTACAAAAGGAGAGGAACCACATGTGCTTCTAGGTGGAAGAACAAAGCAGTTCCTCAGTGCTTCTCCAAGCATGTGCTTTTTTCACATGTGTTGAGGGAAAGGGAATATGACCTGGTGAAGCAGAACAGAAAAGCAGTAGCCCCAGCTGGCTGCCAACATGAGCATCCCTCTTTTAAGAGGGAAGGGTATTGCTTTTATTGCTGTGATCGTTATGAGTGAGTGTCTGGAGTGGATTATATCCTTCTCACTTGCTGTAAACAGAGGAGAAAATTTGTACCAGATTCCTGTAAGCTCGCCAACATTAACAAAAATGTAAGAACGGTTTGAAAAATCTCTGAGAAGCTTGAAACTGCACAAGAAATAAAAAAGCCTGAACTGCGAAGCTGTCAAACTGTAAAAGGCATCCTCAGCTAAGAAATAACAAGAGCAGAAAGCTGTGCTCTTCAGCTTGGTGACACTTCGGAGGTGTGAGGGGTAGAGCAGAACCCTGAACACAAGAGTCCAGCCAGAGGGAAGTAAGAAAAGCAGCAAGCACTGCCGAGCAGCCCTATGGCATCCCTCCTTTGCTCTCCCAGCCTGCAGCTCACACAGTTCTGCTCAGTTGTGGGGGCCCCACTCAGCTGCAGGGCAGATCCTCCTGTCTACAAATGAGCAAACAAGAAAGGAGAAAAGGAATACTTTGTGAAGTTTGCTGCTGGCTTCCAAATTTAACCATCTTCTATTTTACATGCAGCTGCATACGTATAGCAACTACAGGGAGCCATTTTGTATTTCTCACTTCTCCACAGCCACCTCAAAAGGAAAATGCAGTGAAAGTGTCTCTCCTCAGTGAGTTTCTTTGCTTCCCTTGTTCTTCCCTTGAAGATTCCTCCCTGTCCCTGTCTCCATCCCAAATGTTTCTCTAGAGAAGCCATCAAGTCTTTAGATTAGGAAGGCAATCAAGGGGCACTGATGGAAACCCAGAGGACTTTGTCTCCCTCAGGACACAATTTCCATCTCCTCATCACCCAAAGAAAAGACATTGGACAGTGATGAACATAATTTCAGGAATCTCCAACAGGAAATGGATTAAGCACTGAAGCTCACAGAAATTTTCATAACTGAGGAAAACTCTTCATTTTCGGCAATCTCAAAATAACAAATCCAATCTTTCTGTAGACAACATAATTGCATTTGCAACACCACTTTTCAGACTTTCCCTTTGGTAGAACAACATCATGAAAACCTGACACAAAATCAAAACTTTTTGATCAAATGTGCATGAATACCTAATATAGAAACATGCCTACATGTTTATAAATGCTGCAAAATACAAACAACAGCACATATCTTAAGCTGCTTTTCATAATATTTATAACAATTTCAGCACCTCTATAATGCAAGGAGTGCAAAAGACACATGCCATTTTTCTTCCTGGAAGTTTTATTATGTGGACTGTGTCATTAGAGAAATTGAAACAGTGATTGAACTCACTGGAGAGACTCAAAATTAGATGGAAATGAAGTACTTGCCTGTGGAATAGGACTCATCCTTCACAGTTACCTCAAGAAGGTAATGCACCATAGAAGGGCCTGAAAGCTTTCATCCTGAATTCCTGGTGACTTTCATACTCTTCATCCCATCCCCCTCTGCTCTCTGCTAACCTTGCCAGCTGAGCCAGCTGCTGGTGAAGGCTGCTGCAAATCAGTAGAGCACTCTTAAAAGTTACCATGGGATCAGTGCAGCAAACCTGCACCATATCTCTTTTTAGTCACAGCAAATGCTGACATTTCTGCTTGAGATCCCAAGATTCCCAAGAATCCCTGGATTCTTGTAGCTGCTACGTTACCCTCACAATGAAAGAGCAACTGGGTGCTTCTGGTGTGGCTCACCCATGCAGCCCAGGTTAGGAGAGGTGTCACATCAGAAGCCACTCAGGTTTGTATCTGCACTCCACACCCAGCAGTGCTCACTGAATTGGAAGCTGGATCCTGTATGGTCCCAGCCACCCTGATGCTGTCCTGGAGCAAAAGTTTGGCATCCTTTGTGTGAAACTCAAATGCCAAAAGCAGAGTTCATTCCCATCTGCAGAGATTGGGGACTGGGGTCACAAGGCTGGGCAATTTACAGGGCTGAAAGAGATTAAAGAGCCAGGTTCTTTGTTTGCTTTAACACAACTTGAGGTGAGGGCTAAACAATGCAGTAAAAGAAGTGGTACCAGTTTCAATTCTTCCAGTTTGGGGTTGTTGCTTGAGGTTGGTTTTATAAGTTTCCTCTTCTCGCCTGTGGAAGGAAGCAAACAAGATCCATCACGGTTATCAGATATGACTAAAGCAAGTGCATCTAAATCTGCTATCAGTTTGATATTCCCAGTATGGCTGATTGCCTGATGTAGAAGCATTTATTTTTCATTTTAGCTAATTCCTTATGAGCAAAAAACTGGTATAGCGGACTACTAAACCTGCTGTTGGAAATTGTGCTTCAGTGTACTTCAGATGAGTAAGATCTAGATGGACAATTCTAGAAAGAGGAAAACACACTTGGTCAGCTATGTGTGAAACTTAAATTTCAGTTAAAGAACCAGCTGGACTTTGTTTTGCTTCTTCATGATCTGTCCCCAAAGAGTCAGCAGCCAAATGACACACACAGGGCTTACTCATTTCTGATACAGCCATGGGATCACTGTTGAAAAATATAGAATTCATTTGTACAGCACATTTTCTCTTTGGCCCTTCAGGTGATTCTTTGGCCTTTTTTCTGTCCTGGTTCATAAAGCACATACCTTTAGCAATGACATCTTCAGTTAGGAATCGATCAAGTGTAGAAGGCTGTGCAAATGCATTTAAAAAGTCTGGATCCATTGTCTTTAATCACTTCTGGTAAACTGGTAAAAAACATTGCGGGGAAGGGAACATGAGTAAAGAGACATAAAGATCCAAATTAGTGCTAAGAAAACAAACAAACTGAAGGGGGGTTTTTATCAGTTACTATTTCATCACTAGCTGCTTTTAAAAAAAAATCTGAAAATATATTTAAATGTGTGCAAAGAAAAAGAAATTAAAAACAATTTTCATTTTTTTGGGTTAATCATCAAAACATAGGAAAAAAAGACCTGAAGACCTGAACTAAAACTTGTTTTAATCACATCTAGTTGTATTTTCCCTGTATTAGATAAGTAAAATCCTATTTCAACTGAAATGAAAAACAAGCTTCCCTAGGTATTCATGGACATGAAAAACCATGAATGCTCGAAAATATAAAAAATAATAAAAAATTATTAAGGACTATTAAATCAAGAATTCAGTAGTTATATTACTGAGACAAGTTACTAAATAAAAGCAGCTTCCTTTATTGGACTAGCTGGTACAGATGTGGGGAGACAAGGACAGCTATTGGCATCTGAATAGTCTCTTTTACAAATTCTAGTATAGAGTCATAGAATCAGTTAAATTGGAAAAAAACCTCTGAGAACATTGAGTACCAACTGTTCACCCACCACTAAATCGTGTTCCCAAGTGCCACATCTCCATTGCTTTTGTATCTTTCCAGGGATGGTGACTCCAGAACTTCCCTGGGCAGCCTCTTCCAATGCTTGAGAACCCTTTCAGTGCAAAAATTTTCCCTGATGTCCAACCTGAACCTCTCCTGGCACAGCTTGAGACAATTTCCTCTCATCCTGTCCCTTGTTCCCTGGCAGCAGAGCCTGATCCCCCCCAGCTGTCCCCTCCTGTCAGGGAGTTGTGCAGAGCCAGAGGGGCCCCCCTGAGCCTCCTTTTCTCCAGGCTGAGCCCCCCCAGCTCCCTCAGCCCCTCCTGGTGCTGCAGCCCCTTCCCCAGCTCCGTTCCCTTCTCTGGACACGCTCCAGCCCCTCCATGTCCATTTCTTGTCCTGAGGTTCCCAGAAGTGCCCCAGGATCTGAGGTGCGGCCCCAGCAGTGCCAGCCCAGGGGACAGTCACTGCCCTGGCCCTGCTGCCACACCATGGCTGGCACAGCCCAGGTGCCATTGGCCTCCTGCCCCCCTGGGCACACCTGGCTCCTGTCCAGCCGCTGTCCCCAGCACCCCCAGGGCCTTTCCCATCTTTCCAGCCTCTCTGCCCCAGCCTGGAGCTGCAGGGGGTTGGTGTGACTCAAGGCAGGACTGGGCCCTTGGCCTTGTGGAATCTCAGAGCACTGGCCTGGGCCCATGGATCCAGACTGTCCAGCCTCTGCAGAGCCTTCCTGCCCTCCAGCAGATCCACACTCCCACCCAGCTGGGTGCTGTCCATGAACTGACTGGGTGTGCCCTTGATCCCCTTGTCCAGATCATCAGTGAAGGCATTAAACAGGACTGGCCCCAGTGCTGAGCCCTGGGGACTCCTTGGGACTGGTCACCATCTGGATTTGACTCCATTTCCCACTGCTCTCTGGGCCCAGCCTTCCAGACATGCAAGAAGCAAAATGGTTCTTCATAAACTAAATGCACGCTGATTTAAGTGCCAGAAATCAGAATTACAAACTGCAACTGTACTGTGGCCTACAGAGGTGAAAGAAATTACAGGAGGATGAGGGCTCTGGACACTTAGAGCAGACTATAGTTCTAGCATGAGTAAGAGAACTCATCCTTCCCAACAGTCCAAAAATCTTTGGAAGTCAGAGCAGAGCAGTTGTCATGACCAGTCTTTTATTGCTGGGCCACGGTAGGAGAGGGAGAGGGGATGCTGACTGGTTTTGTGCTTTTTTTAACAGAAAATGAGATGCTTCAGAGGTTCCTGCAGGAGAGTTCTTCCACTCCCTACCCACGGTGCCCACATTGAGAGCCCTGTTTCCTAACTCTTCCTGTGAAATGAGTGGAAATGGGACTTTTAAAAAAAAACAACAAAGAGCATTTAAATGAGTAGCTAATCCTAGTTTTAGGAGAAGAAACTTCCTAAAGTGCACTTCAGGCACCTGGCTGGTGCTGCAGGTGCCTGAAGTGAGGTGCTTCCACCACTCAGAGCAAGGCACCTGCTGAAAATGCTGTGGCACAGAACATCTCCAAAGTGGCCTTCCTCTGCTCAATAGCTTTATATACCAAAGAGCACAGTGCTGCTCTGAAGGCTTTCACATATTTTTTACAAGGGCCAGTCAGTATGTTATGAACATGTGTTTTAACAAAGATTTTCCAAAGCTGACAGAATATGAGTAGAAAATAGTAATTGGATGCTTTTGCACATCAATCTGGTAAAACAAATTGGTACAAAATTGCCAGCAAGGCACTAGGAGAAAGGATCACAAGAGAATTCATTTAATTATGGTGGCAGCAAACTGAATGCCATCTGCAAAAAGGTGCTTGATTAAAAAAGATAGGAGAAATTGAGTGATGTAGTGCCTGAGGAACAACTGAGCTGTGTGAGATAAGACTGCCCAGATGAAATTAACTGAGAGAAGTTAATTAACAGAGAGCAACCCAAAGGACAACTTATTTTTAAATTAGGTTTCTGACAGCTGTGATAACTTGGGGAAGTCCAGCTTATAAAAGAAATGGCCTGTGTAAGCCACAACTTATTCTCACTCAGCTTTGCAATATTCCATTTGTGTATCTTTAACTTTCTTCAGCTATCAAAGTGGTGTGTTGCCTGCCACACCCCCGGGCTCTTTTTGGCCAAGGAACCTAAACATCAGAAGCCACTCTAAAATTTGGAAACCTGTAAGGAAAGGCCTGAAATTCAGAATTTGCAATAAGGTGGCATAATATCCTCTAGGGCCTCAGTCCTGTGTGTCAATCAATCAGAGTTAAAATTGCTACCCTGGGTAAGATTAACTTGCTTGGTTTCCCCCTTTCAGTACCTTAGGAAAAAAAAAAAACAGAACCCCAAAATATATAAGCAGCGCAAGGATATAGAGACACTTCTCCAAAACACTTTAGCAGTCTGCAGTTCAGACTTCCTAAAGCAAAGCTGGCGGGCCTGGTCACTAGGAGCTGTCAGCACATTTGCTCCCCATGAACTCCGTGCTCACCCCTTGAACATGTGTCTGTCTCTCTCAGCTCTCAGCAGTGAGGAGGTGCAGTGTGGCCCTACACCACCTGAAGCCCCATCTCCTGTTTCTAGCTCTGATCCACCAGCTAGCTGTTCCTGAAGGCACCAGGCAAACACCAGCTGATCCACATTTTTCACTTCACTGTGTTAATGCTCCGTGTCACTCCTGCCCTAGAAGCCCAGAGCCTCCGTGTCCCTCTCTTTCCAAAACTGAGCAAAGACAGCCTATAGTTACCCTTCCCTGGAAAACCAGCTGCTCATCCTCAGGGCTCTTTTCTGAGCTTCCTCCAGCATGATCACAGCCGTTTGGAAGTGCTAGGAACCAGACCTGCCCAGATTTAGAAGGGCACACTGCAGCATGCACAGTGGTCTCTGCTCCTCTCCTCCTAAGTCCTGCTTGCTTTTTTCATCACTGCTGACCCTTTATTGGGAATTATCTATTAGATCTCCAAGATCTTATTCTTACATAGCAACACACCAATGAGAGCCCATCATTTATTGTATTTCAGCTCACATTTATCAGTATTGATTTCCCACAGGCATTTCAGAGCCTGCAGTTCTCCAGCATTTAATAGACCCATTGCTTATTACTCATAATTAGCATTCACAAGCAGCCCTTCATGTGGCTGTGCAGCATATTGGTGAGGCTTTGTCCCAGGCAACAGCCTTTCAGAGAATAACATACTGCAGGAACAACACAAAATGGAACATGCCAGGGTTGGGACACCTCCTTGGGTGAACTGTTTAATGAAAAACAGGAAAGGTCAGAAAAGTTGATTGTCACACACAAATTTCCATTTTTGCTGCAACCAGCTCCTGCCTCCCATCAGATAAATTTGCTGCTCAGAGCTGTGGGTAACATTCTGGTTTTCCAGCCCCCATCCTCCCGCACAAGGTTTTTTATCAGTACTTGGAATACATTGTAAGAGACAACTGCTCAAATACCGACTGTACAGGCATTTCATTACAGCATCTTTAAATAACATAGATTTTTAATTATGGACTATTCAACGGAAATTGCATTCTCTGAATGAAATGCTCATTCTCTGAGAATGCCCTGGATGCACAGGCTTTCCTTTAAACCAAGGGGTGTTTGATTTCTTGTGTGCCACCTGCAGTGGCTGCCAAGAAGAGAATTGGTCTTAGGTCAGGAGTTAGGCTATTGCACAAACTTACCATGTCACACCTACTGATAAAAAACTAATTCAAGTTGGGTCAGAGCTCATTTTTCCTCCATGAGCCTTCACAGGGTCTGGCTCCCAGACATCCCCAAAGCACCACACAAAGCACTAATGGGGGTCTCTGGCTTACAAATCAGCTGTAGAATATTCACAAGGCACTTTCCAGTGCTACCAAACTCTTTCACTTGTTTCATTTCCTGTTTGAAAAGACAAAAGCCCCACTCTGCCTAGCTCAAACAAGTAGATCACACAAAGGAGGAGAAAAAAACCAAATGGGAATGTTAGTAGTAATATTTCGACCTTTGGGAAACCAGAATGAAAAAATAAATGAGGGGGGAAAAAGAATGCACATTGTGCACCCGGTTTAAAATTTACTTTCACTTCCCTGTGTAGTACCAGACTGCTCAGGAGCCATCTTTGCTCATAAGTATCAGAAGAGATGTTATCTTAGTAAGAACAAGACACACAGACACAGAAAATCCCCCAGTTAAGAACATTAATTATGAAAAAAGCACCAAAGGAGCCCCACTTTCCAGACTTACTATTCTCTCCTTCAGTAACTCTCCAGAAGCTCTTCCAAGACCTTGTCCCAGCAGTAAGGATGCAATTTCTGGGGGTGAGGGCTGAGCCCAGGCTTGGAGGTCTCCCATGCAGGGCAGCACAAAGCACACAAAGGGGAAGTTGTGCCACAGTTCTCTGCTCTTAAAAACGAAACCATGGCCCCATCCGGAACTTAACTCTGTGTGCTGGCCCCTGCTGCAGAGACTGAAATAAACAGGAACACAAGTGCAGAAACATGCAGCCCTGCAACTCCTGATGCACCAGAAGGTATTAAAAAGATATGATTGTTCTTGGATGGCACTGTCCAGCATGACTGGGCCGATTTGCCTCTGGCGTGACTCACAGAGCACTTCTGCTTTGTAAATAATAAAAACCTAGACAAAAGCAGACAACATCATATTCCAATACACCTTTTCTTCGTGCTCCTTCCAGTATTTTATAAAGCAGAACAGCACCACTCTACCTACCTGGCAGAAGGAGAAACCTACAAAATTAATTTATTTATCCTTAGAGAGGAAGTTAGCCACACCAGGGCCAAAAACCCTGATGTGAGATATGAGTTATCTCCAGCAGGCAGTGCTGCTGCTCTTCCTCCCCTTTCACATCAGTGATTAAAGAGGAAGAGCTCCCCACAGAAACCACTTTCCCTGGACGTTTCCTCCAGCTGTGAGTTGCATTTATTAACACACCTATTTCCCTCCAAAACCTGATGTATGACCAGTGCATGGAATATCCAGACTTAAACAGACAGCAGTAGTCAATCCTATATGAGTTGCATTTGATGCTATGCCTATGATGCCTAAATATTTTTTGCTTTTTATACATTTTTCATGTATTTGTTGCTTTGCAGATGACTGTTAATACATGTTTATATAGTTCCTAGAGTTTTCCTACCCTTTCTCTTAGATTTTACAGTAATAAGCAATCCCTTTTAACATTCCTGAAATTCTGTTGAGTCTTAATCTCAAGAAGGGAGCCTCTAACAAGGACATTTTGTTTTGCAACCAGAATCTGAGGAGACATGATAAGAAAATAGGGCAAAGAAATCCCTGGACAAGCTCCAAGGGGCTGACCCAGGGTGGGTGTTTCTGTAAGTTCTCAAAGCACATCTCATGCACACACCCCCACCACAAACACCTGGCCCCCACATGAAAATAGCCAGTGAAGAACAATTCAAGGATTCAACAAAAACAACAAGGTCTGATAATGCATTTTTCTGCTCCTTCACACAGCCCTGCTGTATTGGAGAGCCACTCTACACTCTCTGCACACCAGAGCAAAGGGAGGCTCATCATCCCTAAGTTCTTCCCACAGATATTTCCACTGAGAATAAAAAAAAAGTAGAAAACAGTGATCATTATTTGTTTATTTGAATAAATAGTACAACTGTCAAAAACCATGCATAAACACTCCTGCTGTGAATTTTAGCAAACATAGCATTGCATTGTAACTTGCTTACAGTACACAACTCATCACTAAGATGGATATCTCCAACATATGACAAGTCCAGAATTTTATCTGCAAGGCTGGTTTTTAGTAGTTAGAAATCCAGAGTAAACACTGTTAAAAACAGTAGAAAAGACTCTTAAAAAACACATTAATACTGACAGTACTGGGGTGTGGGGAAGAGGGGTAAGAAATCCTAGACAGTTTAAATTGATTTTAAAAAATCTGCCACTGTCCATTTTTCATCTTGAAAAACAGAATGAAGCTGAGGACTATCTGAGCTTTTTTCAGTGGTAATACAGCTCACTGTAACTGAGTGTGTCAAGTAAATGCACATAAAAGTCAAGTTGTATGGACAGGAAAAGACAAACATTCATTAAGCACTTACAAATGTGGGAGCTTTAATGCTGCAGAGCATTCAGCATTCCAGATGAACTCAACAGGATTCAGACTGGTACCCATATGTAAAACCCCCCAGTAACACAAAAATATCATGAATAACATCTTTAACACTGACTCAGCTTTCTGAGAGGCAAAGAATTATGGTGCATGTGTCACAGAAAGGCAGGATAAAAGCAGGTGTTCAGAGAAGCTTTACCTACATGGCTTCTCCTGGAAGCTGGGCTCACTGGGATGAAGCCACATGTCAGTTCAATATGCCCTGCTCACAAATCTGGTTAACAATAAATACAGTGTCTACAGAACAGTGAGCTGGCCAGACAGCCAGGAGCCAAGGAATGAAAAAAAGTATTTTCCCTGTGCAACATCTCCCAACAAACAAGACCACAACAGAACAGGCTGTGACTCCTGATCCAGGCGCAGTCCTGCTGACAGGGACATTAACAGAAGGAATGCTAAAGGAGACCCGTGGTTGTAGCAAGGGGACCAGAAACACAGAATTCAACAAAACAGACACTCTTTCATAACCTGTCATAACCTGCTCACCTCTGCTTATGTGCCCTGAAGATGCCAGCTCTATGATCCCAGCTCACAAACAACCATCCCTTTCTAAAGCCAAATCATCCTCACTCATACCTTCTTTTTATCTTCTGTTTGCTTTTGATATTAATACTGCTTGCAATTTCAAAAACTACACTCTCTGGAGGTCTTTCCCAGCAACTCAGAGAATATAAACAGAGCTGGCACCTCCACATGACCTGAAGGAAGGAGGATGGAATAACAACTATTTAACAGACTTGCTTCCTGCAAATAACCCTGCATTAAACTAAAAGTTTGAGAGACTTTTCAGCTCAGTGACCTTCCAGCCTCATGATACCTTTATTTCTCAGCACAAAAGTTAGACCAATTTCCTTCACCTGCCAGGAGAGCTGTCCACCAGGCCTTAGCATCTCTCCTGGTGCAAGTCTCCTCTGTTGGTGTTGTGGTGGAGTTTAGTGGCACCATATGAACTGCACATCCTTGTTCCAGGCTCAGTATAAACAGAGAGAAGTCAGCTCCTTCCTAAAGCACAGGCATGCAAAGATTCCCCAGAGAGCCTGGGGAAGAGCAGAGCAGAGGAGATCTGAATTTTTCATGCAAAAAAAGGGCAACTTCCTTCCATCTTTCTTTTTTTTAGAGGTGTGAGGGAAGGTGTTCCAAGTAATCCAAATACTAGAACTCAGAACCCAAAAATACAAAGCAAAGAAGCAGAAGCTCATTTCTCTCCCTCTGAGATGAAAAACTGTTTGAGAAGGGAAGGAGAAAATCCCAGTTGTAAAATTATACCATTCAAATAGCATGTTTTCTCTTGAATCTGAGCTCAAAGGCAAATAATATTTGGTGCAAAAAAATTGAAATTTAGGGAAAGAAGATGCTGACTTACAACTGGACTCAAGTGAGCCTATGGAGCAGAGCAATTGCACTTGCTCTCCTTCAGGGCACTCTGCCTAGTGTTTCAGCCCATAAACAATGGATGCCCATAAAACAAAAGCTGCTGCTGTGATACATAAAAGCAGCAATCAAATCTCTCCTCTGTGTGCTCAAAGGAAAAGGGTGATACTGAATGCATATTCCACATATCATTTACTCTGAAATTGCCAACCCCATTTCCTCCACAAAGCTCTCCTCAAAAATCCATTCAGATAGCTCCTGCTCCAGCACATTCCCTCTGTTAGTTAGTGCAGGGGAAAATGCACTAACCCAGCCTGTGCCTGTGTGACCAGCTCTGGACCAACCTGACTGAAGCTGCCTAACAGGTGACAGTGGCCCTAGCAACCAAACTTTCTCCTAGAAGAGATTAAATAAAAAATAGACACCAAAGGATTAGTTGGTAATCCCATTGCAAGACTTATTCTGTGTAAACACTGAATGGAAGTAACACTGAGTAGAAAGAGGCGAACACAAAAACTGAAGCTTTTGCCATTAGCTTCAGACAGTGCCTGTAATTCCCCTCAGCCAACCCAACCAACAGAACACACAAACTCTTATTTAATAGAAAAGGCTCAGCTTCTAAATAAATTCCAAAGGTGATTTTCTACTGTTAACACTCTAAGCCTGGAAAATCATCAAATGCCAGTTGCAACCAAAGAGTATGCAAAAGAAAGTCTTCTGCAGAAGTAAAGAATCTTGAGCCATGAGGAAAGTCTCATGTTCTCCCTGCTTATTAAAGTAGTTAGTGGTATATTTCCTTTCTCAAAAGAACATTTGTGGGTCATAGCAAACAACAGATCCATTTGGCAAAAGTGTGAAATACCTACACATTTTCAAGTGACCTGGAGAATATACATGCATCATTTTTAGTGGGATTGTCTTGCAAACAGCTACAGAAAGAACACATCAGCTGTAGGAAGAATGCAAGAAGTACATAGCATAAGGCACAATGGGAGCATGCAGAGGGCGTGTTTATTGTAGCTTCTGCCTGGGGAGGCTGAAGGATGAAGAGATCTCAGAAGCTTCCAGGATCACTCAACGTTCTTGTACTTGGTGAAAAGGTTGTACAGAACCCTGAGGGTAGACTTCAGGTCCAAGTTGACAACATCTGTGGAAGAAAAGGAGAAATCCTTAATTTGCATTGTGTTTTTCCTCATTTGTCCTGACAGGAACAGAAGTCCCCACTTCTCAGAGTTGATGGAATTGTGAATAAAAAAAAATCCACAGATTTCTGATCTCCCCAAGCCTTTTAAATGTCCTGCACAATTTGCTCCAAAACAGCTTTACAATCACACAGTCACAGCTGACTTCTCTCTGGGAAACAGGAGGGTAATTCCCTTCCCCAGCTAAAATTGGCTACAGAGAAAGTCTGCTTCTGTCAGAGACCTGGGATAAGGCTTTGGGAAATACTCCTAATGACTTCCTGGGCCACAGAAGCAGTGAACAAGCAGTCACGCACATCCTGAGGTACTGAACCACAAACACAGCTCTGATATGGTCCATGAATTAACAAAGCCTGTATCCTTAGCAGACTCCAAGCTTTTTATTATTTAATAACCCTTCTTATCATGCTCAGCCAGGGAACAGGTCAGGAATAGCTCTCAATAAAAACCTTTCCTGTTAGCACCTCTCCACCTATACTACAATAAAATGCCAAGAATGCAGGGATTCTGAGGGGAGGCACAGGACAGAGAAAGCTGAAGAAGTAGAAATAAAGTTTGGATATAACATGGCAGAAATGAGTAGGAAGCAGCAAAAAATACACAATGACCAATATATATGGAAGCAGAAGTGAGGAAGAACAGATAATTTAAAAATCATCAGAAGTCCTAGGAAGACAGCAAACTGTTAAGAGACCAAGCACAATTAATGTGAGGTCCAAGGGAAACCCCCCCACTGTCTGCTTTGAAGACTCATTGCCAGGACCTCTCCACCCTTCCCTCCCACCTCACACTGGATACCACTCTCTACCCCCACGCTTCATCTGGTATTTTCAATAATCTCTTAAATATTCTTTCTACCCTTTTTGCTTGTATTATTTTACATATTTCATTTATGATTGTCAGTTCACATTTGCAGAAGAATCTTCTCCTGCCCCAAAGAAAGGTCCTAATTGCTGTGAAGTCATGCATCCTAAAAAAAGAAATGTCTATCCAGAAAACTGAAATATAAAACTTCTAATTTTTCCAGGTATCACAGAAAGTTGATACCCAAATTAAAACAAGCCAACCCAAATTAAAACACAAGCTTAATGCTGAATGTTTTCTTATTTTTCTTTTTTTCTATCTTCCAGTAGTGAAAATTCCATCTCCATTCTTTGATAATACAGAACAATGGTTAATAACGACTGCTGCAAAAGTTATACTGTAATTCCAGTTTACCATTTCCCTAACTTTCAGACCTTGTTATGTCTTAGACTGCTGCATTAGACTACTACTGCTTATTGATCAGTGTCTAACAGGTATTTCCAAGAATAAACATTCTCAGCCTCCTGCTTCTTATGATAAGATAAAATGTTCACAGCTATAACATTACCAACAGCAACAACTACTAAAATGTTAACTGAAAGTGACCATACACTCTAAAATTACTTTAAAATAATCCATTAATTTAAAACTCTCACAGTCCATAACAACCTCATTAGAGGATACTGAATTAATCCACCACAACATAGTTCTGCTGCAATAACTCAGCACCAAGTGTTGCTGCTGGCCCAATCCACTGAATTTGGCTGGAAGAACAGAGAAGAGGAGATGACCTGTATGGTCTCTCTCTGTTTACACCTGTACACAGACACATACAAGATTTAAGAAGACCTATTTCTTCCAAGCACTGCAGAAAGCACGAGCTATAGGGATAAAAACAATGTTCTGCTCTAGACAATGTTTTTCCTTAAATCCTACCAGTAATTAAACTAGTTGGACAGCCAGGCCCACTGTCACAGACATATTTTATGAAAAATCCTTTTGCCAGTCTTTTCTCCTGAGAAGATGAGAAGCTTCAGCTTCTCCATGTTTTGCTGCTTTGGAATGTGATTTGGAGAATTGTTTATCCAGCATGTGAAATTCTTTTCACTTGATGACCAATGACAGCCACTTGTGTTGAGGCTGTGAGCAGTCACAAGATTTTATGATCATTGCTTTCTATTCCTTTCAAGCCTTCTGATGTCTCCTTTCTCTTGTCTTTTAGTATAGTTTCAGTATCCAATTTTCTTTTCATATAATATATATCATAAAATAATAAATCAGCCTTCTGAAACATGGAGTAAAGATTCTCATCTCTTCCCTCATCCTGGGACCCCTGTGAACATTGCCACAGCCCACCACCTCAAATCCTGGGGGCAGTTTTGGGAATCTCACATCAGAAATGACATTGAGAGGCTGGAGCGTGTCCAGAGAAGGGAAGGGAGCTGGGGAAGGGGCTGCAGCACCAGGAGGGGCTGAGGGAGCTGGGGGGGCTCAGCCTGGAGAAAAGGAGGCTCAGGGGGCCCTTCTGGCTGTGCACAACTCCCTGACAGGAGGGGACAGCTGGGGGGGATCAGGCTCTGCTCCCAGGGAACAAGGGACAGGATGAGAGGAAATTGTCTCAAGTTGTATCAGGGCAGGTTTCCCCAACTGAGTATTGGGAAAATTCCTTCAGTAAAAGGGTTGCCAAGCATCAAAACAGGCTGCCCAGGGAAGTGGTGCATCCCCCATCCCTGCAGGAATTTAGAAGCTGTGTAGATGTGGCACTTGGGTATGTGGCTTAGTGGTGAACATGATGACTCTGGGTTAATGCTTGAACTCAATGGTCTTAGAGGTCTTTTCCAATTCTATGATTCTAATCCAAGAGGCATTTACTACCCAATTCATGCTAAAGAGCATGGATTCACCTGACAGGCTTCCCAGCCTATTGATGACCAACAATGGATGAGAGTGTGGCATTAACAGAACATAACTATAAACAGAATTCTTTGGCACAACTTCAGATTCTCTGTCAAAATTAATTACGGTTCTGTGAAAGACATATTGCAATACATGAGGAGATCTTACAAATGACACTAGGGTGACAAGCCATTCCCAAGATGTGACTGTCCTCTCCAGGGGAGCAGTTTTTCAGGAGCCACAGTCAGTTTCACAGATACCACACAAGCACACTCACTCCAACAGCTGGGAATTGCTGCCAGGAATGGCCACACACAGAGAAGAGGAAGGAAAACACACAAGAGATGGTACATCTTGCAGCAGCAAAAAGCAAAAAAGGAACGTTGTACGAGCTAATTTGGCTCTCCAGCTTATATTAATTACATTTTCAATCAGTAAAACACTTAAAAGCATATTTTGCTCCTTATTGAATCTCCACAAGCAAGATCTGGTATAATGTTTTACCATTCATGATAATGTAAGAAAGCCTCATGAAAATGTAACCTTCTTCTGGTTTTCATCATTCTTTTCAGCATTCTTCAGGAGCACTTTTCATTCCCCAGTTTACAACAACGTACTGAGAGCATGTATAAGCTATTTAATACTGTCTTTTGCCTTTTCTCTCTTCTACAACCATCTCCACTGTTTGTTAATCTATTTACTATCACCATTTTTCCCATTTTAAGTCAGAACAAATGTTTCTTGTGGGGTCCTCATTTTCCTTTGTTATGCAGAAGCCTGTAACACATACAAAGTCTGTAACATCAGGAATAAAAATTGCTCATTTAGCAGTCATAAAGTTTTAATTCCTCTTTTTATCCCTAGTGCAAGGAACAATGCAGACCTCATCAATTATTAAAGTTATTAAATAATTTTAAAGTTCAGAGACTTAAAGGGAAAACGTGGGTTTTACACTTTTTAGTTCCAACCCCTACATCCACATAAATGAAGAAGATTTTTTTGTACTGGTTCTCCTAAAAAAACCCTTAAAGCCTTCCAGTTATATGTCACTGAAATCCAATCACAGGAGTCCAGACTAGCACCAGCTGCAAGAATTACGAGAATTAGACCATGAAAAGCTTTCTGCTTGGATTGTTACTGAAAACACCAGCTGAATTTATCATGTAGCACAGAACAGCTCTTGAATGACTCACTAAAGCTCCACTTGGACACCTCGGTGAATCTGCTCCAGACAAGAAGCATGGGCAGGATATACCCCAGGCACAGACAGTGAATCCTTTGGAAAACCCTCAAGGGGCCCATTCACAGCTCCACTTTGTGGTACTATTGCTACTTTGAATGGAATTGCACTTGAAATACACCTGCCCTGATGACTTTACACACAGTTTAAAGCCACGTGGCACGTCCATACCTTCAGGGCGAGCTTTTGGCTTCTTCAGGCCTCCATCTTGCATCAGCTCAAAAGCAAAAGAAACATTGTGCACCTGAAAGACATAAAAGGTTTAGAATCTGAGTTATACAGGCATCAAAAGCCTCTAATCAAATTTTTTTAGAAGCCTTATTCTCTCTGTACTTGATAATTCTATTTAAATCAATATTAAACATTTACATGATTAAGCACAGCAGAATCATAAAGTGCTTGGTGACAGCAGCTCCTGGGCTGCAGAGAATCTGCAAAATAAGCTATGCAGGGAATCTGCAAAATAAGCCAAGCACAACTGTACATAAAGAGTTTCTGAACAAGCCCCTGGAGATCACACAGGAGCACAAATTCCGAGAAAAGAAAATGGACCAAAAGGGAAAGTGAAAGAAGGTAGGTGTCTTCATTTAATCTCTCCTTTGAGGAACAAAAATTACAATTTAAAGAGATCTGCATTGCAGATTTCTTGTCCGCACTTACTGAAATTTAGGCAAGGTAATTAACTTTATGAATTCTGTGCAGTTTTGTCACTGCACATGACAGTTCTGGAGAGACATAGTTTACTACTCAGGACTTTATTAATAATCTCTTTTACCCGCTGCAGTTCCTCCACATTCATTGTGACAAAACCAATCACTTTCAACATGGTATTTTTCCCCCCCAAAACACAGAGCCTACCGCTCCTTCTTCAATTTACAAATCCCCATTCCTCAAGGCTAAGTCTCCAAACAAAACCACACTTCTGTAATACTGGGTAATCTTTATGAATTCCAACCATTAATAATAAAATTGTAACCAAACAGATGCTGGCTGCAACTCAGCACCCTGCATTTCTACAAGAGCAAAAATTGAAGACAATGGGATAAAGAAGCAAGAAAAAGCTCTAAGAGATGTGTGAGATGTGGTAGAGAACCATCCTTCCCATGGTGCACCTTTGCTGAGGGGCTGACAGCAACAACGTGTGCAGGAGCCAATATGAAAACCCCACTTTAAACAGCACTCACAAAGCATTCCATCTTTAAACTTTAGCCAATGTTTCCCTTTTTGACCTAGTCCCCTCCTGCTGCAGCTCAGCCAACACAAAACCTGTCCTCTGCCCTGCAGAACCTGGCACAATGAGAAGCAGGGGGTACCTGCAGGACTAGGCTCAGGGTATTTTGATTTACCATCACCAAATATACACAGATGCATGTGCAGGTCTGGGAACAACTGCAGACAGAGGCAAACTTTTGGTTGTGACATGAAAACACAGTCTAAATACTCTTCTCATTGTGAGCACAAGAAGGGACGCAGGACAATGGGGCAAGTGTGGGGCTGAGAGCAAGAGACCTACTCACAAGAACACTTCAGGCAGTACTACAATCTAAAAAATTACTTTGGTTATGCAAAGTACTATACAGTACAGAGCACTCATTACTGTATTCATTTACCCTGGACTTTAGTAAGCTTTATGTGTTGTCTGATGCCAGGAACAGAGTATCCTTCTTCCTTAACTATGAGGAATTTACCCATTCATTTCATAATTTTTAGAGGTTTTAACCATCAAGCGCCACAGCCTATTTGCTAGATCTTCAGAAGAAAATATACCAGCTTCAGTTTCACCTGGCACAAGGTGAAAAGATAAAACAATTGGAAAAAACCATGTGATAATAATGCAGAAAGAGCATAAGCTGGAGTTTCTACCCACCTTTTGATCAAAACTTTCAGGTGTTAAGTAGAAGTTGTGAAGAGGAACAAAATAGTCCTCAAGGAGACCCATGAGCAAAACCAAGTAAACACCATCTGCAAACTAAAGAGAAATATGAGGAGAAAGCATCTGTTTGTAAATCACCATTCATAAACAAGAAGAAAGAATTCTTGGCCCAAATTATGTATTTTGATTTTTTTTTTTTTTTTTTTTTTGCTAGCACAGAAGTGTGAGATGGTTCAGGAGTCTTTTCTTGCTTTCCTCATGTTCATTTAATTTGCTTGAGGAATCCTGCCAACTTCACAGCAGTAGTTAAAAAAAACCCGAACTTCCTGGGGCACATTATATACCCTCAGTCTTCCTGCCACAGTGTCAGGTAATTTCAACCACAATCCCTCTTAAATTGTGTGTGTTAGACATTCAAATCTTTGCCCTTAATCAAATCTTGAAAATAAGTCTCCCCTGTCACAGGTAGGAAGTTGAATTTAATAAAAGAATTTTTTCCCCTAAGTCAAAATAGATTGTTTATGGTTTCAGAAAACACTGAATAAAATCCTACATATTTTCAGCCACCCTATTCAGTGTTCCTACCAGACCAGATGGCTACTGACTGGATAAGAGGGATAATGTTATGCAGTTCTAAGACTTCCCACTTGTGATCATGATATGGCACATGTGACATCCTCTAAAAAATAAATTCTTGAGTGTGGCTGAGGCAACAATTTCTTGTGACAGATCAAATCCAGTGGCCCATTTATTTCAGCAAAGCTGTAAAATAGCAGTGAATGAATGACTGGTATTACACCAAGCCAGGCTCAAATGAATTACCCATACTCCTGGTATAATTCTCTGGATTCTGTGCTTATCATTTTGCAGAGACAGAAAGATAACCATCTCTCATGGCTCAGTAAACTCTGGAAAGAAGATCTGCTTCTGCTTAGCCAAGCCATGTCTGAAAATCTGCAGTTTACACAGACTACATCCAAGAAGACAAAGCCTCCTACCTGGGTTTCCAACTCTGTTACTTCCAAATTGAGTTTATTCAAGTGTTTGTTCACAAAGGTGATCAGAGACTATTAAAAAAAAAACAGCAGAAACAGTGATGTCAGACACTACACTCAGTGCTGATGTGAAAGGGCTAACATAACCTTTAAAGACATTTTTAAAAACACAATAGGCATGTTTGCTGCCTGCTTTTGCACAAATACGTATGCAGGACTTATTTGTTTGCACCAGATGCCAGAACTCAGCAGATGGTGCTGTTACATGCAGCTTTCCCAGCACATCAGGCAAACTTAAGTGGCCTGGGAAAGTGTTGTGATGACATCAGAGCCTGAAGATGAAGTGGGCACTAGGTGCATTTACTGTCCCTAGTAATTTATTGAGGTTCTTGAAGGTGCCAACAGCACAGCGGTGTGCACACAACTCTGTTCCTGGAGGGATGTGCGCAGTCAGCACATGGATTACAGCCAGGATGAAGCCCAGGTCTGGGATTCCTATTTCAGATGCAAATCTTGCCATTTCAAACCAGACCTGTGCCAATGGATTGAAGCACATAGATCTGTCAGCCCACTTACACCACTTACAGAAGGGACACGGACACACAGCACAGTGTTACCACTTCTATTGTGTGCAAAGAGTTAAGTTAGTTCTTTATCCACTTAAAAGGACTTTTCTAAAAGATATTTCAGGCTGGAAAGATAAAAATCTTCCTGAGACTTCAAAGCATTATTTTAAAAGCACACATCCTTTATTTCACACAAGGGGAAGGGACAATTTACAACACTGATCCTCACATACTGCTCTCCTAATAAAAAGCTTAACAGCCAGGCTGGAACTATCTGATGGAACTACATGGAGTCTCTTATATATTCCCCCAAAGCAGCAAGAGCTGGCAGAGAGAGATAAACAGCTACATTACCCCTCTGCTCTAACACAAAGCCATGCCAAAAATATATCTGGATGGACATGCTGTGCAGTGATGCTCAGCCTTAAAGGACAAACCAAGGGACCATAGGAATAAGTGCTTAGCATCTGGGCCAAAGCAGCTCTTTTGTAAAAGCTTTATATTCAGCAAACTTCTTTATGGGTGAATCACAATTTTACATTTGGAAAACATCACCTGGCTTTGACACAGTGATCCTTGGGGACAAACACCCCTTTCACTACTTCAAATTCTTCTTCTGTTATTTGCTGGATGCTTCTGAATATCTTTCCAAAAGCACAAAAACATTGCAATAAATAAATTGTGGAAAATAAAGCTAGGATTTTACTTTTTACCTTTTTGACTACGCTGAGCTTGTCTGGTGCATGATCAAAAAGAGTGTCAAAGGCATCACGCTCTGGTTTGGGAGAAAAAAATTAAAATCAGAACACCTCCAACAGCACAAGTGTGGAAAGCAGGTTACCTGTCCAAAACCTAAAAGTTTTTCTCAGAAAATCACACAACAGAGACCCAAGATAAAAGCATCCTGTTTTGACGTCTGGATATATGCAAGAGCAAACTGCCCTGGGAATTTCAGAAGTAACTGAAAATAAACATATTCACTGATTTCACTTTTGTGCCTTTCAAAATTGGTACACAAAATATGTGGGTGAAAGAAAAATTAAAATGAAACACAAATTCTGACTATATCCCAATCCTAATTTAAACAGCTATGGTTGCATCCACATTCAGTGTCAAATTCAGACATTAATTAGGTTAATTTAAAATTACTGGTAGTACCCCTGACATCAGTAAAGCCTAGAACTGAACTCAAGGGAATTCTGTTTCAGCAGTGTAAGAAGAGCAAAGCCTACAGACAGCATAAAGATTCAAATTATGTTTCTACCTTCAAAGCACTGTCTATCAATATCTAATCAAATCTGTTTTCAACATAGTTTTTAACAGCTTTTCCATGATCAAATACTTTGCATTTACAGAACACATTTTAATAGTTTTCTACTGTCAAATAAACAAACATGCATTATCTAAATTCCTTTGGTATCTGAAGTTACATTATTTAGCCCCTATAGCTCCCTGACATTACTTATTTTCCAGTGCCTTATTAATATTTAATGTAGATATGCTGCAAGAAAAGAAATTATAGTTTTGACATAATAGGCAAATAAAGAAAATAAATTACTTCTTTTCATCCCTTACAGGAGCATACTTCTTAACATGAGAAATTACTTAATGCTTCTCTTGGCAGCAACAGCAAAAGAAATGGGTTTTGGTTAGAAGACCAGACATACACTTGGTAAGGCCTAAACTTCAAAATCTAGAAACTACAAAGGAGATAAGATCCTCCATGCAAAGGAATTAGCTCTGGTCCTACCCATTATGCTCCATATCTGCATGGAGTAACAAAACCTGCCCCCACAACACATTCCAACCTCATGGAATTGCTCAACCCATTGTCTTGATCTGCTGAAAGAAAAAAATGACCAGATTTCTGTGCCTGACACAAATCAAACAAAAAAAAATTTCAGAGTTGTTACTTACCAAATCTTCCCATCATCATCCTGCAAGTCAGAGAATTCAAAAACATGAAGTTAGTTCATGAATAATCAGTCTGGGAAGACAAGAGAATGGCCCTAAAAGGAGCTGTCCTTCAATATGCAGAGGGCCAACAACTTGTGCAAACTCAGGGGTCTGAGCACATCACAGAGCAGACCCAATGTGCTGCAGGAATGCCCCCAGCAGAGCACCAGGGAAGTCAGGGAAATCCATTTGAAATTAATGGAAATGCTTAATTACATTTTGCACACAATTATGACTTCTTATCCATACTTCTTTTTATGATGAAAGGTGAATGACTAAAAGTGCTTGTATGTGTATTTCCACAAATATAATCTAAATCACACAGCTTACAAGAAGCAAAGCCATCCATCTCACTTCAACTTGTTTTCTCTGAAGAAAATACAGTCTATGTGAATATTATGTAAATAAAACTGCCACGTATGAAATACATACATAGCCAGTGACATCACCAGACATGCAGATGTTTATCAGCTGAGAATCAGGCCCTGATTTGCACAGAAGAATTGGAAAGTATTCAGTGAATGTTGGATTCTGCTGATCACTGCATTTTCCATAGATGTACTTGTGTCTGGATATGCAACACATTAAGCAGTAACCTTTTAATACTGTGTAATATTAATTAGCTCCATAAAATATACGTATAAACACACAGGCAAATCTGCAAACATCTTTCTTGCTAAAAAATGTCCAAGCCCCAGCCTGCAGATCACATCTTGCAAACCACATCTGGAGGAGAGCACAAGCTCACTGCGCTGTTCAAGGGCACAGGAGAGAGGGGAGGAATTTTGGCCCACAGATCAGAGCTCTGATCCTACAAAAAGCACTATGAGATCTTTTATGTCCACACAGAGATGTTATGATCTCATTTCTGTGTGCTTCCATCTGAAAGATCTTCCCCACTAAGCACCACATGGTGCTTCATTTTATCTTCAAAGCCATGGGAAGCTGAGCCAACTCTACAGGGAGCCAATACACGGATAAACTGAGGGACGGCTCATGTAAGCCCCTCTTAGGCTGCCTTCAGACCATGTGAAGGAAAACCTCAGCTTTCAGTTGAAGCCAAAATGTATGTCTAGCCTTCTCTTTACAACAAGGACTGTAAAAACATACAGCAAAGTAAGCTGCTACAAAAACTGGAGAGGGAAGAGGGTTACTTATTTATTTATTTTTGCTGAGCTCTTCTCTCCTTACAGTTCTAACTGTATCACTTCAGTTTAGAGAGCTATGTCAAAGAATTGCCTTTTTTCAAACTAATTCTCCCCCAAAATATCTACATTACCCTTCATTTCATAGAGAAAATAGCACTAAGCAGAAAGCATATATATAGCTACATCCAGTAGGCAGGGGGGAAAAAGGCTCACATAAGTCACTTTCAGTTAAAAGCTTCTAGGAGACAAGAATTTCCAGAGGACACTTCTCCATTGTAGCATATTTTCAGAGACCAAGTCAACTTCATGTAGTTTAAAAAACACCACATGAAAGGATTTCATTAATTTAGCAAGGATGGGGGATGATTAAACTTCTCCCTCATGCTTAGAAATGGTCTCACATCCTGCACAGAAGCGTTTTGTGCTTACTCTGTCGTGGTCGTCAGCTCCTCTGAAACATGAGTGGTCTGAAGGAGGCCTTCACGTTTCTGGAAAGGAAGATGGAATTAGCAAAGAAGCTCATCAGAGGCTCATTCAGCATCTTTCATAGCACCAGAGGACAGAACTGGATGAATTCACTAAGTTTCACAGAGGCAGAGGTGAAACAGCTGACACAGGAGAATTCATGCCCAGAACAGTGGCATTGATCAGGCTGACAGCCACAGGGATGTTTGAGAAATGTGTATTTGCACCTGTATTTGCAGCTAACCGCCTCACTGGCAATCCTCCTCCTCCTCAGACCACAGTGAACATCATGCCTGGAATACAGTTTGGAGTTTGTCAGCCCCACTTTAGATCCCTGCAGGGCAGCTGGTCATGTCACAGTGTCTGCCAGCAGCTCGGCACATCTGGCAGCCTGACTCTTCTGGGACTGAAATGACACGGATGGCTGTGCCCAGGCCAGGGCTCCAGAGTGCTGCACAGCTCTCCTAGAGCAGGCATGGCACTTGGGGCCACTGCCACACACCTGACAGCGACACACACATCCTCCAAGGAAACACAGGGAGCACAAAAAGCTCAGCTAATGATTTCACAATGAACAGCACTTCCCTGACACTAGGTTGTCTCTCCTTGGCATAATTTTCTGCATGAATAAGGAGTCTCTACCCAAGAGAAATCACATGTGTTGAGACAGTTTCAAAATACCTCAGAGGGTGGAAGTGCTTTTACCTGAGTGAAAAAACTCATTTAGCATCTCCACGGGTTCCTTTCAAAACTATGCCTGAATAGAGGAATTTCTTTCCTTCCTTCTGCGTGCTCAAAAAGCTGACAGAAAGAGCTCAAATCTCAGCAGCCATCTAGGAACCAGGTCTGTCAGAATGACTTAGGGGAGGGCTAAGGGAAACAACCCCCCCAGGCACAAGCTCTGCACACCTTTACCATCCCAGTCGAACCTCAAGCAAGAGCTTATTAGGGAGAACAGCTTTGAGGAGAAACATCCTTCCCCAGAAGCAGTTTGAGAAATGAGAATTGAAATCTAAAAACCTGTAAGAAGAGCTCCTGCCCCTGCACTCCCTACTGAAGTAATGAAGGCAGGCAGAGCTGCTGGAAGGGAGGGAGCTGTAACAGATCCATGCCTGCCTGGGCTTTGTGCTGCCAGCTGGCCACGTCTGCACAGCCCTCACTTCCCTATCACACTCCTGTCTCATCCTGCTCTCCCGAGGGAGCCATGGGAACAGCGCCAGGAGCTTTGGGGGAAAAGCCAGCATGACAGCATGGATGGAAAAATGAGGAGGCATCTGACAGGGCAATGTTTCCCTGCATACAAAACAATGCTGCCTTTATTCCATCCCAACACATCTCTGCTTTATTAACACAGGGTTCAGGACCTTCCAGGCACCCTGAACCCCAGGGAGAAGATGGTGTAACCTGTGAACAAAATCTCAGTAAGTGATGACTCGTGAGTAATGCCTCCAAGTGCCTGATAAGAAAGAGGAATGGTTTCCAGCACTGGCTGCCCAGCTGGTAGAAAAGGAAGCACTGTTCCCCCTCCCAGGCAGCCCAGCATGCTTCTCTCACAGCAAGCTTAGGTCTCCTGACCTTGCAATACAAAAGCAAATGTCATTCCTTGATAAAATGTTGATTCCTTCCACCACTGGCACCAGACACATTTATTCTTCATCCTGCCTTGGCTCTGACCTTTCAGTCTGCAACTCACACTAAAAGGAAATTACTGTAAAAATACCCCAGATCTCCCAGCAGCACCAAGCTGGGACATGCTGCAATTTTAAGAATGAGGCTGACGTGAGCTAAGCATAAAAGATGACAATTCCTGAGCCTTGCAAAAATAACCAATACAGTGAGCCTTTAGCACATTTTTTCCACTTAATTCTGAGAACTTTTTTTTGTTTTCCTGAGTTAGGGTATTTCTTCATCATGCAAGCTTACATTTAGAAAAACAGGCAGTTGAGTCAGCTGGAAAATCTCAGTGTTTTCAGTCGTCACTGGAAGCACCACCAAAACCAACAGTTTCTCTCCTCCCTGCCCTCTCTGAGGAGGGCTGGAATGACAGGTATGTGTTGAGTGACACCAGCATTAAAGCATGTATCACCCTAGACTCTTAACTCAGCACTTAGAGTAGCTGCTCACAGAATTTAACTAGAAGGCCCACCTGAACCCTTGCTCTGCCAGGACCCTTCTTGAATAACTTGGGCATACATTTCCAGGTTCCCCAGTTTCCCACTTCACACAAAGAAACCAGTAAGAAAACTAATTCTGGAGGTTGATTTCAAAAAGGTTTTCAAGTTACTTCCAAGTAACTATTTCAGGAACTCTGCTCTTGAGAGGGGCTATTATAAAATAGCCCCTCACAGAGGCCATTATGAAATAATAAAAAGATAAGTGGTTTTCTGCTGGGTTGGTCTTGTAGTTGTTCCACATAATATGGAAAGACGGATAGCTAGCTAAAGGTTCTTCCTGCCAAGGAGGGTAAAACAGAAAGTCATCTCCAAAATGCTTGTGGGTTTCTGAGCAAACTAACAGTGCAGAACAAAAAAGGATAGTGCATTGTTTGACAGACCCAGATTGAGCTACAGATATTTTTCAGACTCTAAATCAATTATTTTTAATTAAAAAAGCATATGCAGCACCTTAAGAAAGTCTCAGTCTGCCACTGCAAGATGGTAAAGGAAGAGAAGGATTTAATGGAAGGGCAGAATTACCATGGAACTGTGAAGATCTGGATAAACACCTTCCATGTAGCACAGTGCTGTCATAATATTATTTCACTTTGTGAATTAGGACACTGAAAGTAAGAGGAAAAAAGAGCCCATAGCACTTACACAAGCTCATAAGGTGCTCTGCATTGCTCTGGGATGGGCTGTGGAAATGCACACATCTTGGCTGAGCAGTCACTTGCTAAACCACTTTATTTTCATGGTGTAAGCACAGTCCTTTTGGGGAAAAAGCACCTCAGGAATCTGCACAGTGTGAGGACAGCTCAACAAGTGGATAAAGATAATCAAAGTCACCCATGAAAATGAGACTTAGCTAGTTTTGAAAATTTCAGTGTGGGTGTGTTCCTGGACCATACTCCCACAGCATCTTGCATGGCTTTCTTGCTGCAGGGTCAGTTCTGAAACACTTGCACAGAAGTCACTTAAACTGTTTATTTACCCCCTCTAATGTATACCCAAGCAAAAAGAGGCATTTAAATGAAAACCTCTCAGGTAACACCTTATGTTAACTGTGATCTAGTTTGACAGAACCCTGTTCATTGTTGGGATATATAACAAGAGATCACTTCAAAACAAATTTGTAATAGGGGCAATAATCTTCTTAATAGTAGTTTTCTTGTTTGGATTAGGAACAATATTCACCGCATCACCATTCTGTTTGTCATTAGAATAACAGAGGCCAAACAAAGTTCATTTGAAGAGATCTGTGTTACTGAACCAGCATGTATTTTTAGACTAGATAATGGATGCTGAACTACAAAAATTCAGTTTACCAAACTAGAAGGCAGGTTTTTTTTTCCAGAATGAACATGCTCTGTTTCATACCACCCCTTGCTTTCCATTTAAATAAATAAAGATGAAGAGTTGCAAGCTTTTCCTAGCACTGGCTTAGGGGCTGAGAGAAGCCTCCTCTTGCACAGGGCCAGCTGTGCCCATGCCCATTGCCAGGACTCCAGGCTCTAGATCCAAAAGCAAGAGCCTCTAGGATTTGACTTAACTCCCACTATACCTGACTCCTTGGGGACACAGGTGTTGCACTCTCTCCTGCCTAGTTTCTTGTCAGCCTTTATGTCACCCTGTCATCTAGTCTCAAGATCCAAGGACTCTGGTGAGCCAGATGGAGTCTCCTCTATATCCCTCCAACAGGAAAAGAAGTGAAAACCTTCTCCACAGCCTTCTTTCTGCTGCAGAGGTGGATGGTTCTGTAGCTTGAACTAAGGACAGGGAAAGGGAGGCTTTATCTTTCTACCTCATATTTTTTTCTGCCTTAGCAGTTACAGAAGACACTTCACTGTACTGGACAGAAGGAGGTTTTTCACATCAGGGTGTGAGAGAGCTGCTGACCAGCTTATATTTATATATTCCTCCTTATCTTTCCAAGACAGGCAAAAGAAATCTAAAAATAAATCCGTCTCCTATTTACATTCGTGTTACTTTATAACTAACTCACTGTTCTTAAATTCAAAATCACCTTCTATAGATAATACACACATTTATTATGAACCAGGGAACATCCATCAATTTCTCATTTACATCACATCCTGCATGTCTAGTGCATCCGGCAGGCAACCTGGAAACACCATTACTTAAATATAAAGCAAAATGAAGCTCATCTAATCAACCACCCTGCATCTTGTAAGGGATCCAGGTTTGCAAAACAGGGCGTGGGATCACTTTATCCTCTTTATTCTTGAAAGGAAACTCACAGCTGGAACAGTAAATTGCGGAGTGAGTGCCACAGCAAACAGGCACTTGCAGAGCAGAGTGCCAGCTGGAACACATCTGCCTGGGGTTCAGCAGCTGGGAGAAAAACTGGGTTCCCATGGGAAGCTTTCCCTGGGATAGAAGGCAAGGAAAAAGAAGTACAGATGCTTGAAAGTAGAGCCTTTGTAGAGGGAAAGGTCGACACAAAGCAGAGAAAGGAATAACCAGAGCAGTATCTAGGGCAGGGGGGAAGCAGTCAGGGTTCCTTAGGTCAGATCTCTCCCCCATATCTAATGAAAGCTAACAAAAACACAGGACTGTAAAAGAAATGATGAAAGTCTATCAGGCTTGCCAAGGAAAACGTGTCTAAGTCTGCACATGAAGTCATTGGGGAAAAACCACACTGCTAACAGGCATTCCAGACTGGGGAGATTTTATGTGCTGAGACTCCTTCCTGTGTTGTTTAGGTTTCAATGGCTTCTCTGCAAAAAATGCATGGCAAAAAAAACTGTACCAGAGTGACAGAAATTAAAAGCCCAATGCTCCCTTATACAAAATCCCATTGCATGTTTGAGCTTGCTATTGCAATAGCAAAGGGTGGCCCCAAACCTACTAAAGATGTGCTGTCCTTGGGGTCTCATTTAAGCACATGCAACCCAAAAATGCATTCCCAAGCACGGGATTCACCAAACTAGTGGAACACACATTTTCTAAATGACAAAAGATGGGAGGCAGTGGGTGGGAGCAGCCCAGCCCTGCAGAATGCCCTCTGCTCCTGCCAGGAGCTGGTACTCACCCGTACCACCACCACCTGCACAGACACGTGCTCAGGCAGCCGGATGGGAGCTCGGAAATGCATGGCCAAAGCCACCAGAAGGTGCAGGATGGAAATCAAATTCTTGCCATGGATGGCTGCAGGGAACAAGGGAAAGGAAGCCAGTGAAAGGACACTGAGGTGTTATTTTAAACAAACAGCTCTGGGGGAAAAGGCAGTGAAAAATGCTTTTGGTCAACACAGTCTTTTTATCCTTCTTCCTCTTTTTCCTGACTTAGTAAGGCCTACAATGTAACTTCACAGGTAGCAAAGCCTACATTCAGCCCTTCCTTTAAGCATAACTTACAAGCCCCAACCCTCTCTGATCACAGACAGGCAGACCCAACCACTTGCTTTCCACTGCACTGGAGGATACTGGGGAAGGATGATCTTAGCAGATTTCCTAAGTGATAACACACTTACTGAGACAGAAAATATAGTAAAAGTCCTTACAGTCAACATTCCACTTGATTGTCCAGCCATGGGGTCGGAGTAAATCATGGACAGCTTCCAAGACCGTCTGCAACTTCTGCTTCTGACCAATTTCAGATTGTGTCACCTCTGCCACATTCAGTTTACGGTCAGCCAATTTTTCTGCATTTGAAAAACAAACAAAATAAATAAATAAAAAGGGCAGACAAAAACAGATTAAACTGTGTGGAGATAAGCACAGACCACTGGAGTCCACTAGAACTTTTCTAAGATAATTATTTTCCTTGGATGGAAAAATAGCTAAAAGTAAAACTTTTACCAAAATATGTCAGGTTCCAACAAAAATGTGTCAAAACTGGTAAAGTCTGGCTGAACATGCTCATCAATCAGATATCAAAATATGTAACAGCTTTCAGCTAGGCATCAAGCTAACAGCAATATTAATTATACCTCCCACTTTCTTTTGCTGCAGAAAAGCATTTGGCACAACACAGCCTTCACTGCACAAGGAATCTGCACAGGTACAAAGGACTTTTTTAAAGCTAGTTTAGGACAATAAATGGGAGATATTTTGTATGAACATTTACTTCAGCTTGACAAGCTTAATTTCAAGTCAGCTGAAGGTATGAATCTAAGCTAAAGCACATTTTGCATCCTCAAACCCTCAAGACTCATACCAGGATTAGCTCAGTGGAACTAA
This sequence comes from Zonotrichia leucophrys gambelii, assembly GCF_028769735.1. Classification (NCBI taxonomy): domain Eukaryota; kingdom Metazoa; phylum Chordata; class Aves; order Passeriformes; family Passerellidae; genus Zonotrichia; species Zonotrichia leucophrys. The sequence goes on along the minus strand of NC_088170.1, from coordinate 16,638,184 downwards.
TTTAAAATGTAAGTTGGTACAATCTTGTCATGTTGTTGACATTGTCACATCACAGTTGATTACTTCCAAAATGAAATAAAACAGGAAAATATGTAAAATTCCATTACTAAAATTTCAGTTCTGTTGATGTAATATAACTATTTGTGGCCAAAGTCACAGACAACTTGTTCTTCTCTTTCTCTGTGTTGTGGCCCTTGCAAAAGAGACAGAAGCTAACATTCTAAAAAAAAGAAAAACCAGGGAGCTGAGGAAGGTGGGTTAGAGTCCTCCAGCCATCAGAGCAATGGGAACAGCTCATCTCTGTTCTTGCTCCACACCCATAAAAAAATGTGGCCAAACTCACTGTGCTGATCTGTCCACAATGTCAGGACTGGTTGGCCATATTCTAATTATTCCACTCTCTAAAACAAAAAACATACTCCACCAAAACTGTTTTCACAAAACGAGATTCTAAAGACTCTGATGACTCTTTCAGAAATGTTTCAGAGTCATCAAAATTCCTCTTTTTCCAATAATGGAGATATTTCTGCTCTCAAGAGCATGCTTCTTCTGGATGTTTTATCCAGCTGAAGATATCTTTTTTCTTTTGTTTTTAAAGTGGCAGCAATACAAAAAGCACTCTAGTAACTCAAAGAGAAAAGACTTGGAGGTTATCAACTAACAAATACTTTGAACGTCTTGAATGTTTCTAGCAATCTAAAGTAGGGATATTTTAATCAGTATTTTTTATCAAGATTATGAAAACAATCAAAATAATTTTTCAGTCACATGTTAGGGCTTCTACCTATTCTCAGCCCAGGTTACCTATCAGTCAGCAATCAAATTTATTTCCTTTCACACCAATATCATGTGTACTAGGCCATTCCAGCTTCTCTGAGTGGCACTGCTTGCACCTTGATAAAATTAACTAAACAAGGAGCTCCACCTCCATCAGTCATTTACTAATATCTTACTTCCAGTCCCTTCAGCATAAGCCCAGTGACAAGCTGTTGTCTCTCATCCTTTTTTGGGGGCCTGGCTATCAAGACAAAACACCTCTCACTCAAAAGGAATGGTTAACTACTACTTGAAGTTTAATGACCACACCTTGTTAGTTTTTCCAGGAAGGTGAGGGAAGGAACAAAGACACGGCTGAAGAACAGCACAAGATTGGGGCTGAGCTGTGGTAGCTCCAGGTCAGAGGAGATGCATCTGCTCTCCAGTCAGGGGCCCAAAATGCAGGAAATGAGTAAAAGCTGGTGCAGTGAAAGATCTCAGGCTGCAAGATGTCCAAGTCCATCTTTCCTGACTGATCTACACAAGGAACCATAGAACCATTTGGAAGACTGGAAAAAACCATCAGATCACTGAGTCCCAGCACTGCCAAGACCACTAGTAAACCACATTCCCAAGTGCAAGACCTGCATGATTTCTGAACACCTCCAGGGATGGTGCCTCCAACACAATCCTGGGTAGCCTGTGCCAAGGCTTAATCACCCTTTCAGTGCAAAAATTTCCCCAATATCCAGCCTGGACCTCCCCTGGCACAGCTTGAGACTGTTTCATCCTGCTCCCTGGGAGCAGAACCCAACCCTCCCTGGCTGTCCCCTCCTGTCAGGGAGTTGTGCAGAGCCAGAAGGGCCCCCCTGAGCCTCCTTTTCTCCAGGCTGAACCCCCCCAGCTTCCTCAGCCCCTCTTGGTGCTCCAGCCCCTTCCCCAGCTCCACAGAGTGACGAAGAACAACTGGATTCAAGCAAATACTCCCCAGTTAAAATTGCCTATACAGTGCTGATCCATACAACATGTGGAGGCTCCTGGCTGCAGGCTAACCCAGAAGTGTTGAAAGTACTCTTGCTTCATTCCTAGAGTTATTGTTTTTGAGGAGTTTCAACTGCACACAAAGCTAATTGCCATTAACTAATTTTAAAAGCTTGTGGATATACATCAAAACACTCTCATTTAAGGGGCCTGTGCAGAAAATCCAGCAGCACTAAGTCCTCCTGCCCCACTGTGACACACACATCCCACAGCCCAGCCCCCTCCTGAAAACACATCAGAAGTGAGGTGAGAGCAGTATGGCTAAGAAAAAGTGTGGATTTATACAGTACTGGAAGCCTCAAGCCTTTTTGTTTTCTGAAAGCATCCCCATAAATCACTGGTATATCCTGAGTCTTCTCCACTGTGCTTCCTGCATCAACACACACATTGCAGAGATGGAAGGGAGCTGCAAAATCCCAAATTCTCAACAGAGTGTAACCCCTCATGTGTCATTCACACAGAGGTGCACATTTTGAGCACGTCTGCTGTCATTCATTCTCTTTTTCTTTTTTCCCCCCCAAAAGTAATACTTTTAATCAGGACCTCAAAACATCTCTCAGCCCCAAAGCTTTCAAAAGCAAAATACACTGACAAAATTTTGGACCACATGGCTTCTGCTTGGCCTCACAAACACAAACCTCTTTACTCCTTTTCTACCCCACATTTCAGCTGCCTGGACTACAGTCAGTCCATGAAACAGATACCCAGGAATTACCTGGATTGCTTCCCCTCTCAGCAGACAGCCTGAGGAGAACAGATGGAGAAGCTGAGGCAGCTTTCAGTAACATCAACCATCTCCCTGAGATGTTGAGTTACTGCACAGTCTGCAGCTTTGGGAGAGGTTAATTTTGGGCCCTCCCAGTCTTTGGTGTCCCCTTCTCTGATAGGGACTCACCCAGCAGCTTTTGCAGCACCTGCCCATCGTACAGGTCCTCTTCAAGCTGTTTGACAATGATTCTCTCCTCCACCAGCACATCATTAATCCAGTCAATTAGAACCTGCAAGCACAGAAAAAGGAGGCAAATGTTTAAAACTGACCAAAATACATTCCTTTCATTCAAGGCAGTAATCAGGACTATAAAACAGATGAACTGCAAGGATATTTATGTACTTCCAATTTGCAGAGATGAGACCTGAATTAAAAAAAAAAAAATAGAATAAAAGCATCTGATTGTCCCTTACTGTTTTTAATTCAGGTCTTGACAACGGGACAAGGCATTTTATCCTCAGCTATTGCGGAACACAAAAGTCCAGAATTAAAATCTTGGTCAAATGTGTCTGATAATAATTTTACCATTCTAACAGTTCCCATATGCTGACTACCATAACTATGAAAATAATTCACTCACCTGTAAAACTGGAATGAGAATAAAGAATCTTTAAAAAGAAAAGGAACTTAGCTAAATCTCCCAGGTGCCAAAGACAATTATTTCTGAACAGTTACAGGAAAACAAACCTTGACTGTTTGAAGCTGGTGGTACCATTCTCCTCCAATTTACTACTCAGAAATTTATATTATTTTCACAAAAATAACACAGTTCTGTGGGAAGAGACACAATGTTAGCTCCTGCTACTTCCTAGGTTCCATAAGATAAGAGTATTGCCAATCACAGACGTGAAAAATCCATTGACTAGAGCCACCTGAAACAATAAGCTTAATTCAAACATTCTGTAATCTTTAGTTTGCATTCATACAAAGTTGCAGATTCTTTTAATTTACTTCTGATGAGACCCCATATTTCTGCCTCTTCTTGGCAGTTGTGATGGCTAAGAAGGTTCTGGGGTTTTATTATACAAGAGATTGTAAAACAAAAGCAAATAAACAAAATATATGCAGGCTTGCAGTGGAAAACAGCCACCCTGGGACTCCTAGGGAACAAGAGCATTTGAATGTGTTGGGCACAAGGACATTCAGCCTGGCTGCTGATGTTCATTCAACCTATAAACCTCAAATAAATCTGGCTAGGCTTAGCGACCATGAAAAGGTTTACAACCCAAACATGAAATACTAATGCTTCATGTACCTCTAATCCATGTCTTTAGTGCTTCCAAAGCATGCTGAAAATACAGAGCTGAAAGTCAGCTCTAAAAATAGGGGCAGTGTGTAACTGGCAAGGAAGCTTTGGCTGAGTGATTTGGCAAGTGCTCATTCCATAGAAAGCAAGGATCTGCATCAATGCTCACCCAGGTAAACCACCTTTGCCCTCTAAACTGTCCAGAAGGTTTAAAACCTCAATAATAAAAATTACTCTTCCAAAGATGTGCCTTTGAAAATAAAGGTTTTCTGTTAAGTTATTCACTATTCAATATCATCATCTTGTGTCAGAAGTGGTCTTCTCTCACACAGGTACAAGAGGGGAGGTGAGTGAGGACATATGGATACACAAGGATGAGCTCTGCAGCAGCAACATCATCACCCCGTTGGTCCCCTGGGACAAGTCAGCAAAAGATCACCACAGCTGGAAGCCAATAGAAGCACAATGCTACCTTTCACCTCCAAAACTTCACCAGTTATACAGAAAAACCAGTCCCAGATAACAAAACATCATCTAGAAAGAGATTTTTTTAAAGGTGACTGCCTAATTCCATAATTATACAAGCTTGAAACACTGACATCCATAAAAAATCAACTGAAGAAATGAAAATCATAAAAGGTTTAGGTCTTCTGTGAGATTTACAGAACAGGCTTTCAAAAATTATCTGAAGTTCAGCAGAAGATATTTAATATACTCAGATCCCATTACAGACGCGAGGCTGGATTTCAAGAAGTCCTCAAAAGCTTTGTTAAAGGAAGACTCAGGATGCTAAACTATTTGAAAACATTAATAAACATTTTATTTTGTTTGTCCGTGCTGAATGGTATTGAAGTCAGAATCTAGAAAATGCCAAGGAATTATAAATAAAAGACTAAAATGTAAGATCCAATATCCCATTTCCAAGAGTGCAGATACACAGTACAGGGTCTTAAAAAAGGAAAACATACAGCATGTGCTAATTAAATGTTTCACAAAAATTTAGAATTGAAAAACTTTAAGTAAAAAAACTTTTAAAAAGTAAAAAAAAACAAAAAAAACCAAAAAAGACAAATTAAACAGGTCTAGCCATAATTATTATACACAGTTTAGTACCCAAATCAAAGAAAAATATCCCAAAAAACATTGTAACCTCTCTACTATTCAGACTACAACTTTAGCTCTACTAAAAAAAATGAGTTTGCAAAGGAAAAAAAAAATCCAGGTGTTTTTTTCCAACAGCTGTTGAAGACTGTAAAATACTGCAATGAAAAAAAATCCCAAGCCTTTCTTGATTCCTTGATTATGTCTTAATTAGAAACCTGGAAAAGCTTTCAGCACAGATTTTTTTCTTTTTAACTTTTACAGAGGAAACACCACATGGCTTATTGAAATGATGAAGGTGCAGAAATAGTTTCTGATTATGCTCACGGGAACATCAGCTCTCTCTAGTTCTTCGTGATTTCTCCTTCATAAAAATGCAGAAGCAGGAAATATTTAATAACCTGAATGTCTCAAAATTTTAACAGCCTGACACAGGCACACTGGTGCTTGGTGGGAAGCAGACAAGAGCATCTCCGATGCATGAAAAGATGCTTAACCTCAATGTGTCTGGTCTCACACTCTACCCATTCCTTCCTTCCTGTGCTTGCACTTCATACAGCTCAATATTACATTTTGGGCTCATAAAAAGTTGTTTTTCTATAGCCTTCTATAATATTTGGGGCTAGTAACGTGGTTTTAAAAAATTAATATGATATTCTGATGTCCTCACAACTGTGCCTGACGTTTCCTGCACGTCTGCACTCATCTAAGGCACTTCTGAACTGGGCCAAATGCTCAGACACATGCACTTGTAGCTGCAATAATTCAGAGTTCAAGGGCATAAGGACCCCACAGTCACCACTGTACAGCAGTGGAAAAAATGCAAAACAACTCAAAATACATGAACACATCTGGCACAGTGGGAAAACAGGAAGCCCAGCCACCAAAAACAGCCCAGAAAGAAAACCCTGGCTTCAATGACCCACTTCCCCTCCGCTTCTGGGGAAATCAGGAAGCAGAGATCAAAGGTATGAAACTGGCTGAGCATGAAAATTAATAGCAAAAATTCACATTCAGGCCTCGTGGCTAAGCACAAAGCACTGGCATCCTGTGAGCAAGGGGAAGGCCTCCTGTTGCCAAAAGCAGTTCACAGAGCATTTCAGGAGCTTGGTTTCATCTGGTCACACGTGACAAACCACACGTCAAAGGACAGTGGCCTCATTTTGGTTTTCTCTTTACCTCAGTAAATCTAAAAAAAGCCATAAAACCAGAGATAGGAAAAGTTGGTTCAGAGATGGGAAAAGTTGGTATCTTCCAGGACAAGTGAGTGTTTTACTACAAATGAGAATGTTTACTCTTTTCAGGCAGTGTCCAGAGCAGCAGTGTTTGGATCTGTATAAAGTTTAGATGAGTCTTTTAAAGGCTAGAAGTTGTTGCAGTTCTAAGTCATTCTCACAGAAAGTTTTGCAGGGAGGAAAACCACCTTACAACTGTGGCTTGCTGCCTGTGGTCAAGGCACTTTCAGACAGGACCCAGCTCTTGCAAGCTGATGTTCTGAAATTTTGCATTCAATTAGCCAAAGCTCTTTCTCATATTTTTCCTAATGAAACACAGAAAATGAGCAAATATTGGACAACAAGTAAAAGAAGCTGACATATTTCAGACACTAAAAATAGAGCATTTTGTGAATGCAATATTTATACACACATATAAATAATAGCAGCAACTTATCTCTTTCCCTGATCTGAATTTTCAGTTTTAGGTCTGTTCAACCATTGACCAAATTTTCATTACACACTGGGCAAATGAAGTGAGTTTAAAAAAGCTGCTGGCCAGAGAGGGAACTTTGCTGAACACTTCATACTGACAAATTGTGACTATTTTTAGTAAACTGTCCATGGTGATAGCATACAACACTTACAGGCAAAATGGTTTTCATATGTGCAAGAAGACTTAAAGCAGGTATTTTCACATCCCCAACTAAGCAGCCTTCAACAAGGAGATTCTCTGTATATTTGCTTTACTATGAGAGAGGAATGAGGTTTTTTCCTTGTGTTTTTCATCTGCTGGTCTCTGTATTACCACAGTGCTGTACAGTCTGTCCCTCTAGAGTTACAAAGGCTCTGTCAAAATCACTTCCAAATGCCCAATCCACAATGCATATAATTCCTATGGCATGGAGTTAGCAGAAATTAAACCAACATTTGGTGGAGTCAAAGAGGTACTAAAGCAGTGTCAGCAGCACAGATCTCTGCTCCTTCTTTGCACTGAGATCCATTTACCCCACTGCATTCAACTGGCAGGACAGAAACACTCAGCATCAGTAATGGCAAGCTGTTGGCACGTCTAACTCTGGTGCTGAAAGAGACCTGGGCTGGCCCCAATGAAACTGAGTTCCACTGCCAGCTTTGAAAAGACACCAGGATCTGCTGCTGCTATTGGCACACTCCTGTCTGAGGGGAAAGAGAGAGAAGGAACCACTTGGAACTATAAAAACCTCCATCTATTCAAGTTCCCACTCCTCAGTAGTCCATGGAGAGCTTTCCTTTCAGGCTCTGCAGGGCAGACACTTTTCTGCTGGCTGGGTTTCTAAAGCACAGCAATTCTCATCCAGCACTGGAGCTCTGGAAAATGCCATTACCACCAAGGAACAGAAAACAAAGAATAAATTACCCTTTTTTTTTTCATTATCCAAACTCTGTAGTATAAAGCAAGTTTTGCCAGCATAATTCAAACCTCCCCTTGGCTTACAGACTGACACCAACACAGCGTGAATTCACACCAACACCGCTGAATCTCTGTAAAAACTCTAACTGCAGAGAATTATTAGCAATTACCCAAATTACACAGGCACTCTGCAGAACACATCTCTCCTTTGGGGATGATCCCAAGGAAACAATCTCCAGTTCCATGCTGCTCCCTGCAGCAGCTGATCCCATTCCATTGGAACCTCTCTCCTTGTGCAAGTGTGAACTGGCATAGTGACCCTGAACCTGATTCTGCAACACACTCAAACATTATCCTCAAGCATTGTTCTGGCCCTGGTTTTCATTCCTCCTGGAGGCTTTCAGGTTTTTAATCTGAAAAAAAACCCCAAACTTTGCTGGACTACAGCATCCAGGGAAGACTCAAACTTGTATTAAACTCAGCAGGAAAATTCACAATTTAAAAGCAATTGCAGTCTCCATATCAAGTTTCCTGAATCTCAGAGTACATCTGATTCCTCCACTGCAATGACTCTTGTTCAGATGATAATATCACTGCTCCACTAGCAGAGAAACCACATTACATTCTGAGAGGGTGATGCAAGACCACTGCACCTTTCAGAGAATTAATGGATTTAGGTACTAACAAAAAAAGAATGCGCAGTCACTTAATTTAAAACCACAATGTACTCCCGGTGAATTAGAATAACAGAAATTTGAGCACAGTTCCTTGCTGAGCTCAGTCTCATGTGGTTTTGTGATGCTAAACACATTATTGCAGTGGTAATAACAGATCACTGGGCTTGTAGTAAAGATGGACCAGGTGAGCAGTTTGCTGAGGCATTTGCTGAAGCAGTTGGCTTTGGGGAAGCAGCCAGGGTGCATCAGGTTTTCAGCAGGGAATATGCTCAGCCCCCTCTCAGGAAATAATACACACTATCCAAAAAAAGTTTTCATAGCCACACAGATATAGCTGAATTGTCATTTCCAACAAAATTATTTTTAGAATTACTTTAAAGAAATGGAGCGAAAGTGCAGTGGGAGGTGTAACACCAGCACAATACTTTTTTGAAAGAGATCCCACTTGTTCAGGCTCGCCATCCCTTCCCTTCATGCTCAAGCTTGCACTACATTAACCCTAACAACTTTCTGCATAGAAAAGGCTCTCTCCTAAACACAAATCCTTCAGGAGCAAGCCCTCTGTCATGCCAGGCCGGAACTATGGGCACTGCTGAGTCAGGAAGCCTCATGTAACATCAGCACATCTGGGCACACCGTACCAACACCTAGGGCAGTTGTGTCCAGTAATGGTAGACTCAGAACTACCTGTACCTGATCCAGCACACAGGTAAACTGAGGACAGCACGTAGGGCAAGAAGAAACTCAGTTCCAGCTTTTCCAGAACACAAGAGGTTCCTTCCTCATTCCCTAACATTTCAGTCCTACTCTTTCTTCTCCTGAAACCTCACTAATGCTTTGCAGAGCTCCTTCCCAGCTTTCAGAAACAGAAGGTACCTACATTTTATGTGCAGGGACTGCAGACAGACTCAAACCAAGCACTGATCCTTGCTGTCATCATCACAAGGATAGAAATGGACAATGGAGCTTAACTCCATAACTCCATGGGCACCCTGACATTCAGCCTTTCCTTGCCCCTCTCACTGTTTCTTTTAGCCTTACCTTGTTGTTGACCTTGCTCTCAGTTTCCACAGCTACATTCCAGTAACAAGTTGCCATTCCTCAACTATGTTCTTGGGTGACCAGCTTGCAAATTACTCCAGCTCACTAGTTAAAGGTTTGAAGGAGGACCAAAGATTGATTTCCTACCTTGATCAGCTCCTTGAACTTGGGGTCTTCTTTTGAGTTAGGATCGATCATAGTGCGTTCCTCATTCTCCTCTGTTCAAGTAAGAGGGGAAACCTTAGTGAGATCCACTTCAAATGTGCACTGCTGAAACTGCAACAACTCCACACCATTAAGGGGCTTGTCAGCTGACTGAGAAATGGCAGGGTATGTCCCGTGTCAGGCAGTTTTAGAGACACACAGAATGACAGCACAGCCCCACTTCCCTAAACCAGGATTGTCCCCCCTGACCCTCCCCTGTTCTAGCCCTGCCCTATGCAGAATGCTTCAGGAAAATCCCTGTCCTGATGTGGGGCACATTCATAGTAACACACCAAAAACCCGTGAACTACATTTCTCCTTCTCTTCAGTTTGAATTTAAGTTCTAATTGAAAACACCTGTCCCAAATTGCAGCACCTGGAAGAAAAGAGTGAGCTTAATGCACTACATTCAGTGCAGTTGCTGAGATTTGGGCTGAGAGTTTGTGCCTCCTACCCTCTGGTTCCCCAAAACTTGGTCACATATGTGCTCCTGAGTGCAGGAACTCCTCAACCTTTGATTAAGCTTATGAAATATAATTACCCCACTTTGTATCAGCTGTGCTGGTGCATGGGGGAAAAACATAAAATTGATTTCACTGGTGTAAAGTCTTCCATTTCTTCTGCTGATGAGTTGTGTGAGGAGTGCTAATGGCCAGAAGGCAGGCCATATACAATCCAATTTTGCTATTGATTTTTCAATTCTTTCTTCCTATCAGGACTACAAAGTTTGGGTATCACCCTTAGTCAGGTCATTGTCACACTGCTCAGTGAATCCCAAACATACAGTGACTTCCCACTGCAGAGCCAGACCTCACTGCTGTCAGATGGGAAACATGACACATCCTGGTCATGAGACTGACTACACAGTGTTTAGTAACCAGTGTCTGACTGGTTACCTTAGACCTCACCCACACATTTTGGGGTCAGTATTTTCCAGGGCTCATCATTTTTATAAAAAAAATAAGACTGTGCTACCTAAACACACTTGAGAAATTTTCACAAACCAATGAATAAAACATGAATTCTTTTGCTGCCTTTTTTCCCACCCTGTTCCTTTACTTCCTCATTACTGCCTAGGGTGAGTTCAGGCAGTCATGATAAGGAAGTGACACCCACTCACACCAAAAACACTAACCCTGAACTGGACTTGACGCATAACAGAACATGATTTACCACAAAACTCGTGGTGATCACGTCTTTGGAGGACAGGCCTTCAGCAGAAGTTCTGCATCTTCTAAAGACATACCCAGCTTTAGTGGTATCCAGAAGAAATCACTGGAGACACTTCTGGTCCAGACATATCAACACAGAGCAACCAACACTTCACCCACATCTTAGGAAAAAGTACTTTGCATTTCCTACTACTCTCCTAATCAGAAAATCCAATGAATAACACCTTCTCATTTTAATTTACTATTTTATCATTTATCCTGATGTCTGATTTACTCCTTCATAATTAGCTTGCTTCAACTAATTGCGTAGATTAAGAGATATGTGGCCAGGAGAGACAAAAGTGGTTTATTTCAACAAGTTTTAACACTTTTTGCTATTAAATTATGCTGTTTCTTTTGTAGGGACTCAGAGTGAGGGAATGGGGATGGACATGGGAGAGAATCCATAAACTACCTCGCTTGGCACTGCTCTTCAAACTCCATTTAGCCTTTTTAATTTCTAGTCTACAAAAGGTTGAAATATGCAACCTTTTTCAATTGCCACTTCCAATCTTCTCAGCTCCAACTGGACAATCTACATTCAGCACTGAAGCAATGATGTGGGGGCCACAGTGGCCCCTTCACAAACCATCCCTGCAGCACAAAACTTTACCTAATAGTGTGTCTTCTGGATGGATGTCCACAGTGCTTGGGTTCATTGGTGCATTGATGGCATTTTTACCTTCTTCTTGGAGGTCACTCACTGCATAGAAGAAAAAAAACAACAGAAAGAGTGTAATAAATGCAGAGTTGGTGTATATGTAGAAGTTGGGGCTGGCGTTCATAGTAACAGACAACATCTGGTAGATCCATTTTAGAACAGGACCACAGTTTACGGCATGAAGAACTGCAGCCACAGTGGAAAATAAAATCCAAGTAACATCCTTTTATAGCTTCCTATTAAACAGAGCTACTACAGAAGTGGCTGGAAACTTTTAAAAAGAAAACCGATTCTGTGGTAAGAACAAGCTCGGAGTGCTTGTTTCTCCAGAAGGAAGGGGTGTGAGCTTTGCCTGCAGGACAGGCCCAGCCAAGAGCAGACATCAAACTGTAGAAACAAACCCCTTTTCTTACAGCACAACCACTCATCGCCACCCTTTCCAGCTGCAGAACATGCAACTTGCTAGTGCCCTTGTTAAATCCTCAGAGAATCCCAGGCAGACTCACCAAATAAAGATGAAAATGTATTTAATTCCAGTGTTGCCACTTGATAAAATAGATGTGCCATGATCTGCTGAACACAAACTGGAATTTTTCGACTTCAAGCTGTCCTAAACTTACAACTCTCATTGGCAAGCTCAGTAAAGCACATTTTGTAAATAAAATGGATATTAAAATACTTCCCTGCATCCTGCCACTAGGAAGGAACTAAACTTGAGGGCAAACACTGAATAGTTCGTCAGTATTTTCCCAGAGCTTGTCAGTAAGAAAAGCACCAGCATTGCTGTAACACTTTCACATTCTCCAAGGCACATCTCCCCTTAAGCTCAGATGACATTGATTACAAGGCATGAAACCACAACAGCCCTGTACTTTCAGTGACAGTTCTGTGTAAGCATGAACTAAAATGACTTGTGGCAGCATTTGTGGTAGTGCAGTCTCCTTTGGGAGGGGTCCCACACTCTTTTCAGGAAAAAGCAAGTTCTTTGAGATAAATAAGGTTTGCTAGGCAAAATTTTCTCAGGAAAGAAAAGGAGGAACAGTTAAATAATGGTCACAGTGTCCCTGCAAGCTCTCCCCTTAAGGAGCAGCCCCTTATTCCCCTTTCCCACTGGAAAAACATTACACAGGCTTGACATTAGCATACAGTCTGTGAAGGTTACAAAACCCTGTATCAGGACTTGCTGTTTTTCTGCCCCATACAAGTGGAAAAGACAGAGAACCTACTGCCACAGAGGAGGTCAGGGAAGAAGAATACACTGCAGTCCCCACTCCTTCCATCACAGAAAATTGAAACAGGTGCTTAAAACAAGTTCTCACATTTCTTAAGTGAAGTCTCAAGAGGTTACTTAATTGTGGTTCACAGCACGGTACTGATCACCACTAACATCCTCGTTATGGAGTGCAAGCAATAAACCCCACTCTTGTATTTTGAGACCTGAGGGTTTACGCCCCATGGTTCCCCACTGCAAACAGAACACAGGGTCTTCAGGCTGAGATTTTTACTCCCGAATAAAGATGCTGGTACAGAAATTCTTAAGTTCCCCTTCTCAGCATTCCTTCTCATTTTCTTGAAAAGGTTCACAAACAAAAAAGTCAGGGAGCAAGAAGGCTTCATACAACAGATCAAACCAGCTCTAACAACGTGCCTTACCCAGCCCTGTTTGCATTATTCCCAACTGGAACTTTCTCACCCCAACAACTCCTACACTGTGATGCTGCCAGGAGGGCATAAGACAATTCACGTGAAATCTGAGGTTTGACTTTTAAAACCCTGCTAGGACTAGAAATGTTTCAGTTAAGTCAGATTTATTTAGGAACTACCAGCCTTATTTCTAGATGTAGCACTCTTCATTATCACAGCAGTGCTGTCATTCTGGGAATGCCAAGTGTTCAGTGAGTTCAGGGCATCACTGCTCCCAGTGCTTTGCCAATGCAGAGAGCCACTAAGTTCCTCTGGGCAGTGAATGCATGGCACAGTGTATGTATATGAAAAAAAAAAAAGAAAGATGCATACATTTCAAGCCAGAATACTTCCAAATGCAGCTAAACTAGATTTATTCTCAGAAGTTCAAGTAAGGTGATGCACTTACTCTTTTATTTTAATATGAAAGTTATCTCTACCCTTCCTAACAAAAATACCTAGTTTCTGAGCAATTTACTAAAATGGAAGAAAACATCAATGCAAATTTGTGTATTAAGCCCCCATCCCTCAAGACATGAAGAACCACACAAAACCTTCATATTTGTCTTCAGACCTTGTGCAGCTGTGCCAGATCCCATGGGACCAAAACATCTCTCTCTCACCTCCGCCAGCAGAAAGCTTCCCAAAGCTGCCTCCCAGGAAGAGCCCATCAGGTCCTCATTAAGAGATTCCTGCCACAGAGGAAGCGTTTCCTACCTCCTTTTTTGCGCCTCCTGCACAGCAGTCCGGCCATCCCGGCCCCAGCAGCAAGGACAGGTCACAGACAGAGCCCATGGGGTGTCTGAACGCTGACGGAGCAGCAGCAACTGGATACTGCCCTGCCACCTCCAGACTGCCAAAGCCCTAATTTGGGCACGGTGACACGGGAGCAGGCACCAGGATCAGCTCCCAGCTGCCGGGAACAGGGGCCAGGAGGGCGGACACAGCACTAGGCTGTGGTCCCAGCCAGGAATCCCTCCCTGTCCCAAGAGAGCCCAGCACCTGCCTTGGCCAGCCTGGCTGCCTAAGGGCAGGCACCTAGGGATGCTGTTGGCTGTGCATGGAGCTTCCCAAGCCAGCCACCTGCACCTCCTGGTGAGGCACAGCTGGGTGTCCACAGCTGGCCCCAAGGGACACACAGTTCCCAGAGGCAGCGTGCAGACAGGCACCTGCACTCAGGAACACGAATCTTCCAGGGCACTCCCTACACCTGCAGCACTCCAGAAGCCTTTCACACTGCGCTGGAACAATGCTGAGGACTTTCTCCCTGCTCACTGCCCCCAGTATTCACTTATCACTGCTGAGCAAAGAAACACAAGCAGAAAAGGAAACAGCCACAATGCTGGAAAGAAAAGAGAACCCACAAATGAGCAAGCCATTTGAGGCAGTTATAATCAGGATGGAGCAACAGGTACATTTCTGAGAACCCTGTTGTGGTGTGTTGCAATATCCTGTTTTACCTTCTCCCTTCCCCCTCGCCCCTCGCTGAGTGTGCCCTGTCAATCAGGCTAACATACCAGCAAGGCGTCGTGTGATAGGTGTCCCTAGTCTCTTAAGACCCTGCCCCTTCACCTGGTTGGTGACTCACCTGTCCCCTCCCCTTCCCCTGTCCTGAGCTTAAAATGTTAATGAGACCATGCGGCCTCCATTCTGTTAGCAGCAGTGGCCCAGTGCAGACCTCTGTACCGATGGAATAAACATCTGGCAACCTTCTAGCAGAATCCATTCCCTTTCTCTCTACCATCGCCAGAAGCTCTCTCCTGAGGAGAACGGAGTCCTGTCTTGTGCCCCGCTGCACTCTGCCGCCAGCCAAGGTATCTCTGGGGTAAAACACCGCAGTGCTGCCTGTGGCTCAGCAGCGAAGGTCAGAACTGGCCTGGGCACCATCTAACTGGTTATATTGGGATACATATTTCAATAGAACCCAACAGGTATTTTCATGCAAATGTACAACAAAGAATGCTTTCAGCCTATGCCTTCACAAACCCAAAGGTACTGTAGAAGATTATGGATATTAAAAGACTGGTAAGTGCCAGCAGCAGTGACTTTGCTGTGAGGCTTATACCACAGCTGTCCATGCAAGAGGCAGTGACTGGAGAGCAGAGCTGTGCTTGCACAACAAGTTATAGTCATGACAGGTCCCACATGAGGTATTACTGCTCCTTGCCTGCCCAGTCACAGGGCTCCTTCTTTTCCCTTTCCCTTCCCCACAGGTGATGGCACAGGTGTTTTGCTCTCTACCCAATGCTGGTGTAAAACACCTTTCTCTAAAGCCTGATCATTCCATTTCAGAGAGCAGCCACAGCAAACATGCAGCATGAAGGGGTAGGACATTGAGAAGAGGCTGAAGGAGCACAGCTTAATCCAGACTGGCTTTCAGCAAAAACCCTGTGTTCTCCCCTAAACTAGAAATTTAAATTCACATGGAAAGGTCACTCCTCTACTGGTCCCCAGGAAAGCAGCAAGGGTTCCTGGCAGCCCTGCAATATTTTGACAATCTCCTGGCAGTGTCAGCAGTCAGACTACATGATTAAGTCACATTGGAAGCTGTGCTGGCCTTTCAAACAAATAAATAGAATGATCAGATCACACACACAGACACACAGAACAGAGCACTAGATCTGTAAGCCAGGCAGGCTGTCTCAGACATGGGATTACAGGCAAGCTGCACACAGCAAAAACAATTACCTACAGAAAGCTGGAAGTGCTACCAGAGCTGTCAAGGATTTCTCAAAAGCCAGGAGATGGCCTTTAAAGTTAGCAGGAGCACTATCAAAAGATGTCCCAGCTTTCTCCTTTTTAGAAGAAAGAGTCAACTGATATCAACAGCTTTCTACCTTCACTCTTAATTTGAGTGTAATTTTAAAAGGTATCAGCAACAGCACAGGTCACTTCAGTCTTTGCCATTCACAGCCTTGTTATAAAAAATCTGACCACAAGCCTCTGCATCTTACAAAAACAGATGGAAAATGCTACTTAATTTTAGCTCTGGTTATTTCTGACTGCAAGGCTGAATCCCACCCAGCAGAAAGCAGCAGCTGTTGTGACACTGATCCCAGAGTTCCTGTGCTTCTCTTTGCATTCAGCCAGTGCCCAGCTAGCTCAGCACAACTTTTACATGATGCACTTCCATCTCGTGATTCAATCCTAACTTTGGAAGCTATCAGGCTGCTCTGAGGTCCTTGGATGATGATGGTCCTTGCAAATGATGTGTCCAGGTAACTTTGTCCTCCTCTCTGGTGGGAGCAGCACACAGACAGCAAACTTGCAATGCCCAGGTAACTCAAACTGCACAGGAAGCTCCCTTCCTGCCCCAAGTTCTTAACGCTTCCCAAGTTTCCTCCTTCTCATCAGAGACAAAACTGACCAGCTTCACTTTTTCAGACAGCAACTCACCTGCCTGCATTCATATCCTTACAGTCCAGATCAGCATGTGCAAAATAGAAAGCCCATATTCAGGACCAGTCTTGGCCCTTTCACTCACATCTCAGAGGAGAATGTGGATACAGGGCAAATCCTCCTGGTTAAGCAGCAAACCCTTGCATAAAAGATCAGGTATCAGCTGGAGCTCCTGCTTTCCATGGGGGAGGTCAGACCAGAAGGTAACAAGTCCCTGAACACTCTGCAGTGTCAACCTCTTAACTTGCTCCCCTGTCTGTCGCAGACTAACACAGGCAGCCATGCCCACAACTACATTTCCACCTGACAGCTAAAACTCTTACAAAAAGTTTTCTTGAAACCTGCAAGCTTTCTAGGCCTATTTAACAAAAGGCAGTTTTGCTAAATCTCACATTTTCTAAGAAAAACTGATAAACGGAACGGTTTCAGAACCAGGCCCAAACATGCTGCTACACTGCACTTATTTCTAGAGACAAACCACACACAGCTCAGACTACTGATCACTGCACATTTACAAAAGGCCCTGAGATCTTTTCATAGAGGCTGCAGAGAAAGACAAAGCAGCCATTAACTATAACAGAGAATTACTAATCCCAGGCAGATCAAAGGCAAAGACTTGACCAAATCCACATAAAGGCACTGTATCAAGGGACTGCATTTACAGCAGAACTGTGGTAAAGAAGCAGATTATTTAAATGCCTCGGCAGGCAAGGCACTTGCAATGGCCAGACTCTGGTACGTAAAGAAATGGAAAGGCATAAAACAAAAGGGAAAAGCAAAAGCCAAAAGCAACTTTTAGGAAAGGGCTGTAATAATGCTTTTGGTTTAGTTGCAAAGATCAGGCCACACTTGCTTAAGCAGATGTGTTAAAATTTACACAGGTAAGTCTTTCTGCCAAAAGAAAGATCTCCCCTTTATTTCTGCCAAAGGTAAAACATGAATCTGCCATGGTAACAAGATATTCAACACTTGAGCCAGCTGGGAATATTTACAAAAAATTTGGGCTTTCTTTTGTTTGCAAGGGTGAAATACTGTTTTTGTATTTTCACAAATAAGAAGGTTCCTTTCTTTCTGGGGAGTTGTCTGGGGGGTGTCTGTGGAAAGAGGATTTCCATTTTTTGGTGGTGTTATGTTGCTGTCTTCATCAGGCAGGGATCCCTTATGGCAAAGAGGCACTCAGACTTCATCCTGAGCCCCACCAGCCACTCACCCCTTCCTTTTGCAGGCATTACTGGTTCCAGAAGCCACAGAATGTCACACAGTGGGGAAACTGTGTGTCTGAAAACTATCCAGATAAGAAAGAGGAAAAAAATATAATGTTAATTTTCACTGTGTAGACACACAAACATTAATGCTGGGCAAAATTAATTAAAAGAGCCAACCAAAAAACCAACCAAACAAAAAAATTACCAAATCCAACCAAAAAACAAACAAACAAACAAGCTCACTCCACCCCCAGACAGCAGAAATACCAGTGTGGACAAGAATGGTGTTTTAAAGTATTTGTAAAGTTACACTTAAAAAGATAATAATAGATGGATACCGTCAAGGATGCACAGCAGATACCTTCTACACTCCAGGACATGCACTTGCTTTGTCCTGAATAGACTGCTTCAATCCCAAAGCTTTTTGACTGGGAAAAGCCAGGCAAAAATTAAAGCTAAAGAAAACCCTAAAAACAGCCAGAGAAAGCTACATTCTTCCCCCTGCACCCAAGTTCTCCTTGAAAATGGGGAAAATGTACTTTTTCAGCCTCTCCCAGCTATAATTCCCTCCCTCCACAGAAAGGGTCATTTCTCCCCACAAAATAATGGTGAATGGCTATGTTCTCCCAAGGACACTGCATGAGCACTAGAACAACTTCCAGCAGAAGGGGAGATATGGAGCCAAATCTGACATATGACAGCAGAGGGAAAGACAAAGTCTGGTAAGAAAAGAAAAGGACTGAAAGAGATTTTGGTCTTGCGTCCACTCCCAGCAGAAAACCATCAAGGCATTTTCCATTTACTGCCATCCATTTTCCATGAAAAGCTGTGCTCTCCTAGGAAGTCCTTAGCACTCTCTCAGGCTTTGGTGCACTCCTACAACCAAAGCTGAAGGCCACAAGCAGCTGAAGGATCAGCACCCTCATGTCTAGGAACTCAGTCCAAGATCCCAAATGAAGCAGGTTGATTTCCACAAGATGTCAAGCAACAACAACCCTCTTTTAGCCAAAAGCAACTTCAGAAACCAGAATTAACTCACTGCTTAAGGTATCCACATTTAATGGGTCCAGTGAAAGCAAACCACCAAGGGAGAGACAGCAGAAGCTGTCAGAAGCAGAGCTAACAGGACTACTCTGGAATAGAGACACCCAACCCATTCATTCAGCCCTTGTCTTCTGCAAGAAGAAATCTGAAGAAATCTGGGAGAAAAGGGCACTTCAGTTTACAGCCTCCTACAAGCTGTACCTCTGGATCTCACACCCACATCTAACCCTGCAAACTTTATCAAGCAGAACACTTCAGCTTCAAAAAAAGTCATTACTGCAGCTCAGGCTAGCATGTTCTACAAGTGACCAGCTTACCATTCCTACACCAACTTTCTTCCACCTCCTCCACATGGTTTGGCACTTTGTTTGTAGGTAGGTAAGTGAGTGAACCCCCCTTAGTTATCTGCCAAGCCAGTTTCACCTGCCTTATCTTCCTGCTCTCCCCATATCCTTTGCACAGAGGAATGAAAAGGTCACCACCACCACCACAAGTAATCTACTACGCAAATATGAGAACATTTTATGCTGTTTGTTCTTCTGGACATGCCAAGAGAAGTACAGAGGAACAGACTCACTTCTAAAGGCACTGATGGCAGGATGATGAGCAGCAGCAAGGCTCCGTCTTCCACAGCTGACAGGACACAGCTCAACAGCCAAACTCCAGGGGAATGGAAAGGAGGCTGCAGATATGACTTGCACTTCAAAAAAAGCAACTATTTTGCTAGTGGAACATGATTCTACAGGAAGAACAAGCCAAGATAAATGGTTCTGCAGACCACAAAAAGCGCACATGCCTCAGTGCTGCAGTTGCCCAAATGTCACCCAGAAAGACAAGGAAAACCCTGAAAAACACTTCCATGCAGCAACTCTACTTGCAACACACACATTGAGAGTTTGCTAGCAAATACCAGAGGACCAGTGGAGGGACAGACCATACTCCAAACTAGAAGCTTTACACTAAACACTCAACAGAGTTTTCAGTGTACCATATCCCGAGGTTGCTCATGTCCAGCTCTACCTTTCCTGTGTCCTCCCTGCACTCAGGGCAGTAAAGCAGTGTATTAGAACTGAGATGAAAGACCTGTGTAAGTAAAAGCTACAAAATATAAGGGAGTTTTCTCACTGTTTTCCAGATATGTCATATGAGGAAAATTATTTTACTTCTTGCTTTGAGCAGCAAGGGAGCCTGTCAAGACAAGCACTTCAGTGAAAAGCACTTCAGATTTCACAGTAAAAGCCTGGAACTCAGAGCCCACAACCAGATAAAAGCCAGCCTATGAAGGAAAGGTACAGTGGAGATGGTGGCTGCCATAAAAGCATTTAGATGTTTTACTCAGCTAGGTTTAAGTCAGAAATAGCCCCAGAATTTCCTAATGGAGCTGCTGAAGACTACATAGAAAGAGTGGAGCCCTTCAACTGACTCTGCAGTCCAGCCTCCCAAGCACAGCCCTCAAGGGATATCAAAATGCAATCATGAAACAAGAGCCAGCCAAAGAATCAAATCAAAACAAGTCCAAAGCACAAGAAAACATCACATTTCACAAAGTATCAAAAAGACCTGCTGCTATTTTTGTTCATTGATTTAGCACACCAAAGTGTCATGGGATTTGCAGTTAGAGCTTTCTGTGGTCCCTTTCAAAGCCTTTGCACTGGTAACACCAGGCCCTGTGGGCTTGAGAGAAAGGTGGTGCTTCAGTGGTGCTGGACATCTTAAAGACTTTGAAGCTTAGTTACATGTCAGTCCCAAACCAGGGAACAGGACACATTCCAAAACATGAGACAAAGAACTCACACAACACAGGTGTAGCCCAGGGGATCTCCTCCCTCGTCTTCTGCATCTCTTCTTTCTCTGTCCATGCCTGCAATGGATATGGAATCTTACACATTCCCCACAGAGAATCACCTGGCCAGCTATGCTGCAGCATGCTAAACCACCCAACTCCCTGAAACAACAGTGCCCATCTCCTGGGCATTCAGCACAAGAGGGAAATTCCCCAGCTCAGACAGTTTGAAATTGTGTCTGCAGTCTTAGAGAGACTTCTTACCAACCACTGGATCAACAGCAAACTAAGCACTCCACTGAGAATGCCTTCCATCAAGTTTCTGGGTAGCATGGCACCTATACCTAATGCCATTCACAGCAAGAAAAGTCCCTCACTAAAATTTCTTTAATCAGATGGAAACATATATTTAACTTTTTCCCTCAACCATACAGCAGAGAGTGGAGGCCAGTCCCTCTCATCTTCCATTACCATCTGTCTCTTTCCTAAAATGGGACCCTCAAAAAACTCAGAAAAAGAAAGAAACTCAGAAAATAGGAGAACATAATCAGAGAAACTTTCCTTGGAAGGACCTAAAAGTTCAGGTTGAAGTTGGACTGTTGCTGCATTAGGTTAGGTCAGGCACAACAGCTTCTTCCCTGCCACATGCAAAAATAAAACCCAGCCACAGTCTGTGTGGTAGACAGCATCAGATCTGCTTCACAGACAGCACATCTGGTTTGCTCCTGGCACGGCAGGGCCATTTTGCAGCATGGCGTCCTGGATGCAATTAAAATCCAGTTTCCCAATGATATGGCTTCATTACACAAGCATATTTAATTACCTAATTTCATTACCTATGCTTCCAGTTGCAGAGGACTATGAGAGCCAGCAGATCAATACCTGGCTTCAAGTCTGGTTAGGGTCTTGAATTTTGGATTTTTTTTTATCATGGATCAGTTTGCGTGACACAAAGCCTGGTGGTGACATATCGGATACATCTGTCTCAAAGAGGGATAGACTCTCTTGGGAGGCAGCTCTGAAGGGAAAATGGGTCCAGGAAGGCTGGACATTCTTCCGGAAAATAGTTTATCACCTTGAAAGGAGAGCAGGCAACTCAGGACGACTACAAGGATGGCATGAGGTTATGCAGGGAGAAAATTAAGGGGGTTAAGGTCCAACTAGAACTTAATCTGGTAAAGGACAATAAAAAATGTTTCTACAAATGCATCTGCAGCAAAAGGAGTGCTAAGGAAAATACCACCTTTTACTGCATGCAATGGGGACACATAATGAAAAAGGCTGAGGAAAAGGCAGAGGTACAAATGCCTTCTCTGCCTCACTCTTTAACAATCAGACTGGTTGTTTTCCTTGTACCCAGCCCCTGAGCTGGAAGACAGGGCCAGGGAGCAGATCAAATCCTGGAATCACTTTTGGGCCCCTCATGGCAGAAAAGCCACTGAGCATGTCCAGAGAAGGGAACGGAGCTGGGGAAGGGGCTGGAGCACCAGGAGGGGCTGAGGGAGCTGGGGGGGCTCAGCCTGGAGAAAAGGAGGCTCAGGGGGGCCCTTCTGGCTCTGCACAACTCCCTGACAGGAGGGGACAGCTGGGGGGGATCAGGCTCTGCTCCCAGGGAACAAATGTTGAAGCAAAGAGGAAATGGCCTTAGGTTGTGCCAGAGGAGGTTCAGGTTGGATATGAGGAAAAATGTTTTCACTGAAAGGGCTGTCAAGTACTGGAACAGGCTCCCTAGGAAGTGTTGGGGTCATCATCGCTGGAGGTACCTACAAGATTTGTAGGCACTTGGGGACATGATTTAGGGATGGACTTGGCAGTGCTGTGGGAACAATTGGACTTGATAATCTTATGCAACTCCAGAATTCAAAGTAGAGCATCAGGATTCCTGTCAGACCAAATTCTGCAGAGTTACCATGCCTTCTTTTCCAGTGGAACCAATTCACTGTAACAATACTAGGAGCCACACATGGGGAAGAAGGCAAACAGGAATCCTGAGGTACAATTTCATAACCCTGCTCCTGTGGGAGAATGTTAAGTGGGAAGTGCTAGTGGTTACTTTTTCCAATCATTTTTGAAGAAAATCCTGTCAGTTTTGCAAAGCCTCCAGATCCATCTGCTGGACTAGGCAAGCCAGAGAGTAAACAACACTATTCTATTTTAAAATGACAGAAGTGTCTACATCTGTTTAATGGCACCAATGCATGCATCTGCCAAACAGACCTAGTGGAACAACACTTTCTGAGGATTACACATTCTTCTATTTAAAGACACTCAAAGAGACATGATACCATGCCTCTATACAGACATCTCCTCATCCAGTTCTGTCTCCTTCCTTACTCCAAATAAACTGTGTATGCAACCTTCCCACAGCTAATTAAAAATTAGCAGTAAGGCCATATGGCAGCTATAATGGAAAATACACTATTTTTTTTCAGTGGATTTCATTATTATTCAACCACACAATGAAAGAAGTACTAAAGAAGGAACTGGGATTCCAGGAGCCAGAACAGTTTGCTTGTTTTATAACCAACATGCAGCATACATTGAAAAGAGTTTTCATAAAAGTCTGTATGTGATTGCCAGACAGGGGATTATAAAGAAACCTTTTCTGACCTGGAGAAACAATCATTGAGAGGCAGAACTGAATTCCCAGTTTTCTCACCACCAGAAAAGCCAAAATGAGATTCTCATCCCATGGTCTCCCCTCTCCGCCTAAGGGCTCTGGAGAGGTCTGCAGAGAGTGCAAGGAAACAAATCAGTGTACAGGGTTTATAATTAGGAGCCCCATTGTTCCTCCAGGAGGAAGTGACAGTGATTTAAGGGCCTGGAGCCTACAGACCCGCTGCTCCCAGTACGTGCTGCCAGGTGTGCCTGTTCTCTCCACATCTGGTTTTCAGAGCAAGGCTTCACTGGATTCAAACTACAGAAGGCTGACACCACGTGTTTCCCATCATCCTGTTCCAGCCAAACCAGACATACACAACAGAAGTCACGAATTTCAGGTTGCAACTTTCTACTTGGCCATCAGAAGAGTACAAATTAGGCAATCTGCACCTGAGCACAATATGCTTCACCCTGGAGAGACCAATTGGCCGCTGGCCTATTAGCTGTACAACACAGAGGTTTCTGTTCCCCCTTCCCATCAGCGCTGTGCCCACTCCCAAAGGCAAACACAGCTGCTGGTTTAGACCCCCTGCCCACAGGCACCGAGCAGCCTGTCCTGAGCAGAGCTCCAGCAATCAGGTTCAGGAACCCCTCCTGAAGGCAGCCTGGCAGAAGCCCTGGATAAGCAGTGCTCTCCTACTGGTCACACTCCCCTTTCATTCCCTTCCACTTCCATCCTCCTCACAACAATTCACACCTCCCTCAGCAAGGCACCACTGCTGATGCAGCCTATGACACCAACCAGAGACAGGTATGCTACAGACACCACAGAATCACAGAATCCCCTGAGATGTAAGGGACCCACAAAGCATCGAAGTCTAACTCTGGCCCTGCACAGACCACCCCAGCAATCCCACTCTGTGTTTCAGAGAGTTGTCCAAACACTCCTGGAGCTCTGGCAGCCTTGGGGCCATGCCCATTCCTGGGGAGCCTGTTCAGTGCCCCAGCACTCTCTGGAGGAAGAAAATTTCCCAAACTCCAACGTCATCCCTCCCTGACCCAGCTCCAGCCATTCCCCAGGTCCTGTCCCTGGTCACACAGAGCAGAGATCAGGGCCTGCTCCTCTGCTGCCCCCAAAGAGGAGCTGCAGCCCCTGGTGAGCTCTGCCCTCAGTCTCCTCCATTTGACAAGACCCAGTGCCCTCAGCTGCTCCTCATGTGCTTTCCCCTCAAGGCCCTGCACCATATTAGCCTGCCTTGGATGCTTGTAGCCCTCCTCTGGACTCAAGGCCTCCACCAGGCAAAGCAAGGGCCAGTCCACACCATCCCTTGTGAGCGAGAGTGAACAACTCAGTAGGTTGGGCTGTGCCCTGAGCAGAAAAGCTGTGCTTCATCAGTGACAGTGCACACCCACAGCACATTCCACAGAGCAGGCAGTGGCTCTACGAGGGTGGGGATAAGCAACTACCAAGGTCACCATGAGAAGAGCTCAAGGCTGGGCAGAGTAAGGCATGTGGATATTGTGAGAGCTGAGCAGAACAGAACCCGTGCCATGAGCCTCATCCTGACACTGGCACAGGTCAGATCACTCTCTGGAACCACCTCCATGACCCTCAGGTAGTTGGCTTCTCTAACAAAATACCTGTATCCTGTTAGTTCAAAGAACCTGGAAGTGTGCTGAAGTTACAATTGCTCTAATGCTCAGAGGTCAGCACAAGGAGGAGCCTTTGAGAAACATGGTCAATTTCCTTTCCTTCTTCCTTGCTGACCTCCAGATCTCCTGAAAGGGCTGAGAGAGCTGGAGGGCTGAAAAGAGAACAAGACTCTGGGGCTGAGAAGGCACATACAGTCCCTCCCGCACTGCAGGAGTGATAAGGATCACAAACCAGTGATGGTACAGGTGAGGCAGAAAACTCCTTCTCCTTGAGATACACACCAGTGTCTCTGCATGGTCACATTCCCCTTTGAGACATCATATCCCAGAAACACTGACAGAGACAACTGCAGGAATCTTGCAGGCTGAGATTTCTAGTGATGCCCGAGAGATCTGCACACTTGACTGGCTGCATTTGAAAGCTGAAAGCAATTTGGCATCCAAATCCCACGTGGGCAGCTGTGAAGTAGCAGCTCTGCTGGACTTCCACAGCTACAAACCTGAATCTCCTCAACCGTGACTGTGAAACTTGTGTGCAAAAGGCACACACACCAAAGCTCCTTCCAGCTGAACAGCAGAGCTGTGGCTGCTGAAACACCAATTCCTGCAACCAGCAGACTCTGTCTTGCCCTGGGTTAGCCTCAGACCACATAAGCCTGGATCCCTTAGCAGCAAGTTGTTCTGACATGCTTTTGCAATGAAAAAAGCTTGCCAGCTAATCTCCCAAATCTCCTAACATCAAAGGACAATCCAAAGCTCAGAGCAGTGCACTGGAAGACTCCACCAGCTCCATCTGTTCTCAGATCCACTGGCCTGTAACAGTCCTTGAAGTACATAAAAAGGCATTCAGCACTGTCATGCATGACTATACTCTCTCTTCTGCACTGCCCTGTTGCCAATGTGCACATCAGTAGGATGTATGTATATTAATGAAGTGATCTAAGTGTCCCAACTCTTACCAACATGAACACACAATCAGTAGATTCATGTATTGATGATAATGCACTGCAGAAGACAGCCTGATGTCCCTGCACAGATTCACCAGTGAGATCAGGAGTCCCCCCTTCACACAGACTTTGTGTGAGTTGTGACTTTGCAGCTCCCCCCATTCCCATCAAGTCCATGTGCAGCTCTGCAGTACATCAGTCTCACCCATAAACTCCTTGGACACAGCCAGATGCCTCCTTCTAAAAGTCTCTCTCTCCAGTGTCATAATTAATAAATCCTTTAGAAGACATTAAAACAGGTGTCATTGAACAAATGCTCTGAAATAAAGGTAGACTTTAGGGAGAAATGGATTGGAATTCTGGTTTTGCAAACCTGGAAGTGTTGATAACCATCCTGCTAAGGTTTTGCAATGAAGTTTAACAGTATTCTTACAATGAATCTTATTTTAAAGATTGCAACTCTGGAAATAAAATTATTTTTGAATGTGTGTTTTCCTCAAAGGAAGGCAAAGCATTCCTTTAACACTACTGAAGAGCTACAGAGCTATTTTGTGTGTCTTGCTGCATCCCGTCTGGAAGAAAACTTGGAGCTGTAATTCCTAACTCACTTGTCTCACCAGGAGACTCTGCCTGAGGGTGAACTGGGTGAACCATCCTAGCCTAAGTGCAGCTACAGGAGGAAAATGTGGGGGTTATGATACTGTTAAAAGCACAATTCTTGTGCATGTAAAGTTCATTTCAGTTGAGATATTAACACAAAATATATTCCCAGTACAGCTTTTGCCAGAATAGAACAGAGAACCAAACCAGCACCACTCTACCAAGACTACAACCAGACCTGGTCAGGCCTGAGCTCTACAGGAGAAGCAGCAATTAGGCTACACAGGCTCCAACTGGAAATTTAGATCTTTCTAAATCAGTGGTAGAAAGGATAATAAATCGAGGTTGAAATATGAATCTATCTACGTGTGTTTGCACAGACTTTCTATATATACACACATATCTGGAACAGTGTGTAGCTTCAACATAACTACTATTACTGCAGAAAGGAACTGCAAATTCCTTTCTTAAAGAGCAAGTCCCTCTACTTAACCAGCACTCATCTCATCTTCTGTGGGGGTATTTCAGCAGCAGTAGCACATCACAATGCACAGACACACTTCTCCAGCCAAGCATTCTCTCAGTCTGCAGCTAATGTACTCGTGTGAAGCAAGAC
The DNA here is from genome assembly GCF_028769735.1 of Zonotrichia leucophrys gambelii. Taxonomy (NCBI): domain Eukaryota; kingdom Metazoa; phylum Chordata; class Aves; order Passeriformes; family Passerellidae; genus Zonotrichia; species Zonotrichia leucophrys. The sequence continues at coordinate 16,611,339 of NC_088170.1, read as the reverse complement.
AACAGAATTAGACCCCACTCCTTTTGTATTTGTCTCTCCATCTGCCAAATCTAAAAATTCACTGCCACATCCTGTGAGTGCAGAAAGTAAATTAAGAAGGGGGTGAGACACCATCAGGACATCTCACCGTAGCACCAAGACAGGGATCCCAAGAACAGCACTTCAGCCCCCCTTGAAATGCACAAAACTTTCCCCAGACTCAGCTCCTGTTGCAATAATCCTGCCCTCTGCAGCGCTATCCTCTCTTTCACTCCCCTCTCCACCTGATTTCATCAGGCACAAATGAATGCACTTTTCCAGAACAGATTTCTCAACCCTGTGCCCACCCTCCATCATGTCACTGAGACACAGCACTAAGCAATTGATTCTATTTTATTTCTCTCACCGAGTCCCCTATATTGGCTATGCACACACACAGATACAATAACAGAAAGCTTATTTAGCCAAACACCTGCTGCCCAGATCTTCCATACAGCGTGTCATGAGGAAAAGAAAATCAAGCTTTGCAACAACAAGGCTGGGAGTGAAGCTTGCAGTAAAACCCCCTCCTTTATTTCAGTACAGCAGCATCACTCTGACAAACACAGAAGGGCAGATTTTTCAATTTCCTTTTGCAGATGAAGTTGAAATGTACTACTACCTGTAACCTACAAAATCTGAAAAGAAGCTAAGGAATCATCTGGCATAAAAACCATATTCTCTATGGGCCCTGCCAGCACCCCAACATTTTTCTAATGTGTTTAAAGCAGATTTTGGAGCTCTTGAATAGGTGGCACATTTTGAAAGACCAAAATCACAGAATCATAGAATGGTCTGGGTTGCAAGGGATCTTAAAGCCCATCTCATTCCTGCCATGGGCAGGGACACCTTCCACTATCCCAGGCTGCTCAGAGCCCCATCCAGGCTGGTCTTGGACACTGCCAGGGATGGGGCAGCCACAGCTGCTCTGGGCACCCTGTGCCAGGGCCTCACCACCCTCAAGGTGAAAAATTTCTTCCTAGTGCCTAATGTAAATCTTAGATACACCAAGACAGAGACACGGAACAGCAAACATCAGGCAAACATAGATATTTGCACATTTCCACGTGGCCCAAATAGAGAACAGGGAGAAAAGTAAAAACCAAAGAGGTCGCAGAGCACTGGAACTGACACATCCCACTTTTCTAAGGATGTGCATCATGACTGATTGTAAGATTAGGAACACACATCTCCCTCCATGCTATCCCATGGCCTTTCCTGTCCTTTCTCTGGCCAAGTCCCTCCCCAGTGGGCTCTCCAGTACTGTCATGGTAAGATTGAGTTCATCTGCTGGTTTTCCTACTGCAGAGCTCCTCCGACGTGTTCCTATACTCACTGGTGACCCATTTTGACATAGCCTGCAGGCATTAATAATCAGCAGGACTTTTCTCCCTGGGACATTTTTACCCAAACTAGGGGTTAAAAATATTCCTGGGAAGGAAGAGGAAGGGAGGAGCCAAACAGACACTGAGATCACTCACCGGCCTTCCATAGGAAACCAGGGTAAAAACGGCTTCCCCATGAGCTGCTCTTTCTCTCAAGTCAAGGCTGCCTAAAAACTCTCCCCAAAAATGCATTGCAATAAGTTATGAAGTAATTAGCCAAAAAAAAAAAAAAAAATTAAATTTAGATGCTCATTGTTAGCAGCCACACATCACGGTTATTTACGACCTGAGATTAACGAAAGGAAAACCACAAATGAGAACTTTTTCAGTATCATTACAAGGAGCTTTGAGCTGATGGCTCAGAAGTTGTGCACAAAAATGAAAAGGATTGATATAAGTGGATTTTAGCTCTCACAAAGACCCCATCAGAGGTCACTGAATGAGCACAGCTGGGACAGTAACAGCTGCAATACACAGACAGGCAGTGAAAGCAAGCAGAAGGTATACAGAGCCCTCGGGCTGGAGCTTTTGGAGCTGATGGAGGCAGAGGAGGAAAGGATCATTTCAGGCTGTAGCAGCCTCAGCATTCTCATTTGCCGTGGACAGGATTTACTCTGGGAAGACCGTTCTGACCTCTGCTGGTCCCCTCAGGCAAACCCAGCAGGAACCTGGAGGCAGGCCAGGAATTCCCAAGGGCTGAGCACATGGGGAAATGCTGAACACATCTGCTTCTACCAACTCTTTCAAGGAACACCACTCAGATGATCTTCCAGTTTACTTCTGCTCCACACTCACATAAAAACAAAAAAAAAAAATTTAGTTTCTAGCCCTGAAATTTGCTCTTGAGGCTGCCCAGGTCCTTCCACAAGGCATGTTCCAGCCTCTCTCTCTCCCTGGTGCAGACCCCCCAGACCATCACTCTCACCCCTTGGCCCACTCCCATTGCACAGGCATGGCTGGCACAGCCTCCACTGGAGAGCTGCTCCACAAAGGAAAAAAGGCCATTTCCCTTCACAACAAAGGGCTGGGCCCCTGCAGCACCAGGGAATGTCACACCAGTGGCTCCTCAGGCTTGCAGACAGTGGCATTTCAGACTGGAAGGAATGCTCTCATGAAAAGCTGCCCCTTGTGTTGCAGATTCCTCCCCATCACACCAACAGAAGCAGGGCTGGGAGGCTTTGGTGTGGTTCCCCACCAAGTACCAGGCACAATGACCAAAAGAGGCCCTTCCATTGCCACAAGGAGCTGTGGCCACACAAGTAGGTAAAACCACAAGCAAACTCAGCAAAACCAGCGGGTGGCCCCTGCTGTAAGTGGCCACCTCAAGAACATGGCCTACTGAGGCTGAAATGCCTAAGAAGGGAAGCTGCCAACCTGTTTCAGCTTTGAAGCCACCTTTGACATGCACTTTTTTGGAGCACGTGCTTGGCCTCCTTGCCAGAGATGAGTTTTTTACACCATCTTCCTGAAAAGCAAATGAGATCATCTCAGGAAGACACAACTGCTTGTGCTGCTCCTCAGTAGAACCACGTCAGGGAAACTTGATTAAAAATAGATAACAAAGGAAACACCAGTAAGCCACACCAAAACAGGCAGCAGAAGGAAAGGGAAGCAATTTCCTTGAACCAAGTTTCAAGGCCGAATATTGTGTTTTTTAAGATTAAAAAGCTGTCTTCTGAATGCTGCTGGCAATTCATAAACTCAATATAGGCAAAACATGCTCAACAGTCAGATGAAAGGAAGCTGAAACTTGAATTACATCCTGACCCTACGCACAGCAGACACTAGGACAAACCAAGGCCAGTTTTAAAGGCCAGTTTTAACCAGCCATCAAGTCACAGTTGTGTTAAGCCATAGGGCAAGGACACATGTATTTCCTTGGCAGATGCCGGGAGCCTGGGGATAACACAGACACAGCTTCTCCACAGAAACCAGCACTGGTGAGTCGGGGCAGCTGGGGAGAACAGCAGACACCATCCCCAGAGGTCAGGCACACTTTGAGCATTCAGGACTGGGCCAGCTTTATCAACTCCAGCAAGAAGACACCTCCCTTTTTCAACAGCAACAACGCTGCTATCTGCACAGCCCTGGCGAGGGCCTCACTGATGTGCCCACGTCTCCCGTCAGGGTGTGCAACAGGCTGAGCCCCCAGTGTAGGTGCTGGTCCATTGGGCTCGGGCAGGGAGCTTCTCCGGGCTCTCTGCAGTGAAGGGAAGGCTCCTGCCCCCCTGCCTAGGTAGCAGGAGCAGTGACATCCCACACGGACACAGTGGTACAGCCTGGGCGATGTGTGCCCACGCGGAACCCTTCACAGTGAGGTGGGGAGGATGGGTGTGTCTCTGGGCACAGTGCCCACACCGACATAAAGCCTATGGATGAAGCGGACCTGGAATGAAGCACGGGTGGACTTAACCATTCCCTCAGGGGTCCTCAGCTCTCAGACCACAAGAAAACGACAGCCACAGTCTCGTTGGTCACCAGGACTTTATTTTATAGCACAAAAAGGGTTCTAGGCTTACCTTCCCGGACACGCGACATGAGCTGATGTCCCGCCCTCCATCACTTCAGTCTCCCCCCATCGCTGCCAGCCTCCCCCACTACTATCAGCCTCTCCCCATCGCTGCCATCCATCTCCCATGATTCCAGTCTCCCCCATCGCTCCAGCCGCCCCCTACGCCCGTGCCCAGCCGCGTTGTGGCTCTCGAGGGCGGGCACGGCCCCTCCGGGGACCGCCGAACAAAGCGCGGCTCGGGGGCTCCGCCGCTGCTCCCGCGGAGGAACGGGACGGGCCGGGACGGGCCGGGCCGGCGGAGCGGCCGCGAGTCACGCCGGCCCCGAGCACGTTCCTTCCTTCCCCCGCACCGGCGAACTCACCCTCCTTGGCTTTCTTCTTCCTGGCCAGGGTCCCGCCGAGCTTGCCCAGGAACGACTCCTCTTTCTTCATCCTGTGCGGCCGCAGCGTCGGGGAGCGGACGGGCGCGGCGGACATCGGCTCTGCCGGGGCTCGCCGGGGGAGCCCGCCCGGCTCGGCCCGGCCCTATCCCGCCCGGCGGCTGCGGGGCCCGCGGAGCCGAACCGAGTCCGGCAGCAGCGGGGAATCAGTGGCCCGAGCGAGCGGGGCGAGCCCGCGGTGTGCGCTCGCAGCACGGGGGGCGGGCTGGGAGCGCCGCGGCCACAGCGCCCTGCCACGGCCGGGAAGTCCGAGGGAGGCGGGGGCGGGACGAGCCTCGGACACCCCCGGGTGCCGGGGGCGGGCACCGAGCCCACCCGAGCATCACCTGCGGCCAGGCGGGGGGGCCGCTTCCCCGCAGCGCCTGGTGCTCCGGACCCACGCGGGTGCGAGGAAAAATGGATAAAAAGCATTGCGGCAAAACAACAGTCCCGGTCCCACCACAGCCGGACCAGAGTGGTGTTAGGTTTAAAAGTACACAAAGATCAAACTTGAAATGACATCCTGTCTTAGGAACAGTTTTATACAGTCCACATTCTACAACAATTGGACACAACTGGAGGCAAACGCTCAGCGTGTGCCATTTGTCAGGGCACCGCAATTCCTTGCTGGCTCTATTCAGGTGTGCCGCCTAATTTAGCAGCCATGCGCCCCTTCTGACAGACAAGCCTGCTTTCTCCTCCTGGCATGTGGCCGGTCAGGTCTGACATCTCCTTTGTGGGAGGATGGAGGAGAAGGGGCCGTGGGCTCTGTGTTTGCCAAGCCACCACCTCCCAGGTGTCCCCGCACTGCTGCTGCCATCGGCACGGTGCGCGCACAGAAACGCCCCAAACCAGACACTCGGTTGGGACCCCACAGAGAGAGTTTGTTATTCCTTATCATTTCACAGCAGCGTGATAAGGGGGTTGTGGAATACACATTAAAAACAGGTCCTGAGGAGTTTCTAGTGTTAGGGTTTGGTCCTGTTTAAGCCCCTGAAGTGATCCCACTGATTTTAACGGGACTGCTGGGTCCCCAAAGTCACACACAACCTTTGTCTGTGCTCCTGCCAGCAGTGTCCCTGTTGGCAGCCCTTGCCCCAACAAAGGAGTGCATTCAAACCAACACAGCTTGGCTCAGGAGCTGCACACCCAGCTTATATGGGACAGATTTGCAGGCTTGACCTGACAGAGAGGCAGGACACATCCAGAGCAGAATGTAGCAGAGACAATTTTCTGAGTTTCATTCGAGAGTTAACCCCAGCTAATCCCCTCTGTCACCCAGACCCACTCTTGTCCCTCACCTCCAGCTGCTTTTCCACAGTCACTTTGGCAACTAAAAGAAAAGCCCAACAAACAAAAACCAAAATCACCCAGGCCAAGCTTTCCAGTGTGACTGAGCATGAAGTCACCCAAGGGCAAGCGCCAGCAGAAGGGAAGTGGAGGGCACACATGACCAGGCTGGAAAGGCAGTGCATACTTCTGTGAACTTTATTGAAACTCTCCTTTGGAACAATAAATAAATTTCATTTCCTGCGACAACAGTGCATTGCCTGTAGCAGAGGCTTTTAGACTGCAAATGAGAATTTACCAGGGATGGCATCAATACCAGTCACAAAACCACTTTGCAAAACTAAGTAATTAGCAAGGATGTCAACTGCATTCTCCAGCATAAGCCACATGAGACCTTTTACAAGTTCAAGCTCAATTTTCAGTTCATCAATAACCTGAATTCATACAAAACCCACACATTAATGTTAATCTCTAACAGGACTAGTAGAGTGGATATTTTCATTTCATAAAATGCCTACTGAAATCTTAGATTACACTTAGCATTAAGGCAGTGTGGAAAAAGCATTTTATCCAATCTCTGGGGGAAAAGAGCCCAATCAGTTCTCATACCAGATTTTTTAAAATGAAATTACAATCAGAAAATGTACTAGTACAAACTTTGAGCAAGAAAGCAAGCTGGTTAATTTACACACATGGAACAAATGGTAAATAAAACTTCACCGACTCCAGTGCAGCACTCAAGATGTAACCACTTAAAAGAAAGCGTCTTTTAATAATTGAAATAAAGCCACACAGATAGACCCATTCACCTCTGACTTTGATGTCCTATCTATTTATAAAATGCTTCAATCTATAGCTAAGTAGAAAAAGCATTCAGCCTATTGCAAAGAAAAAAGGAGGTGGAGTTTTTGAGACAGGAGAGCCCATGGCAACAAAAAGTCAAATCACACTTCAGAGACACTAAAACAAGACCTGGAGCCTTTTAAAGACTCATCAAACAAATAGGGCTCTTCCAAGCAGGAAATGGAGAGCTTCCACGACTGCTTTGATCAGTGTTAGTGTGCAGTGATTTAACTGGCTAATGGCCACTAACAGGGACACAGCTGCTGCTGCGCCAGGTCAGTGGCCTGCAGCTCAGAGCAAGCCCAGCTACGTGGTTTAAACTCGCCATAATGAATGAAATATCAGCCCTCTGCAGCCAGAAAATTCTCTCTGGTACCTTCCTCTTATTAGGGATGAGATTCCTATGTATTTCTATAAGAATATATTCAATATTCCAATAATGAGTGTATTCTCATTTTAAAAATTGGCAGATCATAAACATGTAATTTGAGAGAATTACATTAAAAAACTAAGCCGTGTTTAAAATCTGTTTTTATTTTCATCACTCAACTGCTACTTTAATATTTAGCTGAACATTTAAAAGTCTGGATCCACATCTGCTCATTTTAACATTGCTCACCTTTTTGATACAGGTGTTGCTTCCTTTATTTTAACCTCGTAGCACTTCATACTGCTTTCAAAATTTTAGACCACCTGAGGTTACTGTTATTAGATATATCACAAAATAACAGTGACATTGAATATATGGTCTCTCTTCATCAGATATTGAAGCAAGGCAAACCCAGCCACTTCTTAAACCAGCAAATCATTGGTCATGTTCTATTCTAACACCACTTGTATTGACTTTGGATATAAACTTTAAAGACACAAGACACAGTTAATTTTTCCTCCTGGTCTGCCAGATAAATGAATTGTGTTGGGGGTGTGACTGCTGGTGTTTGGGTTTGGTTTGTTGTTTGGGGTTTTTCTGGGCTGGGGGAGTGGGGGGCAGGGTTTATAATGTTATTTATTAAATACTGAGGCAGGAATGTACCACCTAACTGATGACACTGATTTGTTTCAGAGTGCCTTCTATTATGAATTCTATTTCACTGAAAAGCTTGTACAAAGGCCATTTATCCCATGCAGATGTTGGCTCTGGGTTGCGTTCTTTGCTTAGCAAGAGAAGAAAGCACAGGATACGCTCAGCACAGCGTTGCATCCCAATTACAGTAACACCATCCAAGAGCATTGCAGCTGCTAACAGCAATTTAGCACTGCTCTCACAAAACACACGTCCACTGTATCGCAACAAGTTTGCTACAGTTGAGAAGCTGTGCAAAAATTCTCCTGGAAAAGACTCCTACTGAAGCTGTGGCTGCAAGTTCCAGCCCTCTTGAAAACAAGACAAGAATAGCAGAACAAACGGTAGTGTATGCTCAAATTCCATAATTTTGGGATTCTTATGCTCTCCCATACAAAGTTTTGGATAATCTTCAAGATATTTGACCAACTCCTTAATAGTCCCACAAAGCACTCATGGGGTTTTCTTTCCCTGTAACACCACAGTAAAAATTCACACCTTTTCATGTGAGTGCTCACCCAGCCCAGAGAAGGGAGAGCCAACGTGACCTCCCCTCACTTTTCCATGTTTGATCACACATGGGAAAGTCTTGGGACTTCCCTCAAAGGGCACAACAGGAACAGTTGTTTCTACACAAATACCTGACAAAACCAGCAGGTATTTTGCAAAGGTAGAAGTCCTAAACCTTAGTTGCTACCCCTCTGCAAAGACTGGAAGCCAGATCTGTGTGTAAAAAGGCACAGAGTGACAGCAAAGGCACTTATGTTGAAGCACACTTCTGCATTACTGAGGTCAGCATTGGAATTTATTTTTAAAGCTTATATCTTCAAATCAAATACATTTATGGCCTTAATATGGCAGCAAACCTGCCCCTTACCTTCTCACAACCTCCCAGTTTCCTCTTCAACCCTCACCTAAGCCCTCTAGAAACTTACTCATTAACAGCACGCGAGAACACCAGATCTTCCAAATATAAAGAGCAATTTCAGCTTTTTTATATAAGCTAGAAACCACCCATAGTCCTAGAAGTGGTGATGAAAATATTTGCCATACTTCTGACATGCTACAGCCATCTTCTCCCAGGCTCGTGGGTGCCCTGACACATCACTGAGACCCTCGAAACCTTGTCCCAAAACAATCTTCTCCTCCCCATGCCTCCCTCAGCCCCCAGAAAGGGCTGCAAGCCGTGAAGTAAAACCACAGCTGAAGGGACTCTGCCAGCCTGGTGGGACCTACAGCCTCAGCACTGCTCACATGAAATCAGGAGACCACAAGCACATTCCAGGTGTGCTGTCTTGGGACACTCCTTATCACCTTGGTGTCCCTAACAGGGGCATGCCTGAAAAGCAAGAGCATCTTCAATACTCCACAGGTAAACTGATATCCAAAAATGATTCAGAAGCTTGGTGCTTGTTTAAATGGACACAGTTCTGACTGCAGGCCTTACTCCATTTATCCTTTCAACTCTGGCCAGAAACACAACCACGAAGAACAAGGATTCAGATCTGCCCAAAGCTCTCCCAATGAATACTATGGCAGCTTTTACTGGAATTCTGATATCTACCTTATCCACTTAAAGTATCTGGGCCTCTGCAGCAAAATTTAAATGGAAATATATTAATCATACAGTATTCCATAGAAGCAACCACATACAGACACTTCTTTCAGAGAAATTCAGACATACTTTCTGTACTGGATAGCTTTTGTGCACTTGTGCTATGCCATAAGAAAATGTTACTTTTCAACCTAGTGCAATGCCAGTAGGAAAACAGTGATGCAGGCGGAGCCTTATGGAACATGATTTTGCCCTTGCTATCCTACTGGACAATTCTCTGCCAAGTGGCACAGCGAGAAGATGTGCCCAAAAGTTCTCTTCAGCCTTCAGCAGTTTCTTCCATTCCTCCCTTGATGCTCAGAGAGTCTCTCAAAGCTTCATTGTGGCCGGGCTGGTGTGTGGTGAGCACACTGAGTTCGGGGCTCTCCCTAGGCCTGCTCAACTCAGAACACTGCTGAGCCCTCTCAAACAGCCAGCTGAGCTTAGGGTCTTGTGTCATGATAGAGGATGGCACTTGAGCAGCCTTGAGTAAACACAGTGTGCACAAAACAGAGCTCTCAAGGCAGCAGAATGCAGCTAACTTTGAACTACTACGAGAAAACCCTAGGAGTATTTCAGTATCTAAACATTCACATTAAAAATACTTTTATATGTCAAAATGTCGATAGTGCTGGAAAAAACTATTGACATTTGTTGACATTTTTGACATAGTTTCATATTTTATCTCATAACAACAAAAGAATCATCAAAAATGCTATGTTAAAAACATACTTGCTCCAGTATCTGTTAGATAAACACACTGAAAAAGTTTTTTTATATCAAATTTTGCTATTTGAAACAGCTGACTTCTGTCATTCACATCATTTTCAATATCTGTAAGCCTAGTGCTGCTACTTTATAAGAGGGGAAAGATGTTTAATCAAGCAGAGCTCTGCAAATCCAGACAGTCCAGTTTGTAGCCTTCATATTTTAGAGAATTATCAACTAAACCAGATTTAGTTAGTGTATTTCACCCACAGCAATACATACCAATGCTAAACCAATGTATAAAACCATGTTCACTTTTAAATGGTAGCGTTTGAGTGCTGACTTGATTGGGAATGAGCTTTCATGGCAGTCCTGACATATTCAGCAAAATCAAGGAGAGCGCCACCATATGCAAAGCTGTCTGTAGCTGAGCACAAAAAACATCAGGAGTTTAACAGCTCATGTATTTCTGTACTGCTCCCCCAGAATCTTCTTTGTATTGTGATTTTAACCTGATAACACTTAACAACAACAAAAAGTGATACAGGGAAAGGGCACTCCAAGTTCATATTCTCTCAGCATGACCACACAGGGTTGATGCTCATAAAAAAAATCAGTATGCAACTACCTCCAAAGATGTTAGGACCAAAGTAGTGAATAAGTCCATTCTTATCAACTGAATTATATCCCAAGTGATAAAGTCAGAGGTGACTTGGAGATGAGATTAGCATCTCAACAAGTCAGGAGAAAGACACAGAGAAACCAGGCAGTTCCACATGTTTGTATGTCTGGAGTCACTTTTTGCAACTGCTATGAAAAGCTGCTTTTGCAAAACATAAATCAACAGCTTTGCTGAGACCATTAAAACACTCAAAGTTCAGAGCCCTGAACCTTTCAAAATTATAATTTTAGTATTTACTATGCTAAACAGATGACTTGAATTTTTACAGTATGCAATTCAGATTTTAGAAGTTTAAAGAGGTAATTTACAACTGAAATATATTCAAATCAGAACATTTTGATTCATTTAGAACCATTAAAATGGTATAATTTCTGACGTGTAGCAGCTTTTTCAAGGACTTGTGGTTGGAGGAGGGAAGGCTGTGCAGACCAACAGAACTCTAATGATATGAACCACATCCAAGAACCAATATCTGACACAACTCTAATACTTCAAGTAAAAACCAACAACTAAAAGCTGTAAGATAGACTCCTACAAACACTCTCCCATCTTTGATAAGAATCAGAGGTACAATGAACCTTTAGAGCATAATTATTTAATGTAGTTTCTTGTGGAGTCCAAGAGGTAAATCACTCAGCTATATATCTGCATTTCAAGGAAAAAGGACCATTTTGAATTATGTTATAGTCTTGATTTCATCTCCAAATTACAATTTCATTCCGTGATGTAAAATATTTCTGTGTTATAGAAATCTTATTCCTGCTCCAAACTGAACACCATCACATATCCTGAAAAGAAACAAACAATAAACAATGTAAGTGATCCATAAATTACTAATGAAATGAAAATCAATACTTCCTATCCCCAAATTCCAAAGGTTTTAACTGACAATAGTTTTTTAAAATAAATGTTTTGACACTCTGCCATCCACATAGAGTATTTACATTTCCCAATAAAGCCCATAATTTTGAAATTGCTATTATATATTCACATTGCCCACAGAAACAATCCTCCTGTATGAAAGATTGGTTATCTCACATAATATTCACAAACAAGAACAGGCCTCCTGAAGCTTTTTATTGCATATTATAATGTAGGGGGATAGAATATAAGAAAATAAAATAAAGATAGAGTAGTGTTGTCATTTATTGCAAGAGTTCTATTATCATTATATTGCAAGGGTTCCATATTGCTAGAGTTTCACACCTCCTTGATGTTTCTTGTAGGCAGCTCCTCTAGGCACTGACTCTTCCTTGTCCTCACAACAGCCAACTGACTCCAGTTCCCCTCAACCAACCAATCCATTCTTTTATAACACTTTTCTGATTGGCTACAGGTGGGGCCTGTTAAAATCAAGCCTGCTCCTAATCTTTAATAATTACCTCACTGCAACTCTTTAGGGGGTAAGATTACTTTCTATATTAACTTTATTTACTTATATTCTATCCCCCTACAGAGTAGAAAGTAATCTCACCCCTAAGGAGTTGAAGCTGGGTTAATTATTAAAGATTAGGAACAGGCCTGACTTTAACAGGCCACAGCTGTAACCAATGAGAAGAGTGCTATAAAAGAGTGGGGTGGCTGGTTGAGAAGGGAACTGGAGTCAGTTGGCTGCTTTGTGAAGAAAGAGTCAGTGCTCAGAGGAGCAACCCATGAGAAAACACCAAGATGGTATGAAACTTTTGTGATAGGAGACTGGTTGCTAACAAATGAATTTGTTCTTCTTTCCTCTTTATAAATAAACTTGTTTTCATTTTTCAAGCAAAGACGTTAAACTAGGTATTTATTAAAGACAGCAAACGAGGTATTTATCCAATCATTTGGGTTTAGAAGGCGTAAGAACACCCCACAAGCTGTTTGATCATTTCCCCACAAGAAATGAAGCTGCTGCATAGCTATTTGCACATATCAACAGCTGTGGCACTTGGAGAGCGAAGTCTTCACCCAACTGTGCAACCAAGGTGAATAAAACAGGCTGGGAAAGCAGCAAGAGGTCTCTGTTGGTATGGACTAAACAAACCCACATGTCAGGAGTGCAGGAGCCTCTGCAGAAGCTGGTGTAGCAAACCAACCTGTCTCCAGGCTGTACTCCCATGGGGAAGCAGTAGTTGAGCTCGAGCCTGGCGATGTTTCCCAGGCGCAGCACTATTCCCAAGCCGTAGGACCAGCGGATGCACTCTGCCAGCCTCTGCAGGTGCGCCCTGGGACCGTCACCTACAGTCAAACACCAACAGATGAGCAGCAGGGCAAGAGAGCACAACTAGAATAAAAATACTGTGATTTCAGCTGGATTGTTGGCTGCTCTCCATGTCCCACTATAGGGCATCTACTAGCAAGAAGGAGGAAATGAGTATTAAAGACTTCAATGTCTTTACTGCTCTCTTCCAGTACCTGAAGGGAGCCCACAGGAAAAATAGAGAGACCAAGTGACAAGAGCCTGGAGTGACAGAATAAGGGGGAATGGCTTCACACTGACAGAGAGGAGGGTTAGATTGGATATGAGACAGAAATTGTTCCCTGTGAGGGTGCTGAGGCTCTGCACAGGTTGCTCAGAGAAGCTGCGGCTGCCCCATCTCTGGAAGTGTGCAAGGCCTGGCTGGATGTGGCTTGCAGGAACCTGGGATAGTGGAAGGTGTCCCTGCCCATGGCAGGCAGGAGAACAAGATGAGCTTTAAGGTCCCTTTCAACCCAAACCATTCTGGGACTCTATTCTATGATTTAGTGGATCTCTACTATTTTTAAGTTGATTGAATTATCTCCCTCCTGTACGGATGTCACCTTACATCAAGTGAGGCAGACATCAAATATCACTATATTCTAAAACTGACTGGAATCATATTGAAAAGTCATACATTAATACACTGAAATGTATCCTGAGTAGAGTTAGGGATGGGAGGAAAAAAGAGTCCCACAGGTACCACACCCTCATCTAATGCCACCACTTTTTCTTTTCTTTCATCCCAGTAAACACCAAAACCCCACTAAAACATCATCTTCCATTCCCCCTTCAGAATGGTGTAACATAGCAAGTGTTAGTTACACACTGGTCTGCAAACGTCACCTGTTCATAGACCCTACCATTACCCTCCTGGCTCTCTTTCCTAGAAGTTGTGCTGGAAATTATGGAGAGAGCTAAATAAACTACTGGCAGTCTGTCAAATATATAAGTTAAAAGCAGCAGGTTTTTGACAAACACCAAAATATATGCAGTAAACAAAGTGCCTCTGAGTGAACAGACACAGAACTCTCCTTTTTGCTCTTATATGAAGAGAAGAGGGGGTTTTTATTGTGTTGAGTCTTACCATAGTTGAGATTGCAGAGATTTCCAGCATTAAGGAAGAAATGTGTTCGGAAAAGGTCTCCAAACCCTCCACGGCCAGGCCGGAAAGGCAGAGGGGTGTAGAGATGCAACCCTCCAGCCCAGTAGGCTTCTCCTCCCAAATAATCGCCTGCTTGGGCAAAATGTTGAAATAAACATTTTAATTTCAATTTACTGTGGAACATATTAAAAGAATCACTTGTTAAAGGTACAAAAACACATCCATAAGTTGTTTTACACTCCATGAGTTTCTATTCCACTTCTACCCTTTACAACTCTTCCCAGTTGCTTCCAACTCACTCCAAACTCACCACTATTAGTTTGAAAAATTAGAACTTCCACATTTCTTTAAACATTCCAAGGGAAGTACATTTTTCTTCCTTCCCTCACCAGAACAGCCTGAGGCATGACAGTTCATCAGAATTACGTCCTGGCCACCTTTGCAATACTTCATAATAAAAATGGGCAATTGATACAACTGAACTATTAATTTCCAAACAGACTGGATACTGAATCCACTGAATAGAACTGAGGAAGCTCCTGGCCCTCCAAACACCTCTGCTGAGCAGATTATCTTTCCCCCTAAGCTACCTGAACATAGGCTGTATCAAACAAACTGTTGCTATAACCATGTTTTGGGAACTTTTCCAGCTTGAAGGTTGCTTACTAATTAAAATGACACACTGGAAGTGTGCAAGTTTGAACACACACATGGTTGATAAAATTAGTAATTAATCACAGCTTAACTAAGAACTACCTGGCTTTATCCCATTGTGAACTGATCTGTAAACAACATATCAGAGCCATAACACTTTTCAGAAATAGAGAATGAGTGTAATTATTTTCAGGCTATACAAAGTTTAAGGATTGTCTGTGACACACTAATATTTACAGTATTGTCAGAGGAGGGGGACTTAAAAGTGTCAGACCTTCACTCTGGGGTCCAATGCTGTACATACTGAATCCACGCACACTTGTTGGTCCACCAAGGTAAAACCTAGTGAAGAGATAAATTAACTTTAATGCACCACCTAAAGGTGACTTTGCAACAGGTTTAGTAATGTGATCTTTAAACACCAGCATCAGAAGGCAAAATTTGCTACAGAGTGAACAGAGTCAAAATCTGGCTTTGTGTCTGAATAAACCTATGCTTGTTACAGAATTTTGCAGGTGGTAAATACCATTTTGCAACCAGAAATATGGGCAGGCAGAGCTACTACACAGCCATTTATAAATTTTTACCAGCCCAATATGAAAATGGCTTGAGTAGGAACATGCAATTACAGATAACTGCAAACATTTTATTCTCCTCAAAACTACTACTGTTTTTCTCTTGTGCAGAGTTTTCTATATACAATACCTCTGTCAACTGGAAAAAAACCGCAAACATTTAAAAAACTTGCCTGTCAGCTATACTGGATGGCTTGTCTCCAATAGGTACCAGCATTCCACCCCATAATGAGGCTGAAACAACCTTTGGAGAGAAAAACAAGTTGCTTATTAGTACCTATTCCTCAGGCAGAGCTCCCATCAGTCTCCCAGAGTTACAGCTGCTCACATCCTTTGGACATCACAGCCTGTATGTCAGATTTGCAAGAGGATTTTCAAGAAATTCTTGATGGCTGCTGCCCTCTTTCTTTTATGCAGTGCTGTGCCTTGAAAATGTTAATATAGCACAATTGAACCAAATGCTACTTCCACAACAGCTTAAGGGAGCACTCAACCTCATTGTCTTGAGAACCTCATGGTCAACCTCTTGTCTTGAGAATTTTCATGTCCTGAATTAAGACAACATTGCTGCCATCAATTATTCCTGGCAATTTGAAACTCACAGGAGACTGAGTCCAACAAGCAGCTGCCAAAAATGTACAATTATAACTTGTCTGTAAATTACCCTTATAATTACATCAAACTACCTTCTGCGAATCACTATACTGACATCAAATAAACTAGAGTTATTCTTTATCTATAAAAAGTAATTATTGCAATTCAAGTCACTGAAATAAACAGATTTAATAATTTCCTTGCTGCCTGTGTGCTAGGTGTCACTGATAAACAGTGACATCTATTGTCAGTACCTTTGGGATAGAAATTATTGTAAACCCTGACTTTTAAATCTTCATGATGGAAGTTGCTGTTTAATTCCCCATTCAGCTCTGAGAAGAATTTACTGCTCTATCTCCATGTGATAAAAAACTTCTTTCTAAATTCAGTTAGAAATATTCCTGGGATATGTTGAAATTCTTATTACAGTTTTTCAGCATTTCAACTCAAAATCCTACTTCCACCTAATTCTAAATCAATGCTGTTGAAATCAGCCTTCCAATTTTTTCCCAATAATCTTATACACAAGAAACAATTACATGCTATGATACCAAGATGAACAGTTATATATTCAACATTTCAATTAAAAAGGAAATTAAACCAAGATTATACAGAATATTCATGAAGGTTTAAAATTTCTAAGTTTTTCAAAAACTTCCAAGATTTTTGAAAAATCCCTTCTAAGGAAGACCACAAAGAACAGACACAACCAACATCACTTCTGGAAGGAAAAACATTCTTAAGGTTAACTGTGAAACAAGTTCTCTCCAAAATTCCCACTTTTCAAGTGATTGTGCAGAGCAGGAACATAAAGTTAAAAATACAGATAGTCCATTTTCCAGAAAACAGAATCAAGTTATCTACTCCAGCCATTTTTCACAATCTTTTTCCTAATCCATATTAGAAAATAATCATAAGACATAAGTTTAATAGCTCCAGAAAAACCTCAGGTCAATTACTCTAATATCTATAAAAGTTTACCGAATCCCAGAGAAGTTGCTTATTCAACTGAAATTCAAAGTCCTCTTTCAGAAAGCTCACATCTCCACCTGTATAGCCAGCCAACTCCTGCAAAGACATAAATTTATGGAAGTTGCAACAGATATATGTTTCTTTCCTCTAAAAGCCCAGCATGTCTGCATCAGCACAGGCAGTATTTTTCTTTACAAGAAATACAGAAGCACTGGCATGGTGAGGCAGCTGATTTTTGGACTGAGCCATGCATGAACCTCTGAGCCTCAGAAAAATGAGCTGCATTTTTTTCTGTTCCAAATATTAAACCAAACTATTGCTTTCCAAGCTATTTTGTAAATGAAGGCAAGATAGAATGGAGCTGGAAAATGCAGCATCCAAAATCAAGATTGTATTTTCCTAGATCTGAGAAGATTTCATCTGCTGAAGAAGGGCATGACACAATTTGTTATGTTCATGCTCTCATGAAGTGACTGAACTAACTCAGTGTTAAGAGGCAGAATCTAACAAATTACACAGTACCTAAACCCTGAATTACAACCAATTTTCTCACTCCCAACAGTCCAGTGCAGCTTACTTCTATTTCCAGCGGCATTTCAAATCTGCCTCTAAAGCACTAGAGAAATTAATGCTTCTGAAGTATTACCCACACAGCAGAAAAACCTACTTTTAGAAAGGCTCTGACTGTAACAAGAGGGAAAAGCATTTTCTCAGCCAAAATGTTACATGCATATGCCTTGGAAAGTTATTTTTACCCAGACTTTCATTTTTAACTCTCAGACTTAGAAATTATGTAAGGAGCAACAGGACGGCAGCCTGGCAGTCTGTGCATGACAATGTTAAAAAAAAGAAGGGCTAATTATAACCCACTGAAAGTGTAGTGCAAATACTGTCAGGGGTAGTGTCTCTCAGCTAATAAATAATTTAAGGCTGATGGAGAGGCTGTGCTCTTTGACTAATGGCATACAAATGAAAACTTTCCACCATAAAAATAGTTTCATGATTTTAAAAGGCACACTGGGTAAACAGAAAAGGTAATTAGTAGTCTGCATTGTCCCCTAGTCAATTTTAGATTAATTTCTAACTTTAGACTTTTGAACGTGAACATCAATTAGATAAATGAGGACTTATTTGAACACACAGATAAACCCCAATAATAGCACAAGTGATTTAAAGCTACCTGATTAATTTTCAGCAAAGCACCTCGTTTTGGCAAGATTGTGGAGTTCCGGGAATCAATTACCATGGCATGCTGAAAAGAAGAAAAAAAAATGGGGTTAGGTTCTCATATCTGTTGAATGCCTCAGAGCAACACCATTATTTTCCTTCCAAAACTGTGCAAAGAGTGGAAGACAAGCACAGCTCCAGCTAAGATTAGTACAGCTACATGGATTTGGGAACAATATCCCTGTAGACTGGCTTTGTTTGACATTTACAGGCCACATGAAATGCATACATTTGTATTTTCTGCCATGGCACACCCCAGAAACAGGGCAGCAGCCCAACTGCAACCCACCAATCTGCAAAGAGTTTATCTCCTAAAATGTGTAAGCTGTAAGTGAAAGATGGCAAGTGACCAGAAGCTGGCATCAGGGAGAATGTTCACAAAAGGCTGAGGATGAGGAAATTTACTTTTCCTGTCTGCTACAAAACAAAGCAATTCTGCAAAAAGAGATGGCAGGTGAGACAGAGGGAGAACAAGCCAAAGCCTAAGAGTCAACTATAATTCTCTCAATTCCCTGTTTTCCCTTTGGGCCTCCTGGATTCTCCATGCCAATGACTGGACATAGCAAAAGATGTCTGAAGGAAAACACACTCCCTCCAAAGACAAAAAGCTCCTTTGGTATCACTCCTAAGTATGAGATGACTCAAAATTATGTGTTTTTAAAATATTATAATGAAAAAGCCTTACAGAGAGAGAAGATTTTAGAGAGTGCCCACTTTCCTCTCGAACAGAAAAGGATGCTGTTCTAGCAAGGCAGCCAAGCTCTCTCCACACAACTTCCCACTTCACTGTGTGATTGGTCTTCCAGATGGGAAACTACAATAAAGGATTGAGAAAGTCATTAAAACAATTGTTACAAAATTAAAATAAATATTTTTTATATTTGAGTCTAAAATTCTTCCCAAACTTCTTGAAACAGAGAAACCCTTTTCCATTTCAGAGTTATGCTAATTCTGCTCCAGCAAAGAGAGTTAGATGCACACTAATGAATCCATTCCAAATGAAAAATACATTGAATTGGGCTGATACAGTAAACTAGGCAGTCAGCTACCTTTCTGAAATGATAATTTAAAAAAATTGAAGAAAAACATACTGGCATTTTTATATGGCCAAAATGAGAATGAATTGTAACAAAAAATCCAAGATGCATGACCTCTGTCCTTTTCAAATCACTGACCTCTTTCAAATAAAGACAAGTCAGCCCTGTGCATGTATGATTCAATTATTCAAAACGTAAAACAAGTATTTCAAGAGCCCAACTGAAATCTAAATGAAGCATGTGTTGCACTTGTGCTACACTCACATTATATTCTGTTGATATTCCTCTGTCTGTTTCTCGAAGAGAGCTCCAAGGGAACTGTCCAGTTACTTTGTATATATTAGCTGAAAAACTGAAACACAACATTACTGGCAGGTTTGAAAGGGAAACTATATAAGGTACAGCTCTCAATAATTACAAAAATTTAAGAAACCAGCTCTGCTACATCATTACCAGACCCTCAGAAAAGAATAAATGTAATTCTTATTCAAGGAAAGATCTTTTAATTGCTTTGTATTCCTTCACTAAAAAAAGAAGTAGCAAAAACCACATCCCCTACTTTTTTTCAAAGTTTCCAGGCCGTGGTTTGAAGAAGGACAGGCCATATGAAGTCTCTTTTGTTCCATAGGAGAACTGGAAGGTCACCTTTTCTGCACGTCCAAGGAGATTTGGGAACTTCAGCCCAAGTACCTACAGAAAATAAATTAAAAAAACCCCAAAACACTAGACAAACAAACAAAAACATCCCCACACCATAACATTTTATATTGTCTGCTGCCTTGCATCTAAATCAAATGCTGAAGACAGGGACATCATGAGAATCAGGAATTAAGATATTTAAAAATACACGTAACTGAATGTGGTTTTTTCCTGTTAATTTTCTCTCTGCTCTGGCAGCAAAAGCCAAAAGTGCATATTACAATCAAACATCCAACTTTTATTGCTGTTTAGTAGCTGCTTACTTAATCTGCACTCTCACTGAGATTTCAGTACTGGTATTACTTCCAGCAAAATCTCTAAGCCTGTCTCAAAGCCCTGGAGAACAAATCTTTGGCACAACAAGCAGCTGCCCTGCAACTGCAGACTGTCCCAGTGATCCTCAGGAGAAACCCATGTCAGGGAGGGTTCATCAGAACCAAAGCAAGGGAAAATTATCACTATGGAGCCACTTCCCTGTAGTTTTGTTTTGAGCACCAGGATCCTTTTGCAACGGGACCTGGTGGCACAACACAATTCTACAATTCTCCAGAAACTACTGAAACAGTTTTGCCAATTCTGACACAAATTCCTTGCATCCTTCAGCCAGCTCTTGGCCCTCTGACAGAAAAGATGGAGCAGGTTTCCTCCCAACACAGACACTACCACTGTACTATTGTTGTGTGTTCTATTGGAAAAGAATACTAAAAAATTCCCAAATCCTGACTGCCTTTGTCTGACAGCTGTTGGAAGCAAACCAGTAACCTGAGCTTTGTAATGATGGTTATTATACCATAAAAAAGAAAAGGCATTTAGTATGAAGTACTAGATGTATAAGCTTCAGCTGAATTTATGGGATTAGAATAAATAAATCTATTCAGCTCTTAAGGAAACGTAATCTGGGTTGCCAATATCAGTGTATACAAGTCATGCTTTTAGAGCATTCACAAGTTTTACTTCTCTGTGATAAATTAAAATCAAACAGAAGAAGAAGCTGAGCACAAAAAGAGAACCCCAAGCAGCTTTCAGTCAGTTCTGAGCAGCACTGGAAGCAACGGGTAGGATTCCCTGCTGGTTTCCTTCAGGCCACAACACCAAGGACTTGGCTCCTGGCAGTGGAGCTGCATAAGCAGCTCTCAACTCAGCCAGTTCCAACTCTCCTTGCACAAGCAAAACACCATCACCTGAGTCATGTGGGATCATATCCAGGTTAAAAATATCCCTAAGAGGAAAAGGATGAGCCCCAGCTTATCCACCAGCCCCAAGCACAGCTGCCCTGAGCAGTGAGAAGGCAAAAAGGGTGCAGGATGAGCACCCGAAAGCACAACCTGCTCACAGCAGCACCTCTGGTAAAAGCACACTCATAGACAGACCAGCAGTACAGCTGGTGCTTCCTGGGGCAATTGGCAAATATTGTTCATACAAGACTTTAATCTGATGCATCCTTAATTGAGTCATATGAAAACAAGTTCCAAAGTTTGTAGAATTCATGAAAACCTACAGCCCAGAATAATTGATACCAGGCTAAAAGAGAAAAACAAGAAAAATTTCTAAGTCAAATATAAAGCATTTTGACTTAGAAGAAAAATATTTCAAGTATATCTCATAGAAACAAAATGCCAAATTCCTTGCTAATCTCTCCAGTAGATGAAACATCTTAAAAAGTAGCAAGAAATAATTCAAGAAGTTTCAAGAATTAAAAAACTAACATGCTGAGCTGGAATGTACAGCATTGTCCCTCAGCTCAAAATAGGCTTTTGCTGAATGAAAGCCTGGCACAAAGGCCTGACAAAGTCTTAGTAAGGCTGGATCAAGACTGCATCACCAAATTCCTAGCTAGGCTTGAAACTGAAGATAAGAGGAATATCAAAAGGCATTAGTAATAATCTGAAATAATCCATACCATGCTGCCTTCATTGTTGCCAACCATGGTGTTATAGCTCCCAGTTAACCTTCTCAGTTCGGTTACCTCAAAGGTCACATCTAAACCATTTGGAAGGGCATCATCTCCTAAAGAAATAAATGAGGTGCATATTATCTCTAAAGAGATATTTTAAAAATTGCAGACAGAAGGTTACTTGAATTATTTGAAAACTGAGTTAAGGCATAATAAAAGTTCATGCTACAAAGGGAAATGGCTTGAGAAGAGGATGTTGGATGTGAGTGCAGAATTTGACTCAATCATAGGATTACTGGCTTTAATAATTTTTCATGTCAATGTGATGTGCAATACAAGTACAGGACACATTTTCAAGCTTTCCCTCACATATTCCTTGAAACTGTGGACTAAGAAAAGCTTACTGTAATCATTGTAAGTGCTGAAAATTCACTCATTGACATACACATATATGCAAATACATGCAAATAGATTTCCTTCATAGGGATAACTGATGTAGATACATTTGCATCCACAGCACACCCACCTATTCTTCTAAAATATATAAAAAGGTATACAAGACTAAATTACACACACAAAAAATATCCAATTTCCCTATTACACAGGGAAATACATATTACAGTGATGAATATAAGAGAATAAAGGTGAGGATAAGTGAGGGAATACACACCTTGGCAGGTATCAATCAGAACATCCACCTGTCTAAAGATTCCAAGACGAAGCAACTTCTCACGAGCTTCATGTGATTTCCTCATCACCTACAGCATGAGAAAAGTTGCTCAGTCACAGAATCAGAGGATACTTGGGATGGAAGGGGCTTTCAAGATAATCTAGTCCCTACCAGACTTTCAGGTTAATAAAAAATAATGAGGATAAATCAGTTGAGTTAAAATGCAGCTAAGTTGTAAAATATTCACAGATTTTTTATATAAAGACACACATGTGCATCTTCAAAACAGAACACAACCACTTTAACACTTGCATCTGCAGAAATAATTTAAATCCAGAGCATCTGGCTCAATACCTTCATGCCTTTTGTTAGTTTGCTTCCTAATTACTTTAATAGTTAGAACAGTTATTCAAATAGGTTCCAGTAGTTACAACTTATTTAGGGGGCCCCTGTTCTTGACAGAGTTGCCCCATGTCTGAAGGGAGTTGCCTAAAGCAGGAAAAAGAGAGAAAAAATTTTAATTAATTTCTAAACAGCAAGTCGGTTATTTGCTGCAACACTTACATCAATGAGATTTTTTGCCTTGAAAACATCACAGATTTCATACATGATGATGTCATCTTTGGTCCTTCCAAGTCCTTCGAAGTGCACATGCTGAACCACCACCTAAACACAACAAATCTTTACACACAAGTATGGATTTGCATCTAATAATGAGGATCAAGGTCACCAATGCACAAAAATTATTGTGAGAAACCCTGATGATTCCTAGGGCTAATTCCTGCTAACCTACATCATCAGAAATGACTGCTTTCTGAGATTCTGGGACATTGTTCCCATAACACAAAAATGAAAGAAAAGAGATTTCTAACACCAAAGCTAACACTGGATGTAGCAGAAGAAACACTGATGGACTGCAGCTGCTGGGGTTGTGGTTATAAATGTTGTTTGGACAAAGAAACAACTGCAGAAATCACACAAGGAATAAGTACATAAGCCAGAACTATGTAGTTAGTTGTAGTTATTTGCTACTTCTTTTATCAGCTACACATAAGCAAAGAATTAAAAGAAGAAAATCAAGCAAGTGTACAAGCCACAAATATTTAAACTCTGTTAAAATCATCACTACCACAGAAGCAGTGCAGTTTGAAATGCAGCTGAAAATCACTCCCATTATGAGGTTTTATACTTTCATTTTGATACATAATCACCTGAGACAATTTTACAGTAAAAATCACAGCACCTTCAACAATATCCAGTACAAACAGAGTCCAGTGATTGCGTTTCCCTTATTTTTCCAATATTTTCAGTGAATTAAAATTTTAGGGGTAAATGACAAAAAAAATCTGCTTCAAATAGTTGTCAAGGATTGGAACAGGCTGCCCAGGGCAGTCACCACCCCTGGGGAGATTAAAAACCATGTGGATGTGGCACTTGGGACATGGTTTAGTGCTGGGTTAACAGTTAAGACTCTGTGATCTTAGAGGTCTTTTCCAACCTAAACAATTCTATACCAGAGTTTGTAAAAGAGGCTATGCATATTATAATAACTTGACCAGAAATATTTGTATGATTCTGTGTATTATGTATAATACAACTGCAAAATAACAGCAACCTTCTATTACTGCCAATTGCTGAAAAAAACTGCTCTCCAAAAAATTCAGCATGTTGCTCAGGCACTTACATCTTTGTTTTCGAGAATTTCCTGCTTGCTCTCAGGTTCAACTTCAACTAGTTCAGCTTCCTCTCCCAAGGCACCAAAGTCTGGCCCAGCCATTGGAAGAGGCTCCAAACTCTGAAAGCATAAGAGAAAACAGCATTTAATAGGGTACACAGATTTGTGATTGGTGCCTTTTGTAAATGAGAAAAACCCATGATTCTCAACAGTGAGCTCATCCAATCCTAAGGGGAAAAAGCAAAAGAGAACTAAAATGAAAGGAATTTACCAAACACATGACACCTACCTGCTTGCTGAAATTTTTAATGAAAGCTAAATAGCTTCCACATTGAATGACTTCTGAAAAATAATCTGCATTCTTCCAAAAAATAGTCCTAAGTTTTAAGACAGGCTTCTTGCGTAAAAAGATGAATTCCAAATTCTTTAAAAAAGCCCTAAAAGCTCATGCTGTCACTTCCCTAGTTTGAGTTTTAGGAGGCAGAAGACTAGGAATGTCAAACAATAAAATAAAAAGGGTGTTCTCAGAATGTTAGTTTGCTTTGCATGCATTTATTTGCCTTTATATTTCAGTATTTCTTTTATTTTTAGCCTTATTCTTTTCAAATACAGCTTAAGAACCTAGGGTTCTGACCATCAGAGCCAAACACTTTAATGAAACACAGCATGGCTTAATTTATTATACCTGAAAGAGTCCTAAAAGAAGACTTATCAGAATAGCTGCTTTCCTGAATAGTAAACTGCTGTTGCATATCAAAAATCCTGTCAAAGGAAGACAGAAGTTTCTACTACTGCCACAAATTTCAGACAAGTGTGAAACATTTTGTATCCATATAATATTGTCTAGCAGCTCACACCACAGATGGACACAAAACAGAGAATGCAAGCAAAAAATCTTGAAACAGAAATTACATTAATCCTGGTATTTACATACTCTAGAGGCTTAATTGGAGGCAGCTCCCTGCAGCTGTTCTTCAGCCTTAAAACTGACCACTTAGACCTCCATGTTTCTTCCTTAAGCACTGGTAGATGGATTTGGAGATTTGTGCATATATTCACGATGATTTCAGGCATGAGCCCCTCAGCCCTCTCCAAGCAATGCAAGGCTCCAGCCTCCAAATCTCACCGAGGGCGCTTCTCTTTGCACTGTGTTTTGTCAGCTGCTTGGTTTTGGGTTTTGTTTGGTTTTGGTCGTTTTAATTCTCTTTTCATTTCCCCAGCCTCGTTCTTGCCAGCCCACCCTCTGGGTAGGTCATCTTTGGGAAAGCCTCAGGAAAGACCTGGAAAAGACCCAGGTATTCTATAGGGAGAAAATGACGAGAAATTTATCTCCTTTGGGAGGGTGGCGAGGCCAAGGCACAGGCTGGCCAGAGAAGCTGCGGCTGCTCCTTACATGGAAGGCCAGGTTGGACGGGGCTTGGAGCAGCCTGAGACAGTGGAAGGTGTCCCTGCCCATGGCAGCGGGGACGTGTCACCACACGACCACAGAGGTCGCTCCCAAGCCGTCAGTATCCTGATTCTAGAAAACCCCGAGAACTGAGCAGGGAAGGGAAGGCGCCTCCGCGCACTGGCACAGGCTCCGACCTGCTCTCTCTGCCCCGGCCCGACTGTGCCACAACCGGCGGGCTCGGAGGCGCGGAGCGGCTGAGGCGGGACACGGCCCCCGCTCGCAGCCCCAGCCCCGCTCCCGCCCGCGGCCGTGCCGTGCCCGGCCCGAAGGTCGCGGCGGGGAGCGCGGGGCCCTGCGACCTTCGGGCGGCCCCGGGGCGGCTGCCCGGGTCCCACCCCCGGCGGGTCCCGCCCCGGCCGACCCCCAGCGCCCCGGCGCTCACCCGGGCGTGCACGGTGCCCATGGCGGCGGCGGCGCGGGCGCGGCCTCGGCGGCTCCGGAGGACTCGGGGCGCTCAGGGCCGCAGCGCGGGGGCGGCCATGACAGGCGGCCCCACCCGGCGCCCATTGGTCGGGACGGCGGAAGGGGCGGGGCCAGGGGAGCGCTTCCTGCGGCCGGGGGTCACCGAAACCGGGAAATTCACCTTAAACCCGGGGGTTAATCCCAAATCCGGTAAATTCACTTTAAACCCGGGGGTTAATCCCAAACCCGGGGAATTCACCCTAAACCCAGGGAGTTAATCCCAAACCCGGGGAATTCACCCTGAACCCGGGGGGTTAATCCCAAACCCGGGGGTTATTCCTAAACCCGGGGAATTCACCCTGAACCCGGGGAGTTAATCCCAAACCCGGAGAATCCACCCTAAACCCGGGGGATAATCCCAAACCCGGGGAATTCACCCTAAACCCGGGAAATTCACCCTAAACCCGGGGGGTTAATTCCAAACCCGGGGGTTAATCCCAAACCCCGGGAATTCACCCTGAACCCGGGGAGTTAATCCAAAACCCGGGGAATTCACCCTAAACCCGGGGGATAATCCCAAACCCGGGGAATTCACCCTAAACCCGGGGAGTTAATCCAAAACCCGGAGAATCCACCCTAAACCCGGGGGATAATCCCAAACCCGGGGAATTCACCGTAAAACCCGCGGGATTCACCCCAGACCCGGGGAATTCACCCCAAACGCACACGTTACATCCCAAACCCATGGGATTTGTCCCAAACCCGGGAAAGCAGATTGGGCACTTGAAACTGAAAGCTCATGTTGTAAATTACTTAAAATTGTTGGTATTGTAATTATCATTATTATTATTACTACTACTATTTATTTTACATTCCATGAAATTGTTATATCTAGCTATTTCTGTATGTCCTTTTTATATTGGTATTATATATTTATAGATAATATAGCTATTGTATATTAGTTATATTTTACATTACTGATATATTTTATGTGGTTTAAAATATCTGTATTAAATATAAATAAATATTTTAGCACATCTATTCTTAATAGAACAAATTATTTAATAGGTTTTTATTATTTATATTTAGTTATCTGCTAAGTTAGTTTTAGCTCAGAAACAATGCACCGGTTTTTTCTCCCTTCACACCCAACTTTCTCTGGTTTTTAATTATTTCTGTTGAAATGCAACACGGTATTTGTAAAATAACTGGTTGCAGAAAGCAAAAAAATCCCATCAAAAATCAAGAAAAGACAAAAAAACCCCACAAAATTTTAAACTGAGGTGACTCTGGCTGGACTGAGGTCCAGCCAGAGTATGCACAAGCATCTCTCAAACTTCAGAGTAATACTCATTAAAAAAAACACCTCAGAGCCATCAATGACATTTAACTTGCACTAGGGTGAATTACACTCAAGAAAGCTCAGAGACCATGGTAACAGAGATTGTGTTTTTATTTTAGAAAAAGGAGACAAAATGGGAGCTGTGCCCAACAGTAGAAGTGGTTGATTTAAATGTATTTAATAGAAGTATTCCAACAAAGAACAGAAGCAAAACTTGGCATTCCTGATTTAATTCTAAAACAAACTGGTAAACTAACGAACGAAGACAATATCAAACAGATCTTATATATTTTAATTGTAGTTAGAGTAACAATTCCAACATTTTTTCTTGCAAATCTGATGATATATACACCCAAAGAATGAACAGAAGAGTTGAAGTAAAGTAGCACCAGCCTTGTAGAGTACGGAAATAGAGAGCTCAGCACTTCATCCCCAAGCTAAAATCCATTTGAATATTGTAAAATGCAGCACTCCAAGCTTAGGGAAATCACAACTGAGACACTGTTTGAAAGGCAGGCCCAATTCAAGTGCTACATTTCGCCCAAAGCTCACACTCCCATATCTCAGCTCCTGAGCATCACAATCCAACCCCCCCTTTCTCTGAACAAGAGGTCCTCAAGCAGCTCTTCCCTGGGTTGTACAGAATTCCCTCTCGATTGAAAGGCTTCCCAAGGTCACATGCTCCCCCAAACGTGCAAATCAACTTTAAAGTCATTATTGTTTCCTTCTACTCAAAAATTGTACAAAACCTGATAAGCCATGAGAACAGCAATTAATCCTAACATTACTTTCCTTCCCAGATGCCCTCATCCACTAATGCATTGTCTTTGTTAAAATCATGTAGAACCTTTGTAGTGGAAATGGTTTAAGCTGCCATTTCTCAACAGAGGTATGATTTGGCTAAATTTTCTACCTATTATATGAGACCTCTGCAGAGCTCCCTGAATATTGACACTTCCACCAAGCCTTACACTTTTGCTGTGCCTGACAGTCTTGGGAAACTTCCTTTGGGTCATCCTACCTCACTGAGACAGGAGGGGTACCTTTCTTTTTCTTCCTTTAAAAAGAGGTAAGTGAAAGAAGGAAAGAAAAATCTCTGAAACTGGAGGGGAAAAATACCCCCAAAACAATGGGGCAACAATTAGAGAGACAACCTAAACATCATTCACCACTTGCTATAAACTGATTTTTGTTAACATCTTCTGTAAAGTTTAACACCTTCTCCACATAGTGCTTGCTACTAACCACAGTCACTATTTTACCTACTTTTCAATACTTGATCAAGTATTAAGCCTTTCTGTTAAGTTCCAAAAAAAAAAAAAAAAAAAAGTCCTGTGAAGTCACTGAAAGTGTGAAAGTGTACCTGTTTACACTTCAGGGGAAGGCGTCCCATTTCTCATGCCATTTTTGCCTGAAGTATTTCAGGAGAGAAAGAGACACAGAGAAAAGGTAATAGGAACTGCAGAGTACATACAACAACCTAGAATAATATTGTTCCTACAGTATCTTCTGCAGACAACTTTCCATAAACACAACAGTATGTTTAAATATAAGGCAAATGGACACTGGAGGCCACTAAGAAACTCACGTGTGTATTCCTCTTAAGGGAGTAAAAATCCAACTTCATATAAGTGCTATAAAAGTAATCCTAACACATAATATTGTTAAGAATTCCATTTTAAAAAATGTTCTGTTATCTATGCCGGTTTGTCTAACAACCTGTTTACAGAATTTACATTTTTATGCTGGAAGGAATTTTTAAAAAGATTTATTTCCAGAGAGACACTGTTTAACTACAAGTCTTAGTAGAGCTGATTGAGCTGGTGCTTCAACAGAGCTATAATCTGTTACTTAGTATAGCAGCCACTGTTTTTATAATCCTTAAAACAGTAAGAGTCCCAAGGCAGATTTGTCAGGAAGCTGTAAACAAGTAATTTCCCAAGACTTATTGGCAACAAACAAAGTGATCCCTGGTCTAGGTTTTAATTTTCTCTCCCCCATTTCAATTTTGGAAACTGTGGGATCTACTGCCCTATTAATACTCTGGAGCAGTCTGGAAACTTGTCTCTGAGGAAGAGTCAACATCTATTTCCAATGCAGATTCATCAGGATTTGGGAGGAAATTAGGATAGGACTTTAAGTCAGACTGCTCCTGGATATCAGCAGGAGCATTTTTCATAGCTGACTGCATGAAGCATGAAGATTCCCAGAGCCAGCTCTCAATGTGTGCAGCAGAGTGAGGCATTTTAAGGTGGCAGTATGAAGAACGAAATTCCACAGTAGATGGGACAGTCTGACATTTTCTTAGTGATGCATAATTGTCTTTCCTGTTTAAAAAATAAGGAAGGAAAAGGAGATTATTAGTGTTTCAAAGGCATTTTTGTCATGCTTACAAATAGCAAATACAGTTGTTTACCTTCCCAAAGGCCATCTCTGCATTCCACTTTACAATCAGCTTGTTATCACTAACCTGAACAACTGGAACTGAACTTGTCTACACTAAACCAGCACTTGAATCACCAGGTTAGCCTTTTCCAATTTGAGAAACAGGAAACTGAAGTTCTAGCCAAGAACACCCTTTTTTTAAGTTTTCTCTTCTCTCTTGCAGTGCTTTTGGGGAAAAAAGCCAACTCCAAACAACAAAAACCCAACAAAACAACAAGCTACAACCCCTCTCACAAACAAAAATACCTCAACTTGCCATACACAGACACTTCAACCCTGCTTGAGCTGCTTTTCCACAAGGAAAGCCGCGTTTCTGTTTATTCGTGATGCAGGGAGCGAAGAACCCCTCTTAGAAGTTATTTCTGAGACAAACTTGTGATTCTGTGTCTTCCCAAAGCCTGTCTCAGATTAAGAGACTCAGGATTGGTAAAACTGGAATATGAGAGACTGCTAAATAAGGGTAAAAGCAGGAAGGTGGCAATCCCCAAATTTATTCACAGAATGACTAGGTTGGAAGAGACCTTCAAGATCACTGAATCCAACCCATGCCCTACCACCTCAACTAAACCGTGGCACTGAGTGCCACATCCAGTCTTTTATTAAACACATCCAGGGATGGTGACTCCACCACCTCCCTGGGCAGGCCATTCCAGAACTTTATGACTCTTTCTACGAAAATTTTTTTCCTAATATCCAACCTATAGATATTGTGGAAAGGAACCAGAAATATCACTAAGAACGAAGAAAAGACACTGGATTACATGTGCTATCAAGTAACTGAGGAGAGGACAGTAGGATGAATAGCAAATATATACCAAGAGCTACATTTTGCTTAGTGAGATGCCTAAAAAGCCAACTAGTGTTGGCTTTTCTTATTCAAGAAAAGACTTGACCTGATTTCAAAAATAGAGAATTTATAAAACTGCATCATTTGCATGCAGCAGCACTGCACTTTACCTGGCTGTACAGAACAGCTTGCTTTTAGCCTGGGCATAAACTGTGGCAGCAATCCGAAAAAGCTGCTCCTGCATCCATCGAACGTCAGCAGGCATATCAGGAAACCAGTTCACCAACCTGCAGGCAAAACCAAAACACAGCTTTTGTAAGCAGGAGATTTAATCTCAGTTATGTTTTTACACACCCTGTCCCACATCCAAAACAGCTTTTTTCTCCCCAGACCAACTCCCCTAACCAAGGTGTCTATTTCTTCTCCCTGAATTCCCTCCTAACCCTTTTACCTCTTTTCTACAAGCTAAGAAAAGGGGCACCACAAATCACTGCATCTCTCAGTGGCTGACCAGTGTGTGCATTCCACACCCTTGTGACCAGCACAGGAATCCTGCATAATATTCCTGTCTTCAAGGCCTTTGTGGTAGGAACTTTCTGCTCACTTTACACCAAGGTAGAAGAGGAAGAACAAAAGAAAAGCATAATGAAAGAACAAAGAGAAGGCAAAACAAGAATAATGTACCAATTGTACTTTTTTTCTTTATGATACCCCTTAACAGAAGTCAGGAACATCAGCATGGGACAAGGAGGAAAACCCCACAGAGACATCTGGAGAAACTTGCTGCGTCCCCATTCACCAAAAATGGCATGGAAGTGCCACATTCAGTGGCACGGAAACAAAATACTTCACTGGAGTTCTATATGATTTGATTACCAGAACTAATTTTTCAAGATTTTCTAAGGATAGTCATGACATCTGCTGCTCAAGCACGGGAATTCCCTTAAGCAAGCACAAATATTAGAATTCATGGTGAATTGAGAAAAACTTCTCCTTGACAAGAATTGAAACTTATCAAATTAAGCCCTACTTCAAGAGCACAACTTTCAGTCAACCTAAACAAAACTGGTAAGAGAATTTATATGGTGAGTAAACAGTGGATTTCACTCCAGACTTCAGAAAGAAGCACAAGAAGGATATGGAGAGAGTTCAGATACCCCTGCAGAATATAGTAAAGAATGCATTCCTGGAAAGCACAACTAAGGCTGCTTCTTTTGAGCAATTACAAGGTAGCTATTAGTAATATAAGTATATATTATATAATATATAATTTAAGAAGTTTCTTAATATGTTTATTTATCTAGTCTTGGATTATATAGGCTTTAGGATGCATGACATAGGTAGAAATAATGGGTATTTTGACAGTTACTATTTGAATTATTGCATCCCAGAATGCCTCCAACACTGAACAAGCTCTCAATGAGCACATTTCCAAAATGATGATAATTCTAGAAGAGCTCTTTACAACTTCCTTACCGTAAAGCGACCGAGTAAGCAGACTCCACTGGGAGCGTGTAGGGCAGCATCAGGTAGGATATCACCCGCATGGGGAACAGCTTAGAGAACTGAGCATAGAACCCATTCTGTTCTTTACAAGCTTCCTGCAGTGCTTAAGAATAATTATTAGGGAAAAGATGTTACTTACTATCTGAAAGCAGTTTCAATAATTGTCACAGAATTTTGTAATATCCAGTCAACATTATCAAGTGTTACTGAATAAAGCTCAGTTCGAAAATGAAAGAATTAATCTCTGACCATAAACTTTCTCTATGATATTTTAAAATATGGGAAACACAGACTCATGCACAGGAACAAAACACACTATCCAGAACTCCTAAGCAATAAATCAAAGAATTAATGTAAAAAAAGAAAAAAAAAGTCAAAGTTTGCCACTCAGATTTAGAGGAAACAGCCTGAAGCATGCACCTTTACGAAGTCTGGGAGGTAGACTCTCAAATATGCTCTTCTCCAAAGGCCATGGGTTTTGCTTTAGCTGATCGTTTAGGCTGGTCATTTTCAAAGTTTCTACTCCGTTATTTTCTGTCAATTTTCTTCTCTTCACATGGTCAAGGTGTTGTTGTGCAGCCTCATGGGGTTTTTTTTTTGTGAAGGGCAAGTGGATATAAATCGAGTCATTCAGAATACCTGAAAGAGTCAAGAGCTTTCACTTAGGTTTGATCACAGTCTCCTGAGTTCCTGTACAGCACCTGAAGTCTGTATGTCTGAGCAAAGATCTATCCTGAGGGAACACCATCATCTACCCCATGTCAAATGCATCTGGCTCTTAGGATCCCACAAATGTTTAATCACAGTGATGGCTCTTCTGAAGGTTTAGGTCTTACTTTAAAACAGGTTCTAAAGAGAAGGAAAAAAGTGAACAATTAAGTGAAACTACCCTGGAAACACAGAGTCATTTACCAAAATTGTGTTCCTGCAAGAAAGCAAAGGATTTAAAGGAGAGGAGGAAAGCTGATTTAATATGTATTTGAAAGAAAACACCTAAAACACATCATATATTTGGGAAATTTGACATGCCAAGTATGACATGAGTACTTTGAGGCATTGCTACAAAAGGGTTGAAAAGGAAAGCAACTAGGTTACAATATTTTTTCCAGTTGTATCCAAAGAACAGATCTAAATCAAAATGGGTTGCATTGCAAAACTGGTGCCAATTAAGAAATAGCACTGATAACTACCTTAGAAACAAGCACTGGATCACGAATACAAAGAGAAAAACACAAGAATTTTATTTACAGTTGATTTCCAGGAAACAATTTTAAAATTACATATGAAACAAGATTACCAAATTTGAATAGAATCTATACCTGCATACAACAGAACCTATATCCTAACTGCAAGTACTAGTGAAAGACAAGTGTCAAAAGAACATGCAGTGAATTTAGCAAAGGAAAATATTTGAAGTGTCACAGATGGGGAGGGGGAATTAATTCCTACAGCTGAAATAATAAGAAAGGTGATGCATAATGAATGACCTTGGAAGGGTTATAATTATCATTGATTAAGCTCGACGCAAAACAACCCTGTGACAGAATAAAAACAAAGTTGATCACAGGATTAGCAGTGTGAAAAGGAGGACAATAGTGCAATACAGAGAGAACATGGGGCAGAGAGACCAAGGAAGAACTGCAAGGAATGTCAGATATTAGCGTCAGATGGAAACTTGCATACAGGCAACCTGTGGGTGCAGGACAGCAACAGAACCCAGCTCAGCACAGACAACCTCAGACCAGAGGCTCTTTGTAGAGTTTGTGCTTTTAATCGTGTTGTAAAAGCTACAAAGCAAGACTTTCTCATTAAATAATAATAATAACAACCCATAATAATAACATTATAGAAAATCAAGCTCTTAAGCAGAACTGTGATGTTCTTCAGTGAGAGAATTGTTTCAAGACAACTTGAATATTCAGTAACCAGGCATCAGCAGAGTACATCAATGACTGCTCACATCCTGCAGCTGGTACTTTCTGTAATAGGGCAAAAGTCTTATTTCTATTCTCATTCCTGTGATCTGACCCAGTACCAATTTGCTTCTGCATCCAAAGACTACAGGGCCCAGGCACATATAACACATGGTTAACTTCATCCTAATATCAAGTTACTGTTTTCAACTTGTTTGTCTCAAAGCTTGCAGAGCAACAATATTTATCAATATAAAACATGTTATTAGAATTCTAGGAGTAGAGTAGCAGAACTCGTAATTCTTCTTCCTAAACTTATCTGGGTGTCAACAACTGCTCCATTATAAGTTGTCATCTTCTAAAGTCTTGTCTCACCCAGAGGCTTTGTCTGTAACAGAGTTTTTATTGTTGTTAGCCAGCTCCCACTTCTGGACTACCAGAAAATCACTTGGATAACAACAGAGTGGAGGTAATAGAAGATACAGGTTTCAGAGGAGTGGGAAGCAGTAGCCTATACCCATCCTGCACAATTAAGATAAAGCCAAGTAATAAAATGATTTGCCTAGAACTGGAATTCTTTGGAAATTTCACTTAACATTTACTTCACACAGATTTGATGAAACTCTGAAAGTTCAATTTTTGTGCACCACAGTTGACCTCAGATGAACTATAACTGTTGCATTTCTACAAGAATGAAACTATCAAGATCCTTCTAAAATTCTCAAAGACCAACCCCCTTCTCAGCTACACACAACCCTCTCACTCTTTTTGTTTGTTTTGGTCTGGGGTTTTTTGTTTGTTTTTTAAACTTAGATTAAGACCATATAATCAGTAATTAGCTGAAAGTTTAACATACCATTCTCCTTCAGGAATTTAAGAGCATCCAAATATCCCTGCTCACAGATCTCTCCAAGCACCTGGAAATATAGAGTAAATGAGTCAGACAAATAAAAAGAAATTTCAACTTCAGATCAACAGTTTGCAGAATAAAGAGCCACTTTCCTCCACCTTCCACTACTGTAAGAAAAAAAGCTACCTTAAAATTGCTGGAATACAGCAGATTCAGGTTAATATGGCTACTGTGATGATGAATAAGTGATTGTGTATATTAACTTAACTTTCAGCTGTTAAAGATGCACGGAATGATGGCATTCCCACAGTTTGGAAGACTTCCCTCTTGTTTCCTTGATTAGCTCTTCAGAAGCTGCTAGCAGCAATGAAACAGGGCATTTGGAGTGTGTCAATTCCCCTCATTCCCTCCCAGTGCTTCTTACTTCCCAAAGCTTTGAAAAATCAGCTGTGCAATTCTGATGCTCAGGCTCAGACTTATCTTTAATATGAAAATATCTTTTACCAAATGCAATACCAGCTCACATACACAAGGGTACTAGTAGAAGAAAAAAAAATAAAGCCTGCATTAGTAGAATTTAGAATTTGTCTTGAAGTGGTCAAAAAGCCTGCAGTTTAAATATATCTGCAGCAGTCAGAAAAATGCTTCTTTGCTGTACTATATCCCAAGCCAGTTGAAAAGGTCTGGTTTTATTTTTTAATTTTTCCAATTTTCACAACAGCAATTCAAGAGCATTTCCCTCTTCAGCTCTGCAACTAACAGCAATAAGCAAAGTTTAAAGGCAACTTGCCTGTGACAAGTATTATTTAAGATCTTTACAAAACCATGAAACTTTAGAACTTCTTCTAATTACTTAGCAGGCAAACATTTAAGGACTACAAACTGACAGTAGTTCATTTCCCAGTGTTGATTTTATGATAGAATCCTGTGACAATTCCCAAATAAATACTGAAAGCCAGTAGCTGGATATGCATTTTTAGTCTAAGAGAGACTAAAACCAAGGAGGACATAAACAAAACATGAAATAATAGAAACAAGATACATCCACAGAGAAGTTTATGTGACTGGATGAAAAGCTAAGACACTGCAACTTTCTGCAAAAGCTTTCATGTGGAGAGATGAAGCAAAGGAAGGCAGGGGCTGACCTTGGGTTCAGGTGGAAAGAGTGCCTGTGTTAAGCGGTAAAGGTTGCCCAGGCTGAACTGAATGCTGGTGTTGGTCACGTTCATCTCATGGAAGTTGGCTGACTTGCCCTTGGGACAGATGTCACACTCCCCAGCAAAAGGGGACACGGTGATGGTGTTCTTACACTCATAGTGAGGCAAGTTGTCACTGATTCCTCCGTCCACGTAGCGCTACAAAAAGGAGCAGAAACAACAAATCTCAAGGGCTGGCAATGTCAGAGCATCAGTCCCCCATGCAACAATGAAACAGCACTTAAAGCTCTAGCTTCAGCCTGGTGCTCCCAAGCTAAACATTTTGAGTGGCATGATCTGTTCTCTAAAGCAAATAAACATTCCTACCTATAGTTCCATAGGCAGTGCAAGCATATTCCCTTTCGGTTTTTCAATATGTTTTTTAAAGATGATAATCCTACACAACTCGCAGAGAGAAGCAGCTCCATGCTTCAAAGTTCAAGTTCCAAGATACTAAACCATTCTAACTTGAAAGTACTCTTCATAATTAGAATTTGATAGAAAAGCATCAAAAAAGATTTGGACATAAGGAAAGTGTGAGTAAAAATGGACAGTGCTTCAGAAACATTGCCAAGTCACAGACACCTGTTGTGCTTCGTGTGCAAGCTTCAGGTTCTGCTTTTGTCTCCTTCACACTGAATCACTCATTTCTATAGTTTTAATACATCACCACCTTAGACATTTTAAGATCCAAGCCCCAAAGTGCTCTGTTTTGGGTAACTACTGTCTAGTGGTACAGACAGCCCCCTCCACTCACTCACAGCAGCCAGCTTTCCAGTGGGCCACAGGGAACTGGTTTGTCCCCACACCACCAGCTTTGCTGGTTCAGAGGCTGCATCTTCCTCCTTCCTAAAAGGGCAGCAACCCAAAACTGTAGGTCCTTGTCAAACATAAATGTAACAGAGCATTGATTTGCAGGAGCAACCTGGATTATCAATTTCAGCTGCCCTGATACTCAGGCCCTGACCATTCTAAGAAACGCATTAGGAATTTCTGAGGAACACATTAGGAATGAGGAAGAGGGCAGCTCATGGCCTGTCAGCTTCCCAGGATACCCTCTGGACCCAGCAGCATGCAGCTCCTGCCCAACTTTAGGTGTGTAAAGCAATTACTAAAGTACAAGTGAAATCCCCAAGTCCTTCGTGACATAAACAAAATACAGCAGGTCTGGCAAAGGACGACCCTTCTCATGAAATTATTAAAAGGTGGAAGTAGGAAGCACATATCTGAGTCGCTGTTCTACTGATCTAAATGATTTTCATGATTTGGAGTACCTGCTCAGCTGTTCCTCCACGTCATTTTCTAAATCTAAAACCACTACTGTGTTTGAAAGAGTAAAAAACCAAATGAAAGCCACCACACCCAGAAGCTTTTGAATTGGCAGTTAGATACACCTTTTAAATGTTATCTTTAAGCCTTTGTTTTACAGTATATAGGCAGGAATCCCAAGCAGTAAACAGCAAAATGCCCCAAAGTTTACATTTTTGACATTTTGTTGCGCTTAAGCCTATAGGAGTCATGCCAAGCATATGTAACTGTGGTATTCTTACCAAGTTACATCAAAAAATGCCTCCTAAGCATTAAAATCATCTCAAAATAATTGCAAAGATTAAAATAATAGAATTATGCCTTTCTTTCCTCAAAATATGGCCAAATAAAACATCCCTTGTATGTTTTTGTACTCTGAACTAAGTCTTTTAAAATAACATTGTTGTCTGGTGACAAGAACTGAACAGCCAGATTAGCCTGGATCCACCTAAACCTTGGATGTAGTCCAACGTCCTGTTTTCATAACACCTTTAATCTGGAAGAGTTTAAGGAGACATACAAGGTTTAGAAGTACAGATAAAGAAAATCCCTATACAGTTCTAATCACTTTTGCTTAAATTTCTGCATGAAGAAAAAAAATAAAAACCACAAAAACATTTCACATCCATTATTGACCTTTTAATACTTGCAAATCGCATTGAGAACAGTGTGTAATCAGACATATAAATTTTTCTTTCTTCCTTCACTTCTCCTTGTGCAAAGAGCACCAGAGTTGGAGAGAAAGCAAATGTAAGGGAATAGAACAGGGTAACAAAAAGGCACTGATGTCACTGCCTTGATTTGAAATGCAGATCTGCTTCCAGACCTGTAATTATAACACCTACAACAACCCATGCCAACTTTCCTGCAGTTTTTGTCTCTTAAACAGGGGATTTTAGAGAGCCCAGTACAGCCACTAAGTATTAAGAGGCTTTGTGACCAGCAGTTCCTGGGAAGCAATAGAACATACTAATATACGGATATTTTGCCTCTAAAAAGTAAGCTTTCTTACACTGAATACAAATGCCAGATGGCAATGGAAAGCTTTGTCTGCACCTAACTGAACACAGAACTTTTATTCCAGTAGTAAGGCAGATATCCCTACAGGCAGAACAGGAAGATACACAATAAACTATATTACGAGACATTTTTTTCAAAAATTTTAGGTGACTCTTCCTGTAAATTTGTGCAGGTGAAAGAGCATCACTTCCTTCAATAAATATTTGATCCACAGGTTACATATTCATTATATTATATCTTTGTTTTATTAATGAATTTTACTGGGCAGAGGAGGGACAGAGAGACAATAAGTGTGTTAAACACGTGTTAAAATACACGTAATATCTTCCACACATTCAGTGCTCCTGTCTTTTTTTGGAAAGTTGTTACAGCTACAGAACTAGAAGCAATGATGATGTTATTTACCTTACAGTAGGGTAACAAAAAACCCCACATGCACTCTTTTTAGAATAGCTAGAACTATTTTTAAATCTTAACAATAGAGACTTACCACACCTCTAAACGATGGTGGAATGAGACCACAATAAATAGGAACAAATGAACTACAGATTAAAGCCTGTAAGAAAATGAGACCATAAAAATTAAATGTTAACTGTTCCATTATTGACATAAACATTTATCTTTATAAAATAAATTCTTATTAGCTCAGACTATAGTTTCATTAGATGCACTGCACTTTTAAGGCATTTTTCCTTTTTTATGACTTTTTTATCCCTTGCACCTCCTCCCTAAAACAGTTCACAGACACAATGACTAGGAAAGCAGTACATGAATCTGGTTTAAAAAATGCTTGAATTCCTCTTTAAAACACTGTCAGAGTAAGAATATCTGAAATGTTTAAAGCAGAAAGAAGTTTCTAAAGTAAGTATAGAATTAAATAAGTATAGAAGTTTCTAAAAGTTGCCAAAAAGAAACATACCTGTATAACTTCTTCTTTAGAGTTAAAGTTAGATATCAAGGCATTCTTGCCATCTGATACTCTGGTTAGTGAAATACACAGTCTGCCTGATGACAACTGGTGCGTGTTTTCTGGGAGATTTCTCATCAGCCCATCTCTTATTATCTTTATCACATTAAAGGAAGGATGAAGAGGACCCAGATTTCGCTTTCTAGCTTCTTTGGCTAATGCCAGAACATCTGCACAAGCCTGAGCTGGAAAGAAAATACATTGCATTTAACAGCAGAAACACAACCCACATTTGGACTAATAAAGCATATCTAGAGCTCCAACTTATCTCTCTTAGTACTAGAACGAAAATGCAAGAGCTTTTTAACAGATTAAGTAACTCCCCAACATGGTTAGGGAGTTTAGGAGTTTTCTGAGAGACAAAAAAAAAAAAAAAAATTAAACTTTCAAAAAGATCTCTTGGTGAAGATTAAGCTACTAATATGTCATTAAGATGTAGATTCTAAGTGTAAAGTACCCATATGAGACACCTGCATTAGGAATTAATCATTCCAGTAACGCATTTTTTGAGGGGAAAAAAATAAAAAGATGAACAGAACTTAAGGTTTCAGGGCACAATTTTTCCTCATTGATACAAAAACACACTAAAGGGAGCATGAAGTGTGATCTGGTAGGAATGCCAGGTAGGTGCATTTTTACAGTAACAGATACATAATCTTTTCTCCAATTAAATCTATGTTTGGGAACTTCAAAGCCCTATAGAAGACAGGACTGTCCCTGATTAACACTCAAATCTTCTCAACATTTAGTCACAGGAGGAAGACCAACTCATCCACCTGCAATGGTTTGTTTGAACTTAGACTGTCACATTTCTCCAGGACACACTTTGAGGAAATTGCTTGTCCGTTTGGTAAAGGAGAGGGTGGGAAGCTCAAAGTAACACCTTATCAACCTGAGTGATAGGATTCTAAAAATATTTTCAGAACTTACATGCTTGAGCTTGCTAGAACAGATAAATTAAATTTATCAGTTCAAATGTGAGCACTGCACTGGAAACAACTCTGCTTAAGCCTTTGAGCACAGATTAATTTCCAGAAATATTACATTTCTACAATGTTATTCCCCTCTCAATCAGCAGTAACTAAACATTTATCATTCTCAACCAAGAGTCTATGTCCAAAAGAGCATCTATACAAAATCTGAGGTATCAGACACACTTTGTTTTTACCACTTCAATTGTTTCATTCCATCCTCACAGAGGGAAATCCTGGGCCACAGATCCACTGACACAGGTAGACCAACACCAACCCCACCCCAGAAGACAGAAAACAATTTAGACACAGCTCACTGTTCATGGTTAAATACATGTTTATCTTACTAAAACACATTTTACACACAAATAAAAAAATTGCACAAGTCACACTCTGACCAGTGACAAACTTGCTTCCAAAAGCAGAATCAGGCAGTTCTAGCAGTTCTAATTTTCCCTGCATCCAGATACTCATGATCAACTCCTTTTTTTCATTTAGCTATGCTCAGTCTTCTAAACTTTCTAAAAATAGCCACACTGTAGGAGCCTGAGATACTGAACTACCATAAC
Organism: Zonotrichia leucophrys gambelii; assembly: GCF_028769735.1. Lineage (NCBI taxonomy): Eukaryota > Metazoa > Chordata > Aves > Passeriformes > Passerellidae > Zonotrichia > Zonotrichia leucophrys. The sequence goes on along the minus strand of NC_088170.1, from coordinate 16,570,782 downwards.
TCTGGCCAGGAAGAGCAGTCTTGGAGCATATGCAATAATTACAATTTCCAAAATAAATACTTTGGAAAGCTTATGCACCAAGCAAGTCACTTGATTTTTCTAAAATACAAACCAACACATACAATTTGATTTAGAAGTTACCCATTGTCTCCACATACAAGATTTTCTATGCTCAAAGTTGCTCATAGGAAAAAAAAAGCTGACAGATTTTGTTTATTGTAACATATTTTAAACCCTGGAAGGGCTCCAAATCAAGGGGAGAAAAAAGAAAAAACAAAAAAGGAGAACTTCTATCTAAGAGTATGTGATTAAACATGAAAATTTAGAAAGCTTTCTGTTAATAATTCAACAAAATAGTAGTAGTCCAACTTCTTTTCAAAGTAGTCCAACTTCTTTTCCTTCTCCCTTCCTTTCCAACAGGACTAAAATACAGTTACCTCTTAGGCTGGTGTATTCCAAAACAGGAACTTCTCCAAAAGGGACTAATGGATAGAGCTCAAGTCAAACTGGGATTTCAGACAGGTCTTGGTCCATCTGTTTTATTTTTGAAACACAGGAGAGCTAAAGAAATTAATATTCCTAATAAATGGAACTGTTTCCTGTTATAGTTCTACATTCTGATTTTCAATTGTTTGTTAACCATTCATTTCCCTGAGTAAAAGCTGCCATTGTATTTGCAGCCTGCACTAAACCTGCTCTCTCTAAGTGCCTCACTGGAATGGATGATCACAGCACCATCAAAATACCAGATCTCCAGGACACCCAGGGAGTGCAACTTTAACATTCCAGTTTGGAATGCACTTCATCCTCAAAACAACACTCACGGCTAAGCTTCCCAATCTCCCCCAAATTTAATGACAGACATCTCTTTGTCAGTCCAGAAAAGTACACTTTTCTTCTCCATTCATGAGAAGAATGTTTGTATTTATCCACTTTTGAAGTTCCACACAGTCCCCACCTATCCAGCAGGCAATCTGAGTCAAAGAGAAAACCCTTCACTTAAAACATCTGGCTGCAAGGCTGTAAGAAATTAAATCAGCACTTAGATTTCAGCCACAACCTCTGCTCACAGATTTGCACTAGCACACAGACCAGCTCAGGCCTGGGTCCTGGCAAACCCCAAACATCTCCAAGTGTGGAGATCCCACAACCTCTCTGGGAAGCTGTTCTACTATTTTACCACTCTCATGGCAACTTCCTTACACCTCATCTGAATGCACCGGGTTCCAGCTTGTGCCTGCTGCCTCTCATTGTTCCTCTCAGCTCTAGGAAGAGCTGGGCTCTGTCTACCCACAGGAAAATGCAACTGAGATAAAAAAACACAAGACTTGTTAACACCTCCAGCTGCAGGAACCACAAATACTGCACATTAATGTACATCAGAGTAAGAGAGGCATACGATACAAACTCACAAAATATATCTTATTATCACTGTAAAACAGAGTTTCTTTACAGCTTATTTACCATCCTCTGCTTCCACACAAGCTAACAAAACACAGCAGCTAGAAACTCAGAGAATAAGCATGGGAGTACCTTATTAGTTTTGTCAATTTACAGCAATTCACAGATTTTAGAATGTAGGTTGTTTTGAATTATTTTGCAAATGACGCCTTTGTTTGGGTTTTTTCCCCCAGTAGAAAAACACTTGCCCATGGAATCTGCTACCTTGGACAGTGACCACATACAAATTCCATTATAGAGAAAATCAGATATCTCAGTTGACATATGAGATTGGTAATAACTGGGAAAGGTAATAGTTTGAAATCTACAACTCTTAATTATTAAAGTGCTAAACCATTTAAAAGCTGTTATTAACTCATACTGAGAAATAAACAATATACGTTTTCTGGGCTCAAGAGTGCTTCAAATATTTAAGACCGCTTCCTTCTCAAATCATTTACAATGACTTAAGACTTAAAACTTGGTATGTTCTAAAAATACCAGCTATTGGGGAAAAATATGATTTGTTTCAAAAGCTAATAGCAGGCTCATAATAACTCAAGTGTGTCATGTTTGGACCTTACAGCAAAATGAAATTAAGCAGCATAAGTTTACTGCTAAAGCTTTGAAGAAATTAAGCTTATGTGCTAGAGCTCAGGAGCTAAAGCAGCAGGGATAAGCATTGCTCTCCTTACTTACAGAGAATTTCTGTTTGTTTCTGTCAGCGGATTTTTTCCTTGGAAATTTAAAAGCAAAACCCACAAACCTCTCTAAATTCAAAAGAGGTACTCATTGTTCTCCTCCTAAGATGAAATCTGAATTGGCAAAATCCTCTAGTTCTAAACTAGTCAAGGTTGCTGCTAGCAAAAAGCAATCAGTATGGAGTAATGAACTAGACAAGCGTTACTCAGTGGATTCCTTTAGTTTAGAAAGAAAACCATTTCAAATATTTCATATATTTTCTTAAACTGTAATCCTGCTGCTTTTCCTAAACACCTCGATATATTGATAGCTTTTATCAAGTTTAATTCATTAGAAAAATGTATATTCATGAGTCCTGAGTACGTAAAAGTAAGGTGTATTTTTCATACTGCTAGAAAATAGGTGAGTATTTCACAAAGCACACTACATTCTTTTTCAAACTAACATCTTTAATCCGGCATAAACACAACACAAGATTACCTCTATTGTTTAAATGACAATTAAAATCAGTGATTTTAATCAATCTACTGTTTTGAACCATACACCTAAGCGACCTTTGCAACATATACCGTGCCCAGATTAGAGAGAAAAGCACGTTAAAGCTAACCTAAGCCCTGACCTTAACTCCCTTAGCCTTACCCCAGAAAGGAGCAGCTTTGGAGGAAGCAAGATAAAGCTGCCCGGCACTTCACGTGCAGGGAGATAGATGCTCCGTTTCCCAACAACGCAAACACTTTGTTTACAGCTGACGGCGGGGCTGGCCACTGGCTCTGAGGGTGTGAGGGCTCGGCCGCCTCCCGCTCTCCCAGGTAACTCCCGGACTTTGGACGGCGCGGCGAGAGCAGCCCCTCAGGGGGACACGCACGGGAGGAGCTCCGACCTTCCGGCTGCGCGAGTGTGCGATCGGACCGGGCATCGCCAGCACCATTCCCTGCGCCACGGACCCCGCTCGGATGTAATTCCACCCACGGGCACACGTTTTAGGGATGAAGAGAAGCAGAGAATCGGAGCCGGCCCGGCCCGGCGAACCCCGCGGCCCGACCCCGGTGCGGCGCCCGCCCCCCCGCGCCGCACCGGGCCCTGTCTGCCGCACCTGGCCCTCCCCTGCCGCCCGCCTCGCCCCGCTCCCCCCGGCCCCGCCGCTGACCCAGAGAGCCGCCTCCGACGAGGACGGCGCCGGCGAGCGCCCCGGCGGAGGCGCCGTAGATGTGCCGCGCGTCGCGGATGACGTGCGGGGCGCGCTCCTGCAGGCAGGTGGCGGCGCCGATGTGGTAGACGCCCAGGAAGCCGCAGCCGGCGAAGGACACGCTCCAGCCGCCCTCGCGGTCCAGCATGGTCGCCGGCGGGACGCGCGCTGGGGCCGGCGGGGACGGAGCGCTCCGGTGGCGGTGGCCGCTGCCCGGCGACTGAGCGCACCCGGTACGACCGCCCCTAGCGTTGCACGGCGGCCGCGCCCCTGCCGCCGGCCGCGCCGCAGCCAATCCCGAGCCGCCGCTCGGTGGCACAAGGCGCCCCCAGCCAACCAGAGGGCAGATGCAAATTAGGCCCCGCCTCCTCGCGCCCCCGTCCTGTGTAGGCGCGGTGCGATCCGCGGTGCGATCCGTGCTCTGGGTCCCGCATCGCCCGTTGCGCCCGTTCTCCGCAGAGCCGTCGGTCCCCTCAGACCCTTCGGACCCCTTGCCTCGGGCAGCCTCCGCCGGTACCCCAGCCCTGCCTGCCTCTCAGTCCCGCCCTGAGCGAAGCGGTCCAGAGGGGCGCGGCCCGCCCACCGCCCTTCCAACGGCGCCCGGTGGGCTCCGGGGTTCGTGATGTGCAGTGGGGTGTGGAGTTAGTGAAGCAGAGTGTGTCCGGCTCGGTGGGACACAGTGGGTCTGGGATCAGTGGGACACAGTGGGTCCGGGTCGGTGGGACACAGTGGGTCCGGGATCAGTGGGACAACAGTGGGTCTGGGTCGGTGGGACACAGTGGGTCTGGGATCAGTGGGACACAGTGGGGTCCGGGATCAGTGGGACACAGTGGGGTCCGGGGTCAGTGGGACACAGTGGGTCCGGGTCGGTGGGACACAGTGGGGTCCGGGTCAGTGGGACACAGTTAGTCTGGGTCAGTGGGACACAGTGGGTCCGGGGTCGGTGGGACACAGTGGGTCCGGGGTCGGTGGGACACAGTGGGTCCGGGTCGGTGAGCTGGGGTGCCTGTGATCCGCAGGTAGGAAAGGAGGGATCTGGGATCTGCCGGGCCCGCCGGGCAGCGGGAGGCGGCACCGCTTCCCCAGCCCCTGCGGCCGTGGCAGGTGCGGGCTTAGCAATCACCCCAGTTATCCGCGGCTCAAAGGAATCCACTGGGCCAGCGTTTGCAGGTATTCATATCGCATGATCTCCTCTGTTTAATACTCCTGAACTTAAAGAAAATTAATGATGATAGTATCACTAGGCTTATAGCGGGGAAATTATAGAATAATCTGCTTTCAGGTTGCAATTTCAATCTGCAAACAATTCTGTGTTCATGTTCTACCAGCATTTTACAGAAAGAAGTTCAAGCAAAGCACCTAAATGCCATCTGAAGTCTAGAACAGCATCATCTATCAGAATTTCAGTAGTACCAGCTGACTGATGCATCAAAACTGTCAGGTAGTGGTGGACTTCTGGAGGTCTCATAATCTTTAAGACTCTGAAGATCTCATGCTTTCAGCTCTGCAGGTTTATTTTCCTAAACAGCAGTTGAGATATTTCTGTGTAGTGCTGCGTTTCAGGCCAGAGATATGCTCTAAGTAATTTTCTCCTCAAGTCCTCTTAAATCATCTGAACATGTCCAGGTGGAGTTTAGCTCCCTGTAAAAGGGGCAGGTTTCCTCTAAAATTTGTAAGAACTGGCATTTGTATGTGATTCTGTCACCACAAATCCCTGAGTTCCCGTTAGGCCACCCTGCAATGCTGGTAGAGATTGAGTAGCTCAGAAGAGAATTCACAATTACCTTGCCCAGCTGGGAGCTCCTCAAGGCTGAACTATGACAATAAAACAGAGAATAGCACCTCTGAAATACTTCAGGACTTAATTGCCTCACTCAGGACTGCAGAAATCCCCTTTAGCTACCTGCATGCAGCATTGCATCATAACAATGGCATGTTATAACATCCAAGAGTCCAAGAAGAGTTCATGCTTTCCAAATACACCTAGGAGAGGTGTATTTGGTGGAGAGGTTAGGTGGTGAGACGTTTTATTTATAGAAAGCACTGCCATGATGAGAGCAGAATTCAAGCTCTTTTTCAGTGGATTGGAAGCCATAATTCTGCCTCTAAGTGAGCACCAAAAGCACTGGGCCATATTTCCAGCTTTCTCACTTCTGAGTAACTCTATATACTTCTGTCTTGTTGGGCCATTCAGCTTCATCTATTCACCATTTCAGTGAGCAGAGCAGGGAGTGTCTTAATCCCAATCCTGCCTGTCATTAAGGTGCTTCCCATTATTTAGGAAGAAGAATTGAACCCCTTTCAGTTCACAGGGAAGGAAGAAGCTGAAAAGTTGAAACCAGACCTCACACTTCTTAGAAGAGCCTTCTTTCATTAAAAATGTGATTGTGACTCCTGTAACTTTTCCATTCTCTTCTAAAGGAAAGGCTTAGCTGTGCTGTATTTTGTATTCACTTCATGTGTGCTCTCATGCTATTTACTCAGACCATAAGTGTGGGAGAGTACCATTTCTCAATCCATGTTTTGGAAAATGGACACCAAAGTGTTCAGAGAGGGACATTTCTGGACATTGACACAAGTCTGTCAGAGCAAATTAAATGGCAGGCAAGCAGGGGATTTTCAAAACATTATCACATCAATAGGTTTTTCAGGGCTAAGCTCAATTTTGCTGGTAGACATCAATTCTGTTTGAAAATGTTTTTTAATCCCTAAACTCTCACTAGAAGGCTCTTTCTGAACCACATTTCCCAAATAGTCAGGAGGAGTCCTATTCTCCTGTAAAATGGCCAGTTCATAACCATCTGCTCCCCTGATTTGGGTCCTTTGACATTAGTATCTCCTGTATAACAGTGACAATGGAAAGAGTGCTGAGTTTTATTCCCTTTATTCGCCATTCTGTGACACTCAGGGAGCTGAGCTCCTCTGGCTTCCTCTCATGACACAGGTGCTACAAATGCTCCCCAACCAGTAAAGCAACTGGTCCTTCAGATGGGGCTTCTCTAGAGCTCTACACAGTCCTTGCTAGGGAAGCTGAATCACAGATTCTGATTACTTGTACTGTGATGAACAGGTAAATCCAGGTCTTTCCCTATCTCAATTGACATCAATGTTTTTAAATGTATTGCAATTCCCTCAGTTCACAATACCAAATTTGTTTCCAACACTAGTGTCCCATATATGCCCAGCCTTTTTCACTATCTGTGTCTTCTTGGGCTGCTTCTAACAGATAGTGCAATTTCTCTACTACATCATCTCTAGTTCAGCAAATAACATCTCTTGCAAGAAAAAAAAGGGGCAACAAACAAAAATATTTAAGCTGAGGTGCATAACAACAGGATGGATCCCATCCAAGAAAGGTGATACAACCTTGTCACAAGTGCTATCAACCCTACTGCAATTGTACAAAATGCAGTTTCAAGATATATATCAAATTTATATCAAGTTTTTAATCAAGTTCATAGTTTATATCAAATATTGTCAACAAGTATCAAGTCATGTTTTTACCAAGTATCACTCCATGTACTATATGCTGCAATATGTGTTGTATACACCTCTTAAATCTTTTACTGAATCAAGGCCATAATAATTTTCCCATAATTCCAGGAATATGAAGCAAGGCCTGAAAGGCCTCATGAGGAAAATGAAATGTATTTCAGTGGGGTTATAATCTACCGGGAAACCTGCATGCAGCTTGCAAACCTGTAAGCAGACACTGACCCAGCCCAATGTCTGGCACATAAACTCAACAGACACACCTTCTGTTTGTCATTTAACCACCCTTCATCCTTTCCATTTAGCAGCTATGTTAATCATAATACAGGCATGCCATTAGATGTGGACTAAATAAAACCTTTCAGGCAAAAAGAGAGAAACTGATAGTGTACTTGTAAGATAGCTTTAACTCCTTAGGAGAAAAATACCATTTAAATACCTGCAGGTAGCTGAAGGCACATAATTTATGGGAAAAGGAACCACATGGAATGGAGCACTAGCAGGAAATGACAAGCAGTACTGGGCAGGTAACAAAATATCAGGTCTTAGATCTTGGCCAGCTGTGTAAATCTGACAACAATTTCTGTCATCCGACCAAGAGGTTCAAGAAGTTACTGCTAAGCCCTGCTTGGAAACAGCAAATGTTTTCTATGATTTTTTTTTTTTAATTTCAGGGACTTATTATTAAAGCATTTTAAAAGAGATTGATGTGTCACAATGGCCTTTTTCATGGGGGAGGTGGAAGGGGATACAGTAATGAAGTTGGCCTAGTATCACTCAGCAAGTCTAGTTTCAAAGTTGGAGGGGAAGTCCGATTTACAGAGAGTTAAGCCAGATCTACAGCCTAGAACTTCTCCAGAAGAATAACAAAGCACCTGCTAGAATTTCTGTAGCCCAGGACACTTGCCAGTGTAGTCTGTCATATGTATGTGTCCTTGTCAAGTGATCATCTACCTAATCTAAAAATATCAAAGCCTCATCTCTGCCTAATACCTTTCTGGAAATGCTCTGCTGTAAAAATTTTCTGCAGAAACACAAAACATTTGTTGGCAAGTTAAGGCGCCTTTGGTGGGTAATGCAGCCTTGGTTCATTATAGAAGGCCTTGCTCTCCTCTGCCTAAGAGAACCCAAAAGCAAAACCAAGGGATTGCTTTACACTCCCTTTGAGATCTCTTATGTGGGATGCTGCAAGTTTACTCCTCTTGTTTCAGTGCATGCAGGGGAGAAAGAATGTGAGCTCTGCTGTCTTTGTTATTCAGGTAACTGCTGCTTATGTTCCTCTGAAGATGCTAATTTGTCACAGAAATTACAATCAATAACAAATATTAATTCTACTCCCTTTGTGGGATCATCCTACCAGGGCTGGATAAAATAAGAGAAATTCTGCTGGATAAGTAGCCAGGAGACTGTTAAACAGCTTTTCCTCTTTAAAGTGCATGAGGAACCACAGGGCAGGAATGGAGAAGTGTTGAGTTACAGAGGGAGGTAAGCTGAGGACAAATATAGAGCATAACCTGGACAAGGAATTTATTACATCCCTGGTGCCAAGGCCCCACATGCACGCTCACCACTGGCAGGGCTGTACACTGGGGAGCAGGGACAAAGAAAGGACATTGAAATCATCCTGCCAAGGTTAAGTTTCAGTGGTGTTTAATCTGTTTGCAACATCAACCGAAATACCCTCACTACATTTTATTGTAACCTCACAGAGAAACTACACTTGGCACAAGCATCCATCCTGTTCCATTATTGGCTTCCAGCTCTATTCAAACTATATGGACCAGCAAAGACCCAAGCACTTGGTGGAGTTTTTTTCTCTTTGCATGTCTTGTGACCCAGTGAGCTTGCAAAGGTCTCAGGTTCACTACTCTCAGGTTACTTTGGCTAGAGGTTGTTTTAGTGAAAGCTGCTTTTTCCCTTGGGCCTGATCTTCTCACATTTGAGAATGGATTTGGGAGTTCAGGTTAAGGTTCTGGTGACTGTTTCTAAGTCATTATTTTTGTGTACAGTAAAGCTGAAGAAACTTGAGAGTATGAGCTCAAAAATTGGTTTGTACATGTCCGATACAGAAGATTATGGCAGTTTGAGCAGTTTTAGTGCAGATTCCAAACTTCAGAGCATAACCCTTTGAACTAAGCTGAGAGGTCTTCTCTCTGACTTGCAATTGTGACTGTGGACTAACAGACTCTAGTCTGGGCAAAGGGAAATCAGCTGTGAAGATCTGTATCAAAAGGGCAATACAAAACCTAAAACCAGACAGACAAAGCAACCTCTGGTGTTTTTCAGAGGTTTCTGCCATCTTTTCCAAAGGAATCTTTTTGGATTTTTTCCAAAGGAAACGAAAATCAAAAATCAAGCATCCATTTCACATACCTTTTGCTAAGATCCAACACTAAGTAATTCTGTAGAGACAGAGCCCTGTGCTCTCGGTGGCTTAGGCATGGGGGTTGTAGGTCTAGCTTTTTAAAAAACCTCTTTACAGGTCCTGTTTCAAGATGTATGCTCTTACAAAACAGGGATTTTCATTTTGGAAGCTGCATTGGAACTACTTTCTCTGGTTGCTTTGTCTTTAGTACTTAGTGTGCTACTACCTGGCTTGTAGTTTACTTGTGCAAAAAATTTTGTGACTGTGCTGAACCTTAAAATACTGGGGAGGTTCTCAGACTTAGGTGCATCCCATGCCCTAAAAATTCTGGCTGTTGAAATGCAACTTCTGCTGCCAGCCCTTTCTTCCTCTGGGTGATGTGGGAGGGAGAAACATAATAAAGCAAATTTAGAAAAGATAATCCAAAGAATATGTTAACTAAAAAAACCATACAGAGCATGTTTGCCTTTGGCCAGCTAGTTTGCAAACAGGTGTCTCTCAAGAACTGGCTGTGACAGCAGTCAGAGATGAACACCATACAAGGGACACCACTGGCCAGGGTCTGCTTAATTACAGTGCATGTAATACCCTCACTGATCATCAAGAGCTTCCACCTTGTGCTAGAGGACTGACAACAGTGACTGAGTGCTGGTGCCAGAGGCTTGCTTTGTCAATTTATTGGAAAAATAAATGTGCACTCAGCACATTTTCATATCCGAGGGTGGCTGGAAGCCAGTGTAACTGGTTCAGGTAGGAGAAGCAAAGAATTTTTGTATCTTGAATTCCTTGGTGAGCTGTGAGGTAGGAAAAGCAAAGAATTTTTGTATCTTGAATTCCTTGGTGAGCTGTGTTTTTCCTTCTGAAAGCCAAACAGAAAAATCCTGAGAATTAAAATTGCTTCTCAGATCTGATATCAAAAGCCTTTGCCTTTACTCTTCATAATTTCAAAACTCTTGCATGGAACAAATAGCCTAGAACTATTTCACATGAACATGGTCCAAATACTGTTTCACAGGAACATGGCCCATTTAAAAAATATATTTATTACTTTATTTTTATTTCATAACTTTGTGGCCTGGTATGCATGTTGCAACAGTTTCTTGCAAAAGATCCCATGCAGTTCTATACATCCTACTAATGAGACACAGCAATGACCATGCCCAGTGCTAACTTGCAACCTTGTTTTTTTATCAATTGCTTTTGGCCTTGACCTAAGAAAAGACTTCAAGCCTGTAATTGGCCTAAAGACTAGGTGTTTGTCTTCCCAAGTCTAAGACCAATATTATTTAGGGAATTATTCTAGATATAGATATGTGCATATGTACACTTTCTCTGGCAGAATACTTCCCAAGTATTCTGGGAACAGAGCTGGGGAAGGGGCTGGAGCACCAGGAGGGGCTGAGGGAGCTGGGGGGGCTCAGAGTTGTGATGCATTTGAATCTTGTCTTGCACAGAGCGATCCATTAGCCAGGAAATGTACATGATTATTTTATATTCACCTCTTTACCAGGGTTCTCATTCTGCAGAGAAACAGCTGGTCCTTCATTCACCACCCCTGAGAGCAGGAAGCTCCTGAGAAAAGTATGAAACTAACATTTGTAATAAAAGGAAATGATTGTTTGTGTACACATAGACCAGTAAGCTGCTTAGCATGCATTAACACCTTCTTAACATTTGAAAATGCGTTAAATTCTAGAGAGGAGATTATGGAGCTGAACATAGGTGAAGATGTTGTCAACAGAGTGTGTGGGTAGGATGTAAACATACAGGCTGTGCATAAATATAGGCCTTTGGTAGAGCAGTCTTGGTTCTCTTGATTCTTTAAATACCAGGGATTTGAGATTCCTAGGTTTTTTTCCTTCCAGTTGGAGAAAGGAAGGATGTTATATGGAGCACATTGCACCTTGCAGATGGCTAAACCTGCAAGCTGGTTGACAGAACCACACAATGCCAGCACAAAGGGGACAGGCACTTCACAAGTGCCACAGAAATTTACCCAAAGGACCTCATGCAGTTTGCCTTGAAAAGCAAAAAATTCTAGTGAGCTTTTGGGCAGCAATACCAACCTAAGCAGTCAGTGCCAGCCCTCTACCACCCTTGGCTGTGCTCATGTTCTAGATGAGTGCACAGTGGACTGGGTGGGGGAGTTGCAGTGCCAGGAAATAACTATTTCCCCTCTGTTTCCCTCTGTGTTTGCCTACTTAAAGCTGCTGAACAGCAAACCACCCGTGGCCTCAGCATGGAAAAGCTTCCTTAGGGCTTACGTAAGCCAGGTGACCTGGGGAAAGTCATTCCCTGGCACGTAGCAGAGGGGACCTGAGGTAGGAGGGGAGGCAGCCTCAGCAGGATGTCCCTGCGTGCTGCACAGCATCTGGGGACCTTTCTGCTCACTCAGCTGTACTGCAGGTTTGAGGGGCTTACTGAAAGGTATCCTTGTGTTGTGAAGGTGTTGGACAACCCATCACTGCCCACTGTGACCCGTTACACCAGATTCATTCTGTAGCCACCAGGCTTCCAAAAAATTATGAGAAAAGAAAGAAGAGAGATTTTAGGAAGCCTGCCTTTTCCCTAAAAGTCTCCAAAGTTCTTGTTTGTGGAGCTGGAAGTTTGGAGCAGCTATTCCAGAATACAGCTTGAGGAGAGTGGCTGAAGTCATTAGAACTGGCTACAGTTTCACCACTGTGTTCCAGGAGTTTTCCTGAGTGACCTCTCTCAGCCTGGACCTGTCTTAATCATTAAATGATAGCACAATAAGGAGGATTTGGGGAGGGTTCTTTGTCCTGTAGCTCTACTTTAAGAGGAATAGAGAGCTTTTTCTCTTTCTTTGTAGAGGAAGGATGTTATTTAAGTCCAGAGAGGAAGACATGGAAGCTGTGCATCTCTCATTGGGTCAAAGTAAACATTTGTTCTCCTCATGCTCCTGTGAATTATGTTAGGCAGCCGCCTGTGCAAGGCCCTGGCTGCTGTAAATCCCATTTTGAAGAATTGACCATTCGTCCCAAATGTTGCACAAGAAATTTAGACACACTTTTAACACTATGAAAACTTTATGCCAAGGGATTAAATGCTTCAAGAGAGCTGATGCAATGGTAAAGGCAACAATACCCAACTCCTTTGGCTGGTCTTTCACCTAGATTGATTGGTTTCATTTTTAAGTAGAAATGATCCAATTTTTTTAGTAGGCAAATGATCAGTACAGCAGAAACCAAGAACCTGCTCTACTCCCCACTTTACCAGGAATCCTGACAAGTTTAAGGAGGATATGAGGGCTCTGCAGAGGCATCTGGACAGGCTGGATCCATAGGCCCAGGCCAGTGCTCTGAGATTCCACAAGGCCAAGGGCCCCGTCCTGCCTTGGGTCACACCAACCCCCTGCAGCTCCAGGCTGGGGCAGAGGGGCTGGAAAGATGGGAAAGGCCCTGGGGGTGCTGGGGACAGCGGCTGGACAGGAGCCAGGCGTGCCCAGGGGGGCAGGAGGCCAATGGCACCTGGGCTGTGCCAGCCATGGTGTGGCAGCAGGGCCAGGGCAGTGACTGTCCCCTGGGCTGGCACTGCTGGGGCCGCACCTCAGATCCTGGGGCACTTCTGGGAACCTCAGGACAAGAAATGGACATGGAGGGGCTGGAGCGTGTCCAGAGAAGGGAACGGAGCTGGGGAAGGGGCTGCAGCACCAGGAGGGGCTGAGGGAGCTGGGGGGGCTCAGCCTGGAGAAAAGGAGGCTCAGGGGGCCCTTCTGGCTCTGCACAACTCCCTGACAGGAGGGGACAGCTGGGGGGGATCAGGCTCTGCTGCCAGGGAACAAGGGACAGGATGAGAGGAAATTGTCTCAAGCTGTGCCAGGGGAGGTTCAGGTTGGACATCAGGAGGAATTTTGTCATGGAAAGTGTGCTCAGGCACTGGAATGGGCTGCCCAGGGAGGTGGTTTAGTCCCCATCCAAGGAAAGACTGGACATGCCACTCAGTGCTCTGGGCTGGGTGAGAAGATGGGAATTGGTCACAGTCCCTGTCTACTGGTATTAGCATTAAAAAATAACTGCCAGGTCCAGATCTTCGACTGCTGCAAATCATTGCGTTCACTTTTCAAATGTGCTGGTGAATTGGTTTTCAAAACCAGTAAACTGTTCTGCTTGAATAATACTTTTATTTGGAGCGGTTCCCTTTTACTTCAGTGATGTTTTCTAGTGAGAAGAACAGTATAAAATTCATGCCAGAAATTGTACAGGAGTCCTGACATCTTTCCCAGCTCTGCTCTGCTGGAAGATGAATGACTTTTCACTTCCTCTTACTTTGTATTTCATCCCTTTTGCCCCTTGTTCTGCTCTCGATTGCTCTGCTCCTTCCTCCTCTGCTTCCATGTTTGTATGCTCCTTGTCTTCCCTTCCTTTTCCTGCCACTTCTCTGATTTTGGGCTTAGCCAACACTATTAGCTAACTTCAGAAAGAAAAAAGTGAACAGTTAGCTGGGTATGAATGCTGAATTGGAGAGGGTAAGCAGGTACCAGAGGTACCAGAGGGAGGCTCTGCCTCTGTGGCATGAGCCAGCTGGTGGCTTGGCTCTGTCTGTGGCCTTACAGCAGGGTCAGTGCAGGCTGAGGCACATTTCCAAACATTTTGTGACTTGTGGGCAGTCCCTGCTTCCCTCTCCTGGGTGTGCAAGGGAGAGGGCACAGCGGTGTGCCAGCTAAAGCTGGTTAGTGGGTCAGGGAGCTGGCTCTGGCATGGGGAGGGACTGACCTTCACCTCCGCCCTCTGCCATTCCCCAAAAAACACACCATGGGAACCAGGCTGCTGCTGTGCCTGTTCTTTCAGAAGTCCACAGCCTTTTGCAGTTTCTGTCTGTGCTGTGACAAGAGTGACCCAGGAGTGGGGCCTTTTTGGCCTGTCCATTCTCATTGACCCAGTCTGCCCTCTGTATATCCCAGGCAGACGTCCCTGATGTACTCCCAATGTCTGTTCATGTGCCTTCTAAGAAATGCTGCTGAGCACCATTCTGGTTACATTTTTAACCATCTTAAATTGTGTACAAAATAGTAATTGTCATCTTCTCAGGCCTCAAGTTCTTGTCTGTGCACTGAAAAGGCACAAAATAATTTTGTCTCCTTCCCTAGCCCATTCCAACTTAGGAATCTAGGCCACCATGTCACACCATTTCCCTTTACTCCCCATTCCCCTCACTTCTTTCCCAGCTGCTGAATGTTGGCTTGCTGTAGGGAATTTGGCTGTGGCATGATGTCAGTTATATTGTGAAACAGCCAGACTCTGATCTTAATTCCTGGCTGGTAAAGGCAGAGAAACTCATAACTTCAACTTTACCCTCACTGATCTGTCCTGACTTGTCCTGTGGAATGAATAATACTTCAAAAATAGGAGTAAATATACAATGTCCTTTCCCTAACTAAATACTGACTTTGGTCAACCAAAGAAACAAGGTTTATTTCCTTCAGTCCATTTCAAAAGCAAAGCATTAAGTTTGACCTCACTGAACAAGTTCTGAAAAAGAAAACTCCATAATTTGATTCACTCCTTTTCCAGAGACCACTGACACTGCTGCCCACTGATTTCCACTGAGCCCTCCTAAATGTGCACACACCCAGACGAAGGGCAGTCCCTGTTAATTAACTGAACTGTGTTTCTGCTTTCAGCAAAAGATAATGTTCTGACTGCCAGCAGATCAACCCCTTCTTTGCCACCTCAGAATGGATAATTTGCATCCTGCTGCACAAGAGACCAGGCTAATACTGATTACTCCCAGGGTTCACAGCAACATCACAGGAAGCTCATGAAGACTGCAGTACGTGCAGGCAGAGGATTCACTCTCCTGTAGCAAGTTCTTAGCTTTTATTCTCCAAACCCAAGAAATAGGCATTTTCCTAGCACAGCTGAATGTTCTATCATCTCTGGATTCTCTGTGGAAGAAAGGAGATAATTTATACCAGTTCAGAAGAAACACAACTGCTTTACTGCCCTCCCCCCTCAACACTAGGCATGCAGAGTATAAGTGAAGATTAACTGGGAGACTAGGAGGAAGAAAGAATACAGGTAGTTGGGATAAGCAATCTTATCTTTAGATGACCTCTTTTAATCTTATTTGTTGCCAAGATCAGCATAAGCCCAAGTTCTGCATACTCAGAAAACAAAAAGGCAGCTCATCCAGTAGTGTTAGTTTTGCATTATTTTGCATTAAATTTGCCAAGCAGAACTAGAAGCTTGGCATGGTTTCCTAGGGTATTTCAAAGTTCAGCTAAATAATCATGCCTTATAGACAGGAACTTTCAGTGTATCATCAGATAAACTGTTTCTCTAGCATAATTAAAGGCACATATTTTGATATTTCTCTACTCACAGATGTCCATGTGGCTTCGCCTACCTCCATTATACCACAAAAATACTACACAGATATCTACATAAATGCATTGATACTCAGGAAAACACTGAAAAATATAAGCAGACACCAAGGTTAGAAAAGTGCAATGCATAATGTAAAGCATAAATGTGTCTATGCAGTTAAATCATTGATGCTAAGTTTGTGATAAAATAGAACCTCAGTTTATAAACACTTATGATGCAGTGACAGACCTAAAACTGTATTTTGGTGCTTATATTATTAGTTCTTATATATATATATATATGCTCATGGTTGCATTTCACTTCTTATGGTTACAGAGGTTGAGGTATGTTTAGTAACATAATGGAAATTACAATAGGGAACAAATGAACTAAAGCTTCCCCTTTCCATTTGCTAAACAGACATGAGGAGGGGCTATTTCTTGAGTAGGTCCTTGTGCTGTGAAGTCCTTGAATGCCCCCTTTTCCTTGCCTTTCCATGCAAGCCTTGCCCTTTTCCTTTGCTCTTAGCCTCTGTAGGCAGCAGACTCCTTGCCCTGTTGCTTCAACACCAGGCAGCCCTCCAGCCTTCCTCCAGCACATGTTGCAGCCCTAACCCCATTAATCTGGCCAAAAGGCTTTCAAAATGGAAACACTGATAATCATGGGACTTTCTCCTGTTGTCAGGCGCAAGCAATCTATTATCGTCACAGAAAATATCTGGTAACAATGGGTAAGTTGTGAAAGTAACAATACCCCAAGGGCTGTCTGATCCATGGAAAATTAAAAATCCAGAAAAATTCTTTTAAGGAGTATGTAAAGGTAAATCACTCCTCCTGGATCAGTTTCTAAATTGGTGGGGTAGGGGTGTAGTTTGAAGAGTCTTGGTAGTAGTTTGAAAGAGTCTTTAGACAAGACTCAAGTTACCAGTCACTTTGTAAAATATGATTTAATATAATCTATATTCAAATCCAATGTCCCACAGAAAGAGCATGTGGGAATTTCCCCCCATAGTTTTATGGAAAGGCCCAGCTGTTAATCACTCACTGATGAATCCTAGCAGTATAAGAGTTCTGATGTCAGATGTTGGCCTACTGTACAAACTCTTCCCACCACACATCCCAGACAGCTCACAAACGCTTTATTCATCCTGAGTTTTAGAGACCTCAATTCCATGTCACAGCCCAACACCTCAAAAAGCCTTTCAAAATGCAACTAAAACTTATAAAAAATTCTTTCAACTCCCAGTCCTATGAATTGGCTGTGATGTCCCCTGCTGAGGGGATGAATCCATTCCCTTCCTTGCTATATACTGCATTGATGGCTTTAGTGAATCCAGAGCTTCAGTCTCAGTCTTCTGCTTAAATCCACAACATAATTCCTTCTCCCTTCCTGAGAAATCAAACCAGATCAAAGCTGTCCTTAAAATTTACCTGATCTCTTGACTGAATCCACAACATGCTGCTCCCTAATGAACCTAGGGATTTTATGCAGTATTCTCATCCTGGTCATCATGTACTACTAATTAAGTATTACATTATAAAATCCTTTTACTTTCCCTGAATAGAATGGACATGAAATTGTCTCCAAGAAAACTTGATTTCTGTGGGTTTCCCTGTGCTGTGGCCATCAGTAGTGCACAGAGTCCAGGTCAAGGAAACAGTGCCCTGCAGTTCCAACAGGGACCAGTTCTATGAGAGAATGTTCCTAATACAGATATTTTTCTGCTTTTGTTAAACCTTGGTCTCTATGAATTTTACATTACATCCACAAATATTCTGCCTATCAGAAGCCTGACTCCCTAACCAAAAATCATTCTCATCTGAGCCCTTCCATTCAACACTCTTTGTTTCCTTCTCACAATAAAAGCCCTGAGCTGACAGGACACTTATCCTCTATCCTCATGGTCTGTTTTGTGACATGGATGTGGAGCCACAGAAGCAGCCAAAACAACACAACTGAGAAGCTGGAACAGAGACAACTTAGCAGGAATGAACAATTGAGACTGGGACAAAGAAGGAGATAGGGAGACAACTGATCAAGAACAAGTATGGTGGAACAGCAATCTGCAACTCTTCTTCAGCTTTTTGTGGGATCTGGGATATGTGCTGTCACTGCTGTCAGAACAGAATGGTTAATTCTGTCAGAACAGAAATGGTTAAAGCTTATTGTACGCAAAATATCTGTTTTAATTGAGATTGAGACAGTCCTAATTCTGTTGATTTTTTCAAAAAGCATTCCTGATGTCAAAGAAGTTTGATTAATTTGTAGTTTCCTGGAATGACAAAGTAAGCTACATCTCCAAAGGAATGCTGCAAAGTAGCAACCAGTGCAATCAAGCCTGTCAAATGTACATTTCACAATTAGAAAAAGGTACAATATAGAGAAAGACTGTATAAAATGACCTTTAAATCTTGAAACAACTCTTAAAAATACCAGAAAACAGGCTATAGAACAGAACATTGCATTAAATGTAATTTTCAGGAGTCCTTTGAGGTATGTATCTCAAGCATATTTGAATCCGCAAGTACAATCTACATACTAATTAAAAAATCCTTGCTGCAGCTCATAAGATCCAGTTAAACTCTAAGAACATTGTTTGATTCATAGTCCATTTTCTGGATTTCAATATTTTGATTTTTCTATGTAATGGCAGATTCAAAGGACCACAGAATGCTGTCTTTGAATTCATTATCATTAGTGCAACATCAAAATATAGCTTATATTTTTCTTATTCTCTTTTGCCTTCCTTTACAGAGGAGGAGCAAAAAGCAGATTAACTGCTCCCCCAGTTTGTGCAAACCACAAGAAATTACACAAATAGATTTTTTTTGCTTGAGGCTTTGCACTTAAAACTAAGTTTTGTCATGATTTAATGGGCAATATGTCACTAGGCATTAACAGGAGGAAAAGCATGCTGCTCAAGTATTTAGCTGACATAAATTGTTATAGAGCAAAAAGTGGATGGTGTCACAGTTTTTACAATTAAAATGTGACAACAGTCCAGTAAATATTGTTTTGCTTTTCCTTACTGTCTTTTCCTTTGCAATGCCAACAGCAGCAGCAATCTGGAAAGGAGGTTTAGCACAGGTTAATGCAGTCCTATTCCCAACAGAAAATTTGTATTCTCAGTAGCCAGAAGGCACATACACAGGTAATGTGGGTGCTGGTTTCTCAATTCCAAAGCCAGACCTATGAAACCAAATTACCCTAGCTTATAAATCTTTTTACAGCTTCATTACATGTAATAGCATGGAATGTAATGCTGGTATAAATTAAGTGAAATCAACGCCAGGTGTAAGAGAACTAGGAATGGACTTCTTTTGTTGGGCAAGAAGGAGCTCTCCCTTTCAGGTCAAATTTTCAAAATCTGGCAGGCTGAATTTCTTGCTAAATTCCCACAACCCCATTTGGCATGTACCTAGCTTCTATAACTGCAAGAGTCTAACTAAAGGATGGTTTAAGCAAGAGTTACAAAAGTGGGATCATGCAGCACCTAGAAGACTGGCTTCTGGCTTACTTCGTATTGATTTCTCAAAGGCATTCAAAGAAATCTCTGTTGCTACCCATCTCAAAGTACTGGCAAAGATTCAGAGAGAGTTGAATCTTTCATTATTTCTATCTATTGGATATGTTGCTTAATAAACACCTTCAATTATGTGTAGCAGACCTTCAGTTACAGCCTGAGCTGTATTTGTTATGAGCAGTCAGTGCAATTCAAGACAGTTTGAGTAACTCTCTACTATGGTTTTTCTAAAGAACAAACAGAAGAGTGAAAACCACAAATTTAATAAAAAAAAACATTACCTGCAGGGCCCTAGAGCTGGATACTAAATCCCAGGCTGATCACAACCATACCACTAAGCCAGCCAGTGACCCCAGCACTCTGTGCAGCACCAGGGCGAAGAAGACAAAGACTCTTGAAGTGCACTTCTGAATTTTCCCTACTCCAGGCCCCAAAATTTTCTAGCACACAGGTTCCATAGGAAGCATGGGGGGGCCTTCATTCTCACCCAAGCCCACCACTAAGCCACTTTCGTAAGCAGATCTACATGGTTTTCAAAAAGACTCCATAAGACTACTATTCACAACATTTCATAAGTACAGAAAGAGAAGGTTTAAGAACTTGAGTGGAAACATAGACTAAATTAGAGCAAAACTGGGATTAGAAACTAAGACTTCTTAATGTTTCCCATTGCTATCCTTAAACTTCAGAACAATACTCTCTCTCCAGGAGTACCTCTGCTTCATGTTGGCCCTCTTAATCTCTTTTACAGATTAACCTTCCATCCCTAATTCCCATGATCAGTCCATGGAAATGAATGAGAAAAGGCTCAGAACCGAGCATTTAAATTGTAGTCTTAATGTTTTGTAGCCCTTTTTCTTGTTAACCCAGCACCCATGCTCTCTTATCACTCAGTACTTAAACTGTGATATAAAAGTAATTAGAAATAATCACAGGTACCTATATTCCAAAGGCTCCAAATTATATTTGGCAAACTGAAGTTATAATGTATGGTGTAAGAAAAACACACATAATTTGTCAGCCTAATTAATGAGTCTGGGTAGAGATAAGTCATATTACACCTGAACATATGACATACTCTTGAAAGCCTGTGACCTCTCTCCTTATTATGGGTCCACCCACAGGAGATGACTGCAGTCTTTAGCAGAAGACACGTTACATCTGAACTATTTTTGGGTGCTTTCAGCTGATGATGTATCCAGAATAATCATGATACTACCACGTGCCAGCAGATCCTGTGCCACAGTCCTTGTGACTGATTGTCTGAAGAACTATAAGTATTAGGATCAGGGTGGAGCTGGAGGTGGTCTGGAACCAAGAATCTCTTAACTTTGCAATTGTCAGCTTCTGGATTTGGCAGCTGACAGATGAACTGCCTGAATTCCAAACACAGCAAGTGCAAGTTAAAAAGCCTTCTCTTCTACTTGTGCATCGCTTCAGAACTTGCAGAGCAGAGTGGGCTTGAAGCCTGGCATGCAGAAATGTGTAACAGAATGTGGTTTGTTAACCTCTTACAGACTCCTGGGCACAGTGAGGACACAGTGAAGTAACACTGCTGCTCTCACAGAACCGGTTGTGCCTTACACACAGGGAAGGTTCTGTGAGGTTCTTTCAGTGGCCACTCCTGGGTGACTGTTCCCTCCACGCCTTATGCAATCCTTAGGCAGGTGATGCTGTAGGCATTGCTCACATCTCTTCCTGCTCCTACTGAACAGACTTTTTTGTGATGATGTCATGGTTTGGCCCCAGCCAGACCCAAGCCCCTGGCAGCTGCTTACTCACTCCCCCACCAGTGGGATTGTGGAGAGAATCAGAAGGGTAAAGGCTGGAAAATCCATGGGTTGAGATAAAGATATCTTAATAGGAGAAGCAAAGGCTGCACACACAAGAAAAGCAAAACAAAGAGTTAATTCCCTGCTTCCCATGGGCAGGCAGGTGATCAGCACCTCCAGGAAAGAAGGGACCGGTCCCGTGGAATGGTGACTTGGGAAGACAAACACCATCACCCCAAATATCCCTGCCCTTCCTCCTTCTTCCTCCCCCTTTACATTCTGAGCATGATGTCACGGGGCCTGGAGCATCCCTTGGGTCAGTCAGGGTCACCTGTCCTGGCTGTGTCTCCTCCCAAACTCCCAGGCACCCCAGCCCCTCCCCAGCATGGCCTTTGAGGGGCAGGAAAGGCCTTGGCCCCGTGCAATCCCTGCTCAGCAATAACAACAACACCTCTGTGTTATTAGCCCTGTGTGCAGCACAGATCCAAACCACACCCATTCTAGCTCCTGGGAAGGAAACTAAAAATTAAAATTAAAAATTTGCCTGTTTTCTGAATAAAATTGCTCTTAAAAATAGCCACAAATTCAATACCACATGAGTATGGAATGGAGACAGAAATGTGCAGGTTGCTAAAGCCCACTAGGGAAAATATTTACAGCTATGCCATATTAAGCTATGCAAGGTATCCCATACCATCTTGTCTAGCGGAATTACCATTGCACAATTTGTGCTGGAGGTCTACAAAACCAGCAGTTTTGAACTTTCAGGAAAGCAGAGCAGAACTGACTTATTCACTGCTCCTCTTCCCCTCACATGATCTTTGCTTTGAGGCACTGAAAATATTGATGCATCCCCAGTGTTTTTCCCTTGAAGAAATCAACTTGCTGTGCATTTTCATTACTCATCTCTTTGTGTTCCTGCCCTCATTTCTTGTACAATGTACATGATGCAAAGGGATCACATGATTTTTTAATTCTGTTGAAGCTAGTGATACAGCAAGCTCATCCTGTCTGGATGTCTCTACCTGGCCTGTTGGGAAGGGTGGTGTTAAGTTTAAAGATGATATGTGGTGTCTATGTGTAGTCATGATCCAAGTCTGCTGAATGTGAAATGATCTAGGATATAATTTTAGGAATGCTGTAAATTTGTGAAAGATTCTCTCGTAAGGACCCGTCTCAGAGCTGGCACAGCGAGTGATTTGCATTGCTCCCGAATGTAACACCGAGTGTCTCCTACAGCCTGAGGCACTCAGCAGCTGGTTTTGTCAAGTACCAGCTGAGAAAATTTCAGAGCAAAATACAAACCCTTGCATCCCGATCACATTGATCAGGATCGCATCAAAGAAATCATGATCGGCATCAATCTTGCCTCCTAGAAAGACCACGTATCTTTTGATTAGGTAATGGGAGGCAAGAGATTTATCTTCAGACTGCCTCCTGAGGTGGATCACAATCCTTGCAACTGTTTCGACAGTTGGAAATTAAAGCAAAAGGAGACTGAGTTATTTAAGGTTACACAGAAATCAGAAAGAGAGCAGAAAAGAAATCATATTCCTTAACCTCCTGGCTATAAGGCCAGAGCACTCATTCCTGGTTACAGGTACAAGAAACAGAAAAAAGATGGCAAATGCTGACTAACAGCTTGATCCTCAGCCTCATAGGCAGCAGGAGAATCAAATGCTGTGTTAGAATCCTGTGCTCAAACCTCCCACGGTTGTAGCTCACATTTGGTGTGAGTCAGTGAGAAACATTCCTGAAAGTTCATGTGTCCTCACTGAACAAATGCCAGTGGCCAGCAGGCAGCAGCATTTTGTAAACACCAAGCTGGTGCATTAATATAACATCACATGCTGTTATTAGGGTAACACCACATAAGTGTAGTGTAATACCTACAGGAACCTTCATGAAATGTCATGTCTAAAGATTAATTTCAGTTAGCTTTTATCTTCCTGTGCAGTCCATCTTTCTGTGAACATGCCCCTTCAGCCCTGATGCAAGTTTCTATTGCTGTGTTTTAATACAAAGGTAAAGCAAAATATTGCCAGGTTTAACTTTGTTCATCAGATGCATTTCAAAAGCTGAAACTCCATTTTGGTATGAGCATCAGTGTGCACACACCTCAAGACAGGGACATTCTTTACAGTATCTTCAGCTTTAGGCACATCTGGCAGCAGCAGCAGCAAGGAGACACCTCCTGACTCTTCAGGAGTACGAAGGTGTAGGAGCGCTCTGTGCAGTGACAGACCACAGAAATACAGACATAGCAAAGCTGCAGAGGAACAGACAGACTTTTTGCCAGGGTTAAGTTCTGCTTCTTCTTCTAAGATCTACTCCTTAGTTTTCTCTTAGCCAAGTTTTATACAGAGATGGGTCTACTGAGGTTTGTTCCAGTTTACATCCCTGTGAGAGAATCTGAAGTTTTTTCACCTCCATCACTTTGCAAGCTACATATTCTGATTCACTCCATGAGTTCTGTCTAGTTTGAGGGTAAGTGAAACACTCCAGGATGTTCATCTGCTACAGCACATTTGATTTTTATTTAGCTTTAACACTGGATCACCCTCAGGTCATTTGCATAAGCTCTTGGGTATCTGAATGAGAGTCTGACAGCCTCACCCTCTTTGTGAATGATGAATCTACTGACTGCAGTCTGTTTTAACAGGGAATTCCTAAACAGTTTCCATGCATTTTGTGGTTCAGTTGTCTTGAAATACCCAGCAGATCTGATGTGACTCAGGTATGTCAGATCTGAGTAAGCACTGGGCCAGTGATCTGCACACAGGCATTAAACCCTGATGTTTAATATCCACATGCATGCATCAGCTCTGTGCACTGCAGATCCCACATCCTCACTTACTGCACCTGCAACACAGAGACAGTCATCCCAAGTGCAGTTAGTCCAGGGGACTTGTTTTCTCAGCCACATTCCAGCTGCTCTTTCATTTAAAACATTATATTTTTGGGTTTTGAGGGTGGGGTTTTTTTGTGTTGCTGTTGCTACTGCTGTTCTTTTTTTTTTTTTTTTTTCCTAGCACATCCCTGCAAAGCATTTCCAGTCAATTAAATAATATTTTTGCGGTTAGATTTTGACATTCTTTTCCTACCTGCCCTAACCATAGCTTTAATATCTGCAGTTTATTTTTAGTATGAACAGACATAAGTAACCTACAGTAAAAGCATTGATTTACACACGCTGGTGGGTAGGTCTACAAAGCCTGAAAGCAGTTACTGCTCAGCCATTTGACCTGCTACTTTTCCTGAGGTTGCTTCTGTAGAAGAGAGAGTTTGACAGGACACACAAACTCCACAATTTAGAAAACTCAATTGAAATTAGCTGCTGTAATTTACTCCCTAGTACTTAGACATGTATTTTCCAAGCAGCTGTACCTTCTTCCCTTACTTTGCTTCTTCCTTATATGTTTATTTCTTTCAAATGTATGAATCTGCTACAGATGGTTTGAAGCTTTTAAAGAATTTCTGTTGTGTTTTAGTGCCATCACAGAAAGATACATAATTTAAAAATAGAGCAGCTGTTATAAGACAAGAATGAGTAAACTAAATCAAAGTTCTTCATTGATGCTTCCAGAACTAAGGGAAGTCTTAATTCTGTTGGAATACTGCTGGCTTTTCATTCATGCCAGACCAGGCAGCCACACTGGCCTTTCTTTTGGTAGCACAAATGTATTTTAAGGGAGTTAGGTGTGTTGGGTACTGCTGAGAGCTGAGGCCTGAGCCCCACCTGAAAGATGCCCCAGCCTGTAATGAAAGCTGTTACCCCCGTGGATACAGAGATGTGGCATCCAAGAGATTGGGACGAGGGAGCCAGGATGAAGAGTTTCCTGTGTGGAAAGCAGGTGCCGGCTTCAACGGGAGTAGTGTGAGGAGCAAATAATCTGTGTTGTTGAAAAAGCAGGTGGGCTCCCGTTTGTCACTGTCTTACCTGCCCACACCATGGATCATGACTAATCTTGGTGCAAGGGCGGCTATGAGCCCCCGGTTCACTTGGAGGCTGCGGCTCATCCCTCTCCCCTGCACTCCCCAGCATCCCGCCTGCCCTCCGAGGCCTTGGCACAGCTACAGCGCCCGCACCGCCGCGGGCTGGGTGGAAACGGGGGTGGGGCCGGCATCCATCCATCCATCCATCCATCCATCCATCCATCCATCCATCCATCCATCCATCCATCCATCCATCCATCCATCCATCCATCCATCCATCCATCCATCCATCCATCCCTCCCGTGCCGGCCCGGCCGCGGCTGCGGCTGCCCCGCAATGACATCACCGTGCGCGGAGCCGCCGCCCGCCGTGCGCGGGGCTGTATCGGGGCCGGGGCTGCCGCGCCCGCCGCTCGCCCGCCCCTTCCCTCCCCTCCTCTTCCCTTCCTCCCTCCCCACCTCCATCCCTCCATCCCTCCCTCCCTCGCTGCCGCCGGAGCGCCCGCGGCCCGCGCCCCTCGGCCTCCCCCGCGGCCCGCAGGGAAGAGGATGGCGGAGAGCGAGGCCGAGACCCCCAGCACGCCCTGCGAGTTCGAGAGCAAGTACTTCGAGTACAATGGGGTGCGGCTGCCGCCCTTCTGCCGCGGGAAGATGGAGGAGATCGCCAATTTCCCGGTGAGGGACAGCGACGTCTGGATCGTCACCTATCCCAAATCAGGTAGGCGGGCGGGCGGGCCGGGGCTGCCGCGGCTGCCGGGGCGGCTCCTCGTCCGCTCCCCGCTGGCCGGGCCGGGAGCGGGGGCTGGAGGTGCCCCGGCCGCCCCCGCGGGATGTGGGGGCGAGGCCTGAGCCCGAGAACGGTGCCCTGTATCCAAGGATGGTACCCTGTGTCCGGGGATGGAGCCCTGGGCCGGGGATGGTGCAGTGCTCCGTGTCCAAGGATGGTACCCTGTATCCGGGGATGGTGCAGTGCCCCGTGTCCAAGGATGGTACCCTGGATCCGGGGATGGTGTCCTGGATCCGGGGACGGTGTCCGCTGTCCGGGGATGGTGCCCTGTGGCCAGGTGTGGTGCTCCGTGCCCAGCAGCCCCCGCAGCTCTGCAGAGTTGAGAGCCCGTCCCGGGCTCGGAGGGGGTCGGGGCCCTGTGGAGGCTCACGGGGGGTGGGCACACCGGGCCCAGCGCTGCCCCGGGACCCCGCCGGGCTGCTCCCGAACCGCTGGAGAGCGGCGGTGCCGCTCCGGGCGGGGGAAATCCCGCTCAGCAAAGATGTCGAACGGGGAAGGGCCATGGCATCATTGCAAATATCTGCGTGGTGCACAGGTTCGCTGTCTGCTCCGCAGCATTCCCTCCGTGCTGCGCTCCCTGATCCTTCTGGGAGAGCATGTGCTCCAGGTACGTTCTTGCTGCACTGTCTGAATCACCAGAAAGGCCCCCTGGTCACAGTACAAGGGAGTGTTTTGTCCAATAAATGCTTCCTTTGGCTGTTGCACACCGTTTGGGTATCTGCTTGTAATGCTGTAGTCTTGATTTTTTTATCCTCTCCGTTTCCAAGCAAAAATATTTAAAGAGAATTACCATGGATGTAGTGCAGCCTGCAAGGAGACAGACAATATGGGAGCTTTGTACCCCACCTGATAAAATCAGATAAACTCTTTTGTGAGTGCATTCTCGAGTGACTTTTCCTGACAATGAGATGATCTCTTTCTAGGAAATCTGAAGTCCACTGGAGATAACAGATGTCAGCTCTGTAAATGCCCTTGTAAAACGATGTTTCAGTATTGTAGGTTTCTCACTTACTTCATTGTTTGTTGTGTGAATGGCTAATGCTTTTCAATTTCCTGGTGTGCTGCTTCAAGCATGCACATTTCTACAAAGTAGCATCTACTATGCTTTTATAATTTCTCAACCAGTTTCAAACATTTGTCTTTACATTTTTTTATATTTTGTTGCTGACTATGCTCTTAAAGACTGGCAAGACCTTTGTAGATAATCCATTAGATAAGGGAAAATGAGAAGATGGATACCTCTCAAAATACTAGGATTAGGAATAGACAGCTACTTTTAAATTGTTCTTTTTAATTGTCTTCTTCAAGATTTATATGGTGCGTGCAACACCAACTCTGTTAAATTCTTTGTGGTTTAAGATTTCAGTTTTGAGAATCTGAGGCTACAGTGTTCCTGTGTTAGATTTGCACCCCAATTTCATGGTGGCATCTTGTTAAATATCTTCAGCCAATCTCAGCCAGCCACAATATCATTAACAGCTGGCAGTAGCTTAGTTTTGATGGCTAGACAGTTGGCTGTGGAAAGCCAGCTTGCATAATCATATTTAATTTGCTGGTTTGTGCATATAGTAACATCATATTTGATCTTTTGGGGCCCCAGTAACAGGGAACTGCCCACTCAGAAAATGGACATGCTGCAAGACGATTTACTGGCAGTCACTGGGAGAAGGAGGAGATGGGTGAGATATGGGGCATCAAAACTGAAGGTGCAGTATTGTGTGGATGAGCTGGAGGAGCAGCCTTGAGATCAGAATAGGATTTTATTTGCCAGGAAGGAGAATGCTTGGGTGGTGAGTAATCTGATGTCCTTGTTGAGGGAATAGGCTCTGGACAATAATAGCATCTTCAAGCTCCACATTCTTGTAGCCCAAAGTCTACCAAGACCCTTGGAAGTTTGTTTTGTCAGCTGCTCCTCTGTGGCTTACAGCTTATTTAGGGCTTCAGAGGGGCAACTGGCTAGGGACAGGCATAGCAGCAGGAACTGGGCTTCTCTAGGATGGTTCCCACTGATTTAGCCAAGGTCATGCAGAAAGTCTACAGCAAAGCCAGGAATTAAATCCAGAAGCCCATTTCCTAAACTCCAACTTCATCTTGCTGCCTCTCTTCCGCTTGTTCTGGTAACATTCAGAGACAGAACATGGCTGAGACCACTTACCTAGTTTCTGTGAATAAATTGTGTTTGAACGATAGTTCAAGAAAGAAAAATGCACCAATGTCAAATAGGTCCAACAGAAAACTTTTTTCTTGTTCCTAAGGAAATCAGCTTTGTTCAGTGTAGCAGCAGTTTTCCATCTGCTCAAACTATGGAAAATGCCCAAAAAAGTCTGTTTGCTGGATGTGTGAGAGGCCAGAGCCTGTGGCTGCAAGCAGAAGGCTCCAGCAGTAGCTATTGACCATATGGTGGCTTATTTGGCAAAGAAAATCCACAAGTGGCCAGGACTGCTTCAGCTGTCCCAGGGACTGGTGAAGTGGTCTGGAAGCCATTTGGAAGCCACCGTACACTGCAGGAATAGACAACGCAGCTCCAAACATGTGAAATGGAGGCGGTGCTTGGAAATAGTTGCAGTTATTGGTAAATTGGGAGTGACCCAGGAAGAAGCTGTTCCAATAATGGTAGAAAAACAAATGTACCAGTGGCCTTACTGGCAGTAATGTAATAAGCCTAATGGAAAGTGACTCTGCTTTAATGTGATTTCCACTGAGGGATGGCTGAATAATGATATCTCTTATATCTTTAATTATTCTTAACACCTGTGCCCAATCAATGGTAACAGCTTTTGGGAGCTTCTAGACTATGAGAAACTTTATGCCTAAAACCCAGAGACTCAGGTATATGAATGTGTGTCTGTGTTTGTGCATATGGGAGTACTGTAATTATAGAAAACCTTTTTTATCGTGATGCATAATTTAAAATCAGGTGTGCTACTGAAGAAATGAAGTAAAAAGTTTCATCTTCCACATAACT
Source organism: Zonotrichia leucophrys gambelii (assembly GCF_028769735.1). Taxonomy (NCBI): domain Eukaryota; kingdom Metazoa; phylum Chordata; class Aves; order Passeriformes; family Passerellidae; genus Zonotrichia; species Zonotrichia leucophrys. The sequence goes on along the minus strand of NC_088170.1, from coordinate 16,542,289 downwards.
TTGTTGTCTAGAGTGGACACACTGAGTGGGACACACAGATTTGCAGGAGAAATGTAAACCAGAATGCTGTTCTCTATAGTGTGAAATAACTGGAGCTCACACCACAGATAAGATACAGCGGCACTGTTTATAGGGAGCACTGTGCCTCTGCCACAACTTGAGCTGAACCCTCTCATCCTGTGGATTTCCTGTGCCCTACTTGAAAATTAAAATTCTCATCTGTGAGCTTAAGCTACAGAATTTATGGAGAAGCAAACTTTTCCATGATGTTCCCTCAGTCATCATGCTGAGAGACAGGTTAGCTGTTTGCTAACATCAGTGATTTCAGTGGAATTAAATCAGTCCCTAAAGTGTAGTGTTTGGTTCAGGTTCACTCAGTGTTTTATTGTGTCATACAGTGTCCCCCTGGCTGGACGTGATCTGTCCATGTCCTTGCTCAGAAGTGGTGCGCAGCAGCTCCCTTCATGCCATCTTGTGTGTGCTCTAAGTGGATGGGTACTTGGTCTTCTCGGGTCAAAACCCACAAGTTCATGCCTTTTGCAAAACTGGTAATTTGAGAAAGTGAGCTGTTTACATTAATAATGAAGCTCTCTCTCCCATGGCGATTATTTTGCCAAATAAGTTTTTGGAGTTCTGTGTGGAAAAATGTCAACTATTGAGCAAATATCAGCTTCAAGTCCAGCCAGTTCATGAGAACTTGCATTTGGTGCCAGACAACAGGTGAAAAGAGCAAATGTTGCCTATGGCCTTACCTTCTGGGGGTGTCTTTCTGTAGATTCTCAATTTCCCTTGTAGCACTGGATTTTTGTAACTACCCTTTGGCTGCTAGGGAATATGATGGCTCTAGACCTTTGCCTTAATGAAGTGCCAGCAGTGATTTTGTGGGTCATTCCAAGGACAGCTTTCACGTGTGTATATTTACTGAGTTCTCCTCTTTGGAATTCTTTCACACTCACCTCTGGTGTTACATGAAATGAACCAGGGAAAGTCAGTTTGAGTTGTCCATTTTGTAATTTGTTTGAGAGGTTCTGTGTGTACAGGTCATGCCTGGGGCAGTGCATTGTGTGCACAGGGAGGTTCTCTGTTCTCCTCCTGTTCTGTCTGCCTCTCCCACTGTGTGCACACCTCCTTTATTCTCCTATTTCTAGCACTCCTGAATCCAACACTCCCTCTTGCTGGGTCACCAGGATGTGCAGTCCCTTCCCTGGCTCATGGAGGAGCTCTGTCCTTCCTCTCCCTTACAGTCTCTCTGCATTCCTCCATGGCCCATTTCCCTCATCCCATAGTCCCTGTTCTGTTCTTCCCATGCGGGGACTCTGTGTGCCCTGGGATTTTCCTCTGTTATGGGGAAGGAGTCGTTTGATGCATTGACCATTACAGCTATGGCAGGGACAGCTGTTAAACTGTGGGATCCAGTGGGCACAATATAATCAGCAGTTTTCCTCTTTGTCTGATTCCTCAGTAAAAGTGATAGCCTTCAGCTTATCAACATCTAAAATATTGTTTGATTAGACTCAGCACTCAAAAGTGTCTGCACTTAAGGCAAAGAGAGGCTTGAACCATTTGAGATGTAGACATATGTGCTTTTTCTTTGGATATGAAGTTGGTTTAAGAATTTATTATCTTTGGCCTCTTGTTTCTTCCCCTTCCAATGAGCCTTAGCTGTCTGTGGGACCATATTATAAAACAGATTGGCAAAATCTTGAATAAAGAAACACATTACAAAGAAAATGTACCAAGTAGGTATGCCAAAATCTTGCTTTGTTTATCTTGTTCAATCCTAGTTTTCATGTTTTCCACAGACTGTAAAAATCTCCTGGAAATGAGGTTATATTTCCAGGTGAGATTGATATTACTGTATTTCACAGTAACAGTCTTATTATTCAATATACAGAGTATTGCTGCTTGACTAAGTTCCCGTGGCTGCAGATACCCAGATGGGCACAGGTCAAACACTGCTGACAGTCAGTCCTGATTTGCACAGTCACAACTGAGAGGAGAATTGGGCTGAAGGGTTGCCCAAGGATGTTCCTGAGCTGTAGGAGGCTCGGCTGGGAGCTGTCAGAGGGACGTGTGGTAGTTGTGCTGGATTGCAGAGGTTTCTCTCCTAATGGCAGGTCCGAGTGGCCTTTGTAACAAAGGCTCCTCAGGGGATACAAGCATCCACATGTGCTAAATTGATTGACTTGCCTTAATTTCAGGTGTTCTCATATGGAACTTCTCCCAGCAGTTTTGTTGGCATTATTTTAAAAAACAGCTTTGCAGTTGCAAAAGAGCCGGATTCTGCAGTGCTGGATTTATAGTGCTATAGCCTCTGCAGACTTTTGTTGCCTTGGGCTTAAACCATTTTCATTTAGAGAATTAATGCAAATGTTACTGGCCCAGAGGCATGCCTTGAGAAATCATGAGGGTGGCTTAAAAATCAATTTTTCACACAAAATACATTTGGGATTTTTTTTCTTTCACCTCTGGTTTTTGAAGCAATATTATGCTCTGTGACATGGAATGATGAGAAACCTCTGTTAGTTTCATGAATCTGGATGAGCAAGTTGATACCTTTAAAACCAGAAGAGAGCATGGAACTTTTTCTCTCTGACAGTAACATCGCAGTTATTTGGTTTCTTTAAGCAGTGTATAAAGCTCAGATATTGTTCTGTTTTAATGACAGATGAATGTGCATCAATTCCTATACCAGCTAGAATGAATGGAATTCTTTTTCAAACAGGAAGGGAAGAGCGAACTGCATTGTGTGATAGAGATGTGCTTTGTGAGCTGTCTCTTTCAGGACTGATGGACAGGATCTATATTTGAATCTGATTTCATGTTCTTGATGACTGAAATTGTGTTCCTTCCACCACTGAGAAGAGTAAATACTCCACAGCCTAAACTCACTCCATTCAGGTGCAGAAGGTGACTCTGGTAGATTAATATTTCTGGGGGTTAGAGCCACTGTGCTTTGAAAGTCTGTCTGAAATGGGTCTATCTTGTTATTTATATATAGCTCAAAATACCTTCAGGTATTGGCTCACTCTTAAATGCTGCTAGGTAAAGAAATTGTAAATAAAACTATCAAAAAATAAGTCATTGAAGACAATGTTTAGTTTGCCGCTGATGCATTTGACTTGATATCAATGTGAGTAGAATTGGATAGGTCCTTGTATGTCTCAAACTTGAAATAAAAGCAGAAAAAAACCATCTGTGGTCAAGGGAAACTCCTTTTATTTTCCAGATAGCAGTGTTTCTCTCATGACCCTTTTATCAAATCAGTGAAGAGATGTTACTAGAGGCAGAACAAATGGTTCAGAAGACAAAGAATTCTCCAGTTATTTAATAGGTTTTGCTGGGTCTTTTGCAAATGCTGCAGAATCGCTTCCCTGCTGTTAAGTAGTGCAAAACTCAACCTTTTTTTTTTTTTTTTTTGTAAACAGGCATAGGAAAAAAAAAGGAGAAAAAAGGTTTTACCCTGGGTAAAAAGTGTATTCTGAACATGTGAAATAATTTTTGATTGTATTAAATGATAATGACCTCAAAAACTGAAGAATTAGAAAATTATGTAGATCAGCCTGACCCACCTGCCAGTCATTCTCATTTCATGTTAATGTTCATTTGTAAAGATATTAATGAAAGGAAGCAAATGGCTTAATTTTTTAATTCTTATTATGCAGTCTAATTAAATGAAGGTTTTTCTCTTGTTGGGTGCAGTGGAGGCATGAACTGTACGCACAGTTGAGAACCTCTCAAACACCTCATGCTGAGGGGAAGGAACTACCCTGTTTTGTCTCAAAAATGCTGCTTTAGAAGTGATACGAGCATTGGGACACTGGGCATGCAATGTGACTTCATGGCTGCAGATTCTGTGAACAGGGATAAATCATGTTATCTTTTTGTCTGTTTTCCACTGGATGTGTTTCTTCTCATTTTTCATGTATAATGGTAAACAGTTCTCATGGGCAAACAGATGTCACCTACCATATATATTTTTTTCCTGTCAGGGAGTTGTGCAGAGCCAGAAGGGCCCCCCTGAGCCTCCTTTTCTCCAGGCTGAGCCCCCTCAGCTCCCTCAGCCCCTCCTGGTGCTCCAGCCCCTTCCCCAGCTCCGTTCCCTTCTCTGGACACGCTCCAGCCCCTCCATGTCCATTTCTTGTCCTGAGGTTCCCAGAAGTGCCCCAGGATCTGAGGTGCGGCCCCAGCAGTGCCAGCCCAGGGGACAGTCACTGCCCTGGCCCTGCTGCCACACCATGGCTGGCACAGCCCAGGTGCCATCGGCCCCTTGGCCACCTGTTGATGCAAGGCCATGAGAAACTCAGCTTAACCATGCAGTCCAAAGCCTCTTTACTGCTGGTCAGGATTGCCAAAGTAGCACAGAACAGCTACAGGCATTGCTGAGGCTGGATTGCTCTCTGCATGCAGAGCTGAAATGCGCATTAGTAATGATCATTGTCACTGCTTATATGGGATCACCAGTGCTTTCTGTCAGAAAAAGTGTCTTCTCTTCAACCATTTTGCTGCAGCACTGTAAATCTGTTGCCTGAAAGGGAAAAATCTTGTAACAGTATTAAAATGATAAAATAAAAAGCAGGTCTTTATTGGAAGCTTACAGGTTTCCCCATGGTTATGGGCACACCCTGCATCAGATTTCCACAATTTTTATAAGTTTCACAAATGATGATATCTAACAAGTACTGTCCAATTAGAAGAGCAGTTGGTTAGGTAGTTTTCCCCCAGGTTCTGTCCCATTAGAATAGGTTCAGTGGCTTCTTTGCCCCATTTCTTGTTGTATCTTCTCAGATTCTGGTTGAAAAACAAAATGTCCTTGAAGGTTCCCTTATTGAAAATCAGTCTTTCAGGAATGTTTTAGAAGATTACCTTATTACTCTAAAATCTAAGAGAAAGGGTAGGAAAAATACCAGGATATAACCATGTATTATCAGTCCACAAAACTATGAATATATGAAAAATGTATAAAAAAGCTAAAATCTTTAGGCATCAAACCCACGGTGATATCGGTTGGCTGATCCCCTTTTATACTCCCAAAAAGATCTCTTTCCATTTCTGATTCTGAAGAGCAGCAATGGAAAGGGTTGTGGCTGGCTTAAAACTGCAGTCCAGCTCAGTGAGGGGGGACATGGGTACCTTGAGAAGAATGGTTTTGCTTAGTGCAGCTATAACTCGAGTGGGATTCTGTGTGGGACAAAATGCTTTACTCCTTGACCTTAGACAAGCAATAGCTGACTGGACAGGTTGTGGTTTTTTTAATGTATGACCTGTACCTGCAGCTGTTTCACATTATATTATTGCTGTGCTGCATTCTTGAAACTTGACCACCTAATATGTGCAAATGCACATTTTGTGTAGGCAGGTCTTGCCTAACAATTTTTCTGAAAGGGTTTGAAGCTGAGGCAGAGAATTGCCTTTTGAGTAATGAGACATCTTCTGACATTATTATGTGGGGAGAGGAGTATGTTCACAGCCTGAGATGTACCTCAGTAGTACATACAGGTAGTATGAGATCTACCTCAACACAAGTGCCTAATAGAGGTGCCCTGTTGTTCCCTGATTTCTGATCCTGTACCTCAGTCAGCAGAGCTTGCTGTGAAGCTCTGTATTTACTCACAGACCATAATATGACTGTACAAGAGAACACAGTAATAGAGCTGTCCCAGAAATCAATGGAGCTAGGGGTAACTATGCAGTTCTTTTCGATGCAGTGAAGTCCTTGAGTGTGATTTTAAAACCCAATGACTTGTCATCACGCTAAAGTTCTTTCCTACATTGTTGTCCTTGGTACAGTGTGTGAAAACAAAGGGAAATTAGGCACAGTGGGAGGACTTTCAGCTGGAGATGGTGAGCTCCTGCTGGGGTAATGTATTATGCAATTGAGGCATGTTTCTTGATATAGGTTCTAAGAAGATGGGAGAATGGAACTGCCAGAGGATGCAAGAGGGCCGGCTACAACTGACCTAACAATTTTACTGTACTGGGTTGGCTTTAGACCTGGTCAGCCTTAAATAGATGTGGAAAGGGGGAAAAGAAATGTCATTCTGTCAGAGCAAGCAGTCTTATTGGCTATTTCTATGTTCCTGCATGTAGTATGTTACGTTTTTTTGGTCTAGCCTTATGGATGTTGTGCTCTCTTTAACCATGAGAGCATGTTTGGTTGGTGAGTAGAAACTGGAAGAAAAATTAACCCAAGGATATGGGGCTTTTAAGGGTCTGCTTTTAAAGGTGCCTGTGCTAGTGCAGGGTTGTTAGTGCCCTTGGCCTGCTGTCCATCATTCCTGGTAGAACAACAACGTGCAGAGTATTTTGAGTGGATGCATTCCGATTTGTCCCACACAAAATTTGCTACATGAATTCATGCCAAAAGTAGATATGGCAGATCTAATTTTAAGTAGATTGGGGCAGTTTGTGTGAAGTTACTCCATTAGTGTTGACACCTGGTGCAAGACAGGGTGAGCATCCACAGATACGGACAGCCCAGCTAAAGCTTCAATAGAAGAGTGAAACCATTTTCCCTTTGAATATCTGATACCAAGAGATGTCTGTAACCAGCCAGTAGCAGCTGTCTGTGAAGGACCTGTGACAAAATCCAGGATACCTGGATATGATGAAGTCATGGATGTAAGGACAACCTTGAATACACAAATCAGGACTCTTCAATCAGAAGGCAAAACGAAGGCAAACTTTTGGCCTGTTGATGTTTTTAACAGTAGATCTGTAGACCTGACTCACAGTTCTTAGAGCTGTTAGGATGCTACTTACTCAGCCTTTGCTGCAGAGCGTGTCAGGATGTTGTGGATTATTAACAAGGATAGAAAAGAAAGGCTTTTTGCCCCAGCTGTCCTCAGCAGAAGACTTCTAGAGCCAGATGAGCCTCTCTTCTTCAGGGAATCAATCTCTGTGGGTGTGGGTTTGGCTGTTCCACAGATCTCCCAGAGAACAGGTCCTGGTGTGTTTTATTTACTAGTGTTGCTGCAGTTTCAGGACCCAGCATGCTCCAAAGGAGGTGTTTTGCTCCAGGCTGGTGTTTGGTGTGGGCAATAGTGGCCGCCTGCCTGGCTGTGTGGGTGAGGCTGCCCCAGCTGTCAGTGCCAGGGCCCAGACGCTCTGTGGTTGATGTGCACTTCTCATCCCGTCCTCTGTTGAGTAGTTAGTGTGCTAATGTAAGGGAGAATCACGACTCAGGCCACTTAAAAAAAATAGTACTAATGCATTAGCCAAAAATAGCTCTGCTTTGTAACCAGTTCATTAAAGCAGTGCTTTAGGATCCTGTATTGGACATAATAGCAATAATTCTGTGCATAATATGTGTGTGTAAACAGTTTGGTGACAGCATTTTTAGCAAACAGAAAGTAGGTTTTCCTCCTAAATAGAATGGGGTTTCATAGTGTGCTGTTTATAGCCTCTGGCAAAACATACTCAAAACACAACTCAGAATTAATGGACCCATGTCTGCAGAATTTAGCCCGTTGGTTTTGGTTCAAAAGCTGGTAGCTGCAAGAAGAAAAATAAATGATTATGAAATCTAAAAATCTAATACTGTGCTTACTGAATGTTGCTGGAAGTTGTGTGTTTAACACTTCTTTTAAATCCAGTCTTACTTAAATTGTCCCCTTTACTTTCAGAAGGTTTGAATTCAGGCTTGTTGTGTCCCACAGACTCCCTTGACGGTTACCTATTGACTATGTGGCATTTAGGCCATATAAGAGGGGCATTAGTCTTAAAGGATGAGTAATCAGTCCTTTCTCAAAATTGGGCCCTCTGATAAATATTTAATTGGTCAGTCAAAAGAAATAGTGTGGCAATATAACATCACAATTTCAGTCTTTATTCTGAATCCCCAGTCTCATTTAGGAAAACAGAAGAATTAGAAAATATGGTATCAAGGTATATACATTATTTTTATTTTTAAAATGCTAGTCATTAATGAAAACCCCTATTCGTAAGCCAGGTGGAATTCGAATTTGTAGGAGAACTTCAGCACATAGACCTCAGGAGGAGATACTTTATTGTTTTGGAAGTTTTTTTTTTTTCTTCTAATGGAAAATCTAATTTTCCCTGCAATATTGTAGGGTGAGGATGAATCTGTCATACTGACCTGAAGATTTACACTGCAACTGGCCAAGGAGGAATGAGCTTGCAGGCAATTAGAACAACAGTGTGAGGCTCTGCTGTACAGCACTTACAGACCAGTCTGGCAGCTTTGGCAGCCCTCACTTTTAATGAGCACTTGCATCTACCAATGCTATAAAAAAGTTATGAGTCATAATGGATCTGCTGCACTGGATTAGCCAAAATTTGGTCAAGCTCTGGCAGATCAAACAAAGTACAGATAATTGGGGTTTTAAGATTACTAACAGTAGTATTTCTTTATTTTAATTTTCCATGTGGTTCCATACAAGGAACTAATAAAGGGAATATACCGAGGCCTTTGCATCCTTAGGCTGCAGCTTTGTCCTGTCTTAGCTGATAAGAGAGGAGAAACTGAAAGAAACTACCTTAGGAACCACATAGAGAAGTGAAATTTCACTGGAAATCTTACGGTTTTATATCTGCCACTTCACTTTGAACACATCTATGATACGTGGTGACTTCATAGGAGTGCCAGTGGCCAGAAAGAGTTGAGAGAAGCCAGAGAACATCTGCACTAGAGAACATTTCTCCCTTCCACAGTGACTAAATTTGACATTGAAGACATGTAACACACAGAAGGCAGGAGGAGCAGCTGTGTGTTTCCCAGCCGTGTCTGTCCCCCTGTGCTGCCTGGCTGCTGCTGCAGCAGCTCCCGAGGAGCAGGGGCAGAGTGGCCCTGGTGTGACTCTGCTCCTGCTGCTGAGGCACTGGCCATGGAAAGGGCACCAAGGAGGAGTTCCCAGTCACAGGGACTGCTGGGGTGTGGTGGGATTTGTAATGAGTCCTGGTTCCTGTGCATCATTAAGTAGCCCAGGAAAGCACAGTGCATCCCCACCAGCAGACTCCTGTTATGTAGGGTATAGAAATACAGGCTCACAGATCATTTTAAAAGGTCTCCTAAATGCACCTGCAGATTCTGGCAGGTAGTAGCTTCTCACATCTGTTTCCCACCCCCTCTCTTTCCAGATATTGTGTGATAAACTGGAACACTCTGTTCTCCTGACATGTTTTATTGACATAGCAGAGGAGCTTGTCAGGAAGAGCATTTCTCAGGTGCTTTGCACTGAAGTTCCTCAGATGCAGACTGCCTCCATTTTAGCTGGAATTGGATAAGTGTTCATGAATTCCATGTCTGTTTTGGCAATATGACCTTAGAGGTAGCAGGGTGAGCAGTCTTCCTCCTGAATGAAATGTTGCAGATGGAAGAAGAAAGGGTAGAATTGCTGGGAACTTATTAATGTGGCATTCAGTGCCCCATGTCCAAAGGCTGGCAGTTAATCCTGTTTTTCAGTGATTATCCTATTGTGTTTTTCCTTCTGTACCATCCCAAGTGAGTTGTGCATGTACATGTGCAGGTGTTCAGCAGCACAGGGAGGAAGCAGTGAAGATACTGGAGATGCACAATATCCATTGCCGTGGCAGGGCCAGAAATGTAGGGGCACACTTTCCTCTTCTCTTCTCTTCTCTTCTCTTCTCTTCTCTTCTCTTCTCTTCTCTTCTCTTCTCTTCTCTTCTCTTCTCTTCTCTTCTCTTCTCTTCTCTTCTCTTCTCTTCTCTTCTCTTCTCTTCTCTTCTCTTCTCTTCTCTTCTCTTCTCTTCTCTTCTCTTCTCACTTGCCTCACCTTTTTCTTCTGTCCAACAGGTGTCATAATTTTCCTTTTTTTGGAAAGTCTCTGTGACATTTAAATCTGGCCAGGCTTTGTGATAGACTGGGATTGCTGGCATTATTCACATAATCTCCATTGATATTCTCAGTTTCAGAAATTTACTCTACTTTCCATCCATAAAATGATGGTTCTTGCAAATCTCCACAGAGATCACTAAATCATCTGGGTCAAATGGGTAAGGTATCCCACCTTATTTGGCTTTTCAGCCAGCTGGTGTTCCCAGGGTTGAAGATGTTGCCCTAGCAGCCAGGTCTGGAATTTGGGCTGCCTGTTGCTAGGTTAAGTCATCCTTCCTAAACCAAAAGAATATTTAGCTCTGATACATTTAATTTGAGTGGGTTTTGATCTTAGCAGAGATGTGAGGAGGTCATATCTATCTAATTATACTTATAAAAGCTTTTAGATTTTTTTTCTTTTTAAAACATTAGGCTTGTGATATTTTAATTTGTTCTTTTAAACAGGAAACCAAGTCAATGATAAATTTTTTACCTGGAGCTTTTGGAATTTTTGTGTGTGGTAAATAATAATTGATTAAGGGTGACAAGTAGAAAAAAAATCACAGTTCCCCCAAAAGTTAATTTCCTCGTTTTCATTTGCATTAAGACCCTGAAATTCTGAAGCATAGTAACTGGAGTGCTAATGTGGGAAAAAAAATCAGGCTAAAAAAAAAAATCAGGGAAAAAATACAGTGACTAGCAAAAGAGAAAACTAGCACAGAGATCATGGCTGAGAGAAACTGAGATGAGTGATCCTCCTGCAGGTGTAGGGAGGAGAAATTCCAGCCTACTGGATAGTCCCAGCATTTCTCTTTCAGCGTGTCACTGGTTTTGGTGGAAACTCTTTTAGATGGAGACTTTTGAGCTTCCAAAACCCCCACTTTGGATGGGAAATACGTAATTTCCCACCTCTGCAGTTCTCCATGGATTTGACAGCAATCAAGCCAAGTCTGGGTGCACATTCACAGGTCTCTGGGCATAACCAGGTAAGGGGGTGCTCCCCATGGGGGCTGTGCTTCCTGTCCTGACTTTTTACTTTTCTGGTGGACTTTGTGGAGAGCTGGTGCTGCTCTCCCAAAGGTTCAGTGTGGTTCTGCCTCAACCCTAAAGCCTTTCTGTGTTCAGAGGCACAATAGAGATGGCAGCTTTCTGCCTATGGAGCAGCTGAGCAATGAAAACATAGTTTATTGTGTATCCCCACAGAGTTAATTCTTTTCATTTCATGAAAATAGGGCTGCTGTGACAGCATTTCTCTTTGCAGGTGGAATAGGAAATACTGAAATAAATTATGGAGAACCAGGGTGTTTCCGGTCAGAATAAATATTTAATGAGAACAAGGGTTGCGCTCATTCAGAGTCACAAGGACTGATACTAAAGTACTGTATGAATGTTGATTTGAATGCATAAAATATATGCTTGAACTTAAAAATGCAGAGTGAACAGCCTTGGGGGCAAGTGTGTATTAAGTGCGTGACAACTGTCTCTGTGGGTGATGATAATATAAAAGTGCCTTTTTTTTTTTTTTCATGTCCCAATCCTTTTTAATTTACCCATCAATCAGTAAGTGAACAGTGGAATCTTGGAGTGCTTGCTATCCAAGACTGTTCTTGGAGGTGTGTCTTCTTTCACATTGTATCCAGGCTGTGTTCACTCCAACCATTGGCCTCACTTAACTGTTTCTTTCTCGGATTAAAAAGTAAACAGACATTATTTTTTAATATAATAAAAAATTCTATTAGGGTTTTAGGTCTTGTATTTTGGTGGTGGTTTTTGTTTGGTTTTTTTTTTTTTGGTTTTTTTTTTTTTTTTTTTTTTTTTTTAATTGGAACAACATACATGATTGGTACAAAGGGGCCTGTTTGTGTGTACAGTCTTGTTAGTTAACATGAATTAACTAGTGACTGTTACAAGTGACTTGCAACTCACAAATTATTTTCAAATGGTCATTGATCTCAGAGTTTACAGTTCACCATTCCACAGGCTGGGATGCAGGAGCAGGCTTGGGCTTTGTAACCAGTTCTGGAACCATTACTTGTTCCTTTAGGCAACACGAGAGAGTGGATAAATCCTGGTCTCATTTCCCTTACTGCTCACAGTAAATAATTAATAATGGGTTAAATAATGGGTCTGTCTTTTGCAGTTTCCAGGGTGTCCCACACTCTTGGGATCTTTTCTTCTGAACTGTGGGGTCCCTCCCCTGGCTGATTGTGATCTCTCCCCATTCTGTTCCTCCATCTCACCAAGAGCCTTTCTCTTCATAACCCTCTGTCAAATATCTCTGTTTTGAGGGTTCCCTACCTGCCTGAAGGAAAAGTCATTTTGAATAGTTTCCCTGTCCAAAGCCCTAATTGAAGCACCTATTAATTTTCCAAAGTGCAGTCACTGGCCATGATATCTAATGGGTGCTTTGTAAATGTCCTCAGAGTGGGGAGAGGTGCATAATTGGGGTTTCTAAAGCTTGTGACTGATGTATGGATGTATTTGGGGCTTTATCCACTCCATAACCTGGAGGCATAAATAGGCTCTCAAATCATTGCATAACTGGGACCTTGCCTTCAATTTAGAATAAAGGTCTCTCAGCACAGCCACTAATGCATTTTGTGAACTTGGATGACCTCTGTTCGCCTCATTTTTTAGTTCCTAAAATGGAAATAGTAGTGTTTTGCCAAAGTGACATTTACAGAGGTAAAACCTTTTGTTAAATGCTTTGCAATTCACAGGTTAAGTGATTTGGAAACAGAAGTGTATTTAAATTGTTACTGAAGAAAAAAAATCTCAGGTGTTTTGCATGGAAGATCTACATGCATTTAAAAAACCAAGAGAGCTGACATACTACAATAAAACAGTAGTAATAGACTTAGCTCACAGCAGACTGTTGAGGACAAAAGATGCCATTATTTCTCTGTTTAGGTCTCCCTTCATATGGCTGTGTTTAGATAAGAACTGTAATACAATCTGTTCTCTCTCATTGTTTGGTTTGTGCAGGCACAGGCTTGCTGCAGGAAGTGGTGTATCTAGTGAGTCAGGGAGCTGATCCAGATGAGATTGGACTAATGAATATAGATGAGCAGCTTCCAGTCCTAGAGTACCCTCAGCCCGGTCTGGACATCATCAAGGTACAATTTATTGCAAAGAAAGTCTTCAGCATTTGGGTGTCTTTTTCCTCAGTTCCATGTTTATCACTTCATTTCACCCTGTGTCCTTCTCGTCGCTGGACTTGTTTAGAATGTTGCAATGATTCAAAGTGCTAATAGGTCATTTTAAATTGCTTTTAATAAGCTTCATTGTGTTCTGTTTAATACTTTAAATGTGTCTACATGTCCTAAATATCTTGGCAGTGGGAGTCAAAGTTCCAGGCCTCTCCTGCTTATGTAAACAGGAGCTGGCCAAATGAGGCAAATTTGCTTTGATTCCTTCCCTGAATTTGTGAAAGAGTAACTAGAAATGCAGCTATCCATGCATCTGTATTCCCATTGCTCTGACTTTACACATCTCAGTCTTTAGATCCACAGATCCTGGCTCTCTACAGACACTGTAGGGTGTAGTTTGAAGGGTCTGGAATATCCTGCATGAAATTCCACAGTATCAAGAATCCCTTGAAGTCCAGCTGTATGGCAAATAAGTGTGATCTTGTCCTTGCTGCAGCACTTCTGACAGAGGCACGTCTTGGAATTATTAGGATAACTATACCGGGCCATCCTGTAACAGCTGCAGTGCTGCTTGGACTGAGCAAGCTGAGGCTGGCAGGGATAGAATTAAGCTGCTTGTGGTCAATGACAACGGCATGCTTCAGCCTGCTTTAGGCTGAGAATATTTAGAGGTCAGAGATTGCTCTTCTTTTTCATCTGTGATGCCTAATCCAGCAAGGCTTCAGTGCTACCCTGCTGCAGAAAAGTGGTGGCAATAGTAAGAGGTTTAGTTTGAGATTACACATTCTTATCTATGTGCTAGCAGCTTGATTCAATATGGATTTATTCCATTTTTAATAGCAGACCATGATTTCTGTCATGAGACAATTTTGTATCAAATTACAGAAAAAATATTGTTTGAAAGATGTTCACACATTCAGATTTGGGCCTAATTCTGAGGATAAAATAAAATGCAAGGGTAAAATTTGGAAGAAGTCAGGGGTCATGTTTTCAGAACTTCTAGTATTTTTCAGGGATTTTTAGTGGGGGCATCACTGAAAATAAAGTGAGTTTGACATTGAGAATCTTCAATGGTTATATCTCTTTCTGAGAAGGTCCTGCAAATGGATATGCTTTGAAACAAAAGGGATAAAACCCCAATATGACAAAACCCCCAACACATTATCCAGCCTTTTGGTATTTAAGAACCAGATGTAATTCTCTGACCTGATTTTGAGTCGCAAACTCATGTTAATTTTAGGAAGTGAATTTGTGAATGGAAGTCAGTGTAGTAGAGGGCCTCAAGTGTGCCAGCTCAGGCCAGTTCACGATGTTCCCTGAAGCAGTGGTCAATGGGAAACAATTCTCCCTGCTTTATTTTAGGAGCTGACGTCCCCTCGCCTCATCAAAAGCCACCTGCCCTATCGGTTTTTGCCTTCGGACCTCCACAACGGAAACTCAAAGGTGAAAATGAGCTTGTGTTTGTCTTAACTCTGCTGGCAGCAGTTGTGTCAGTGCTTTGGGATGAGGAAAAAGCTTTCAACAAGATGATTTTCCCCCCATCACAGGTAATATACATGGCTCGAAATCCCAAAGACCTGGTGGTGTCTTATTACCAGTTCCACCGCTCCCTAAGGACCATGAGCTACAGAGGAACGTTTCAGGAGTTCTGCAGAAGGTTTATGAATGACAAGTGTAAGGAGCTGTTCTCTCTGCACACATTTATTTTCATCTCTGCGTTCCTTCTGCAAGTACAGAAGTGAACTGGATAAAGGTGCATTTGTTTTGCATATACAGCAAGGAGGTTGCTACGGATAGCTCTGTGGGGATTGAGATTTGTCCATGCAAACTATGAGCTGGGCTTTTTGTAAATATTTGCCTTACAGTGTTTGACCCCCTGGGTTCAGCACTTTGCCACCAAAACCAGAGCAAAACTCTGGTGTACTCTTCTGAAATTCAGTTTTCAGGCTGCCAGGTACCTCCTAAAAAGGGGTGAATACTCTCAGCATCATTTGATTTCGGTTATGCCTCACTATCAGCTACTTCTCAGGAGTGTTTCTGGTCCTCAGGTTTGGGGTTATTTTCCTGGTAATTCCCTTAATATTTAAATTTCAGCCAAAAATTCAAGGCTCATACCTTGGAAATTAATACAAAATTCTCTAGTTTGCATGGGCCTTATCTCGGCCTGCACCAGTGAGCTCGAGTGAGACTTCATGAGCAGTCTGCTGCTGCCTGAAAAATGCAGCTCTGTGAGGAGAATAATAACCAAGGGACTGCCACACTCTAGCTAAGGAAGAGAAAAAAGTCCTGCTGCCTTTTATTTCTCTGCAATATCTCCTCTGATACCTTAATGTGACACTGAGAATTCACCAGGTACCTTGAGCTCTGAGAGCAGGACCTCCTCTAGATCCAGAGCAGCAAACCTGGAATTTAGGGGAGCTGATGCTGAAGGAGCTGTGTAATACCAAAGGGAAGAAAAAAGTAAAACCTACCAATGGGAGGTGATTTAGCAGGCCTAAAAACCCCTTAGCTGCTCCTTATCCTGCAAGCTTGAGCAGGATTAATGCTCTCCTCCCACTCCAGCCCACCTTCAGTTTTCCATTTGCATTCCCTGGGAATGCAATGTTTGCCTGTAGCTTCTGATCAGGAACTTCAAGACCAGAGACATAAGAAAGACATGTTAGAAGGTCTTCTAAGATAGAAAGGTTGGATGCACTTTTCCATGGAAGTATCCCAAGAGTTATTTGTCTCTTTATCTTGTAGCAGCCACCTGACTTTATCACGACCTCCCAGAGCCAATAAAACATCACAACATGTTCCATGGCCATAACTGTACAAATGGGAGGTTTGTAATGCACAGGAAATTTAGTCACTGGTAGCAGAGAAAAATGTAGAATGCATTTCTCGAGGGGTTGCCTTGTAATACTGGCAACAAAAGAGATTCTTGAGGTTGTAAATACCAAGCACCAGTGGCTGAACCTCTGGTAGAGACACATAAATTGACTGAAATCAGTGCAAATGTGGACTTAATCAGAGAACTGGAAAACAAATGAGTAAAGTTTTGGGGGGAGGGTTAGGTCTCCCATTACATGGGTCAAAATAAGACGCTGCTCTCCTGGGGCTATGAACCACTCCAGTTATTTCTTTTTTTTTATTTATTTCTGAAAACAGCTTAATAACCATAGTGTTCATTTTCCTCATGCCAATCATAATGTTTTTGCAGTAGGGTATGGTTCCTGGTTTGAACATGTGCAAGAGTTTTGGGAACACCACATGGATGCCAATGTACTTTTTCTCAAGTATGAAGATATGCATAAGGTAGGTTAGATGTAGCAAAATGGTGTTTTTATCACATTTAGTATCCTAGTTTTTAATACATAAAGCACAAAATTACATTCTTATGTCCATATTTGGGATCCCTAATGCCTGATACAATTTTTAAAGCACTGGCTTTAAAAATTCAGTAGTTTCTATGGACTTTAGGCATTTTCATATCCATATTAATTTACTGGGGAATCTGCCTGCATGTATAGGCACTGAACCACTTGCAGGGAAGGCAGTGATGTGAAACTGTTCAGTACTTGCTACACTCAGCCCTGGGCATTCTTTTAAAATAAATGTCTTGCTCTATGTGCCGTATCAATGAGGGAAAAAATATATAATCACTGTTTTGTCCTCTGTATTTGGCATTTATTGGAATTATTTAGTTGTTCTTACTGATTTCTGTGAACCAAATCTGAAAACAATGAAGGTATGATCATGCAGCATAAGGTAGATATAATTATTGAGTCCTTACAGTATGCTGGCTAATAAACCCACTTAAATCAGAAATCTAGTGGAAATACTATGTATTTCTTGTTGCAGTAGTATGTTTTTGACAGCTAATGAAAATACTTCAGAATGTTTATTTGACTGGACAGCTAATGCAAACATAGGCAAAACCCAGGTGCTGTTTCTAAATCTGTAAGAAGAAGTCAGGACAAGACTCAGTAAAGCTGGGTAAATTAAAATTCCAGCTTTACTGAGCCTTCTGATGGAGTGGGATTCTAAAAAAAGGTGTAATACAATCAGAGTAAATAAAGTTTAGTCAAAATAATTTCAATTCCATGGTTTTGAATAACTAATGGATTCCTAGCTGTGCTCACCAGATGGTGGCATCACAGCATCCTTCTGCTTCCTGGTAAATATTACTATTTTGTCCTTTCAACTCATACTGAGGAACCCTGGAACTCTGGAGATGTAAATTAATGGTTATTCTCAGAGGCCACCTCCCCAGATCCTTCCCATCTACATGAATGCAGTCCCAGAAGCTGACAAAGGAAGAAGGGCTCTCCTAACATTTTTAGTAATTTATTTGACTAAGGTCAAAATCAAAGTAACTTTTAAATCCTCTGAAATGCACTGGTATTCCAAAGGGATCAGGGTGGGGTGTTCCCTGAAGTGGGAAGCATCACAATTGCTTTTCAGTTGTTCCCTGTTCCAACATCTGAAGGTTACATGACCATGCTTTCTGCCAGCCTGTCTTACTCTAATTGTTCAGAATGTGTTTCTTTTCAGCAAATTGGAAGGTGGCAAAACTTCAATGCAGTGGTGTTTCTGCAACTTCTGCACTTGTATTTTTCACACTCACCAGGGTATAACTTACTTTGCAATATTTAAACTCATTAAAAATGTGATTTTAATTATTGTGAAATAACCAGGTTTTAAATGGTCTCTTGCAGGACCTAGCGACAATGGTTGAGCAGCTGGTGAGGTTCTTAGGAGTTTCTTATGACAAAGCACAGCTGGAATCCATGGTGGAACACTGCCATCAACTCATTGATCAGTGCTGTAATGCAGAGGCTCTTCCTGTTGGCAGGGGTATGTTTAAAACCCACAGCAAAACTCTCCTTGGAGAAGTTGGCAGTAACTCCCAGGGTGTGTTAGATGTTGGCAAAATATTGCCATGTAAAGGATGGGAGGGAGCTGATTGTTGGTGCAATTGAGGGGCTGGGCTGTTTTGAAATCAGGTTAGGTAGAAGTGACTGAAAAGGATGGAAGAATCCAAGATGAACAGTGTAATGTCAAACCACTCCATCAGAGAGTTTGTCTCACTTTGATGGATTCAGCTCCTTGTGCTGAGAGCTCTGCTCTGCTCCTTCTGACCTCTGGCATGCCAGAGCCCACACCTTCTTACACAGTTTGTCCTGGCCTGAGCCCTAGGGTTTAATTAGATCAGTATTTTCAAGAATAGTAGATATTTCTTATTTGGAAGGCATAAAATTACAAGGAACCACAGTGTCCCTTATAAGCTTTTTATTTTCATTTCTTACCTCAGCTGTTTAAAATGTGTTTATCTTCCAGATGTTTATTCTGGTGAGATTCTTTCTCTAAGAACCTGAAGGTGCCATGTGATCTTTTAATACATCTGTCCTTTGATAAGAAATCAAGTCCTTTCAGTTGCCTTTGAAAAACATAAGAGTGAACTTAGGCTCCCTCAGATTATTTTCTGTGGTCTGCTCTACATCACTTTTAAAAATGAGGCAACCAAGTCAAGATGGTCAGTTCATATGTTACCCCTTATATGCCTTACCCTAACCTAAAATCACTTCATACACTAATTTAATCCACTTCTACTTGGACCTTTCCCTTGTTTTCCACCCATAGCAGTGGTAGCACTTTATGATACAGCATCACACATGAAGCACATGTTTATCATCACCACAAAGTTTCTCAGAGGAAGCAATTTGAAGGTTATTGTCCCTTACTCAGGGGTTATGACAGGAATACCTTGGTCGTCTTCTGTGTATAGAAGCCCTTTCCATACTACCACTTTCAGCCAGCCTTCCTGTGATCTGCAAATTATACCAGCTGCAATTTTTATTTTTATTTTCAAATCTCTGATGAAAATGCCAAATATTACCAGCTCCTCTTGACTACTTATTCTGTGTTAGCTGGTTATTTATTCAATTATCACACATTTGGTTGGGACATCCCCAAGTCCTTGGATAAGGTGCTCATGTGGATGCAAGGCTTTGCAAACAGCAGGGTTGTGTTCTACTTGTTGGCCCACATGTAGCCTCTTATTTTTACTGTCTACATATGTTTCAGAAAAAGGCCCTCATGTTGTAATAGAGAAAGAAGGGAGCTGC
Organism: Zonotrichia leucophrys gambelii; assembly: GCF_028769735.1. Lineage (NCBI taxonomy): Eukaryota > Metazoa > Chordata > Aves > Passeriformes > Passerellidae > Zonotrichia > Zonotrichia leucophrys. Next base: position 16,523,234 of record NC_088170.1, on the reverse strand, counting down.
AGCACTTAATGTGATGCTTCGTCATTTGTTCACTGTGTGCTTTTTAGTATAAATATCCTTATTTTGAATTTCTTTTCTTTGCTGTCTTTGGCTTTTACAATATTTTGTTACTCCAGAATGTAGCTTCATTAGCAGTGCTTTGTTCTTTCTCTGTTCGTTTCTGTGACAAAGAATGGTGGCAATGACATGAAAGCTGACTGTAATTTGTTTCAAATATTTTAATTTGTCATTAGTTACATTTAATTTATTATTTTGCTTTATTTTAGTTCTTCATATTTTTTTTCTTTTAGCTCATTGATCTTTACTCTGAAGATAACCCTGAACTGCTGTGAAAGCAGAACAATGATTAGATATGTTACTTGTATTTGACTCTTATCACATCATAATTTACGCAGTTGCATGATTCAAATCATAAACCAGGTGGGTGACTTTTTGACAAGCTATCAATTGATATGGTAAAAAAAGAAAAGAATTATTAAAAACAATCCACTGTGTATGTATGTCATTTGTAGAACTTGTCATTTGTCCATACATGTTTTTAGGGAGACTCAGAAATTAAAGGATTTTTTTTTTGCCAAGCAGAGGAAGAAAATACTTTATTATCATTATTGAATGGGAAATACAGGGTTTTGTGTTTCATGCTGTACTTTTTGCTGTTATAGTTGCCAGAGCAAGATTTAAGTTAGCATCAGGTATTTATGATTGTGTTTTCTTAATTTATTCTTTTAAAAATATGTGAGAAGTTTGTTGAAAACTATAAATGGCATTTTCAGTGTCAGGTTATTCTGGTCTTTGGATCCTGAAAAGAAATCAGGACCCTTTCATACCTTCAGGATTTATACAAAAGCCCTGCTTTCATAAAATGGCCCTTGCCACACGTGTATACTGTCAGATTAATAAGTAATATGTAGATGTTTCAGACAGTTTTGTCTTTGGTCTCAATTATATAGTTTCTGCATAAAAGCAATGGTAATTGAATTAAATGGGTATTCTTCTTATGCATCAAATGCATAATTAAGCTCCCTGCATGTAGCTTTGTCCTTGCTGTTATGATGAAACTCTGGTAGCACAGTCCCAATTCTCCTTTCATTTATTCCAGTTGAACAAGTCTGGATTTTGTCTTTATCTCCAGCATAAATGAGAAGAGAATTGGGCTTCTCGATCTGGTTATTCCATGGAGCTTTTTCAGCCACAAGTAACCCTGGCTGACTTTGAGTTAAATATATTTTGGGCTGCACTGAAACAGTTGTTAGGGGGGCTCCTGCCTTTGGCTGGTAGGTTCAGCAGGGTCACCAGGTTATGTTATGTCATTGGTTGGGTTCCATAGGTTAATTCATATGAGGAAGGTGCTCAGTGTCGATATTGGGTCCCCCAAAAGCTGTTCCTCCTGTTCAAAATTAAAGTGTCAGTGGCTCAACTTGAGTACATGGCACTTGTTCTCTTTCATAGATAGAAATTTGTATTTAACAAACAAATATCTCCATGTTGAGAAATGGAAATTCATCTGTTAGACATCTCTAGACACAAAATAATAGAAATTAGTAATGAAACTATTATACTCCAATAGTCAGTTTTATACCCCACATTCTCTGTGCCTTTTGGATAGTTCTCTAAGCAGTAGGTGCATGAGGCATGGTGATTTTGTAATGTGTTCTGAGCTGTTGGAATTCTTAAACAGCCATAGCTTGCACTGAAAGAAGAAATCCGCATTTAAGTGAGCACCCAACCCGAAATCTCTGTTCATTTCTGATTAAGGCCAGAGTAATGTCTCAGAGAAATATGAATTCTTCCTGTGTGACACTGGGCTGGTGCAGCTGAAGATGTGTTTTATTTGAAGGCTTTGCAAGCGTAGTGCCAGAATAACTGGGTGAGACAATGAACAGCTTTAGGTCTCATTGAGCTTTCAGAGAAAGCCCAGACTGATCAGAATCTCACAGCTGGTACTTGGTGCCCAGCACAATTAGACTGTAGGTATTTGGTGTCCTGTTACATCCACTCTCTGACCTGTATTCTTTCTCTGTGTTTCAGGACGAGTTGGGCTATGGAAAGACATCTTCACTGTTTCAATGAATGAGAAATTTGATTTAGTTTATAAACAGAAGATGGGAAAATGTGACCTCACATTCGATTTTTATTTATAAAAAATGCATGCATATGATATCCAGATATAGCTAGAAGTGCTTTATGCATTCATTTATTACCTGCTGGACAAACTACTGTAGCTATTATGTGTAATAAGATTTAAAGAAAGAAAAACAATCTAAGTAAACCATATCAGATGCAATTATCTTTGATCCTGAACAGCTGTTTATCTTCTAGTATTTAAGTCCTTTGTCCACATGCAAGAACTTCTCAGACAATACTAGAACATTCAGCTGTTATGGAATGTATTATATAGGTATAAGGTATGTATAATATATGCAACTAGAATGTACACTTTTTCAGCCCCACATTGGTTATTTAATGTGTTTTATAAAAGCTTGTCACTAGAACCGAAATGAACATCCGTAAACCAAATAAAAATTTATTTCTGAGGGAAACAAGTAACAGGCCAAAACAGTATGCTAGAATGATCTCAGGGGTTAATTGTCACATTTATTTTTATAGCAGGTATAGCCAAGTATAAATAAATCCCATTCCAAAATAGGAACTAATCCAAGTGGGGTTCACATTAGGTTCTGCACACCCTTATCTGTGTGATTTGAGCAGGTTCTGTGCACTGGCACACTCTCGGAGACAGGGCTTGTTCTGATTTACAGCTGTGATTGTCAGCCTGATCCCAAATCCCAGCCATGCCTTTATGGACACAGCTCAGAGCTGACTTCTTGATGGAGGCAGTTCAGCTCCATGCCCAGGGACAGCGGATCGAAGATTCTTAAGCCCTTAGCTCTAGGTCACTCCCTCGAAATGGGGCTTAAAAGCCAGGAATCTGGTGCAGGGACTTTCCTGAAAAATCAGTCTCCAACCCATGTCACTTTGCTGTGTGAATTTCTCCCTTTAAGGGCAGCCCCAAAAGTTAAGGTGCTGAAAAAGCTCCAGTTCCACTAAAAGTTGAGGGCACTTAGCACTGCTTATGGGTTGTTCTCCTGGACTCCACCAGACCTAAGGGGGAGATCTGTGCCAGTGTAAAGCAGGCAAAGGGAACTGCAGCATCCGAGGACGAGAGTTGATGGATATGCCAGCAGGTGGGAGTATTGCACAAATATCCATGCACAATACGTTCCAGGAATTGTTAGCCATGAATGATCTGGATTATAATCAGGATTCAAGTTTATTTCTCTTATCTTTTTTTGGTCTCTACACAAACAGCCTGAAGGAGGCTACTATCACTACAGATCTCTCCCAAATTATTTTATTGTTCCATGATGTAATGTCATCTATGCTTTTTAGGTTCTCAGCTGCAGGAGGCCCATTTTTTGCTAGTCAAATGTTCAGGCTCACCAAAAACTATGAGGAAGGACTAGTTTTTAGTGTTTCAGTTCTGTTGGGAAACTGTCAGTTCAGCACTGGCAAGTGGTATAGCATGATGTGGCTTGACAGCACTTTTCCTTGTATATTTGTGAGTGAAAATGCTTTCAGTGAAATTTTATTTCTATTTTTATATTTTTAGTACTGTATGAATATTAAGCACTACACATTATACTTCTGTGCTTGCTTGCTTACTGAATAAAAGATGTGTTCTGTGCATTGTGGCTGCTCATTTTCTAGACCTCCCACTCAGGCCAGGTGGTCTTTGCAGACAAACTACAACAAACTGCAGGAACATGGGAGAAGAAGAATTTCCTCTTGCTACAGAGAAAGACAAAATTCCCCCACAGTTTCTGCAGATTATAGTCAGAGGAAAATTTCATTAGCACAAAAAATCTACTTAAATCACTTAATCCCGAGGATGTATGAACAATACAACCTAACATTTCTGAAGGCACCAGGGAATCCTGCTCTGGTTCTCAGAGCTGCTTTCCTTTGCTGCAGCTGATGCCGAAAAGTCAGGAATGTCCCACAAACACATTTCTAACAGCCAGGTCCATCCACATGCCATTGCCTGTGCAGAGGGCCACCAGCTGCCAGGCCACGTCACCTGTGCTGAAATTCTGCCTTGAGATCTCTGGTACTTTAAAGCATTTGAGCTTTTCTATCAAAATCCAGGGACGGTAAACTGCTTCCTTGAACTTTCAGGACTCAGCCCAATGTTACCAAGACTCTGCACAAACACAGACACCCCTTGGCCCAAATTGTCTGTGGAGAGAATGCCTCATTGCTACCAAAGCAGTGCAAAAGAAGAACAAAAATACCAGAAAACCAAGAGAGTTTCTTTTTTTTCTCCTCTCAGCATTCCACTTAGGTGAACTGCTTCTGCTGAGGGGACTGCTGCAAAGTTTGTGCCCTGTCCAGATTTCTCAGAGTCCTGAAGGTTCAAGTGTTTATTGCTTTGAAGTTGGCCAGGACAGAGGAAAGACAAGAAAGCTGAGGAACAACCAGTAAAGGTTCTCAGCACTTTTTTATAAGCCTTACAACATGGCATCAGTAGTCCTGGCAATAATTATAAAGATGCATAGGCTTGAGTCATCATTATAATAAACCATCCAGTCTTGCCTGGGCTATAAATAACACCACTTAGTAGCTACCAGCAAAGGTTTAAGGAGAGGATTAAGGAACTGCTTCTGTTGCTTCAGTCAAAAAATAAAAAGGTTAAACAGAAAATCAACTGAATCAAATAATATTAAAAAATACCAAACCCAGTGAGCACACCTGTGGGAAGGGCACAGTACAGAAATGATGATGTATAATCTCACTACATAATCCATTTGATTTCTTTGCTGCAGGATCTGCAGACTGGTGTCCTCTAGTTTTTGAATCATAAAACATGTGCAGATGAGTATTTTCTGCTACCTGTCACAGTGTGTGTCATGCAGAATGGAAATGCAACTAATAATCAGCTTCATTCTGGCAATGGAGAGAGGATCAGCAAAAATAAGCATTTTAAAAGAATATAACATAACCTGAATTTCAGCTTAATGAGGTTCAGACCTCGAGTGCCAAGACTCCAGTACCAACTGCTGGTTTAGCTTCAGAAAGTGGCAAGGAAATCAAGAAAACTGGTGCCACTGATCTCTGGTCTATCAGCTTAAAAACTGCTCCTCTAAAGGTGGGAGAGTGATGGCAAATTCTAGAGGCAGACTGGAACAAATCTCCCTTACAGCTCTCAGGCTTGAATCACACTTGGGTGCATGTAACATCCAATGTCCTTCTGACAGCATCTGAGCTGTGTGGTCTTAAAAAATGAATGTAAGAAAAGTTTACAAAAATGCAGGGAAAGTCTGTGTGCTTTAGAGCCCTGACTTGACAGAATAACTATTAGCAGCTAAGGACTCCTTAGCATAAGTTGGTGTTAAAAAGGGTGAAGAGCTAATGCAGGAACATTAGGTTCTTTTGGTGAGCTGTACCATGCCAGCACAATTTTTCTGGATTTTGCTACTTCATCCACAGGCAAAATTGTAAAGCCATGCAACAACTTTTGCTGGAGTTCTCTGTGTGCACAGATGATAAGCCCTGGCAGTGCAAGCTAGAGTAGTTTGAGAAGCTGCCACCTCCAGCTGTCCATGCTGCCTCTCTGCCAGGAATGGCCACCACGGAGGAGAGACAGCAGCAGTGAATGTGTGCTGGTTCCTCAGCTGCTGGGATTTACAGGCTGAAGGTAACTGGAACTGACGTGGATGGTGCTGGCAGATAATGGGCTGTGCCAAGAGCCAAAGCACGTCCCCAGGTGCTGCCCCGGCTTGGAGGTGTCCTCCCAGGTCCTTGTCTGAGCTCCTCTGCACCAGCCCTGCCGTTGGCCAGAGGTCTCTGCCTAGGAGCAGCCTGCTTCACACCCAGGCTGAGTCTCACCTGCAAATACTGTCTGTGAAGCCAGCACCGTGTCCTTGAGCAAGAAGGAGAGACAGATCCCCTCTGCCACATGGCGTGTGGAACTGAAACCTGCTTTTGGGAGGCATGCTGTTTTGTAGGAGGGAGTGCTGCAATGTGTGACAGCACACAAGATGAAGGAAGAAAGGCAACTGTAATGACTGCTCAGACTGATCCCAGTCACAGGCACTAATGTGCCGACTGGCTTGATGTGTGTGGTACGAGTGATATTCAAAGTAACTGCCACGCAGACATTCAATCCACTGTCACCATCTCTGTCACATACTCAGCTTTTGCCAGCACTGAACATAAGATGACAATTTAATCCTCGCAGCTGGTGTTACAGTGTGTTAAGACTGCAGCCCTTGCAGGCCTTACATCTGCTTCCTTTTGGCTTTGGAGGAGAGTCACCCATTAAATGTGGGAGAGTTCTAAGGACTCAGAAAAAGCGAACCAATTGGCACAAAACAAGAACTAAGGAAAATGTTTAGATTTCAAGCTCCATTGGGAAAACCGCTCTTTTGTTTCAAAAGGAAAAAAACCCACAACATTATTTTTCCCAGGTACCAGTCTTGTTTTCCTCTGCACCTTATTCTGCACCCCCCTCCCCCCAAAGGCAGTTCTAACCCTACAAAAAGAGATAACCCTGGAAATGCTGCCCGAGACTTTCAGTAGCTGGGATTGCTACCATTTCATAGATGGTAGGATTTAAACTCACAAAGAAAGACCCACAGTGGCTCTCCAGTTTCAGGTTTTTAACCACCCTGCTTCAGCTGTCCATGCTGAGGGGTTGGTCTCTCTTAGCAGCCAGACCCTTTCAGACACATTCCTTGTTCCCTCCTCAGTAAATATCAGAGAGATTAGAGGCTAAAATAGTTTTGATTTGTTTTTAGTATTAAAGATCTGTATAAGCCTGTGTACTCTAAACAGGATGAAAAAGGAATATAAACAAAAATATGGCCTGGGTCAATTCAAGTTGTAAACATTTAGGTTTTAACCACACAAGTATGGATCATTTGGTCACTCTTTTACTGAGTAATCTGCAGCAATTTACATGAAGTCTTTGAAATAAAGAAATAATTTCAAAACTATTATTTTATTCTAGCAGTAACTATGTTGCTATGTACAGCCATTACATTTCTGTGATCCTACACCCTCTGCTCAAGTTATTGTCTCTAAATGAGAACTATCACTGAATTCAAAGGGACTACATTGAAGGTAGGCTACATACACCAATATTTGGGGGAAACAAAGTTTTAATGCACCATGTAGGGCATTAATCTGTATCAAGAACTACTGAAATACTGAATCTGTTAGTGGATGATGGAAAACAGCATTATCATTTGGTTGCTGATGCAGGGCCAGTGTGTCTGGATCCTGCAAGGTGCTGTATTTGTTTTCCAGAATGTGGCTACAGTATAGTATTTATACAGTATAGTATAATATAGCCACATTTTCAAGTAAGCTCCCTCAACCTATTAAAAAAATATACTAAAGCTGAGGGACAGACATAGAATAAGACCTTTTTAGTATTTTTCCATGTTGTACTGCAGTGATTTAAGTAGTCCTTTAGAATGTCCAGGAGGTCATCCCTAACTGCCCCCAATGAAGAGGAATCTGCTTTATGTGTAGTTTAATCCACAGCTCTGCTTGACAGGAGTTCTTTCAGCTGAAGTACCTGAAAAAGAGATGTTTTATAGCTGGGACCTTTATAGGCCAGTAGTCTGTCCCTGCAGCCCAGCATGTCCTGATAATCAGAATGAGCTGCTGCACAGCAAGGAAGGGGGGCCAGAGGCAGCAGGGCAGGCCAGGGAGCAGCCTGTGTGCTACTGAACATCCTTACATGATGTGTTGCAGGTTGGCTTTCACTTTGCGAGTATTTCTGCCTTTGGGACACAAAATTACTTAGTCATTAAGGAATTTTGGAGGTGTCCTCCCAGGTCCTACAAACACATAATGTACAAAATTACACATAAACACACATAAAACACAAAATTCTCTTTTTCTCTAAAATGAATAGCACCTCCTCTAGGTGATTTCAGTCTGCTGCATTACTGGGCAGCTCTCTTGGGAGTTGTTTGTCCAAGCAAATGGCATGTGCTGGAATCCAGAAAACTGTCACACAGGGACAGACGACAGGTGAGAGAGAACATGGTATCTGTGGGATTGCTCATTCTTTATAGAGAGTGCTGTCATGTTTATTTGCTTCCATTTTGTATGTTCCATAAAGCAAGTGCTGCTGCTGTTTTCCCTGCATTGTATGAAGTAAGGAGGAAAGTTCTTTGGTCCTCCTCTGAGTAGGGCAAAGGCTGGCTGTAAGTAGCTGATACTTCTAGAATTATCCTTTTCCTCTCAAGCCATGGAAACAGGGAAAAGTAGCAACTGCAGACTGAGAACACATTGATTAAGGATTTCATAACTGGAGTTCGCAAGGTGCCAAAAGGAAGGCAGCGAGGAGGCAACATCTATACTGTGGATAGTCTGATTTACACGTCAGGATTTTTCCTCTGGCTGGTGAACACTGGCAAAGATGCTGCCTGCTTCCAATACACAGCTCCTGGAAGAGTTTGGAGGAGGGAATCATTTTGCAGGAAACTCCTGCTTCACCCAGTACTTGGATTTCAGGAAAGCCGCGCTGAGAGAGAGAAAGGAGTGAGAGGAAAGAAACAGTGTGAAAACCACCCTGCAGATCCCAAAGTTGCAGAGGAGGGGGAGAAGGTGGTGGTGGTGCCCTGGATTGAAGCAGTGATTCCCCTGCAGACCCCTGGGGAAGCAGGGAATTCACTGCAGCCATGGAGAGGACTGTGCTGGGGCTGACACTACTCTGGAGCCACATTTTGCTAAGCTTCAGGTAGCCATGGCCTGAAGAAAGCTGCTCTGTGCTGGAGAAGATTCCTGACAGGAGCTGTGGCCCTTGGAGAGGAGCCCATGAAGGAGTTCTCTGTGAAGCACTCTAGCCAGTGGGAAGGACACACACTGGAGCAGGGGAAAAGTGTGAGGGGGAAGGAGTGGCAGAGAGGCCTTCTGTTGTTATCTTATTGTTATTATCATATTTCTAGAGTCCCATACTGTTATTGTTATATTCTTAAAGTCCATACCTTCCAGCTAGTTTTCTACCATGCCACTCTTCTCTGCTGTGCAGTTCCTCATGGCTTCACAGAGCCTCCTCCAGGACTCTTGGCCCACCCCCCTTTTATCCCAGCTATCTTCACGAGCTACAGCTGCTGCCCAACTAAGGACTTCACAGCTGTAGCTCATTTGGAATAGCTAGGACCCACTTATCCAATACATAGGACTCTCACTACAGCCTTCTACATTTATGTCTAAGCTGACCAGAAATACAACATTTGCAAGATTCATCCATCTTGTAGCTATGGTGAAACATGGCTCGGCTGTGGAACTATGCATGCAGGCACTTGGGAAGCTCCTTCCTATCAATTAAATTATTGAAATGAGAGCCAAATCTCTTAGTGGCTATAAATGCTGTAATTCTTCTTAAGATAGGAAAGCAAGCAGAGCTGTTCTGATTTATGATAACTGAGGATCTTGCTCTCACACGAGTAAGAATGTACTTAAAAATATAAGCAGTGGGTCTGATTTATGACTTTTTATGCACTGCTGTGAATTCCAAGTAACACATAAATCAGGAGTTATTCAGTGCAGGTAAGTTATTCTTGATTCATGTACTGATATTTTGCAGGTATAAAGGCAATGCAAGTGAGAGAGAACCAGGCTCAGTATTTGATGAAACTTGAAATCTGTTTGCTCTGTATCAGTAACTTTGACTTCTTATGGATCACATGCTGTTTCTGAAGGGTCTTTGAGAAAGGCAGGCTTAGACCTGATGCACATATACTCCAACCAGAGAATGTTTTAGAGTCCAGAAAAATGCCAGCTGACTTCACAGGAGTGTTTCAGAGCTTCATCCTGATTTTCAGGAGTCAAAGAAATCTTCGCTAATGACTTCAGCAGCATTAGGACATGCTACTAGCTACCATATTCCTGTTGTAGTCTAGTTATTGAGCCACAGAGCTGCTGCTGCATCTGCTTTTTGGATAGTCTTTTTGCTAACAAATAGATTAAAATATGATGCAGTAAAAGGAACTGAGTAGTATTGAAAGGTCTCTGAATTTCCCTGGGCTGCTACAAGTATCTGAGGAGGCAACAGCAGAACCATCATGTGTGTGTTTATCTGAAACATCTTTGTTGTCTGAAACATGGGTTACTGACCATATTTATGATGGGTTAGGTCTTGCAGGAAGAACTGGTTCATTGGTGTTCTTGGTCTCTAAGAAATGGACCCTCCCTGTTCATGGTTTCTAAGGAGCCAAACCTGCACAGGTCCCAGGGCCAGTGTATCAGCCACTGTGGTGGATTCATTTGTTCATTCATTTTGGGTGAATTTTTTCAAGGTGCGAGGCAGAAGAGCTTTTCTACCTGTGCAAAATGCTGCACAGTGCTGCACTTTCACTGGCTGACCAGGAAGTCTTGCTCTTGTCCTGCTGTTTTACACCTGGTTGTGCAATATCTGCTTTATTTTCATATCTCCCTTTACTGAGTTGTAATTGGCGGAGTGGTGAGTTAACCTTGACTGGATGCCACCAACCCTTTCTATCATTCCCCGTTCTCAGCTGGACAGGGGAGACAAAGGACAGAAAACAACTCAAAGGCTGCAGAGCTCACAGAATTCCTTGTGTTAACATTTGCTTTCTGTACTGTGATCACTGAATGGCAGGAGCACAGTGCAGTTGATTGGCACATATCAGAGAGAGGAGGAAATATGTTGTAGTCTCTGACTGTCACCCAGCTTGGAGAGAAACCAAATTTCTGATTTTGAATTACATTTGTAATAGAGAAAACAAGGTCTTGAAATATTTCCTTTGAAGTCTGATTGGGTTAGCCTTGTAAGCATCACTAGAGCTACACTGTGATTGAGTGCATAAGAATGTCAATATTCAAAAGTGTTTTGTGACTAATGACTATAAAACAGTATGGAAAAGATTGGATAATAACACCATCACTTGGGTCACCCTGGTTTTGTCAGCACTTAAAACCCTTTACACGGGGGGGAAGAAACAGGTGCCTCATCAAACCTGGATAAGCTTTGGAGCAGCCTGTTGCCTAAAATCAGAAGAAAAAATTTAGGCACCAGGCCTCTGCCAGGGTTTTGGTCCCTAGATTTCCCAAAGCTCTTGGATCCCTCCCTGGAGCTGGGAGCACTGCCTGCAGGAGCCATTGGAGTTGGGTGGCAGCACAGAGCAGATGCAGATCCCTCAGCTTTGCCCTCGTGGAGCCACACTGACACTACTCTGGAAATGCCCTGTCTGACTGCTGCTTCCCACTTCACTCTTCTGTTTGTACTTGTAGTGTAGTGTGCTGCAGATTTCCTAGAAAATTAATACTATCTCTTAATGAAACAGAGTAATTAGTGTAATGAGCTTGTGTCTAGTATATGCATTTTTCTCCCCAAAACCCTGGAACTCAATATCAACATTTAAAGCAGCTGTGGTGCTAAATAAAATAGCAAGCTTTCTCAACTAAAAGGTGGTGGGTTTAATTATATTTAGAGTACTTTAATGTGCACAGGCTTCAAGATAACGGCAGAAAACATTTCCAGGTATAATTCTGTGGCAAAGGAGTTAGTGTAAAACTCCAGCCTCCTACTCTAAACTGCGTATCCAAAAGGGCTGACATAGGAGGTAGCACCCAGCACAACCACAGAAATTGTGAGCTCCTCTCATTTGGTCACTACTGTCAGCAAGATGTATCTCAGTCTATTCTTTTATTAGCAAATTAGATCCCATGTCAAGGATTCAGTTGTGTCTCTCTTGTTGCTGTGCCAGCCACACTGCTTCTTTTGGTGTCCTGTGCTCTGCTGTAGTCTCATAACCCAGGGGAGACCATGGCCAGGGTGCAGACCCCAGAACTCAATGCCTGCCAAGACATCACACTTGGACCTCATTTTCCTCGCAGCACAAAATAGTTGTGTGGCAGCAGGTGACATTCAATTAAATCATCTGCAGGTTGTGTCCACAGTCTTGGCACTTCAGGTCAAAATTCCTGTTTAGGGTGTGGGACACACGTTCTCCACTGCCTGGGGATAAGTGATCTGTGAGGCACGTCGTGTTTGCTGTATCCTGTGGAATGAAGTAAACCCATCTAATTCTGCAAATGGGAAGAATGTGGAAGAGGGAGCCATGGCCCTGCTCACAGACTGAAACTTGAGAGGTATGTTCCTCCTGCTTGTATGTGAGGAAACAGGGTCTTTATTTCCTTCCCTGCTCCTGGGTCCACTGAAACTTGAGAGGTATGTCCTTTGGATTAATTTCTGTTCTGAAGTCACTACAGGACCACTGATTCTGATTATAATGGATTTGGTACACATCTTATCCTTTGACAACTCCTTTGGAATGACAATACACTTACCAAAGAAAGCTCATCTCTGGACAAGTAAGAGTTACAGTTCATTCCAATCAAGTATGAATTTGCTGGTAATCCCAACCTGGACATTTCTCTTGCAAGTAATTTTTAATTATTATCATGTGTGGCTTCCTCCATCACAGTTTGTGTCACTTTTCCTCCTCTCCTTGCCATGCAGTTTTAGATTTAGGGTCAGATTCATTGTAGGAGTAAGCTGTGACAGCTCTATTGATTTCACTGGATCTGTATCCAGCTGTGAATTTGAATGCTTTCTTTTGTCAGAATGCCTTGAAGTTGAAATGAAATGTGCAAGGCATCTGTGATTGTGTACCTTCATTGTAAGGAAGGGATGAGCATAAGAAAAAAATTGGCTCTTGTAAAACTGCAGCATAGCTGTAAATAACAAAAAGCTGCATTTTGCCATCTTGCTTTTTGTAAACAAAACTTCTCCTGCAGGTAGTTATGTTTTGTTTAAGAGCAGATCCTAAGCTTGGAAAAAACATAAATATCTATGAACTAGCCCTGGAGTTCAAATTTGTGTTCAAAACCTCCTTTGATCCAAGTAGAAGGTAAACAAATGCTCACTGCTATGGCTGTATTTGGCTCATCCTGAATCCAAAAGAAACATCAGGGCAAATCCATGAAAGCCAGAGATGTCTTAAGTAAAATAAATCATCCCTGTGCACTCTATTGCACTTCCAGGTACATCACTCTCCATTGCTGGTTGTGCTTTTAGTGGGAAAGTAGCTGAGACACATACCAGGCACAGACCCTGATGCAGACAATGAATTTTTACCCCACTGCTACATGGCATCCCTGCCCAAAGCTCAATAACTGAATAAAGTCTCTAAATTGTACAGGGCAATGGTTTTCTCTCTGTTGTTTGAAGTGTGAGTGCTGCTTTCATGGAACACAGTTGGGCACTCAAAATTATTTTAACTTTTAAAACTGAAGTGCGTATTCCAACTTACTGTTTAGTCTGAAGTATCAGAAGAGAAACTCTAGAATCTTTAATTACTTACAGTTGTGTTTGGCTATTTATTGGTTTCAAAGATGTGGACCTATCAATAACTGATTTTCATACACATTTGTAGGAAATTCCATTATACATTAATAAATTTACAGAAATGAACAGATTAATATTGAGTTCTCAGGAAAAAAAAAGTGATTTTGCCAAACTTAGGAGTATCTGGATGACTGCCTAATACATTTTACAGCTACATCTGTGACCTCTGTCCCAGATCCCAAATTTTTCTCCTGGGACATTGGACAGATCTTCAAAATATAGTTGACAAAGAAGATGAACTGGAAAAAGAAAGCATTTCAGATGCTTGATGTTGGTCAGACTTTGACAGTCTCAAAGGGTGAGTTCAGGAGGTGATGAAACCTTTCTCTTCTGTGTAGCAGAAGCGAACGGTGATGCTGTGCTGGCAGGGCCGCACCGTGTCATTGCTGCTGATAATTGTTTACAGGCTGTCCCTGTTTATGTCAAGAGCAAAACTTCAAGTGGGAGCAGGTTTCCAGACCAACAACATCAAAAAGTGCAAGACATGGTCAAAACCTATTCAAGTGAAAGTTTTGGAAAACTTGCAAAAGTAATGTGACCTAAATTTGACAACTGGAATGTTTGCATGAGATTTTGTTTGTGTAATGTGTCTCTTTATGTGAAAGAGCTGCAGTTTGCCAACAGATTTTTTTGATTTAAGAGAAGATCTCACAGCTTAAATTCATATACATGCGGTGTTATGAATATGCATAGATTAGGTTGTGAACTCTGAGTCAGAGACCAGCTGGTTTTTGTCTGCACAGAGAGCTTCTCTGCTCACTTTCGGAATTTGTCACCTTATAAACCACCATCAGATTGGACTTGAAGGAGCACTGGGTGTTTATATGGTATCAGAACTGAGGCCTATCAAAACCAGAGGAGGATTCTGATGTACAGTCTGCACCAGCATCACTGTATCCTTCAATTTCTGTCCTGAATGTGAAGGTGAAAAAGTTTTATTTTTTTTTCCCCTGAAGTACTTGACTGTCCTTTGTTTGTTTGTTTAATTTAGGTGAACTGCTCTGTCACATTTGCATTTTAAACTAATCAGTCTGTAATGGGTTAATGGTGTTGATTTCTTTGCTAATATTAAATTATCATTAGGAGGACACCTATCCTCCTGGAACACTTCAAGAGTCTTTTGGTAGAAGAGAGGGATGTATTATTGAAATTTATGAGAATGAACATGTTTTCATATAAACATATGAAAGTTCATAGAGCTAAAGCTTTGAAAAGATTTATCTTATATGATGAAAAGTCTTGTAGGTTGTTAGTTTTTTGAGAGGGATTTACCAATATTAAATTAATGTCCTGCCTAATTCTGGACAAATCATTGAGAAGTAACAATGTATAATGTGCAAAATAAAACCAAAACTATTAGAGAAATTTATTTTTGCTCAGTTTGAGGAACCAGTAGTCCAAATGAAGCATTTAAAAAATCTGGCTTTGATTTAGGTCTTATCCATGTATACTATAATACAGACCCCAAATATTTTCAAAGTTACTCTGCCATATATTGATTTCCTGTCAAACTTCCCTAAAATTGCCAGAGGTACCAATATGTTCAAAAGGTAGGCAAGAATTCTGTAGTTTACAAATTTCTCCTAAGCTGTAATTGTGAATCACTTGTGGGTTGTGGAGCTCTCAGTCCATAATGTAGCTGCAACATGAGCTTCTAGTGATACAGACATATGCTACGCTTTTCCCAAAATTGCTTTTTCTATATGTGCAAGTGGCGTAGTTGCCATAGGAATGTTACCAGGTTGATGAAAGGAATGGTCTGATAAGCCACTGATCTGCTCCTGGAAAAATATGAGCCTTAGAGATTAATCAGTCTGTTCTCTAAAGTAACAGTGGAAAGTTGTCGTGCGTGGAAAAATTGTAACTGATTGATTTTATTGTGATTTGAAAACATGCCACTCAGCTTGGCATATCTTTAAGTGAAAAAGGGAAGTTAAGCCAAGGGACCCACTGATGGAAAAGTTATAATGTTTCAGGATTCAATACTTTTGTAATAAATAATTCTCATTCATCTTCATTTTGTTTAAAGTAATTTTTCATTAATAAAGTTGTGAAGACACCAGCTGTGTGTGAACTGGCATTAAATTTGGATTCTTCCTTCAATGAAATAAAAGGGAAAGTAAAGTTGTACTCTGCATGAAAATAAAAACCCTGAGCAAATCTGTGCTGTCACAGTAGCTTTCTCAGTGGAGTAAATAGTTTTTACTCCTCCAGTGAAATATAAAGGGTGAAATCCTGCAAGAGGATCTGCAGGGAAATTCCTTTTCCTTAATTTTATCTTCTGGGTTTATATGATCTGGCCTTCAGTAAGGGGTCTCCTCAAAAAATATTCTGTAAATTCTGGTCCAACTTTGTTCCCAGCAAGTGCAAAGCTAAGAAAACTCTCAGACAAAGAGATAATGAGGGAGCGTAATACTGAGGATACAAAAATGGGATTAGGACTTTGAAAGGAAGCAGGAGGAAGAAGAGGAGCAGCAAAAGAAAAGAAGAAAAAGGGAGGCACCTAAGCCACTTTCTCCCAGAGAGACAGAGGAGCTTAAAAATTCTAATTAATTAGTGAAAACTAATTAAATAACAAATGACAGAACTTTCCTGGAATAAAAGGTTAATCTTTTCTTTATTACATGCAATATAATAAAATGTAAAGCTTTTTGTACACTCGGGGTTGGATTTTCTTCCAGTGTTCAAGGAGAATATATGTTACTCTTGACTTCCTCTTAAACTCATTAAACCGTGGAGAGTAAGGATCACACTTAGGCAATCTTGTCCCTCGGCCCTCTGGTTTGTTAGGGAGCTTCTTTGGTGCTGTCTGCCCTGTACAGAGGCTGAAATGCCAGCACAGGGGTTTGCTAGAGCTGCCAGGCACAGATAGGTGAGATTTCCACGGGAGGGCAGTGCAGGTGCTGTTTTCCAGGATTGGGGACAGCAGGAATTTTCAGAGATGCTCTCTGTTTAATAAAAACAGAATTCAGAGGCTGAGTTGACAGCAGTGCTTGGCTTCTAGGACCTCACGCCCCAAAAAAGAGATGCAACTCAAATTGCACAAGGGTTTCAGAAGCAGTTAGTTGAGACTGAGAGCAAAGGAGGATGTGCAGAGGGTGCAGCTTGGCACCAGTAGAACCTACTTGCAAAAGTAAACCTGGCTGGTAGTTGACTCTGAAAATGATCTGTGATGGTGTTTCATGCAAATCAATAGGGTGAGGAAGCAAAAATCAAAAGCAAAAGCAAGGTGATGTATTTTCACCTTTTAAAAGGCTTTAAAACTTATTGGTGACAAATGGATGGGAGGTGTATGCTGGGGAGAAGAGGAGGAGAAAGCATGATTGCAGTCTGAAAAACACTTGAGCAGGGCAAAAGGGAGAGCTTGTGCTATAATTTCTTGACCTTGGGACTCACGAGTACACTTATTCCAAAGGTCAGAACAAGCTTCAGAAGGTTCTTTGTGCTCTGTATGGCAGCCAAAACAAAATCCTTCAAGAGAAGGTATTTTACACTAACAGTATCACACCTGTGGTCGAGAAGCCACATTTCTCAGGGATTCAGATTTGTGGTGATTTTCTCCAAGAGCAGAGCAGAGCTGTGAAGAGGAGCCACAAAAAGAGGCAGGATCAAGCCACTTTCTTCCATTTGTAGTTGTCCACGTGATAAAACAAAACTCTGCCACTGATGTTCTTACAGTGGTCAAGGGTACTGTGGAGCACTTGTGGTTTTTGTCTGTCAATAACTTGTGGTTTATGTTCACCTAGTCCTTTTTATTGTATTTATTTTCAGGTTGAGCAGCCACAGCTGCCAAACAATGACATTAAGTCAGCTGGAATTGCTACCCAAGGAGAAAGTATGTTGACCAGGGTAATAATAGAAACCACATTCAGGGGTAGTAATTCATTTCAGATCAGTAGATGATATTCTTGATGTACTGATATCAATTTAGTAACAACTTTTGAAGGATGTTGCCCTGTTGTTGTATCATGAAGGTCTATTCATACTTGTATGATTAAGGGGTTTGTTGTTGTTTGGGCATTTTTTATTCAGCTCAATGAATATTTAAAAAGCCTCTTTTATCCCCACTGTGAATCCCTTTTTAGCATCAAAACCCTAAGAACTCCTCTTTCAAGCAGTCTTGATAAAAATCTCTGGTGTAGGAGTGACATAGTCGCACAATTTTATTTCATTATGTGCTTGTGTCTTGAGCAAAGACATTTGACTTTTTTAAGAGACTAGATTCTCCATAGCAGCACAACTTCTGTAATTGCCCAGTCCTTTGCAAGGCTTGTGTAAAAACATACTGCCACATCACAAGGATGGTATTTTAGGCATTTTGCTCTCTTTTTACACAGATGTATCCAGATACTTAAATCTCAACACAAATTTGAACAGCACAAACCCTCTCTTAAAAACCAAGGAGAAAGAAGTCATGTGACTGTGGTAAATCTGTATTTTTATTATTTTATCTTTGCACAAATGGAGCCATGAAAATTTGTTTATAAACACCATGGTATTTTAGTATGTTTGGGCATTTGCAACTTTACCTAATGTCACATATCACTATCATTAGCAACTAAATAATAGTTATTATTTACCAGGACACAGAAGAGTATTCCATGCCTTTCACAGCACTGTGTGACAGTCTGTTGGCTCTACCCTAAAAATGCTCATAGAAGAAGAAATACATTAAACATAACCTGATGTAAATTCCGAGGAAAATCCAACCTCCTGCTGTGCTTGGCATGGACTTGGCCTGTAATTTGGGAGAAGGAAATAAAATCTTTCTGATTTCACAGCTGTTATTGCACCTCAGGGCTGCAGTTGTATTTGCAACCCATTTGCTTCTCTCTTCCACCGAGTAGGACATCTGAATATATCCTCACTCTAGCCTGAATAAAATATTAACATATCGCAAGGCTGTTAGGACAGATTGTATCCAAGACAATCTTTTCTCGCTCTAGAAAAGCCTATCAATCATAACTTGGTATAGTTGTTATTAATGCCATGGCTTTTATTCATTTGGCTATATGCACCTAACTGAAGAGCAAAGTTTACATTTTCATGTTAAGTGTTTCCTATCACAAAAGAAACTGCTGAAATGCTTTTTTATTACAGAATTTATGAATTGAAAATATCCTCCAAAGTTCTAATTAGAGTTATATTTATTTTACAAGGTTCTGTGGTATTTTTTTCAGCAGCATTATGAAGTAGAGCTGTTACATGTATTTCAGTATATTAACAGAAATAATGATTATCTGAAGGCAAGGTTACTGCTACCCATGTGTCCCAAGAACAATTCAGTTAAAGAAGTAAATATAAATGCAAGATATATAGATGCATGATGTACATAGACAGTCATTCAAATACACTAAAGAGTTCATTTACTCTGAAATATTTATTTGTGACCTATCACAGTGGTTAGTCTAAAGCCAAACCTTATTCTGCTTCTGTTTGGATGCATATAATCTATCAAGGATAGATTTATATTCATAACTCTCAGTTTTTAATTGTACTTGTGTGATAAGCAAGCAAACAAACAAGCAAACCCCCCAAAACACAACCCTTTCCTGCCAGGAAATCTGCCCCAGCCTGGGCTTCCCATGGGGCTGCAGCATCCTTTGGACATTGCCCTGCTCCCGGGTTGGAGCGTGTCCAGAGAAGGGAAACAGAGCTGGTGGAGCCTCTGGAACATGAGGAGTCCAATGAGGAGCAGCTGAGGGAGCTGGAGTTGTTCAGCCTGGAGCAAAACAGGCTCAGGGTCACCTCCTCCCTCTCTCCAGCCCCCTGACACGAGGGTGCAGCCAGGTGGGGATCAGCCTTTGCTCCCAGACAGCCAGTGACAGGACAAGGGAAAAAGGCCTCAGGCTGCACCAGAAGGCTCAGGTTGGATATTAGGAACAGTTTCTGCCTTGAAGATGTGGTTAAGCGTTGGAACATACTGCCCAGGGAAGTGGTGGAGTCCCCATCCCTGGGAGGGTTCAGAAAGCGAGTGGATGTGGTGCTTTGCAGCATATTTTGTGCTCAGTTGAAGGCTGGAGTTGAGGATCCTGAAAGTCTTTTTCACCCTTAATGATTCTATGATTCACTGCCCTGGCTGTCAAGACTCCAAAAGCAGGGACAGGATTTGTTTCCCACTTGCAAAAGGATGTGCTGGCATTGAAGGGAGTCTCTATTTTCACGACACAGAGTTCCCAAATATTAAAAATCTCCCAAATTTGTTAAAGAGCTTGCAACTTGCAACAGTTTTTGTTGTTTTTTTTTAATGGCAGCAATAAGACTCTCCTGAAGTGAGTCAGTCCCTACAAACTATAGTCTTCTTAAGAAAAGAATCCAACCACTGTGAAAAGTTTGTCAGAATGCAAAGATGACTCTGTACTGCATGTGCACATCCATTTTCTGTGGAAGTCCTTCACTCAGAGCTGTCTGGTGGGACTGAGAATATTATATTAGCCAATTCAGACCCCAACTGTTTCTATTTAAAGATTACTGAAGTACTGTGATTGATTCACATTTACAATCAGGCTGTTCATGTAAAGAAGAAAGTAAAGAGGAGTGAAAATTGATTTATTTGGCGTGCTCATTGCACAAATTTCAAGGTCTCTAAAAATTGCTAATGGATTGTAGAGGACTCTCAATATGAAACAAGCATCAGACCCACATATTCTACTCCCTCCCTCTACTTTTGTCTCCCCTCCCCCATTAATTTTTGATTTTATGTTTATGAGGCTCTGAAAATAGTCTAATTCTTTTCTATCTGGTTTGGGCCTATCTTTACCAGCTGGTAAATAGGAAATGTTCACTGTAGGAAGCCAATACTCTGCAGAGTGTAAACAGATGGAATCAATATAAAGTGACAAGTTAGACTGTGCTACTGAGAATACAGAGCCAAAACTAAGAGCATAACAGTCACGATACTTATTTTGTTCCAATTCATTTGGTACTGAATAGCACTTCATATATGCACAGCTGTGTCCTTCCATTTTTTACTTTCTTTCTTCTGGTTTGATGATGACAATTTCAAAGAAAAACTTTAATTAAAGATTTTACACAGAATGGCCCAAAGTAGAATATAGAGAAAATGAGCACTGATGTGTTTATAGCACAGAGAAGAATATTTTTCAGGCATTTATTTCCTTTCTTTCTTTTTAACAAAACAAACAAAATCTGATGGCTGTATCTCCCTGCATGTAATATGCTGCATTGATAGATCTTTGCAGATTGAAATCTCCCATTTGGTGATGACCTCTAAAATCTTCCCCATCATCCCCTTTCTTCCTGCAGTACATGGTACAGCAGGCTGCCATTGAGGGCAGGAAATCTGGGTGTTCATCCCTGTGTGGATTTGCTGGATGAAGGGAGGGAGACAGTCAGACACAGAGGCTACTGCAAAATGTCTGGACTGTCCTGAGACAGCCTGGAATCAGGGTGATTGAGGGTCCTCCTCCTCCTACACTCTCAGGAAGGGTGTTTTGGAGACCCTCCAGGGACATTTTGTGGGCCAGTGATATTCCAAGCTGTGCTGTGTCACAGGGTTTGCCTTGGAGGCACATCTGAGCTCCAGTCCTCATGCTAGAGAGAGTACCAGGTGTTACAGTATGAGTTTTTCTTTACTCATTTATGCATTTTTGACACATTCTCACAAAAATGGAAGAACACAGCATGTTTTACCACTCTATCCCCAGCTTATTCTTTGCAGCATATTTCTTGACGCTGCCATTAAAATTTTTGCTATTTTTGCTTTCTTGGCAGATAAGAACCCCAGATTTCCCATATGTTGTTTATTAGGGTGGCTGTATGGTTGTAATGAGGGGCACAAGTTTGAACACAGATTTTGCATCTGATCCTTGTGTCAAGGGCGAGGTGAGCTGTGTTTCCTGCAAAAGAACCACTGGGTCTGTCCCAGCCTCCTCTGTGCACCTTCCAAGGCCAGATCCATGGGGCAGACTCAGTTGCTGAGGAAAATGCCAGCTGATACAGTGGTTGGCAATACCTGTGTAGGTGACAAAATGAATTCATGGCAGGAGATCATCTCACAGTCAGCCACAGTGTACAGAAGGGAGTGCCTGCAAGCTCCCCCCTTGTGATGCCTGCAGGGGATCTGTTTTCACTGGATATCCTACATGCTCCTGAAGAATAGGAAAATATTTAAAATATTAATTGTCTTCCCTCTTCCCAAGGGAAGCCTGAGTGTTTTACATGCATAAATGCTGCTGAGATGCAGTCACTGCTGGGGTGGGGAGCAGCAGCCAGCTGGCACGTGTTGGTGACAACAGAGCATGCTATGCCAAAGACACTGTGGCAAGGCCTTGTGGTTGCTGGAAGTGTGTGATACCAGCAGCACTCCAGAGAACAAACAGGAGCAGTGCTTCCAGTGGCTCTGCTGGAACATTCTGATACCATTAGCTGGTGGGTTCATGGCCTTTCTAACCTGTAAGGACAAATGGTCGCATCGAGCTGGCAGAAAAACATGCCACTGGTGCCAGGCACCACAGCATCCAAACCTGTGCTTCACTCATTAAATAATACATTTTACTTAAATATGATTGCAGGGAGAAAGGAGTTGTGATTTCTGTGTTTCTTTCCCCATGAACAGCTTGGATTTGTGGTGGAAATATTTTGCCAATCATGGCATAGAAGAGAAATCCATACTCTGGTGAAGTCTAATCCTATCTTTGAATTTCAAACTCCTTTCTCATTTTTATCTATAGGAACTGTATAAATTCCTATAGAATTTAAAGAAAATACTTTTTTTAATGAATAAAATCTATTTTTCTGTCTTCATGTCTTTAGCCAAATAAGCTTTGTCTTCTTCCACCCTGTTTTGACAGGCAGAGTTGCCAAGGAGTAGTCAAATCTGCCTGACTCACTGCTTCTTACTTTGGGCAACCTTTGCTTATCTCAGGGGCTGGCTATAGCCACAAAGAGGTCTAAAATGTGCTGCAGTGGGAGGACTGGGCTTGAAATGTTGACTGGACTCAGGCTGTTGACTCTTTTGGTGAGAAACCCCCAAAAATATGGAATCTTGGCTCCACTGAAGTCACTTGTCTGTGATCAGGACTCCCTACAAGGACTCTCCTCCTTACTCCTAATAGTAGCACTGCAGAGCAGATACAGCTGAGTTTGTCTCAGGCAGCCACCCTCAAATGAGGGAGTAAGGAGCAGTGGCAGGATCTTTATTATTGCTGCTGTTATGTGAGCCAGAGAGAACACAGCCTGACTCAATTCCCCAGTTGCTTCTGCAGAAAAAACAGTAAAAAAAGAGTGATATTTTAAAACAAGGCTTTGTTCTTGCAAGCTGAACAGTTCAACACAGAACAGAGTAAGTGTGGAAGACTTCCAATACTACTCTTATTGTCAGTTCTCAGTTTTTAAGTTTACTCTAAGGTCCAGGCTGCTGAGGTGTTTAACAGACCTGGAGAAGGCACTTAGTTGCTAGAATGTTAACATATTTGTTGCTTTATCCCATGTGTCCATTTTCTTTCAACCTCTTCTTGATTTGGGGAACTTTTGCAGAATTGAAAAAAAAAAAAATTTGGTATATTTGGAAAATAATTCACTGATGTTCTGGAGTTCATTGATACTTTGGAAATGTATACCTTCCTTGATCTTTTGTTTCTAGCAAACCTCCAGGTTTTAGTATTGAAGGAAAAACATCCTCTGCCTACCATTTAAAATATATGAATCTGAATTCATTTCTTTGCCTAAAATATTCTTGTAGTTTACTAGTACCATTTGAAGAGAAATTTGCCTTAGAACACTGAGTAAATGAAAAACACTCATTTCTCATGGAGTGTTATTGCAACATTTCCTGCTGTGCCAGGGAAGGTTGTACTCTATTCCTGTTCATTGGAATCACCTGTAATTTGTAGATTGCAGAGAATGTGGAAAACATTATCAGGTGCTGCAGACCTTTTGGCTGCAGTCAGGCAGGATGGGCAGAGAGGAACATAGCTCAGGATGACCTGGTTTAAGCTGAAGGGCTTGGAATTTGAAAGTGAGTAAAGAAAAAGCTGTTATTTTTCTGTGAGAGTAAAAACAACAATAAATGATGAGCCTTTGTGATGCTCTGAGTGACAGTGGCTGCAGGCTGCAGCAGCAGGGTAATTTGACAGTTTATCTTCTGTATGCAAGTTGCAGCCTTCAGCCTTCCTCTGACTAATGGATGCAATGGTATGCAAGGATAAATGTGTTGGTAATTCATTCCAAAGGCATGAGTCCCTGCATCTGAATTCATCCCAATCACCTTGAGTTTCAGGATGGAGGTTAAGATACTGGAGAGATGATGTGTGACTGCCCTTGCCTGCAGTCCCACTGAGTGGCTTTGGGGGGGATGTTCCTGGCCTCAAATCCAGGACGAGGTTGGGGAGTCTGCATGGCAATGTGTGTGCCTACTCCACTCTGAAAGCTGCATAGAAGAGATAGTGAGAACCCCAGAGGCTCTTCCAGAGGAAGAAGTAGTGAAAAGAAGAATTTTCCTTACTCTGCTTATAAGAGGGGCTAAGACAGCCTTTTGCTTCATCCTTTCAGTTTCTTGGTCTGACACAGGATATATGAATTTATTTTTTTTTAAATAATTTTCAGCAGAATCAATACATCTGGAGGACAGAGTGTGTGTACAGGACATACCTACAGGAGCCAAGATGCCATCCCTTTTGCAGCTGATTTGAAGCTGGTGGTCTCCGAATGAGAAATTGGCTCCCCCTCCTGCTGATATCAGTGAGTGGAGAGAGCCAAGAGCTACTGCCCCTCACAGGGAAAAAGATCCTGATAACCAGGTGACAAGTGAAACCCTGCCTTTGGAAAAGGAAACATCTCTTATCAGCTGTTTCATGCCTTTGCTGAATTCTTGCAAGAGGCTTGAATATGACTGGGTTTTTCCCCTAGGGTGGAGGAATGCTGTTATTTAAACACTGCGGTACCATTGCACATCTTCACATCCTTTGCAGCTTGAGGCAGTGAACAGGAAAATGTCATATCACAGACACTGGGATGTTCTTCCTCTCACTTTAGTACAGTTCTCCTGCGAAGCAGTCTGGTGAAATGAAAACTCACAGAGTTTTGAATCATTGAAATTCATGAGGTTTAACCAGACCAAGTGTTGGAGCTGCACCTGGGTCAGAACAGCCCCTGGGATCAATCCAGGCTGGGGATGAGCAGAGGGAGCAGCCCTGGCAGAAGACCTGGGTGCTGTGGGTGAGAGCTGGCCCTGCCCCAACGCAGAGCCCCCCTGTGCTGGGCTGCACCCAGAGCCCCAGGGCAGCAGGGCAGGGGGGATTCTGCCCCTCTGCCCCTCTCTGCTGAGCCCCCCTGCAGGGCTGCATCCAGCCCTGGGCCCAGCACAGCAAGGACAGGGAGCTGCTGGAGCCAGGCCAGAGCAGGGACACCAAGGGGAGCAGAGGGATGGAGCAACTCTGCTGGGAGGAAAGGCTGAGGGAATTGGGATTGTTCAGCCTGGGGAGGAGAAGGCTTTGGGGTGACCTCATTGTGCCCTTGCAGTGCCTGAAGGGAGCCCACAGGAAAAAGGGAGAGAGACTCTGGACAAGGGCCTGGAGTGACAGGACAAGGGGGAATGGCTTCACACTGACAGAGAGCAGGTTTAAATTGGATATTGGGAAGAAATTGTTCCCCGTGAGGATGGTGAAGCCCTGGCACTGGTTGCCCAGAGCAGCTGTGGCTGCCCCATCCCTGGCAATGTTCCAGGCTAGGCTGGGGCTCTGAGCAACCTGGGATGGGGGAAGGTGTCCCTGCCCATGGCAGGAGGTGGGACTGGATGGGCTTCAAGGTCCCCTTCCAACCCAAGTCATTCCATGATTCTTTGATCTCTTGGAGTGAGTCCAGAGGAGGCACCAAGTGGAGTTGGGGCACTTCTGCCATGGAGACAGGCTGGGAGAATTGGAGTTGGTCGGCCTGGAGAAGAGAAGGTTCTAGGTCCTTCTTGTAGCATTTCAGTACTTAAAGGTGCCTATAGGAAAGATGGGAATAGATTCTTTCGGAGGATCTGTTGCCATAGGACAAAAGGTAGTGGTTTTAAACTAAAAGATAGGAGAACCAGACTTGATTTAAAGAAGAAATTTTTTGTGGTGAGGGTGGTGAAGCATTGGCACAGGTTGCCCAGAGCAGTGGTGGATGGCCATCCTTGGAAACATTCAATGTCAGGTTGGTTGGGACTCTGGGCAACTTACTTTAGTCACAGATGTCCCTGTTCATTTCAGGGACATTGGACTGGATGAGCTTTAAAAGTCCTGTCCAACTCAAACTATTCTATGACTGCATGATCCCACACACTCTCTTTCCAAATAATGTTTAGTGTCTTATGATTTCAAAAATCTTTCTGTGGATATTGGAGTCTGTGATATCCATCAGGAAATACCACCTGAGATATTCTTTGGTGGATAGGAACCTAAAAGAAAATGAAGCAAGTTAGGATGGTGTTTTATTGTTTGAGGGTTTGTTCAGGTTTTTTTTAAACTTGTATATTTAATTTCATTGTGAGAAACTGCCAAAATATTTTTTCTGATTTCGTATTGTCTGGCTACACTATTTCTCTTTGTGTATTTTTTTCTGGTTGGGATACTTTCCATAATTAGTTATCAACAAAACCAGCTAAATAATTTGGTGGAGGCAATTATAGAGCAGAAGCAATACTCTTCTAAAGCAGGCAATCAAAAAACAAAAATGATGCTTTATTTGGCAATAAACCTTATGTTTGGCATTGCAATCTGAAAGGTAATAAATTTATAAAAATGTTGTAACATCCCATAAGTGCTGAATGATAAAAAAGAACACAAATTTTCATGCTGGGGACTTAGAGCTCTAAAATGAAGTTTTATCAGAAAAACTTCTGAAGCTTAACAGATGATAATAATGGTCCTGAGTCACTTCTGTATGAAACAACAGGATACCAGACACAATACAGAGATAAAATGTAACCTTTTCTTAATTTTCTTACTTCTGCATTGATTTTTTATAAAAAACCCAAAAAGACAAAACTAAACCAAGTCTTGTTCTTTGGCCCAAGTTCTGCCACCAACTTTCTTCCTGCTGTCCCTTCCCAGTGTGGTCTTCTGAATTGATTTCTGCTTTTTGGACTCTGCAGCTGTTTCTGATTCAAGCCAGAGACTGCCAAATATTTGCCTTGGATCGATTAACAAATGTTTTTTCCCATAACCCTGTTATGGTTGCTCTGGGCCATGGTGCTGAGTCTCTCAATTAACTATAATGGACTTTGGACCAGTCCTGTGATTATTAAGAGGGTTTTTCTGTCAGAATCCTGACCTGAGGCATGGCTCATACATATCTTTTGGGCAGAGGAAATATACTACATAGTATAGGGGAAATATTCATTTTAGAGATGTGTTTTGGATCCACAAACTTAGCCAGAGATCCCTGTTTGCACTCATGGCACTTCTTTCAGATCAGTTAGACCAATGCCAGAGAGATGGAGGAATTGTTGTACCTTACCAAAAAGTTATGAAAAAATTTCTGGAAAACCCCAGAAGTCTGACAGTTCTGAAACCCCAATTTGTCTAGGAAGCATTGAACCCTTTTTGAATGGACTTCCCATCTAAATATTTGCTTGGCTGTGTGGAAAATATAACTCTCCCTAAAACCAAACAGCTTTGAGGGTTTCAGAGTTGGGCTTGGTCAATTAGTCTTAATGGTCACGAAAGTTATTCAGGTTTCACATCAGGGCCTCGCCTCATTCTCCAGTTTTTTGGGGAAAAGCCACCATGAAATTTCCATATGTATATCTATCTATCTATCTATCTATCTATCTATCTATCTATCTATCTATCTACACTTACCTATTTCCTTAACATTCCAGTGATACCCTGAATTTATCGTGAGGTGATACATATTAGATATATATCATTAGGTATCATTCATTATTAGATAAATGGCCTTAACCATAGAAACAAAAAACACCCAAATTCTTCCTGTATGTGATAACTGGGCTCAATTTAAAGATCAGAGGAAGAAAAAGGATACAGCAGCAATTTTTAAATATTGAACTTAAAAGCTTTTTCTTAAAAGTCACATGCTCAAGATGAACCTGTCCCTAGGCATCTTTAATGTTCTCATGTGGCAGTTATGCGGCGAATAACTCAAGGTTATTTTCTTTGGCAGCAATTTCAGAGCAAATCTTTGTGCAAAGAATGATTTCTTTTCCTTGAACAATGGGCTGGACTCATAAAAAATATAATGGGTACATTTGTTTGTTTTTCAATTTTATCAATTAGGAGTATCCGTATGGGTGTAAAAATAGGAAGTAGAAAAATAATGAATAGTAGTACTTATAATTAGCATATTTTGATACTTAGGAAACCAGAAGCCATTTCTATGCTTATGAAATGTGCATTGTCAGCTTCAATGTTTTTGAAAATTACTACCTAAAAATATAATTTCAGATGAAGTGTTGCTTATGGAATATACACTGAAGTTAAAAGTAAACCCAGACTTTAAAATGTGTAGAACAATACCTGCTTTAGTCTTACCAGCACTGAAGTAGCTTTTAGGGAAAACTTGTGCAAAGATGCAGAAACAGTGTCCAAATTCAAGCAGGTATAGAACATAAACAGGTACTGGAATGTTGTGGTTTTTTTCAGATCATAACCTGTGAAATCGTTTAGGTTATATAAGTAGAGAAGTCATAGAAATAAATAATTTCATGAAAGGAAGAACAAGGCCATCCAAAAGCTAATTTGAAGTACCCAGGGTTTGTTGCCCTTACTAGTAAGTGAAAAGTTAATAGTATATCCAAAGGGCAAGCAGATGAGAACAGTAAGTCAGAGTTTCTTGTTTTCTTCCTTCTCTCTGTGGAGAAGGATGGAAGAGATTGCTGTGTCCAAAGCCAGTCTTTGGGAATACTTTTCTTGGTCAATAAATCTATGAAAGCAAACCAATCATTGTCATAATTAGAAGCAAGAATTTGGGGGTTTAATTATCTTCTCTTCATACTCCCAGGTGAAGGCAATAAAAATTCTGTTGATTTTTATCATGAAAATAGGCTCTTGCCCAATTTTAATGGCTGCTACCAAAGCCGCCTTAATCTTCATTTCATTAAAGGTCCAAATTGTACCATACCCTTCTGCAGGGATTTGTTTCATGGTGTGCAAAGTATGGTGGTGATCCTGGCCTAGCCCTGGGATCCTGTGTAAGAAACAGGAGCATGAAGAACAGAGGGCAAAAGTACAATTTTAAACCAGTCGTTCCTTCTGTATTTCTATTCATAAATCAAATGGGATTCTCTTTCCAGGCAAGATATTTATGGGTGCATAATAAGCCATTTGGTTCAAAGCAGCAGGAATTGAAGGAATGATCCAGTGGAAAGTTCCTGGGGGAAGGAATGGTACTGTTTTCATGGGGCAATCCCTATGGGAAGGGTCACAAATGGAGGATCCTGATTGAAGAGCATTCCTATTTTGTAGTAAGGCCAAGGTAATTTGTGGATGTATCTCTTTGTGTTGTAGCTTGGGGTTATTTTGTTAGATCAAAAAAGTAAACTGTGATCAGGAGAGAGTTTCAGACACCCCAAAAAATGCGAGAGTATCATTCCTGATGCTGAGATTTACTGTTTACCTGATCTTTCTCATGCATTCTCATGGTAAAACCCAAGTGTCCATCCCCAAATAATCCAACCACAAATGTTTTTGAAGTTAAGTTTTGAAGTGCCTTTAATTTTGACTATAGGCATGAAAACTTTGTTCAAAGTGGAACTGAATCACTCCATTTTATGTTTCCACCACGTTTCACATATGTCAGTGTACTGCCCTTACATCCATTCTGTATTTCCATAGGTACAACTCCCAGCTAATACAATCTGAATCCCTTTAAAATTTCCTTGAAAATTAATTCTCAGATAGTTCTCACCCTCTAGCAAGACATGAAGAGAAGTCTTGAGGGGAAATAGGATGTGGGGGAATTTCAGGGGAAAAGCATTAAATTCCTCTATGAATTATGCAAAGACTCATATTTTATCTGCATCAGAAACAGGTGTGTGTGGCTTACTGTCACAAACAGCAGAGCCCTGTGGGTTGGCCAGGATTATATTTTTATTAAATTAATTCATTTCAATTAATCATTAGAAATTTTAATTGTTTACAGTTGATTGTTACAAATGGGAAACAGAAGCAAGGGGCAAGTAAATAACTTGAAGTAAATGAACTTAAGTTACTAAGTTTTTTAAGTAAATTTAAGGTTGTAACGGTGAATTCCTGTCTTTCAGTACCCCACAAAAACAATGGAATTATGATGATCTTAGCAGCTAAATATGCTTTTGTGCTTTAGCAGACAATCCAAAGAATAGAGAAGAAAACAGGGTATGTCAGTGCAGCTCCCTTTTCCTGTCCCAAATGGAATTTGACAATTGGTTAACCAGGTTCTCTTCTCATAATCACTTAAATAGTCCCAAAAACTACAAGTAGAATTCCCCTGACTCTTCTGTCCCCCATGTTGATGCAATTAGAGGGTTATATATGGGTGGTATTTGGTTTTTTTTTTCCCTGAGATCTTGGCCTCTGCTCTGAGGGACTTCTAAAGGGTTAATGTTCCAAAGATGTCAGAAAAAGTCTGAAAGAACTTTTGCTTTCATCTATTGTTGAAAGTCAAAACCAGAACACAGCTTCACATCAGCTGCTCTCATTCCTAGGACGTTGGAAAACTGTGCAAAAAAACCCCAAAGCACCATAATTGTGATTCAAGGGGTGGTGTGAATCCTTTAGAGCTTAGAGTTAGCAGACAATCTGTTTAACCTTTGAGAAGAGAGTTTAAGAGGTGTCTGCATCATATGGTGTAGCATCTTCAGTAGATAAATTCAAATTAAAAAGTAAGGCAATCAGTTCTTCTCAGAACAAATTCATCAGGACTAACTAGACACATTTTTGTAAGACATGTTTAATCAAACACAAGATTTATTGTATTTATAGACTAATTATGGGGCTAAATGCAAAAAATCAAGAGAAAGTTAGTTGCCTGTGATACACAAGATGCGCTAATGGTGCCATTTTAGCTGTAGAATTTATGGATCCTCTTTATGTGACAGAATTCTGATTTTCATTTTTAAAACTAGATCTTTGTAGGTTCCTTGCTTAGGAGCATAAATAATGAGCTTGAGTCACAGCACTATTTTCTGAATAACCTTCCATTCTAAAAGCAGTGTGCAGCAACTTCACTGTCAATCAAGGGAAATATCTAAAAAGTAAATGCTGCAATCAAGCTGTAAAAGTTAATATCATGTGGAAATGAGTTCTAGCTGCAAAGTGAGGTTTTCATTTAATCCAGATGAAGCTGTTGCAAATTTTCCAGCCTGCTATGAGATCCAGACAATTTGCTACAGAGTATAGGTATGACCTGCCATAAGTTACACTGGAATTTAGATATCATAATATTCTAACATTATTGGAAGGGAAATGTGCAGATCTATTAAAATTCATCTTCATGTTGATGGCCAAGAAAGTGGCACCTTATGTAGGATTTGAATGTTCTCAGGACTCCATTGGCCTCCTTGCCCTCAGGACACACTGCTGGCTTGGGGAGAGCTCATTTTCCACCAGGATCCCTGGGACTGTCCTTCCCCAGGTGCAGGACCCTGCATTTCCTTTTCTGCATTTCAGACGGCTCCTCTGCCCATCTCTCCACCCTGCTGACGCCCTTGGGAAGGGCTGTGCAGCCCCAGGGGGATTGGCTGCTCCTCCCAGCTCTGTGCCACCGCCAAGCCCTTCACCCAAGGCACTGATGAATATATTAAACAATTAATCCTGGGGGACACCACTGGTGAAGGCTCCAAACAGACCCTGTGCCAGTGTTTATGCTTCTCTGGGATTTAATGTTCAGCCAATTCTCAGTCCACCTCACTGTCCACTAATCCAGTCCCCAGTTCCTGAGTTTGCCTAGGAGGATATTATGAAACACAGTCTCAAAAGCCCTGCTGAAGTCAAGGCAGACACCATCTACTGTTCCTCCCCTCATCTGGCCAGGTAGTTTCATCATAGAAGGCAATCAGGTTGGTCAAACGTGACTTCTCTTCAGTGAATCCTTGCTGAATACTCCTGATCACCTTGTCCTCCCTGTGCACACAGATGGCCTCTAGAATAAGGCATTCCCTCACCTGGCAGGGATTTGAGGGAGGCTGACTTGCCAGCAGTTCCCTGGGTCCTTTTTCTTGCCCTTTTGAAGACTGGGGTGTCATCTGCTCTCTTCCAGTCCTCAGGCACCTCTCCTGACTGCCAGGATTGTGAGTGGCCTTGCTGTGGTGTCCAGTAGCTCCCTCAGCATTTGTGGATGCATCCCATCAGGGCCCATGGACTTGTAGCTGTCAAATAGCCTGGATGTTCCCTAAACCGACCAAGGGAAAGTAACAGGGACATTTATTATCAAAGGACATTCAGGATTCTGTCTTCCTTCCATTTTCTGAAAATATACATTTAGAGATGGATCATTCTGGAAACATACAGACAAGGAGAGGGAGTTATTTTCTAGTGGTGCCTTCTGATATTAAAATTAGTAAAGTTGCCTGTTAAGATTGTAAGCTAACTGTATTAAGTTTTAAAACAAGTGCTCAGATTAATTAGAATATTTTTGAACTACTGATCAAGTTTGAAATACAAGAAAGCTATGTTTCAGGTTTGGTTTAGCCTGTTTTTAAACAAAGATATATCCAGTTAACAAACACTGTCTTGAAAAGTTTTAGATGGCTTTATTTCTTTGAAAAGCTCTGGAATATGCTAAGACAGTTTCATTGACAGCACTAATCTTACAGAAAATAAAAGGGAAGGACCAGAAGCAGAAAAGGATTTCCTTGTCTCCACCAGCAAAACCTTTCCTCCAGTCCCCACCAGCTCAGTGTTGCCTGCCAGAGTGTACTCTGGTTACACTGAGAGGGCACCCACAGAAAGGGCAAGGGAATGCCATTAATACTTTGCAATATTTTGACAGACAGCAAAGCTGAGCCAGGCATCGCAAGAAAAGAAAATTGCCAAGCTTTGAGGCCTGGTAATTATACCCACTTCTTTTATTAATCAGTTCCATGCAGAGGGTTCCTTGTTTGAGTTTACAGCTGGTTAGCAAAAGCAGCAGTTCTGTTTCATTTTGTTTCCGTCTTGCTCTGATTCACAGCACTGAAATGTGTATTGGAACTCCAGATTCCTTGGGCTAACACAAAAGAGGAGGGCATCAAAACTGTGTTTCAAGATGTGAATTGCTAGATCACTGTCAGATTGATGACTTTGAGTAACAACTAGTGTCAGTCTGACAATTATTTTCTGAAATAAATTATTAGCAGATAGGTGCTGTTGCAGAAACACATTTTTTAAATGTGGTGGCAAGCTTAGAATAGAGAGAGTGGAGCTGGAATAGATATGGAAAACAACCTCTCCACATGCCCTTAGGTCTGAATTTAACAGTAGGTGGTTGTGAAGTGTGATGGTGGAACATAACTGTGTTCTACCTCCTTCATGGGAAGGTGAATAGGAACAAAGTTTTCCAATATTCAACACTTTGCCTTTATGTCATAAAAATCCTGACAAGAGAAGAGAAGAGAAGAGAAGAGAAGAGAAGAGAAGAGAAGAGAAGAGAAGAGAAGAGAAGAGAAGAGAAGAGAAGAGAAGAGAAGAGAAGAGAAGAGAAGAGAGAGAAGAGCTGAATCAGGAATATTCTGCTACAGGCTCAGTTGTACAGCACTGTAAATGGGTTTTCTCAGCCTTGAAAATCCAGGAGAGTAGGGAAAACAAGGCTACAGGGACTTTCAACATCTTGACCCCCTTTCTTCTTGTACATCTCTGTTGGAGCAGGGTGGTAATGATGCCAAGGTGAGGGTTTGATGCCAGGGGTGAGGCCCCTGTACGGGCCTGTGTTCATGTAAGAGTTTGGCTCAATGATCCTTGTGGGGCCCTTCCAGTCAGAATATTCTGTGAGATCTTTGATAGGGAGATGAAGGCCTGGGCTGGAAGCACACAAATAAAAGCAGTACTGCCTCAGACTCTCAGAATATCATGAATTATGAATGCATTTAGGATGCAATAACAGATCTTTAATGATTACCCTCATTGTGCAAGGCCCTTCACTGCAGGCCACAACACAAGTGCCATGCTTCACCTTACAAGCCCTCTTGGTGCTGGTTGTTTATTTTGGCCTTTCTCTCTATCCAGTATCTTCACCCTGTCATTTCAGCAGTTTGGAATGAACAATAATCTTAGAAGCAGGTGAGAACTCGTCAAAAAATGGTGGAGGGAGAAAAGCCTAAAGGATGCTCTCAGTATTCAACAGCCCAAGGTGAACTAACATCTCAGAAAAACAGGCCAGTCTTCCTATTGTTTCATGAGCCTTTTAAAAATCTGCAGTAAGTCAACTTTCAGGCATTTTACAAGTCCCATAAGCAAAAAACCCCCACATCTCCTCTGCAACAACACATGAATTAAAATAAAAACCAACCAAAGAAATGTGTGATATGTTTGAATAACATCTCTTTTAACTATTCCACATCTTCTAACATTGTCCAGTATTAATTGTGCTAATGACCCATTTTAATAATGAGAACTTTGATACTAGGTTATGCCATGGATGACTTTAAGGTTACATTATATAGGTGCTATCAAGCAGGCTGATTCACAAAGTATTTTTAGCTCTGAATTTTGAAGCAGAGTTATTATTTGAGAAACTTGTCTGACTTGTCATTTGAGAGCATGTGATTGGGAATACAGTTGTGTAGTGAGCTTATTAATTAAACATCTGACCGTCAGAGCATGCCAGGGTAACCTATTTGATCAGTTCACAATGAAGAACATTTGAAAAGGTCTTGTAAAAAATGCACCACTGTTTTAAAAGCTTCATGAACTTGGTTTTTCTAAACAAAACACTATAAATTGTATTCATTACAGCTGTGTTCAACCTATCAGGACATTGGAAAAGCCTTCAGAGAAACTGATGTCAGTCAGAGTGGATTTGTGTCTTTGGATTACTTGAAGTCAGTCGTAAATGGCTTTATATTTCCTTTGCCAAAAGAAATTTTTCAAGAGCTAATGAATAGGTAAGAATCATATTATTTTCTTAGGAGACATTTTTTAGCACTGCTGTCTTATAGCTTTATTATTGCTTCCTGTGACTACCATCATTAATTCATCTTACTTGTGCCTGTGTTGCAATATATATGGCACAGTATGCAAAAGCTGATACAGCAGGGTAAAAAAAAATCCTTTTTTTCCCCTTACAGTGAGATACATAGGTTTAATGGAGTAGAAGCTTTAAGTTACTGCTTTCTAATTCCATTTGCTCACTAATTTGTATTTAATTTCCTAAAGGAAGCCTTACTTTCTTGCATTCAAGTGGTGTGGGATGGTGTAAATTTGCTGCAATAGCAGCTTCACAACTGTTTGCACCATACTTGCATGGTGACAGTGTGGTTCTACAAGTCTCTCCATTTTAAATATAGGGGTGTGGCAAGGAAAAGAAAGAAAAAAGCGACACTAAAGTGAATAAATGAACTTATGGTGAAAGCTTTCATTCTGTAATGCTCACTGTCAGCCACTGGGCAAGACAACTGAAGGGGCACTTCTGTGCTGCATAACAAAGCAACTTCATACCTGGGAATTCAAATTTAAGCCAAAAAGAGGGAAAAATCTTTTGAACTTAGGTTCTGAAATGGTAAATATTTTCATTGAGGCTTCTTTGAGGACTGGGAAATCATGCCAACTACTGAATCCAAGTCAATGTACTATTTTACTTCAGCTAGGCATAGTACTGTGACCAAAACCCAAACCACCTTATGGGCAGAATAATGTACAGAATATAAATGGAGAGAAAACACTTTACAGCCCAGCTTCAAGGATCTCAGCAGACAGATTTTAGGCCACAAGACATTTCCCAAAATGTGATTCCCTGAATAGGATCACTGTCATACACTGACTAGCTTCCTAAAACCATATTTTCCTTTTCAAAGCCAAAATACCATAGGCACAAAATTTTTTGTGGCTTTTGGTTAAATCTAGTCCAGTATCTCTCATGATTAGTCTCTTGTACTCAGAAACCAAAAGCTGTGAGAAGAAAACTGACAGAAAAGACTTTATACTTGTTGGCAACAGTGCCGAGGGCATATGGTCAGTCAAGGAGAAAGGGAGAACAACTTAACTCTTACACAGCATTTTTACTCCAAAATATTGCTTTAAGCTTGCCCAGGCACCCAAATCAAGCAGTGAGAGGAGATCAGTAACCGGATCAGGAATTATTGGATAATGATTCCACAACTCACATTTTATCTATTTAACCTGTTGAAAGAGTGGAATTGCCTGTGTATATAACAAGTTGGGAATTTTTTTCTGTCTACACACTGGTTATCTGCACAGAGCTCAGTGCAGATATACATTTTGCAACAGCAGGTGCTGTATGAGAGTGTCATCTGCAGTAACCATATTGCTTTGTGCATTCAGCAGATAAATCTGATTTGCTTCTAATCATTCACAGTGGGATACACCAACGATCAACTATTACTTTGTCAAAAAATTGCTATTATGGAGGTTTGGTTTTTTTTTTTTTTCAATTAATGTCACTTGTTAGTTTAAATCTAAGTAAATCTTACTCTTAAGGGCAGTTGCATAATGGAAAGATTTCTGTATTCCTCCATTGGAACTTTATTCTAGCATTGAAAAATATAGTGACATTTTAATGATGCTGTAAGCAGAAACATTCAAGCCTATGCATTCTGTAACTCAGGTGAGATTTCTGAGATGATACAATTCAAAAGCCCTCTAAGTGAAGGGAACAACAGCAAAAGCTTTTCCTCATCATCTAAATTTAAGAATGAAGTAACTTAATAGTACTTGATAATAAATGTAAAAGGAATTAATGGGCTAAGGACATGATTTCAAGGTTTTTAAATTTCATTTATATAATATGACATTTGTTGTGCCAGGAACCTGTTTGTAAGAAATAATACATGACAGCATTTGATAGTTCTTTGAAGTATTTACAGCTCATGGGCTCCTGATACAAAATTCAGGGCCTGTAGAAGCGGATTCAATTTTGCCTGGAGACTTCAGCTACAATTTTATCCTTGCCTGGTTTAGGACCAGATCACCCACACATTTTTCTCTGTCTCTGTCCCCTCTGCAGCATAATCAAGCACATCCAAGGCACCATTGAGGTGTTCTTCACTCAGAGAACATCACTCATCTGAGTCCTGAATTCCCTAAATTCCATCACTTCTACTCTCCAAATTTCCTTCATTTAGAAACAAAACATCATCACTTGAGGCTGTGTAAAGGGCTGCATAAACTGCAGGAATAAAATTCACAAAATCTTTCAGCATTCCCATGTGGGAAACGTTGAGATTGTGTCTTTGAACTTTGCTCCCTTGATGAGTGAGAGGGGTGAGTGAAGGGTGCTCTTATCAGTGGCTGGGAGCAAATCATACATGACCAGTGTGAAGGCTTTGCTAGAGGACCTCACTTCTAAGACTCTTTTCTCGTGGCTGCCAGGATTTTTAATTGGTGACTTTTATTTGTGATATTAGGTAAATCATTATTCTCAGTGGGTCAGGAGTCTGATGAACATAATATCAGTTAAAAACACAAAGACATGTTTCAGCAGCAGAAGTAGTTTTTGTGCTACCCACATGCTTCATTTCTTTGATTTATGATTTG
This sequence comes from Zonotrichia leucophrys gambelii, assembly GCF_028769735.1. Classification (NCBI taxonomy): domain Eukaryota; kingdom Metazoa; phylum Chordata; class Aves; order Passeriformes; family Passerellidae; genus Zonotrichia; species Zonotrichia leucophrys. Next base: position 16,486,229 of record NC_088170.1, on the reverse strand, counting down.
TATAAAAGTATCAGATGCTAAGGCACCGATGATTAAAAATGCCTAAATTCCTAGTACTTTGTCAAGGACCAGTATGGGATGATATATTACATGGTTTTGCCAGCTATCCATGCTGTTATGGCTCTAATCAGTCAATTCTCTTGGAAATATATTCTTCTGAACTTGGACACATCCATAAGCATACTTCCAAAAAGCCATACCATGCAGAATTATTTTTATTACTTTTGTAATTTAGCTGGCCTCCTACAGTAGATAAAATGCTGGATTATCCCTCAAAAAGATGCACATTTTTATCTGGCCCTACAGTGGAGCAATATTTCTGTTTCTCAGTATTTCTACCTATGGCATCTAAATATTGTATTTATTGCCTTTCTAGCACAGCCTGAAATCTGAAGGCCAGTTTTATAAGTATAAGGAGGAAATGTTTTGAAATTAAAAAAACAAATCCTCTGAAATTCCTTCTCAGTTTTTATACCAACTGATTCAGCTTTATCTAAAACCAAAGCTTAATGCTGGTGAGTTCCTCCCTCAGCTCCCCACCCCAGCTCCTGGAAGGACCAAATTCATCCCTCTCTGTGATAAAATCAGCAAGTGAAATGTGCTGTGCTGGCCAGACACAGGCAGCACTGAAAGAGCTCCACAATCCACTCCTCAATCTGCAATATGTGGCAAAACCACTGCAACTGGTGGACGGATCAACAGCACCACAAACCGGACTGAGGAGTGCTGGAGCTTCACACATCCTCACTGGTGCTTCTTCCTGAGCTCCCTCCAGCTCTCCCAGGATTTTGGCAGCTGTCACTGCTGAATCTGAAAAGCAACTGTGGGATAACTGAGCAAGGAGATGGAAATGGAGAGGTCTGCTGCTCTGACTGACACAGCTTTGCCTGGTTGCTCATTTTCAGTGCAGAATTGCTCTCTACAGTGTGATTTGAGGGATATAGCAGCCCATAGACTTCTGAGTGTGAAGAGATCTCAGCTGGGGGCTCAAAATAACTGTTATTATCTTGGCCTTAATTTTAAAAATAATCTGTTATTTCATACTGTTTGTTTCATATTCATTTATCCAAGACAATAATCAGACATGAAATATCTATCCTTCCCACAGCTTTTTTTTTTAAGAACTCATTCCTCAACAGCATTGTTGGCAAAGCCCTACCCTGCAGGGAATGAAATTACTCCCTGGTGAAATCTGAATGCCAGCACTGCCTCTGTCTTCATTTATCTTGAGTGTTTGGTGCTTGGCCCTTCCCAGCCCCTGTTTTGGGCTCTGGGCAGTGGAAGATGCTCAGCCCCTGAGCCATGGGGCATCTACTGCTCACAGGCAGCACCACTGGAAAAAGTCAGGTTCCCTCAACACCCCATGCTGTCAGGTTGCAGTTGACCAACAAACTGTGTGATTCTTCTAACTTGTGTTGAAGCTTTGCTGGCTGTTTAGGCTGAGCTTAGCAAACTACTGGACAGTCCAAAACCAGGAGGTTTTTGTAAAAGATCCTGGAAACTTGGCATACCTCTGGTAGTTTTTTAGTTTTGGCCTTTTCATCCTGGGTTAGAAAATGCTCTTAATACCGCCTGCCACCATTTTGAGGAGCATTAGGAGTTTTAAAAGCTTTTCTGAGGTGACAATAGTAGGAACTCAGCACATTTCTAAAAATACCTGAGGGATGTAGCTGCCTGCAAAACCATCTGAAGCAGGAGTGCATTTAGCCATTGGATCTTTCTGCAGTACCACTGAAACTGAAGAGGAGATAGGGTTTGGAGAGTTATGTACACAGGTCCTTATTGATTTTAAAGTAATTACCTATGAAATATGATACTAGTTAAGTTCCCAGAATTTTTAATGTAGTTTAACATTTCCAGTACTTTTGATGCTTTCAAATTTGGGTACAATGTACATCATAACATTAAAACAGCTCAATATCCTATTCCCCCTAGTTAGTTTCTCTACTGTTATGTGTAAATAATGAGAAGAGATGCATTAACTACTATCTCATTGTAGACATCTCTAATGTGAATATCTATGCCTGAACTGCCCCTCCTGGACTCTGTTTTATAGTCACTGGAGAGGAACAATGGGCAGGATTCATCTAATCAGTTAGAGATGTCTGCTTTCAGATGAGATGAATCCTGTCCAGAAAGGGCTTCTTCCTCCCCAATGACTATAAAGGGACCTGAGAGTGGCTCACTCAGGTGCAGGCGTGTGCATTTGCTTAGATGAATTCCACAGTCAGGCACTTGGAATGGAGAAAATAAGTTGGCTCAGTTTACATATTTAGCAACAAAAAAAACTATGCAAGCTTACTCTAATGATGAGAGTTGCACACACTGGCATCATAGTGATGATGTGATGTTCTAGTTCAAAATTTTTATTGGAATGTAGGATATTTTTATAAGGAAGTCTATAAAAAGCATTTTTCTTACTTTAAAAAATCAGATTTGGACACAAAGCCTGAAAGCCACAGGTAAAATTGCGTGGCAACAATTTTGAGAAAAACTCCAGGATCCTGGGAGCACCTTTGAAAAGCAGACAATTTCTTTGAGAAAAAGCAAACATAAGTAAGTTGTAAGCTCCTATTTGTTATGTGAGTCACCTGTGGCTACATATTTATTGAAAAAGAGATGTGTATCCACACAGAGATCACTCTTGATTAAATTCAGTTAAAAAATGCTTCCTCCAAGTGCATTCTTATTTCGAATCCTATCAAACCTAAAGTCTTAATGAGGTCATTTATTTTTCCTGCTCTGAGAAGAATATAGTGAGTGAAAGAGGGTGAGACATGAAAGCATTGCAAACTCTTTTTTCCTCTAGCAAAATAGACCCAGCTAAAGGAGATAAACATTTCTCTAGTGACAGTGTTCTTCAGAAGCTGTGCAGATACATCCAAGATGTTTATCCCTCTTTAAAGCAGGTTTTCTTTACGCTTGATGAGTTAGGAGCAATTATTTTTATGTGCCGCCTCTGTTAATTACTATTACAGCTAAGCATTTTTCTCCTATCTTCTTCAAAGTCATCTGGTGGTTGCCAGTGTTTGTTTCCTGTTAGAACAACGCCCAGAGTCTGTTTTTCAAGTTTCTTTAATATAGATATGTGCAGCTGGGGACTAAATATTCTGTAATAACTTCCTTGATGACCAAAAATTTTTGACCTCCTACAATTTCGCTTTAAGTCATGTTGGCCAGTAGTTTAATCCTCCCTGTGGCTGCTTTTGAACTCCTGCTAGTTTTTCTGTACATTTCATGAAATGTTATGGCAGAAATGAGAGTTGGTGCTTTCACAGAAGTTACATTGGGATGAGAAAAATAAGTAATATAACTTCTCAGGTACTGCTATGTGTTCCTCTGTTTCTACAGCCAAGGACTGCCTGAATCCCTTGTGCCTAGAATCATACTGGCAATTTATTTATGCTTTGATTATATGTTATGAACTGTAAATCTCGTAATAAAGCTTGTAATCAAGCTTCCCTTTTTATTCTGGCCTATTTTCTCTGTTTCTCATTGCAGGACTTCATTAGAAACTTTGTTCCTTCCTTCTTCTTCCCACTTGTGCTGTGTTAGTGAAGTTTTATTTTTATAATTTTACCATTCCACTAATTTTTCAGTTATCTGTGGTCACCCAGTCTTTCAAAGTTTTGGAGAGGGTATTTTTTTTCAGATTATTTGTGGATGTGTGTATGTATATATTTATATAGATATCCATGGAGAGGGATGTGTTTACTCAGTTTATACACCCTCACACACAGAGAGACACACATACATGGATGTGTGTGCATAAAATGTGTGGATAGAACGGGGCTAAAAATCAGCCCCTGCAAAACCTCATTAGAAACAGACCTAGCTGAGAATGGGTTATTGTCCACAAGTGTATTTGAAGGTTTCTGTTACCTGGTGCTGTTACTCACCACACTTTGATATCTGCCACTGCCAATATAGGGATCCAGATGTGTAAATTTGCAGCTGTTGGCATCCCTTTGTTGAGTCCACCATTATTATCTGTGTTGTACCATAAAGTGTAGTAGCTCCCAGAAAAACTGACTCCCTTGTGGGTGAAAGGAAATGCAATATTGACTGTACTGACTGGCTTTGGCATTTAATGGAGAAGGAGTGCTATGAAAAATATTCAGACACACATGATCAACACAAGAAAAGTCCTCTTGGATGTCATATTTTCTGTTCACACTAAGATCTGCACAGTAACATTTAACAAATACTGTTCTCCTGCTCAGCTGCTGTATTATTCTTAAAAATTTATGTTAATATGAGTAGATTTTCAGCTATTGTGAAAAGCCCATATAAACCAAATAAAGATATTTCTTCCTGTCTTAGAGACAACAAAAGGAAGCTTCCTGCTTTTTTCCCTTTTTTTTTTTTTCAGGAGATAGAAGCAGGTATGAACTTGAATGTCTTCTGCTCCAGGACTTACATCCATTCATGTTTTTATCTAAAAAATTTTAAAAGGCTCATGCAGCAACCTTCTAATGTTCCATCATATCACTTCCCAATTCACAGGTAATGGCCTGCTCCCTTTTCTTCCAGCTGATGCTCTTTCCAAAATATTCTCAGTGTGTTGGAGTCTAAAATGCCACTGGTCCCTACCTTTTTAATCCATATCCTGAAAGCAAAACCCCAGCCTAGTACTGGAGCTTTCTAATGTGCAAGCTAGAAATATAATATACCCTCTAGCTGTACTACAAATTTGAATTTATAATGTTGAATGAGATTGATGTTTTATAAAAGGATGAGCGAAGCACCCTTTGATATTCCATTGTGAGTCTTGTAATATTTTGTGATTTACTTAAAATCTCAGATCCTAGAAAAAATTGTGAGGCAAGTATTTCAACACCAAAGAAATAGAATAAACAACTTCTCTAGCCTCCTATAATCTTTTCAGAGGGTTTCTCAGGTTTATGGAGACACAGAAACCAAAAGGTATGAAAATAATTTGAGTGGGGAATATTTGATATAAATTGTGCTTTTTTAACTAAAAAATATTCTTGCTGTATATATTATTTTTATACATTGCATTATATGAAATGAATGATTTTTTAGCTCTTGTGTTGATAATATGAGGTCACTCAGTCACCTAAAACATTGGCACTTGTGTCATTTGAAGATGAAGCATTATTTTTTAAATTACTTTTAGAGTCATATTGTTGCATCTCCTGAAAATTTGGAAATTTGGAATTGCAGTATCAAGTTATAACCTTTTACCTGCAGTATTATTCTTATTTTTTTTTCTCCCAGTCTCTTCTAAAAGGAGATTGTTCATCTCAGGGCAAGGAATTCAGGTGGTATTGGAAAGTTTCCTTACTCTTGCTCTTATATGCATCAGAGAAACAAATCTGGTTTGTCTCCAGTTCTGAAACATGGCATGAGGTAAACTTTAGTTTTCAGAGAATTCTACAAGGTTTCACGGAGCACAGTGGGTTTAATATTATCTCTCAGAACTACAGTGCATGAACACCTATTAAACATCACATGCTGAAGGAGACCAATGGGTTGAGAGTGACACTTCAGTGAAGGGCAGGCATTAAAATGTGCAGGACAAAGCTGCACCTTGACCTGAGACAGAGCACTTTGGAGAAGCAAGGCAGGTGTCATGGGTGTGTACACCCAGATAGGGCACTTAGGAATGGATGCACACCCCTTTGGCCCCTGAGCACAGGGGAGGAACTGCAGACAGGCAAATCTCCTCATGTGAAGAGATAAAATCAGCATGACAGACTAAGCTAATGAGAGTCAGACCCATGTAACAATTATTGTAAGATAATATTCTGAAACACAAACAGAGTACTCTTGTGTGTGTGAAAGGTTTGTGTTTGCAGTTTCCCATCTGCCAGCTGGACTGTAACACCATGTGTGACACTGGCAGTGCTGAACCTGCTGTCCCACAGCTCCCTCCATTTTCAGCAGGACCTTCATCTAGCATCTCCCAGAGTCTGGATTCCTTTGTGTGTTTGGTCTGGGAGATGAGCTCTGGCAAGAACTGCCTGTTTTTGCCAGTTCCTCAGTCCTCATGCTGCACAGAGCTGTGCTGGGATGCCTTTCTCTCTGTCATGATGGAGTGCCATGTTATGTGTCCCATACTGGCTTGGGTGATCATTTCTTTGGTGGAAAAGCTGTATTTTTTCATTACTTTGATTTGCTACATATTGCACTCCTTAACTTGTAGGCTCTGTATTTCTAAATTGAGTGAGCAAATAATAGTCTGAAAAAATTAAAGCTCTCAGTCTGGTTGACACAAGCAAAGGAAGCACTGGGCATATCTTCAGAAGCACTCTTGGCATTTTTTATTAGATGGTTTTATATAGATGATAGATCACAATTCCTTTCTAATATAATTACATAAAAACTGTTCACTTTAGCTCTGCAGTATTTCATCCATATACATATACGTGTGTGACCTCAGAGGGAAAGAATTCATTTAGCAATTTATAGGAAAAGAAAATCAGTTTCATACATGGCAATAGATAATAATAATAATGCTTACAACAATCAGGCAATGATTCAGTAAAGCACTTTACTACTATGATTTTTATTCATTTACTGAACAGGAGCATTTCTGAATGCGGTTGTTAACAAAGGCAGAGGTATTGGAGATGGTGGAAAGACAGGCAGAAGAAAGAACTATTTAATCCCCAGCTTCTGGAGACTCCCACTGTGAAAGAAAGACAAGGAAAATAGTTTATACATAATGTTATGATTTTTTTTTGTTGGAATAGATCAGTACATCTATCTACAGTCACATCATTGATGTTGGACTGACTTAGAAAATGGTCTGGGCAATGGAATTAAATCCTTTTGACTAAATAAACTTGAGCTTGCAAAGTGGCCAACCAAGAAAATATTTAATAAATCCTGAAGTAGTTAGTATGTCTTAACATTCCCATATTATGTAAGTTTTGAACAAAATGCAATTTCTTTTTATCATATTTCACTTTCATGGGTAAGATCTAGCCAGTCTGTACAATTGTTTCTTGTGAAGTACAAGCTGTCTTTGTATCTTCAGTACCAGATTCCCCAAGTTATTTACTGGAGGAGGTAGGTGCATTATCAGGTTTTGCTTCCATATGATTTAATGCAGTGACAAGAGTCTCTAAAGAAAATTCAAATACCCAATAGTAGTTTCACAAGACCATTATCTTTTGATTGCCAAACTTTAAAGTATTTCCCAGACCAACTGATGAAGTAAATAATTGCTCATCCTCTATATTATTACTGCCACCCTGGATCTCTGTGGAGGACTAAAGGGAAACAGAATTTTCTTAGGGTGAATTTCATGAACAGAAAGCTATTTGTCTAGTGCTTAGCCAAGAAAACCGAATCACTAAAGGAACTATTTACTCCTAATTTTTCTGTTATTGTTCCAAATCCTTTGTTCATCTTTTCCTTCTTTCTGCCCGTTATGTCTCCTCAGGTTTCTTTAGAGAAAATAAAAAAAACAATCTGAAAAACTATGCAGGCTACTGAAACATGTGCAACCTCTCAGTTATTGTAGGTCAGGATGATCTGGCAGTGTAGAGTGACATGCTGGAATCAGCATTGCTTTGGTAAGTGTTTATTCTTTTTTATGCTTGTGGGGAAAAGGCCACAAGAAGTTACCTTCATCAGCTTTTAGAGAACCTGGTATTTCAGATAAAAAATTGAGCCTTCCAGGAGTTAATTAATTGATCCAAAGCAGACTGGATAGCTTGGCTATCATAAATTTAAAGGCTTGTTTGAAGAAAAAGAACCAGTAGTAAGTGTTTCTTTTTAATTCTGTAATCGTAGTCTCTTTTATAATGACTGTGGCAAAATGCTGGACTGTGGTTTTGTAAAATGTTATGCTCTGTGTACAGTTTTTAGCTAAGTTAGTAGGTTCACTAACTTAGCTAAAAACTTCACTAACTTCACTAACAGGTTGATTCTAGCAATCAAAAATCCTAACCATCACTTCTAGACTCTGTTTCTGAAGCATCAGTTGCAAAGCAATCTCATGGTTGGTAGAAGTTTTTGAAAACCCCAGCAGAATCTCTAGCTGACTCATGTGAATGAAGCAGAGGAACCATAGTAGTATTTCTTAGCTTTGTGTTGTCAGATCTGTTTTTCTGATATTTTGCTACTTCTTATTATATCTATAATTCTTTATAATGTACATAGATTCAAATGGATCCAAGAGAACTTCATGGAGCTGGGTCAGGGGAGAGTTAGGGTGGATATCATTAAAGGTTCTTCCCCGAGAGGGTGCTGGGGCACTGAACAGGCTCCCCAGGGATGGTCACAGCCCCAAGGCTGCCAGAGCTCCAGGAGCATTTGGACAATGCTCTCAGGGATGCACAGGGTGGGATTGCTGGGGTGCCTGGGCAGCACCAGGGGTTGATGGTCCTTGTGAGTCCCTTCCAGCTCAGGATATTCTGTGATTCCATGAAAATGTATTCTGTGTACTACACAGACATTGCATATTTCCCTGGGCACAGCTTTGACACTTCTGAATTTGCAGCTGCCTTACAAGGCTTTCCTTTGGAACCGTTCACCCAAGGTACAGAGAGGTTATTTGCTGAAACCCACAGGCAACACTTAGCCTGCTTTCCCTGACAGAAATAAATACTCTTTTGCTCACTGAATTATTCCAAGAAATAACCTAAGCTGCAGGTTGCAAATCTACTGCCTAGTGTAAAGAAGCTGTTCATAATTTTCAATATCAACTCCCTTTTAGGTTTGCATTAGTGTGTGAACAGACTCCATATTTAGCTTTGTCTTAGGTACTCTGGAGTGTTGTTGAGAGAAAGCAGTGTCAAGAGAGATAACAAAGACATCAAAGGAGTACACAGGTATCAAGAGAGATACTAAATGCACAAAAAGAAGGTTCCATTGAACAGCCCTGAATGGTGTGCATTGCTTTGAAATATTTGGATATTAGTAGCTGTATCAGGCTAATTTTCTACTCTGGTGGCTCCAACAACAGCACCATTTGGTGCAGCTGCTCAAGTTCATTCCAGCTGGTTTTTGGTAGAACCAGAACCTGGAACCAATCTAGGTCCCCAGCCAGCTAAGACAACCCAAGGGGTTTCTTCACCTCCTTCAAGGTCACCTGAAATTTTGCGTAGTACAATGTTTGGTCAGATCTGCAGTTATGCTGACACTTCTTTTATCCAAACAGGATCCTGGCTTTGTTTCTTCTCAGAACCTTCTGTTTTTAACACACCCAATTTATGCATGAAAAACATTTTTAATCTAAGTGCTATAGCTACAGACAGATTCTAAAGCTGGTTCAGTAGGCCAAATTTCATCATCATTTTCCCCTGATAAAAGCCATTGTCCTCAAATCATGCCCTGAGTGACCTGAGTGCCACTTGCAATGCACTCAGTCCTAGGGGGTTTTGTTTTACAGGACTGAGAGGAGGAGCAGGCAGCAAAAGCTCAGTGTCCTCAGCAGACACAGATCTGCTTCTTCAGTCACTTACAGAAGCAAATCTATGAAGGGAGAGGAGGGGATGATTTCCTGCAGCCTTTCCAGTCTGTTTTCAGAACAAGTATTTTCATGGGTGAGTTCTGGGCCTGATGTTGCACAATGCTTTGAAATTAGTAAGCTAATTTTTTTAGGAGGAACATAATTTTGGTTTAGCTTAGATGGTTTGCAAATATCTTAATGGAACATATGAAATAAGAAACCTGCCTTTCTTGTTCCAGCTTGTAATACTGTAAGTGATAACCCAGGTCATTTTAAGTGTAAAATATGTCATTTTAGTTTATTTTTCCATGTGGTAATGCTATCAAAACTACAGGAACACTTTTTCCATACCAGCATTACAAATTCATTCATCTTTTAGGTGGAGGAGATCCTTTCAGATAAATTTGTGGAAAACCAGAAAGATTTTCAGAATGTTTTGCAGTCCTGTGATCCTGAGTGTACAGGCACAATGAATAGAAGTCCTACAGCTTCTACAGCTACAGTTGTGTTGTCCCTCTTTGCCAGATCAACAGTTTGGGAGGCAAGTTGATGGTGTGCGAATTGTAACAGGTTTAAGGTAAGTTTTTTTTTCACCATAACTTACTTTCTGTCCTTTAATATGGCAGCTATAGCTGGAGATTTTGAGCGTTTTGGTTTGCCTTAAGCATATCAGAAAGAGAAGATTGGTGGAAGAGATTCACCATTCCTCATGGGACAAGCTTGTAACTTATTTAGGCTCTGAATGTTGGAAACTCTTGTGAGTTTGACATGATGTCAGCATTTCAGAGGTGAGACAAGCCTTTTCTCAACAAAGGAAATCCATGCTGCAGATCCATGACATTATCAAATATTATTTAGCATTAACAAACACAAAGAAATCAAAATTAATGTCTTTCTTCAGTAAACTGTTGGTGTTAAGAGCAAGAAATGAAAATTTAATATTCTCAACATAAAATGTAATTTTCATTCTAAACAGGTTCCCCAAAGGAGACCCTGAGGAGTCCAAAGAGCTACAAGCATGAGTAGCGTGGGGTCAAAATATCCATGCCCCAAACCCAGAAAATTATATTAGGCATTTTATTGCAATTACGTTTCAATTACATAATCAGGTCAGTTTATAATCAGGTCTAATCTACACTCTCAGGAGCTTGTGTTTTCCCTGCTTACAGCCAGTGACTTTCAGAAGGATGTAGAACTCTCTCTTACCTTTGAAAACATAATAGAAAAATCAAAGAAATAATTTCCAGTCTGACCCTCACAGCCTAGTGTCCTGCTGATCATTCTGAGTGAGGACCAAACAAAACAACATCAATAGGAAATGATTTTTGGAAAACAATCTTTTATCCTGAAATATTAATGAGCCTAAGCGTGCTCAGTGCAACCAATTCTGCCACACACATTTTCCTTTCTATAAATATCTTAAGAGAAAACTTTGGGTATAATGCACCAGGTTCATGGAAGTCATGTTCCCAGCACAGTGTGCAATAACTATGTGCTTTCACCATTTGTCAGTTTTATAGCTCTGTGTTGTGTAGTATATAATTAGTCATTGATCATGAACAAGTAATTATCCTTTGAATTACCTGAGACTCGACAGTTATACAATTTTCTAAATAATGTTTCTACCATTATTTGTGTCAATGAGAGATCTGTACTGTAAGAAAAGTCAGGAATTGTAGCCACTTTGAATTGGAAAGCAGCCCTTCCTTGAAATTCGAAACATTACCTCTAAGAAAATAATATAGAGTAAGGTACTGAGAGGCAAACTGTTATGGCTTAATTCATTCATCACTGTGGTCAATGGCTGTTCTGCTTTTGTTTTAACAGGATGAATGAGAAGCCTTGTGAGATCAGTCTAGGAAAATGCTGGGCATGGAGACTGCTCCAGCAGTGCAGGGAGCTGTGGGAATGACACTTGCTGATTCTGTGGGGGTGAACATGGAGCACATTTGCATATTCGCATTATTAAGCTGTGGCATTGCTGAAAAGTGCAGGTATTCTGCCCAGTGAGATGTGCAACACCAGGGATGGGATGAGTTTGGAATCCTCCTATAGGAGCAGCCTCTGAACTGCACATCTGAAAGACAAGGCTTGTGCCCCGTTGCCGGGGGCATTCAGGGACATCCAGCCTTGCACTGGCCCTGTTTAGAAAACAGGGTCTCCTTCACACCGTATCATTAATTCTTCTACGGTAAACATCTCTTAAGGCACCCGTTCTTAGCAGTATTGTTCATCAGGGTCATGGTCTAGACAGCTGATGACTGCTCTGCAGAAGAGATGTAGTTCTTAGAATAAGATGAAAAGAGAATTTACACTTAGCAAGATAAAAAAATACCTACTTGATTGGAGTAGTATTTGGTATAGCTAATTAGGTTAGAATGGCTCACCCATGGGTGAGGAGATATTTCATAAAATTCCCTTTGTTGTAATCTCCTTGTAGATTTCTCACTCTATATTTAGCCTGACCCCTTAAACATGAATTTTGCCTCATACCTTTTTATTAATCTATATTTCTTAGTTCCAAATGTGGCATGAATTTTTATGTTAAATCTTATTTAAGACATCCTAGGAAAATGTTGTGGATTATGTAGAGAAACAGTGGATGGCACTGTTCATTCGCTACTCTAATATGGTAAGAAATACCAGTTTTAAAAAGGCTGTATTTTAAAATAATAAGGAGGAAAGAAAAAAAGAAAAGTAATTGACTCCTCTAAATGCATACACACTGGCTTAAGACTATCACATCTGTGCTGGGAATGTTGTAACCAGATTGGGGATTTAGCACAGGTGCTTTAAGGGATGCAGGGGTTTTGAGCAAAAGGTGATGAAGTGACTGAATTACATTCTGAATTCCAGTGGTTCAGCTACATCAGTCTTATTTATTTGAAATGATACTTCTGCTTTGGGGGGCTCCTGCTATAATTGGACTTTTGCATTGATGTGACTCATCCGGAGGCACTTGAGGACAATACTGCCATCGCTGAGCAGAATAACTGGCATGCTTGTCCCAGATGGCTTCCTGGGAGATGGCACTCAGACAGGGGAAAAGAGGGAACAATTTTTAAGGGCGTTTGGAAGCCTTTTATGGATTAGAATCACAAAGCAGATGTTGCTGTGTAGTGTTCACAGCCATTTTCTGTGTGAAGGCTACACTTGTTTTAGCTAAACAGAGCTTCACAACTGCTGGAAAATGGTGACTCTTTCCTCTCCTTGTCACTCCCCTGACACTTCCTCTCCTGCAGTATATATGGTGTGGATTGGTTTCTGAAGAGAAATGAAAGCTTTGTTTTCTTTTCTCTTCTTATTTTTCCCCTGAAGGAATGCATAGGAAGGAAGTACTTGATATGTTCAGTTACAAATGGGATTTTTTACCACAGGTATTTTTTTTAGTGTCTTCTAAATAGAAATGGAGTAAGTGAAGTGTAGAGAATGCCATGTGTCCACAAGAGCCTTCTGCTTTCATCCAAGACTGCTCCAAAGCTTCATGAGAATGAATGAAATCCTGGAAGGTGAAACAGCTCAGGAAAGCAGTGACACAGTGATAACAAGGGCTCTGATCCTTGAGCACTGCTAATTTATACAGAAGTGATTTCAGAGGGTCACTTAACAGGGAATACCAGCTCCACCTCTCCATTGGAAGTTCCCTCAGAACAAGATGAGGGGCTGAGCAAACAGCGTGCCTGGTTAAACCCAAGAGCACTGACTTAGCCTGCCAGGGATTTCAGTTTGTATTCATACACCAGGCATTGAATGAAGGCAAACAAGGGCTTTCATTCATGATTTCCAACTGATTTATTTGTGCAGTGCCTGTGATCTTAGCTCCCTCTGCCACCAATGCAGCTGATTTGACAGGTCAGTGTCAGGTGAGCCGAGCTTCTTCCCAGTTTCCACCACACAATTTAAGCTTTAATTATGCAGGGTACTCACAAAGGTTTGTATCCTAAGGCTCCTTCTAGAGGTAATAAGGCTCTTCCAGGTAATGATACAGTGCTTAAATTAGGTTCCTGTTTTCTCTGTAGTTAACAGAAGGAGCCTGGAAAGGCGAGTTCCCAAGGATGGCTTTCTTAGTAATGCCCTTAGCTGTGTATTAAAAGGAAATTTACTGCCTTGATCATCTTTGCCTTAAGACATTTGTATTATATATTGTTCTCAACCTCCCCAGTTACTTTATCTTCTTATTTTTTCCAGGTTATACAATAAATAGAAGGATAACCTTCTGATAGAATCTTTTATAAGATGCTTTTGGATAACTTAAAAATTGCTGTTCTTCCTGGAGAATTTAAGTGGTAGCAGCTCACATATATCAAAAGAAATGCACCAAAGAGAAGAAAAAAGGCAAACAGAGCTTTCAAAAGTTACTGTTATTATAGACAATTTTCTGTTTAATATAAGGAAAAAATATGTGTAGAAATTAGACTTTCAGATAGACTGAGGATATATGTTGTTTTTCTAATGGTAAGTACTGTCCTGGGCTGATCTCTCATTTCACGGAGATGTATTCAAAATTTTACAACTCTCAAAGCATTGCAACAGGAGAGCAAACACACATAGATCCTTCACCAAAGACTTCGGGATTCAGGTACAAATGTTGAGCTCACTTTACAGGGCCCACAAGGATTATCTCTCAGTGCCTCACTCAAAAATTGGGGTTTTGCCAGTGATGACAGCTGAAGAGAAAGCTTGTGATCTTCAGCAGAATCATGGTTCAGGACCTGGATTTGAATGTTCTCAGAGGATGGGGAGCTGTGACACATCTGATGGCTGTGACTGCTGTCACACCCCCGTGTGCACAGCCACACCCCTGTGGCACCTGGGGCACCAATGCTGTGCCCAGGCTACACACAGGTACCACCTATTGACTGCCTCTCTTTTAATTTGAATATATGCAAATGCCTGCCTGATCATGGGGGAATGGAGAACAATGGGGACACAACAGACACCAACAAATTGTCCCTTGTTATGGGGTGAGCTTCTCCTAAAAGTATTTCTTTTGCAGTTGCATGCTAACCTCCATGTGTGGTAGAGCCAGGACAAAAGCATTTCCTTTCCCTTGACCCAGATAATGCTTTATTCTGATATGTCCTAGGAGGCACTCCCTATCTTCCCTTGGGTTTTGGCATTCCATAAACAGAATTCCATAAAACATATGGAATTCCATAAAACAGAACCCTATGCAATGCTCACTTTTCTGTCAATAGATCTCAAGACAGGAGTATGCCCTTGACCCAGACAGGAAGCAAGATTCAGTTCTCCTCTGTCACAGACATCTTTTTGTGAAAATCTTTTCTTGGGATTTTTTACCTTCTGAGAAGCTGAGGCCTCAGAAACAAAATGTAAACAATGGTTTTCTGCTGCTGTGGAATGCAACAGTTTTGTCTGTGATTGGGCCATCTTGAATGTCTACAATTAATGGCCAGCCACAGACCAGATAGCTTGGACACTCTGCCCGAGCCACAGACGTTTGTTATTCATTGTTTTCTATTCTTAGCTTAGCTAGCTTCTGAGAGGAAACCTTTCCTTCTATTCTTTTTAGTATAGTTATAATGTAATATATATATAATAAAATAATAAATCAAGCCTTGTGAACATGGAGTCAACATTCTTGTCTCTCCCCTCATCCAAGAACCCCTGTGAACACTGTCACACTCCTCAGCCTTCCTCATTTACTCCTAAATGATGTGACCTTTTTGTGTTTCTTAAGTGTCCCAGCTCCTCTCTTTAGTGAGAATTTGTGACCAGTAATGGAAATTAATATTACATGAAGTCTCTAGGAAAGCAAATCTGGCCTCTTCTACTACAGTGGTGATGTTGGACCAATGGTCTGTAATGGGTGGAATCTTGATATTTCCACAACTTTCCATCTGTAAGTTCTTTAACAGGGTGGAGTGGTTAAGGTGAAAGATCCTGTTCCACATGACCTTCATTACTCCTCAAAACTTCTAGCAGGCTGCTTCTGGCTCTGAAATTTCTAAATTTGTTTTTGCAAGACACTAGGATATATCTAAGACCTTATGGTTGGCTCCTTCTATGTAATATTTTTTGAGTACCGAGTGTTCCCACAGATGCCTTCCAAGATTGGCTCCAATATGAGTTGTACATCAGTCAAGAAATCAAACCTGGTGTTTTTTCCTGCAAGCTGAGTTTGTCCTTCCTGTTCTTGAGGTCAAAAGAGCTTTCAGAAATTCCTCAAAGTTATTTTTACTGAGGTCCAACAGCATTCTCACTGAAGACTGTCAAAGCAGAGAGCTGGCAAGATACAAAAAATGCAGATGACTCACCAACATAGAATACAGCTCTGTCAGTAGGACACAGCGCACTAAATTCAACATAAACCAGCGACCTCACTAATAAATATCTCCATCCCCATCTTCTGCCCAGCCGCCATCTGGAGCTTTATCCACACCTTCAACAAGTTTCCTGGCACCTAGAACCGGTGTGTGAGAGCAGAGGGTTGGGCTGGGTTGGTTGGGCCTGAGAAAAGAAGAAGAGCTCTATGAGCCAGCCCCAGGGAGATGGGAATGTGCAGGGAGTGAGTTTGGTGCCTCACACAGCTGGAAAATGAGCTTGTGGCTTATTCCTTCAAGGTGGAAAAACAAGATTCCTCTCACTGCAAGCAGCTGGGCAAGACAGTCCATGGCTAGCCCAGAGGAGCACATATGCTGGCTGCTTGGCTAGATGCTAATGCATGGATAAAATAATGGATCTGCCTTCCCAGCTAGGAGCATGAAGAGTCTCTCTCCCTTTTGTGACTGTCAGTTTCACAAGACGTGTAATAACTGTGTCTGAAGGCCGCTAGCACTCTTCAGTTTGACTGAAATTGCTAAATGGACACCAAATTCAGGGGAAAGGCTGACAGATGTGAATGAAAAAGCTGATTGTGTTGTTCTTGTTTTCCTAGGAAAGCAGGCTGAAAGTGTTGCATGTTGGAGGGGAATATAATTTAAAATATAAGCTTGCCCGAACTCTGGATAGATCTCAAGGATCCCCAGTGACTCTTGTGTCTCTTAACAGGCTTTGAACTCTTTGTGACTCTGTAATTACTGCCTGAAAGCAGGAATAGATTTCTTAGAAATATGT
This sequence comes from Zonotrichia leucophrys gambelii, assembly GCF_028769735.1. Classification (NCBI taxonomy): domain Eukaryota; kingdom Metazoa; phylum Chordata; class Aves; order Passeriformes; family Passerellidae; genus Zonotrichia; species Zonotrichia leucophrys. The sequence continues at coordinate 16,469,725 of NC_088170.1, read as the reverse complement.
CAGTAAGTCTCCAGTTTTTCTTCTTCCCTTTTTTTAAAGCTAGGTAGTGTCTTTGCATTTCTGCATAGATTTAGGAGACAATTTTAGCTAGTTCTTTAAGAGCTAATATGAATACATAGCAATATTCTGTAATTTGTTATTTCCCTATTTGTTATTGATATTCGTTGTTCAGGAAACCTGCTGATATTTGACTTTTATCAAAGTTGGATACAAAAGAGGCTTTAAGTGTTTCATACCCTTAATGCAATCTGTTGGTAGTGCTCTTTCTTTGTTGAATATAAAGCCAGATTTTTTCCTGATCCCTCTCATTCTACAAATGCTACACTAATAAGAATTCTTATTATTCTTGATTTTTTTTTTTTAATACTGAATTTCACATTGTGTTCTGGACTTTCATATACTATATATACTGTGCCCTATATACTGTGCTGATATGCTTCACTGCTGCACCTCCAGCTATCCTCAAGTTATTTTCCCTTTAGACTCATTTCCCATGAGACTACAGTTCCTCAAGAAGGTAGAAATCTACATTTTTTCCCACTCTTCTCTTGCCTTCCTTTTGTAAATGTCATAACTTTTTCATTCCACCATCATTCCTGCCTAAGGTGTATTTCACCATTTCAAGTAGTTTCTCTGCATTAACCAGGATAAAATATAGAATGACTTTCCCTTCACTGGATTTTGTGGCATCAACAGGATGTCACTGCCACATTCCAATGATCTTTTGGACAACCCCTGTTCTGCTGTAATCATTATTCAACCAATTAAAAACAGCTCTTTTACTCTTAGGGGATAAAAAAATCTCCAAATCTCCAAGAGCTTCAAATCTAAACACTATTGTCCATAAAGATTTCTAGGTCCTGCTCTTTATACCACATATCAAATATTCATGTGCTGACAACCAGCATGCTTGATCTGTGATGTCTGGTTTTGTCTCCTATATGACCCTGTGATGCATAACCCAAGTCCAAGTAATTTTAGGTCCTCTGTTGAGTGGCTGTGATTAATCCCTTTTGGTGAGCTTTTCTGGCAGCTCCTTTCTTCAGTCTGCTCTAAGGCTTGCCTCCTAGGTTAGAAAGCTGATGGACAAAGAGGACTCCTCTGTGAACAAGATCCTGACAGGGAAAATGGATTTTAAATGACACCCTGCAAGGGTCACTCACTCACTTCCAGAACACAAGGCTCAGGTTTGAACTTCAGCAGGGAGAACAGGTCTAAAGGAGATTTGAGTTTGTCATCATCACCTGTGCTTTAATTACCTGTTCATTTTCCTCAGGGATGCCCATGGCTAGGCCCATGTTGACAGGCAGGAGCGCCACAGAACAGCTGGTGATGTTTTGGCCATGTCTCCCATTCAGTCAGGGTAGCAGATATCTCAGAATCCAGGGGCCTCCAGCACATGAGTCCATCTGAGATCCTCATGAGGGAATCACCAGTCACTGTCATCTTTTGATCCCTGTTTTGGAGGCTTAATCTGCTGTGTGCTGCTCAGATCAAAGCCAAATTCTTTTCATTAGCATATTTTTAGAATAAGTGTTAAAATGTTAAGATTATCTTCAAGTTTAGGGAATACTATAAAACACACTTAATAAATCTATAAAATGAGACTGCTGAATATTTCTGCATTTTGCTTATATGGAAATACATGCTCTAAAATTTAACAAAAATAATTGTTCTAACTTTTCTTTTCATGGGTTATAGTAAATCCATAATGGATGTAAAATAGATACAAGTGGGACACATTGCATACACTTTAATTTAATTTCAGTCTGTCTTTAAAAATTATTAAATATTTAATTTTTATATATTTTAATGGCTCAGTGATGAAGCTTGTGGTATTTCAGCAAGAAGGGTATATAGTCCATATCTATGCACTTTCTTCTGGGGTCCAAGAAGGAAAAGTATTATGAACATTCCTCCAAAGGGAAAAAGCATGGAAGTGATTTACTTGGGATCCTAAAGGACATAAAATGTCAAAAGATAATTTTTTTTCCTTTTAAATTCAATGGAAATGCTTTCATTAACTTCTTTCATGTTAGCTTAGCCATCTCATGCTAACTGAGGAGGTATTAAGGGATCAAGGTGGCTCCTTAGCTGATGGAGAAACTTGGGCTCATTAGAAACTAAGTCTGTGATATGGGGGTAGAGCATCTCCACTAGCAAAGGAAGTAATTCAGAACAGTATCAGTCATTCTTTAATTTTTTTTCTGTAAAGGAAAAGTTAGCATAACATAGGCCTTGGAATCAATTTGTTCTAATTTGATGAACCTATAATTTTGTTTCTTCCATGGCTCTGTCTTGTTTGTCAGTACAGCAGTTCCTGCTCATTATTGCGGAATCAAATCTTTGAAACCACAAAATAAGTGACTTGTCTTCATGCATGATCTTTCAATTTTGTATTCAAACAGCTTGAAGCCCAAACCAACAAATATGCCTAGAATACAACTGTTGATAAAGTAATTAAAACGCTGAAGGACAGAGATATACAACAGGCAGCAACTCTTAAAGACAAAAGCACCAGAAGCTACTGAACAGTATTTGTGATTCCATTGTTCTTTCATTACACTGGGGATGGTGCATTTCTCAAGTTTTGGCAATGCGCAAAGGATAAAACATCACCATGTACATGTAGTCAGGGATATGCATCACTATTTTGTGATGTTCTTGGCTTGTGCAAGCTCAACAGAGTCCAGTTCCATGGAAAACTCATAAGGTTTGGTAAGATCTGTGTCAGGGCAACCCCTGGGATCAATCCAGGCAGGGGATGAGCAGAGGGAGCAGCCCTAGAAGAAGGACCTGGGTGCTGTGGGTGAGAGCTGGCCCTGCCCCAACGCAGAGCCCCCTGTGCTGGGCTGCACCCAGAGCCCCAGGGCAGCAGGGCAGGGGGGATTCTGCCCCTGTGCCCCTCTCTGCTGAGCCCCCCTGCAGGGCTGCATCCAGCCCTGGGCCCAGCACAGCAAGGACAGGGAGCTGCTGGAGCCAGGCCAGAGCAGGGACACCAAGGGGAGCAGAGGGATGGAGCAGCTCTGCTGGGAGGAAAGGCTGAGGGAATTGGGATTGTTCAGCCTGGAGAATAGAAGGCTTTGGGGTGACCTCACTGTGGCCTTGCAGTGCCTGAAGGGAGCCCACAGGAAAGATGGAGAGAGACTCTTGACAAGGGCCTGGAGTGACAGGACAAGGGGGAATGGCTTCACACTGACAGAGAGCAAGTTTAAATTGGATATGAGGAAGAAATTGTTCCCTGTGAGAGTGGTGAGGTCCTGGCACAGGGTGTCCAGAGCAGCTGTGGCTGCCCCATCCCTGGAAGTGTCCAAGGCCAGGCTGGGTGGGGCTCCGAGCAACCTGGGATAGTGGAAGGTGTCCCTGCCTGTGCCAAATGGGTTGGAATGCACTGATCTTAAAGCTCCTTCCAACCCAATTCATTCTATGATTCTAAGACTGCCCAGAAACTCTGTCCTCCTGCTGCTGTTCATGATCATTCAGATGGGACATGCTTCCCTGCAATAGTCCTGTTCTGCCCTGCTTGTGCTGAGTGAAACGAGCCTGGAATGAATAGGGCTGAGAGTTCTGTGTGAATAAACTGGTTAAATGGGTTTCATTGTCAGAACTAAGTGGCAGACTACCTTATGTCTCTGGTAACTGCCTGGGCATATATGTTTTCAGGGAAATGCAGTCTGAAACTGATTCTCCATCACTGTGGCCTTTAAGGATCTTTGCAACTTTTGTAAAAGTAAGGGGGTTTCTACTTCATAGTCTAGGTAGTATTCCAGCTGGGAGTTTTCACATTCTTCCTGCTTTGATTTCCCTGACACTTCCATCAAGAGGTTCAGCAATCCCTGCCCAGGCAGCACAACTGCTTCTCATGCTGGCTCCATAGCTGAGCAGGAGAGCCCAGGCCATTGCCCACCTTGGTGGCACGTTTGCCACTGCTCTCTCATCCACAGCTTTCTCTGGAGCAGCCAGGCAGCTGCTGCATGGCTGGGCAGGGCTGCTTTTCCTCAGAGGTGACACAGGTCACTCCAACAGGGATAGCCTGCTGTGACAATGGTAAACACAAAACCATACCTGCTTTCTGATTTGTTATTCCAGACCAAGCCACAGAAGTGGGCAAAAGCTGTCCCCAGCATGGAACTGGGTAAGCTTTGTTTATCTGAATAACATTATGCTACAGTGGCATTGTAGGAGTGAGCAGAATGCACCCTCTGAGGGGTAATTATCTTGGCTTGCCTGAACAACCCAGAGATGCAGACATCATCACCAGTTATCCTTTGCAGGGTTATACTGTTGGTTCTTCCTGTTTTGTTTTTGTTTTTGTTTTGGTTTTGGTTTTGGTTTGTGGTTTTTGTTGTTGTTGGTTTTTGTTTGTTTGTTTTGTAGGGAGGGTGTCCAAGAAGGGCCCAGGCTCTGCTCCATGGGGGTCCAGCAATGGCACAAGAGGAACAGACAGGAGCTGATGCCCAGGAAGTTCCACCTGAACACAAGGAAGCAATTCTTTCCTGAGCACTGGAACAGACTGCCCTGAGAGGGCAGTCCTGCTGCCTGGAACAGACAGCCCCATCCTGCTGGAACAAGAGGGCTGGAGCAGAGCTGTGGTCCCTCCCAGCCTGAGCCAGTCTGGGATTCTGTGTGAGGCATGTTAGTGAAGGAGGATGCCAAACTCAGCTCCTTTTCCAAAGAGCACCTTAGTATCTCTGGCATGGCTGACCTGGCTTTTCTAGGAACTGGGCAAGCAGGTGCAGACCCTCCTTTGCACCCTTGGACTTGCCTGACATCTGATGTGGTTCAAAATCAGAAAGATGGTACCTGCAGCTGTGTTAAGCACCATTTCTATGTGTGACTTCCCTCTGGTAAAGGTTTTCAACACCTCCTCCCTGTAAGGTCATCATCAATCCCTTTCTTTTAAATAAGAAGACACTTTGCCTTTTGTGAGCACAGAACAATGACCTAGTCCCACAATTTAATATGAATTAATCTTGCATGCAATTTCAGCAGAGTTTCATCAGTTTGGGTTTTTTTCTCCAGATGAAAGTGCTCATAGTTGAGACTGTCGTCACCAACATTACTGTTGTGGCTGATTCTCCCCAGCTTTGATTGGATTTGTGCAGCCAGATTTCTTTATCACTGCTATTAAGCATTTGATCTGATGGAAAATACTTGTTCAACTGAACATAAAATGTGCTTGCTTATCCAGAAGCTTTACATTCATAGAAAGGAATGATAATTTGCTAATTATTCTCAAATTTTTAGCACTCCTTATGCTGTTCAGTTATTTAATGATTTTTTTCTTTTAATCTGTATAATTAAGTAAAATATAATGGAAAGAATAATCACTGTAGGAACACTTGGGAAGTTAGGACAGAGCTGTGCAGAATAGTTATAAAAAATACATCCAAATCAGGAGTTCCAAAGCAGCTGAAGGAAACATAAAAATTTGGAGAAAACCCTCAGCATCAGGAGGGGCTGCAACTACAGCTTTTCAGGGAAACAGGAGGTGGGAGAAGTGCAAGAAAAACAGGGATAGGTAACACTAAGAGGGGCACAATGAGAGACTGCTGCCACTCAAGACTGCTGCTCCTCTTAGTTGCAGAAACGCAGAAAAAAGAAAGAGAAGGACACATGGGAGGAAGATGAGAAAGTTCCTTGCTAAAACAGATTACCTCAAATGGATCCCTGAATCTGCTTTGAAGGGGTCATGCTTCCCACCTCCCTGCAGATCTGTGTGGTTCTGGGATCTGAATCCATTCGGCAGCATTTCTTGTCCAGGAGTTAATTATGGCTCATGAGGAACAGGGACACCAGGAAATTCTACAAATGACACTTTTCCTCAAGTTTACTAAATGAATTATTGTGATTTCTTCTGGCACTTGTTGCTTTCCAGGTGAAGTTTTATCTTAGCTTGTTGCTCAGTGCTTTTGATGAAGTACCAGTCTCAGAAATATAGTTAAATTTGCTCTCTGACTGTTCCTGGACAGATTTGAAGTTGTACACAATAGTACTCTATTTAAATAGCTTACTGTCAATGCAAGGAAGAGAGATAATTTTCAGTGTAATTTAAAATTGAGCCATAGGATAAAACACACAGATATTTATTACTCAAAACAGCATATTTGGAAGAAAAAAGAGTCATTATAGGAATTATTTTATTTCTCATCCAGCATGTGCTGGAAGATCATGGCATGCCAATGGATCACAGTCAGTTTAATCTACTGTTAGTTAATTGAATTTAGGGTTACCAGATGGAAGGTTGAGTTATCTGGATCTTGTGGCAATACTGGAAGTTTTAAAAAAAACCTTAACAGTACTAAAGCATGAAACAAACCTTTCCTGAGAGATCTAGAAGCTTTGTATTTCAAGTGAAGGCTATTGGTGAAATTAGGAAGAGATCAGTGGTGTAATTTTTAGCACACTGCCTGTATTCTTTGGCTCCTGATCCAGCTAAGCTGCTGATGAGGCCAAGAGGGAGGCTGAAACCTGTGGGATGTGAATGAAGATCCACAGGTAGTTGCTATGGAGTTGTCACCACTAACAGATTGCAAAGAGTAAATGACTGATTGCTCTGTCTTGAGCAGATCCTCGTTCTCAGCATTTTGAAACTCTTACTCACAGTTGTGGAGTTATTATATCCTAAATTATAGTCGATGGTTTATGACAGTGTTGTTCAGAAGCTTTTTCTACTCTGTGTAAAAAGCCAGAGGACAGTAACCAGTCCTTTAAGGAAAGATATTTATGCCCAGTTCTATGGGCAGTACATACCGTGAGAAATCTGTGATGTGGCCTGGGTTTAATTTAAAATACTGCTTTAGGATTTTTAAGCTGTTAAGGAATGTTGCTACTAGAGAATGCTGAAATGCTGTTGCCTATAATGAAATTGATGGTTTTATTAGGGTATCAAGAATCCCAGTAAGAGGGCAAGGCTTGCTGTTGGTGTAGGTACAGATGTGTTGTCCACCCGTATAACCAGGATCTGGTCTTCACTGATTTACAGTTGCTAAAGAGTGAATAAGAGTGTATTCATAGTTTGGGAGCACATCTTTTTAAATCTCAGCTGCTTGCCTTACCCCATCAGTCATTGCACTGATTTCAAGGCACTGCAGTCAAGGGTTTTCATTTTCAGCCCTTAACGACAAAGTTTATGCAGTGTGAACCAATTGCTTGGGGTGGAAGCCTCAGTGTAGACTAGAGCTAGTTAGTAATTATCCATTCATCATTTATTTTTAAATTTATGTTTCAGGTTTAAATTTGTGAGTGAAATTCTGATGCCACTGAAGACATTTTTGTCATTGGTTTCAAGGCCTGTTTTAGCTTCTGTATTGTGCTTCTGTAATTTTTTTCTCAGAGGCTGCATTTACTCTTTTCATGCTGTTACTACTATTTTGTGCTGTCATTATTTCTCTTTTAGGAGTAAGACAAGAGGAAGAGCTGACTTGTGGGTGGCTGACATAATATTCAGGTTTTTCCTCATTCAGGCCTTGAAGTTTAGAAGTTTGTGAATGTAGTTTGTGAATGCAGCCAGCTAATCAGGTATCCACCAAAATACATGCACCTTTACATCCAGGAGCACAATAAAAGATTTTTGAAACAGGTTGACCTCAGGAAAAATGAGTGTGCCAGCTCTTTGATTTAAATCAAGGATCAACAGTGTTTTGTCTGTATTTAAAGCTTTTGCCAATTATGAGAATCACAGCTTTTCTTTCCATATGTTACTATATCACATAGTTGTAAAAGGAAGTGTGACCCACATTTAATATAAAGTGAGTCTCAGAAACCAGAAGGCAAAGGAAAAAACCCTCCTAACTTTTTTCTTTTTCTATGATTTGTGATTCACTGGGGTAGAGGGTGGTCTGTAGTTACAGAAAAAGAGACCTGATCTTCTTCTTATAATCTCTAGTAGGAAGATAACATAAGTGCAAATGTTCTTGACTGTATTTCAATAGAAACTCAAATTAAAAAAAAAATAATAAATAAATAAAAAGAAAGGATAGTGTAAGTCTGTAGAGGAGAACAGGGTTTAAAGAGTAAAATTAGGAGAAGTTAAAATGATGCAGTGAAAACTATTTAGTGATTTTTTTGAGCAGTTATACAGGCTCTGTAACTCTGTTATACAGGCCAGCGTATGGAAATATTTTAAAAATAAATGAAACATTCCTTTATGAAAGACCATTATCTTAGTGGTTTTTTATCACAATCAGGAGTAGGGTGTAGTGAAATGTCAGTGTGTATATTTTTCATTGCAAGTTTTTCCCAGTTTAAAATCTGTCATGAATTTCTTCTCTTCTCTTTGTGACTCATATGTTGCAGAAAACTCCTAAAATGCTCAAGAGGTTACACAAGATGCTTTTTCTCTTTTTCCCCACAGAAGTGAGGCAAAACAGGATCTTGAGTACCACTGCACAATGAGCAGAAGGGATCAGATCTCAGTCAGTCACCAAAATAGATTTTCTATGGCCAAAAAAGAACCTTGGTCCTTCAGGACTGGAAGTACACGAGTGCCCTGCTGGGAAAGTGGCTGTGGGATAACAAACCTGTGACAATGTTTGTGTGTCTGTTTGTGTGGGACTGATCCTTGCCAAAACATCAGGCAGAGGAGTTTCAGGGGTGATGCTCTGTTAAGCCGAGGGGTTTTGAGGGCAAATCCCCTGATACAGCTCAGTTGGTTCAGACTGCAGCAGGGCTTTCTTCAGCTTGAGATTTCCTTCTTCATCGTGTGCTGGGGAAATTACAGCACCCAAGGCCATTGCAGCAAATTGGGTGGTCACCAGTAATGCTGCAGGCAGCTGCTGGACTTTGTCAAGCTGTGCTGTAAAGTATTCAGTTGTAGAATTTCTTGGTTTGTTTATGCTTTATTACTGTGCTATTTATCTTTAATATACTTTCAATATTTGCTTCGCTTCAATTTCATTCTTGCAGATGGGAGATTGAATGGGCTGGGAGCTACATTATGTAACAGCCCAAACCACAGAGCAAATGATGCTAAATATCACTGCATGACTGCTGAGGAATATTTCAATCACCTTAATGATATGCTGATGGATGTCTGTGGGGTAAATACATCGAGCTTTGGTTTGTTTTTGGCAGTGAAGCTGGTAGCTATTTTGATCCAAACATTTGTTTTAAAAGTTGGTTTGGAGGAGCTGTTGGGAAAGTGGCTCTAAAATTATGTTGGATTTCAAGGCTTCTGTGTTCTCAGAAACTTCCAGTTCTAATACATTTCATGTTCAAGGCAAAACCTTTTTTTATTCCTAATTGTTTTCTCTGCAGTCTCTGCCAGGAAAATACATTCTGGGTTATTTTTTCCCATCCTTTTGTGAGCATAGCTATTAAGTATTCTGCAATTAACAAAGAGTATCTCTGTACTACTCATTCATGGAACAGCCCATCTATTCATGAGAATGGTCCTTCAAGAAGGTGTTCTTAGTCCCCAAAGTTTGCAAGACGGTGATCTTAATCGAGAGTTGATTTTCCAGCTTTTTTACATTTGGTTATTATTTTCTGTAAGGCAAAGCTACAAATGCTTTGCATTCTTAAACTGCATTAAAATGCTTGCCTGTTATGAGTACAAGTTGAGAGCAAACCTGCGTTATTTATGTTTTAAAAATATGCAGTAGACCAGTTAAATATATTTAGTTTAATATATTTAGTTAAATATTCCTTGTTAGGACACCTATTCTGCCTTCTGTGAAGCAGACAGCAACGGTGACAGTATCAGCAAGTCCTGAAGAGCTTTTGCTTGCCTTGAGGAATTCCTGTACCCACTGGGTTTGTTGGGAAGGAACCCTGACCTCCACGTTACATTAGCAAGAATTCTGTTGACTGTTTCACACCCAAGCAGCTAAGGAAGTACTTTCTTGGCTCTTGCCATCTCACAAGCAAGCAAGAAAAAGTTGCACAGCACCTACAGTAATCTGCTGTGTTTACAGAAAGGAATATACAGCATGAACACTCATAGTGGGTATAAATGAAGATGTGATATTAAAATACATCTTTATCAAGCTTAAATGGGGAGCTCTACCGAGTTCTCAGTGATTTATGGCTGCATTTGGTTAGACATTGAGTCCTTTGAGACTGGATTGAAGTGCCAGAACTACCCCTGGTGGCTGTTTCAGTCTGTGAGGTCAAACACATAAACTGGTGCCCCAGCTGAAGCCTGAGAGCTGAGTGAGCCTCCAACCTGGACAGCTTTGCTGCATCTTGGGGCTGGGAACATGGTTTGGGAATCAGCTGTGCTTTTGGAGGGAAGTGCAGGCAGGCTATTACCTGTCTGAGTCAGTGTCTGTGAGTTCTGGCACGAATGTTGCTGCCAGAGCGTTGCAGAACAGTGGAGCCTCATGCTCCAGAGCTTTACGCCAGCAGAGCACCAGGAGCAGACAAGATGAGGAGAGACGTGCAGAGGCCCCATGGAGTGGATGGAGGACAGAGAGTCACATCTTCCTTTCCTGTGAGAAGCAATACTGCTTAAAATGTCTGTAATTTTAAAGTTGGAGCTTAAATTCAATGATAAACAAAATTTAAGCCATAAAAAAAGTAATACTAAAAGCTCAGTGTGAAACTCTGTTTAGCTATGAAAAGACAGAAAAATTCATAAAAATAATGACAAGATACAACAGGACTGGAAAATCTCCTGATCAGCAACTCATCTCCACTGTGGCAGTGATGATGTGATATATACACATAGGCTTATTTCCCAGTTTTTATTTGTCTCTTACTGCTTTACTGTTGGCTCTAATGGTAGTAATATTTATCTGCTTGGTTTGTTTTTATTTTTTGCTGAATTGGACAACTGAGTGAATCAAGGACATCAGTCTAAAACAAGAAAAGAAACTGATATCCACAGATTCATTAAAGCTGGGAAAAACCTCCAAAATCAATGAACCCAACCTCTGACCCAGCACCACCATGGCAGCTAAACCACATCACAGTGCTCATTTTTTGAACATTTCAAGGGACAATGAGTCCACCACTTCCCTGGGAAGCCTGTTCCAATGCTCAACCACCCTTTCAGTGAAGAAATTTTTCCTGTTATCCCACCTGAACCTCCCAAATTATAATTGAATCTTCCTATCAGTTGAAATCTGAGATTATTAATTACTGTTGTACTCTCATTTCTGTTTCAGTTTATCCATAGCTAGAAGTTGAAATCTTTTGACTTTAGCTCCAGAACTTCCCCATTTCAAATATTCTTGCTGATTCAGAAGTTTAACAAAGAACACACAGTGATGGGAAGCCTGCAGAGCACTTGCATTTTCACAGTTAAGTTTTCAGACTATTTTATTGGTCAATTGTTTATGTTTATGGACTCTTCTCTCAAGAAGTGCTTCTCAGGTGTGGCAGTGCTTGTACAGCACACGGATTTAGTCAGATTTCTGTGCAGTGCTGCAACCTGAGTCTCCTGTATTCCTCTGTGTGCTTGGATTCAATCAGAACCGCCAGCTCCCAAAATTTAGGCACTTGCAATGATGGCTGAATTTGCAAATGTTTTTTGTCTTACTCCCCATTTCTAGCCATGCCTTGGTGACTCACAGAGATAGTTTTGGTCTATGTAATTGATGTAAATCAAGGATAATCTTCCTGGAGTCACTCCAGGATATAATTGTTTCTGAGATAATTAACATTTCCTTCTATGTGTATAAATGATCCATGCTGGGTCTTGAGTTTGAGGGAGAATTGAACAGCATTGATTTGAAAATAAATAGGGAATTACAAAATTTAAAATATCTTTGCTAACCTGCAGCCAGGGAAATAAGGCAATATTTAAAGAATTAAGTTTACACAGATGTGAAGTAACAATCTTTAATGTGTATCTTAGAAATTAGAAAACAAAACCACTACCAACATGAAGAACAACAAAAGGGAAGGAAACTTGTGGAGATTAAAGCTCCCACTAACGTATAACATACTTAGTTGTTGTTTTTTTTTCTTCTCTGTGAAAAAAACAGATGATAACGGATGCAGAGCTAGCTTGTGATCACGCTCATTACTATCTTGTTATCAAAGCAAGAACCAGATGGTATGACCTGGTAAGGGTAAGAAGAATGTTTTCTTTAAATAAATAAGCAGCACTAATAGATTTCAGAACATCATGCAATGTTGATCTTCAGATTCTATAAATATTCAAAGAGACCCGTGCAAAATAGCTCATTAATGATGAAAACTTACTCTGTAATTAAAAAGAAATCCACTGTCTGAATAATATGCATTTTTTGTAATGTTCATTACGTAGTAGGTGCTACTATGGTTATTTCTAAAACTTTCTTCATGTTCTACTGTTAATTTTATTTAATGTTTCCATTGTAAGAGGGTTAATGGGATACACCTGAGGCCTGACCACTGAGGCTGTGCACAAACACAGCTTTCTCCTCTGCTGACACTCAGTGCTTCCCATCACAGTTTTCAGTCACAGATGTCCCTTCTCATTGCAGGGGATTGGACTAAATTGCTTTTGAAGGTCCCTTCCAACCCAAAGTATTCTATTATTCTATTATTTTCTGTTTCTTTCTCAATTCCCATTATTTATTCATCTTGCAGAGAGATCAGACATTTTGTCAAACTTGTTGGTTCTTGTTAGTGATGATTTCTTTTGCATTCCAGAATTTTCAAGAGTTTGACAGTGAAGAAAATGGCATTATACAGCCAAGGGACTTGAAGAAGTTCTCATTCCCATTTGGCATTCCAGTCACCCTGTAAGGATTGAAGCAGCTTTGGGCAAGGTATAACAACTGTAAATGATTAGGTCTTGCAATAATGCATCTTTTATAGGATTACAGAGCCTTTGGTATTGCAGTGAATGACAATAGATTACTCTGTACAAGAAATCTTTTATTTTGTTATGATTGTGACCTCAGTACACAACACTCTGTTACAGAAGGCTATGTCTTATCATACTAAGTTCAGTTAGATCCATCAGTTTCCAATGAATTCAAAGATAGAACTTCCTCTAGGCTTCAGTATTTCTGCTCCCTTTAATTGAACATGCATTTTCTTTTCAGATGGCATTGCAGGTCACTGGTTAAATTAACTTCTTTTCCAGCACTTTTTCTTATACACACAAATACCCAGCTCAGTGTGTGCTGGGTTAAAGTCAATGCCAGATATCTCAGGTCAGGTGGGAACTGCAAACACAGCTTCCATGCAGGAGTCTGTGGACAGTCCACATTGCACACCTGGGTGAAGGCACAACCTCTTCAGAGCACTGCATTTACTCGCAATATTTTCAACCTAAATAAAAGCAACACAGTCAAAAGAAAAATGCCACCTACTGAACACTTAGCAAAAGAAAGCAAGGCAGTTTCATGCTGTGTAAAGATTTCAAGAAATATCGTGAAATGTTTTTATAGGCAGGTAATTTGTTGTGAAGTGGGGGGGGAGCTTGTCTGCCTTGAACAAAGAGGAGCTGTGCTATAAACTGTATTTGCAGTGGGATAGATGTCAGCTGTATGTGACATTATATAAAAAGCTACCTTCATTACAGCTCTATTTTGAAAAGTAATCACTCTAATATATAGAATCTCAGTGTATTGCATTTTAGTTACAAACTGCATTAACTGTATCGATTTTTCTTAGCATTGATTCATTTATGAACTATTTTCTACTCCATTAGATTTTACTTCCCATTCTTATTCCTTTTTCCTATGGCACGTTGAAGAGTGTCCTTTTCATGCAGTTATCTGCTGCATAACTTCACTCCCATCAGCCACTCCTTTTAGAGAATAGCTAAAATCTCTTACGTGCCTGATATGTCTGCAACTTGAATAAAGGAACTAGAGTGAAGCTGAAGCTAAATTAGGCATTGCCATGCATCAGAGCACTGGCAGGGAGAGAAACTCCAGAGGAAACAGACTATGGAAGGATTTATACCTAAGAAAATATGAAAAGTGTTTATGAAGCTAAACCTATGTTTCTGAAGGATTACAACTCTGAGCATCTTGTGTGACCACTTTGAGACACTTGAGAATGGATTTTTTGGAGATCTGCATCTCAAACCAGACTGAAAGACTGCAGCACTGAGAGTTGGAGAATACTCCCAGCAATTTGCTCCTCAGGGTAGTATTTTTAGAAGAGACTCTGTGATTACAATGCATAAGCCCCATCTTTTGAGCCTCATGTGAAGTCACTCATTCATTTTCAGTGTGGTATGGCACCTCTGTAAGGAAGGGAAGTTAGTGAGAGCTAAGCTGTTAAGTCAGTTAAGGACATCTGTAATGCCTTTCTATGGGGAACACATGAATATTTAAAAAGAGCATTTCTTTTTCAAGGTATGATACAGATGAAAAGGGATAACTAACTCACCAAGAATTTTTAAGAAACTGGGGATAGAGTTTCCATCCACTGACTCAGGCTCAGCCAACACATCACGGATGACAGCCATGCACATTTACAAGCATTAATTTTGTTTATTATTAGAATAATAAACAAAAGAAGCATTCAAAACTGAAAGATCAGCAGGGAAGAGAAGAAAATAAAGCTCTGCATTAAAAGAAATTACAAATCAGACCAAGTAACTTATTTATGAGCTTAGCATTTAACTCTCAGTGTTTGTGTTTAGTTTGTCAAGATGTCACTGTGAGCAATACAAACACAATGTTACTAAAATAAAAAGGCTCTGAAAAGCCTTTGGAAGATGCTGGACCAAGCTGATCCATAGTACTATTCCCTTGATTTGCTGGAGATGAGCCTAGCTAGTGTGCACTGTTCTTTCACAGATATTCTCCATGGGTTGTATCCTTTACTACACAGACCTTGTGGCAGCATCTCTACTGGCAAAGCACAAAGTCCAGAGACATTCCCAGACTGGTGCTGGGCTGCCACACCTTTCACTTGTGACAGCTCATGTCCCCCAAGCCCTGCTTGGGAGCAAGACTGCCCCAAGGACAGCTCCTCCTGGGCACTTTGGAGGCAGCTGCTCCCTTTGGGGGGCTGAGAAGGTGTCGTAGGAAGGGGACCAGGACACCAGATGGTTCATCACAGGTCCATTTTAGTGAAGAAAGTATCAAACACTTATACAGCAAATAATAAGCTTATGAATATTCTGTAAGCCAAGCAATCTATTGGTTAAACTATACCATGAACTCTTCCTCATTCCTTAGGGGTTACATCTCTCTTTTCTCATGTCGCTTTCACTGTTTGTTATCCTACTACAGCTAGGCCCAAGGACACACTATCTTTGCAGGTGCAGGAGTTGGAATTAGCCACGGTTTTGTACTTTTCCAGTCTTTAGCCAGCCAAACTCCCAACAAGAAGATTCCCTGGCAGAGATGTGCCAGGTGTCCCCTGTGCCTGGGCCACTCTCTGGCCTCTTGATTGTTATCAGCTCGTGGTTCCAGCCCCAGCACTGCTGTCAGCTCAGGCTGAAGGAGAAGAACAAGGGCAGGTTGTCCCCACCTGTCTGCTTTGGACAACCTTGGCTTGGACCTGGTTTTGCTCACCAGGGGCTTTCCTTGCAGCTGGGCTGGCTGGGTGTGTAGGATGCTGTGGTCCTGTCTCACTCCGTGTCCCTTGGATGAGGGATGG
Organism: Zonotrichia leucophrys gambelii; assembly: GCF_028769735.1. Lineage (NCBI taxonomy): Eukaryota > Metazoa > Chordata > Aves > Passeriformes > Passerellidae > Zonotrichia > Zonotrichia leucophrys. The sequence goes on along the minus strand of NC_088170.1, from coordinate 16,454,221 downwards.
GTGACAATCACACTCAGCTTCACATACCTCTAGCAGCTCCTTAAACTGCTAGGAAATGGCTCTGGAGTGCAGCAAAACCAGCCTTGACAAGGATGGACCCCGGTTCCATGTGACAGAAACAAGCACCTCGTGTGTGAGTCTCTGTCTGACACAAAATCAACACTCACAGTTGGGAGGTCACTGCTCCTGAGAAGAGCATTTGACAGACAAATGACAAAATGATCCCCTGCTTGCAGTGGAGCCTAATGACCCGTGCCTGCCCCAGAGAGTCAGCAGTGATCAGCCTGCTGCTCCTGCTCCTCTAAGGTCCCTGCACCTGCCAGCAGACTGAGGCAGCAGGAGAATCCTCTGCCCCACCACAGTGCTGTAAAAACTTCATATTTCTGTGGATAAACACTACCTGGATGCTTACCGTGTTTCTTGCTTGTGCTTTCACTCTTCTCCTGAAATGTATTATATTTTTTATTTATTATTTAGGAGTATAGACCCTTAGGAACAAAACCCATGTAAAAATATATCCCCAGGAGCACAGACTTGCTTTCTTTTGTACTTGGAAAGGGTCTGGAAGTTCTAGAAACTAATAAATTATTGTTTATAAGAAAGATAATTCCCGATGACATTGTTGGCAAAGTTGATATACTCATAAACAGAGAAGAGCAGCCTTGTCTTGCACATAAAGAGGCAGCTTGGGAAATCAGCTCAAAACTGCCCCACAAAAGAGACAGAAGCCTGTAAGATAAGGCTTTTGCCTTTTCCCCCTGCTTTTTAAAATTCTGTTTCTCAGTATCCCAAATAGCCTGAAAGAATAAGAGCAAAACTGCGCTTTTTTTTTTTCAGCATCACGTCTCTCCCACCTGCATTGCAGCTCTCTGGCATAAACTGCACTTATGACACCCGCAGGTATCAACAAGAGTTCCACCTGTAAAGAATTGTATAATATAAAGCAGAGATGGTGAGGCAGCTGCTGAGTTGCAGGCATTGTTTATTATTGTATTTGATGTGAAACTGTCTCATGCTGGGCTTTTCCACTCCATTCTTTGTACCAGCTCTTGTTATCAGTTATCTCTAGTCCGACGTGGATGAAGAGCTCTTCTGGTCAGGAACCTTCTATTTCTTTCCTGTTAGTGCAATGCCAAGTGCAAGGCAGCCCTGCCTCCAATGCTATAAATAAGAAGCAGCTCTGCAAGTCAGGAAGATGCTGTGTGCTGCAAGCAGAAATTATACAGTGTGGCTCAAAGATGCAAAATACTCCTGAAGCAGCTGGAGAGTAATTAAATCAATGGAGAAGACATGCCAGGTAAAAATGAAATAGTCTTGATGTGTGATGCTGGCAGGTTTGCATCCTTCAGAGTTATTTACTGTTGTGAACCTATTGTAACAACAACCATGGTCAGAACTGCCACCACACTCACAGATACACATTGCTTAACCTTTATTTGGGAAACAGAAATTGGAGACTGGGGCACACAGACCTGGATGCAGTTATGTGCTAGCAGCTGGAGCCAGATGCTCCTGGCTGAGGTAGAGCAGCATTCTAATAAATGGACATGGAATATTCTGACCCCTGCACTGGGGGCTCCCTCATCCTGAGTGCTGACAGTTTGCAGAAGGGACTTTTATAACCCTTTCCAAAATTGCATTCTAATTATTTATTAGATTCTGCTTTTCTTGATTTTTCTATATAGGATGCCCAGTTCAGATTTTAATACTTTGAAATTTGTCATCTGCAGCTTTGTCTGGGAACAAGTTCACTGTTTAATCCCTCATGGTCTGCAAAAGTAAGTCCTGTTATTGATTATCACCACCTTTCATTTTTGCTGTATGTTCTCTTTTTGCCTCCCACTCTTCCTCACCCACCTCCTGGGTAGTGGCAGCAGTCCTGTGCCAGCAGTGCCTGTCTGGTTTTCTCTCTTGGATATCTGATGTGCAAGAGAAGTTGAATCCAGACCTCTGAACTTCTCAGATTTCATGTAAGGGCATGGAAAGCCATAAATTACTCCAGAGCTGGAGTCCCTGCGCAGTGGATGAAAACATCCATGTGTGTGGAGGCTGTGAAGGCAGGAGTCCAGCCCAGTGTCGCTCAGAAAGCTGAGCTGTGAGGAGCAGAGGGTGGAGATCGTCCCTCTGACTCTAAGGTGGGTGTGAGGAGATCGGCTCTCGGTCAGCAAGACTGAAGAAGGGGCTGCAAAACCAAGCCAGGGTGTTCCCATGGGCCTCAGCCCCCACTTCCCTCTCAGTGTTTGGGAAACTGATCCCTTTCACCTTCCCCATTCAGAGAGGGAGGAGATCTTTGCCTGCAGAGTGGATTTGCTGTTTAAGGTCCCACTTCAGCAGCACTGGGAGCAGCACCCGCTCCCCCTTCTGTGACCTTGCCCAAGCCCTGGCGTTTTCCCTGCCCAGTGTCTGTCCCCAGCCTCTGTCCTTCTTCTGCCCTCCTGCAAGGGCTGTGATCCTCACCCCACAGCTTTGGAGCATTTCAGGGCCCTGTGATTGCACACTGTGAGGCAGACAAAAGCTCTGGGCATCTTACAATTCAAAACATACTGCCTTGCACTTTTCTTTTTTTTTTCCTTTTGCTTTTGGAACAAATTGCCCAAATTAGAAACAGACATTGAACAGTGTGCAGTGGCTCTGCAGATCTTCAAGAAAAAATACGAAACATTTGCAAGAAAATATTATTTTTTTGGCATTGCAGCTTGATCTATGGTTTTAATCCTCATTTTCCCCATGTAGATATTTATTGCTGTGAGTGGAATAATTACCACCTGGAAATCTTTTATTAGACCAAAAATGTTGAATGCTTCAATTTTCCAAAAATATGAATCTCAAAATCTCAGCCTCTATTTTCATTGGGACTATTCTGTGAAGATTTAAGTGGAAGATGACAGCAGTGATGAAGAGTGGCACTGAAAGTAAATATAGTTGAAAAAGGGTTGCTGTATTTTCCTGCAATGAGGGTCCAGCGTGGACCATATCAACCCTTCAAAGCCCACCCCTGCAAGCTGGAAGGGGCTGTGCTGAGCAGACTTTGTGGCTGACAGAGATCAGTGTCTGGCTGAAATCACAAGTTGTCCTTAGGGTGGTCAGCTGGCTTTGGATTTTTAGCTGCTGTCCTGCTTCCTTGCTGTGACTCTCCTGGCCTCTTGCTGGGCCTCAGTCCCCATCTTCCTCCACCACCACCCCATTGCTGTAAAGCTCTAAAAAAGCAAACCCTCCTCTGACAGGAGATCTTGGACTGTTGCTCTGCTGGAAAGTCTGCAGGCTTCTGAACATAATAAAAGTTGAAATCTAGAGATGTAATTAGCAGTGTTGGCTCTCCAGGGTCGGGTATCTACAAGGAGGCTGAGTTGGGGCTGGTTAGTCAGTAATTGGAACATGGAAACTGGGGAGGGCAAAGCCAGCAGGAGGGCACTGCGAGTGCACCCTGACTGCTGGGCACCCTCTGCAGAGCTCCTCCACACTCTTCCCAACATGAGGCTCGCTGTGAGTGTAAGCCCAGTGCCACATGGCATCAGCAGCAGGATGTGAAAGAGAGGAAGGAATTAAGCAGAAAAAGAGAGATTTGAAAGTGAGAGAAAAAGTCATAGCTCTTCAGGGGCTTTTAGAGCCTCTAAATCACACAGGCATTATTGCAGTTTCCTTGGAAAGCCTCACGTCATGCCTTGGAACTTATATCCAGTGCCCAGATTAATCATAAGGAAGCTCACAACTATTTTCTGGAATATTGCAGGAGTAGGAGCTATCAAAGTTTTTAATGGCATGAAACCAAGCCAGGGTGAGAGGGCAATCCATGCAGTTACAGAAAGTAAGTTGGAGGAATATTGCACTCACAAGGAAACTTGAACTTTTGAAAGACACAGGTTTCATATAAGAATGCAGAGGGAGGAATCCTTTGAAGAATTTTTGGCTGATCTTAAAATAACAGATCAGTCAAGTAGCTATGACATTTCAGAGATTCCATTTTAAAGGATCAAATCAAAGATCCAAAGATACAGAAAAGATCCCAGAAAAGTAGGATTAAAAATAAAAAAAGGCATGCTAGAAAAATCTGTTTAGTCCAGCTAGGACAGTTGTTAGGGGGCAATATGGAAATACTAGAAGGGGAGAAGGACATGCTCTCTGTCAGAAAAGGAAACAAGAAAAATTTAAAGATTCTTAGAGCTATCTGCAAATCGCCGAATTGACATATGTGAAAATTATAGATTCACATTATGTTCAGGAGTTTAGAAACTCTGCAGCAGCTATAGGAAATACAGTTATTTTGCAGGACCTTGCAACTGAAAAAGCAGAGGCAAAAGAGAATACCCTCCATATCCCCAGATCTATGTGATGGTGCACAAGCATGCAATACAACAAAATATCACAAAGAAATGCTGTGCACAAGCTTCAAAAGTGGGCTGCAGACTAAGAATAAACAACCTTTAAATTAAAAAGTGGTGCTCAGTTACTGCTACCTCCAAACACACTGCAAAATATCTGGCCCAGGAATCTCTCCATGTAGAGGAAAGACTATTGAAACTGAGGGTGTCTAGTAAGAATCTGATTTGTATCAAAGAATTGAATGCTCTTAATTTGAAAACGATAAACAGGGTAGTTTAAATTTATAGGCAGAAAGAGTTTGGTTTTTAAAATATGTTTATCCCTGGGCCTGATTAAAGCATTGAGTTGAGGAGGATCCATAAACAGGTGATCAGCTCTGAGAAATCTTTTGTGTCAGAGAAAAAGGAGACGCAGAAAGCAGAGCTGTATCTTCAGAACAGTGTATGCTGCTGGGAGCATCCCTCTGGTTGTGAGAGAGAAGCTCCTAAAGGAGCTGCATTCTTTGGCATTAATGGTGGGAAGTTTGAAAATGAGCTAGTGAGCAACAGCAAGATGAAAAGAGAGGTGACTGAGATTGTTCTGGGGACCCAGTATCTGTTTCAGGGCAGCCACTGTCCTGTAAAGGATGTTTTCAGGTAAAAGGGCTGCGCACCTTTTTACAAATACCAGTAAATTTTTTACAAAAATCAAAAATCCAACTTGTTCTGCTGGATCTAAGCAAACTTCCTTGTGTCTGCCAAGGTGTTTAACGCCTTGCAAGTTTTGACCCCTGGACAGGAGGTTTTTCTTTCAAAGACTTCCTTGAGGCTTGAAGTTCATTCTTGAGTTTTCACAGGGAGAGCCAATCACTTGAAGTGTCCTGATTAAACTGGAGATGTTGAGTAAAGAGAAAACCAGCAAGGAATCTGAAAATCATCTGAGAGCCTGAGAATGTCATTAGACAAAAATGCAACTGTAAGGGAGGAGAAATATCATAAAAGATGAACTGTCAACAATACAAGCCCGAGAAATTACAAAAATGCCACCCACAAGGATAACAAAGGTGTGCAGAGCCACTTTGCACAGGAATGTTACATGAGAGTTCATTTCACACAGGAAATCTGTGCAAGTAGCTTTTGGTTTAGTACACAAAATGGACTTACAGAGCTGTAAATGTGGGAAACAAGTGCTCAAATTAAAAGCATTAATAAATACTACCCCTGGCCTTACATATATTGGCACTAGAAGACATTTAAAGTCTTCAAAAGATGGCTTACAGGCAGTATTATTAAAAAAAAAAAAGGAATTGTGTGGCCTGTGTTTCTAGGACACCTGTCAAAACCAGGACTGGGGCACAGACAGAGAGCAAAGCTCTGGCTCTCACTAATGTGGAATATTTCTAGAATCAGCAGAGCTCTGGCTCTGCTCTCTGGTTGTAAGGAATGTCACATATTTGCTAATCCACCTGTATGGTCAGAGCTGAGACAAACCACTCTGCAGGCAAAGGAAAGACCAGCTTCCAGAATGTGAAAATAGTGTGACTTTTAGTGGTTTGGGGATTTTTTTAGGTAAAACCATTCAGTCTTCTAATATAGTTAAGGTTGGAGAAAAACCCACTGATCGAAGATACTTTACAGAGCATTCAAGGAATCTCCAGATATTTTGAATACAACACTGAGCTGAGCCAAAACTGTTAAAATACAGTTCAAGCAAGCTGTGAAGCTGAGAAATAATGTATACTTTTCAGCTGAACTTGAGAAAAATGTTGAAAAAAATGTTTTCTTGCCAGTGAAACTTGGTTAAGGAGAGAGTTAGTCCACGTAACAGTGAAAGGTACAGTGGACCTGAAGCACGTAATGAATAAACTGCTAACAACCCACCTAAGTCCTATCATAATTCTGACTTTTCAAAGGTGGGTGATTCCTTACACAATGTTGTTTCCTGGACCTTGAGGGCTATGGGAAAATTGCTCTTTGTTCCTGTGAACCACAAACTCCAAAAGTTTGGATTCTTAGGAGAAAAACTAGGCAAGGAAAATGCATTGTCCTTGTAAAGGCTAGACTGAACTTAGAGCTTCTTGAAAACAAATAGAAAACCAAGGATCCTGCAAAGCGGAGAGGAAAACAGCTGAGAACAACTTGCAGAGAGGCTTTTAATTGAGTCAACATGCAGAGAATCACATTGCTTGAGTTTCCAAATATGATCCAAGTCCCTGATGTCAGTGAAATGTAAGTGACAAAATGAAGGGGGAGAAAAAGTCAAGACTTTGAGGCTTGAATTTAATCATGTGCAAGAAGTGAAAGGACTGAAGGTCCCGATCTGAAGTCCAGCACATGGACATGGATCAGGCCTTGTTCTGCTCCAGGTGGTGGTCAGGTCCAGCAGGTTTTGTTGAAGTTGTCTTGCTGTGTTAGAGTTTCAGGAGACTCAAACATTTTAGAGAGTTATGGTGCCAAACCCTTGTAATTTTAATGGCTGTAGTAGTAATAAACATTTTGTAACTCTGATCAGGACAGGCTTTAAAAGAGAGAACTGTGTTTTGCATCTGCAGCTCTGAATGGCGAGAGGAACCAGTTCTTTTCCCAAGTAACATTTTTTTATAACAAGAGGCCCGAGCCATACAATTCCACATACAAATTAAATGGAGGGCATCTTGGATTTAAAGTCTATTTCTGACCAATTGAATAAATAATATGAAGTTACCACACCTAGATAAAAGCTCAAAATCTTTCCCTGCTCCTCCACCCCTGTTCTGTGTCTTTGTTTGTATCCTTTTAGCCCATGTAACAAAGGAGCTAAAATAAACTTCTGCTGTCTTTCAGGGGTAAATTCAGGGATTACCTCCAAGATTTCAATAACACCTTCCATAAAGGATACAAATAGAGATGGCTATGTAAAAATGTGTGGCCTGCACAAGACATTACAAGAATTCAAGCCTTATCTTGATGATAATGATTTCAGCAGTTTTCTAAACAGGTTTGTATGATTATCTCCTTAGGACCTCTTTGTTCACACCCACCGAAGCCTATAAACTTCTACTGAGTGTTCAGTAAATGGAAAAACTCTGTTAAAGCTAACGGAGATACCCACAGGTTTAAAACTGCAGATGTGTGAAAAATATTTTTGCAAAATGAATTGATTTTGCAGGCAAAAAAAGTTAAATAGCCTCTTACTTTTTTTTTTTTTAAGTATTCTTTGAGTATGTGCATTTCTTTGCTAGATTGTTTCAATTTTTTCATTTCAGTTTAACTGAGCAAGGGTGTGCAACATCTTGTTCAAAATGGAAGCACAATTAAATCAGGCTATAAGATAACATTAGCTTTCAAATGATTCAGTGCTGCTGCCACGACAAGCTATCCTTTTCATTCTCTGTATTAATATGAGAAAGAAGAAAAATCTCTATTGTAGAAGCTGAAGAACACAAAGGACCTGCTCCAGCATTGGGTACTGCAGTTCTCTGCACCAAGCCAGCCCCCAGAGGTCACATGCCTGGCAGCGCTGGGTTTTGTTCTCCAGTGCCTGCCACACCAGACTCATTTCTGAAATAAAATTAACAAAGTCTTTTCACAGTTCACCTTTAATTGGGTGATCAACTTTTTATGAATTGAAACCTTAATAGGAATCTGCTGCTTGTTTCTTTCTCAAAGACCTCTTGATGATAAACACCTCCATTCATTGTAATTTTGTGCAGATTATTCCTTTCTTGATCCAAAATAGTCTTTTCTAAATAATACAGAGTAGATTAGCATATGCATTTAGTTTTATTACTAAAATTTTAATGCCCACTTGGCAATTTATTTCTCCACTGAAATGGTGTTGATTATTTCCTTTTCCACACACTATCTCCAATATTGGAGCCAGCTTGACACGGGTAGTATGTGGGAGTGCTGTGCAGCTGCAAGATGCAAAATCAGGGCTCTTGAATGTTTTTTTTTCTTACTAACAGATATGGGGTCTATAGTTAATTTCTTTTCCAGCCTGTTTTATAAAGCTTCCTCTTTGTTTTACTGGCTCTCCCCATTAATTAGACATTCTTGTAACTGGATATTCTGGTGATTGGTAGCTGAGGCATTGGGCCCTGCTGATTTACTGTGGAAACAGATGATAAAAGTGTGTTACAGTAATTCATTTTTAAACCAGAAAATCGGGGTTGTGTGGTGGGGCCATCTCCTCCGTCAAACCTTGACTCTCTAGGACTTGCCATGGTCATAATTCTAACAAAAAAGCTGAGTGTAAGACTGAAAATAAAATGCAGGCTTTCCCCTGCAGCATAGGACTTGTCTGCCTAACACATGTGTCTGAAGAACCCATAGTTCTGATGGTTTGCTATAAAATTATTAAAGTCTTTTATAAACCTCTCCAAAGATGGTAACTCTAACATCAGTCTGGAATAGTTCCATGGCAGCCAGTGGACCTGTATCAAACATGCCTGGTGTAAATTGTATTCTGGAGACTCTCTGGTGATCTTTTAAAAGCAGGAAATTCCACAGTTCTGCTTCTAAGAGCAGAAATTCCAATTCTGGCTACACTGGCTTAATACAGGGCAAACAAGGGCAGAGCAAGTCCCTGCTCCTATATCCATTGTGGTGATGAGCTCTACAAGCTCATTGGGCTTGTTTGGAGTCCTTGTTTAAAATATATCAGGTGCCTTCTCATTAAGAAACCACAAGTCACAGAACATTGAAAATAGCTTTTCATGTAGTGGTCAGTGCTATTCATCTTGTCTTAATTTTTCATGCTAAATCACTTTTATAGTCACATATTTTATGTATAAGTGAAGCTTGCCTGAATTACAGTCCTTCTATAGTAAAAGATGCAAATAAAACTTAATTTAGTTTGGTAACAAAGTCCTCTGCAAAAAAAAAAAAAAAAAAAAAATTCCCAATCATATGCAAGATCTCATGATTCCCCTTGCTGATATCTGATGCAAAAATATATTCAGTGTTGTTACCTGGAGCTATCTGCAGTCAGCTGTGTCCCACTCCATTTCCAGTGTGACAGAACACAGAATTCTCCAGTGCCTCCGATCCAGCAGATGTTCCAGGTGACAGAAATTTGGGAAGCTCTGAGTGCAGCCTGCAGAGCCCATGGGCAGGGCTCCCAGATATGGGATGGGCTCCCAGGTTTGGGATGGGCTCCCATGTAGGGGATGGGCTTCCAGATATGGGATGGGCTCCCAGGTAGGGGATGGGCACCCATGTAGGGGATGGGCTCCCAGGTATGAAATGGGCTCCCAGGTATGGGATGGGCTCCCATGTAGGGGATGGGCTCCCAGGTATGGGATGGGCTCCCAGGTATGAAATGGGCTCCCAGGTATGGGATGGGCTCCCATGTAGGGGATGGGCTCCCAGATATGGGATGGGCTTGCATGTAAGGGATGGGCTCCCATGTAGGGGATGGGCTCTCAGGTATGGGATGGGCTCCCATGTAGGGGATGGGCTCCCAGATATGGGATGGGCTTGCATGTAAGGGATGGGCTCCCATGTAGGGGATGGGCTCCCAGATATGGGATGGGCTCCCAGGTAGGGGATGGGCTCCCATGTAAGGGATGGGCTCCCAGGTATGAAATGGGCTCCCAGGTTTAGGATGGGCACCCATGTAGGGGATGGGCTCGCATGTAAGGGATGGGCTCCCATGTAGGGGATGGGCTCCCAGATATGGGATGGGCTTGCATGTAAGGGATGGGCTCCCATGTAGGGGATGGGCTCCCAGATATGGGATGGGCTCCCAGGTAGGGGATGGGCTCCCATGTAAGGGATGGGCTCCCAGGTATGAAATGGGCTCCCAGGTTTAGGATGGGCACCCATGTAGGGGATGGGCTCCCATGTAAGGGATGGGCTCCCATGTAAGGGATGGGCTCCCAGGTTTGGGATGGGCACCCATGTAAGGGATGGGCTCCCAGGTATGGGATGGGCTCCCAGATATGGGATGGGCTCGCATGTAAGGGATGGGCTCCCATGTAGGGGATGGGCTCCCAGGTACGGGATGGGCTCCCAGATATGGGATGGGCTCGCATGTAAGGGATGGGCTCTCAGGTATGGGATGGGCTCCCATGTAGGGGATGGGCTCCCATGTAGGGGATGAACTCCCTGGTATGGGATGGGCTTCCAAGTATGTGCATGGCCACAAGTGAAGTGGAAAGGAACCCTTGCTGGACACTTCCAACCACAAGGCACCAGCAGTGGGGCCAAATGCACCAGCCCTCTGTGCAGCTCACTGGGCACCCCAAAGAGGGCAGGGCCTGTGCCTGAGACAATGGGTCTAAAGCCCTGCCAAGAAAGTGTTAAATAATTCTCTAGTGGCCTGCCAAGCCATGCCAAGTGAAGTGCAGGCTGAGAAAGAAGTTAAGCCCTTTGCCATAACCATAGGCAGAAGCGCTGTATGGAATAGAGCTTGGTTACTTCCCATGTGGTGGAGAAATTGTGAGTATAGATCTGTGTTGCCATGTCCACAACGCCAAGCACAGAAAGGTGCTGCAGCTTGCAAGGCTGCCTGAGGTTCTGCTGCTTCCTCTCAGAATGATCCCAGCATTTAGGAGGGTCAAGCAACACTGGAGCATCTGCAAGTCACAGGTGTTTTTGTAAAGCTGAAAGGCAAGGGCCAGTAGCAGCACTTGGCACCAAGAACGTCCATTCGTGAACAGAGTCTGTTAGATTGTGCTTGCACTGTGATGAGAAGGAGAATTCTGCAGAAAAAGCTGGGAAACTGCATGTCCTCCAGCCACATTCAGGATGGTGAGCCCACCAGTAAATGGGGATCCAAAGAGTGTGCTGCTTTTAAAAAGCAAGGAGTTATTGCTGATGGACAGGAAGGTTTTGCTCTTGGGCCCAGGCTAAAGCAGGTCTCCTCCTGAGCCCCTGGAGATTGGCCTGGATCTGCATCTGAGACTGTGGTTGAATTTAAATGACAGGAGGGGTATCTTGGACTTGATAAAAAGCTTGGGCTGGAACTAACAAGATATATACACGGACACCACAAGCATATCCTGAAGTGCTGCTGCAGTACAAATAATACATCAAAATAATTAATCAGTTCAGACAACATGAGATAATGATTTAAAATCATTGATATCTCATTCTGTGTTTTTCCCTTAGCTTGGGAATCAGCATTCATGACAGCAAGCTCTCTTATTTTGATTTCCTGAGAGCAATTGAGGATGGCAGAGCATCTGAATACCAGCAGAAACAAAAGCAGGCTGTACCACCTGCAAGCTTTGCAGAGCTCAGCGTACAACAAACCCTAATAAAGATAAAGGAAACAGTTACATCATCTTAGGATTTGTTGTATAAGGTAAGTTTCATCTTACTTAATGTCTATTTTTTTCTGCCTGGCTGGGTACTACCACAAAGGCTTCAAAACTTTTCTGCTATTGAGTGCTACCAACAACCTTGGCCTATGTAGAAATATCACCTTCTGACAACATCAGGATTCTTAATTTATTGTATTCTGATAATTCCACAAAGCAAATATATCAAATCAAGCCTAGAGGTTTTGTGACAGTAAGATTTGGAAGGGAAAAAGCAAAGAGCAAATTATCAGGGCCTTCCTCTCCCCAAAAACCCCCTAAACCTTTTCCTCCTCCAGTTGTCTGTAAATTGTGTCCCAAGCCTGTAAATATCCCATCTCCCAAACAGCTCTGTTGATTTTTCTAAGCTGAGATTTGTTATAACTAGATATAATGTGCTACTGCAGGCAGGCATTACGGTTTTATCAGGCAAAAGAAGCATGTAGCAACTGAGGATAAAGACATCTGATCAGATGTGAGCACATTATAGTGGTTGCAGAAGTTATCACCTGTCACCTGGGGCTCTGCAAGTATCTGCATTTATGCTCTGGGCCACTTCTGATTCTGACACAGACAGATAAGAGGCATTAGCTGTCAAGCAGCATGTTCCCTGGTTTCTCCACCTGTAAAATGAGAACAATAAAAATAACTACTTCTCCCTAGAATTTGGAAAGCTCTGAATGAAAAAAAAAAAAAAAAAAAAAAAGCTGTATGCTAAGTAGTCTTAGACCATTGTGTTGCAGCCTACTGAAATGCAGCATCCTCTAGAGGAAATAGCTCTTCCTGCACAGCAAGATTGTTATCAAGCATGGGAAAGAATAATCAAAAAAACCTTGAAGAAAACCCTGCCATCACAAAGAACTCTAGAGCTGTGTCATCTGCACCTGCAGTTTCAGGCCCAGTTTAAGCTCGTGCTTTTAGAGGCGGATCCTGTATCCCCAGCAGTGTGGTCCTGCCTTCTGCCTTGGTCAAAAGCAGCACTTTTCTTCCGGCCCTGTGACCTGAGGCAAGGAGCATCAATGTTGTAAAAGCCTGGCCAGCTGTGTGTGGCCACAAGAGACCTGCTGCCTGCACAGGGGAGGGAAAAGGAACAGTCCCTGGGAGGACAATGGGGATGGAAACCTCCTGTCATCACTTGGTGGATTATCAATGGCTTCGTTTCTGAAACCTCATCTGTGCAGTCAAGGATAACACAGCTCCCAGCAAACACACTGCTAGTGATGTCCCTGGAAGTAGAACCCAAAGAAGAGTTCCACAGAGGTGCTGCTGCTTTACAGAAATCTCTTTTCACACTATCCAGAGGCTCCTGGAATGTTTTTTCCAAACTCATTGGGGTCACATTGCCACAACTTTGATCACAACAAACTGACCCACAGCTTTTCTAGACTCTGGTATTTCTGCCACTCTCTTGAACTGCTGTCTCCAAATTGCTGCTGCTGCAACTCTTCCCTAAATAGTTTCCCCTGGGAAACCTATGGAAAACTCCCACAAGGAATAGGCTGGGGATTTTGTGCAAGGGAGTATGAGAAGAAAGTAAGCCTTCAGGATGACCTGAAGTTAATGAGGATGAAAGGCTATTGAGTCCTTTATAGAGCAGAAAATGAACTTGCCTCACCAACAGTCATGGTAGGAGTGACAAAAGGCAAATTGAATATACTCAGGTGAGTTTAATTAAAAAATATTTTAATGCAAATTATTTAAGGAAGCCCTCTGATATTTTTGTTTGCTTCATCTTTTGTCTTAACCACTACCTTTTCTGGAATGTTTGGATATTTGCTATAATGCCTTTTAGCAGGTTGTTGTTTGTTTCGTACTTACATATACACATCACAGAACCGCAAACTATTTTTGGCTCATTTCAACAATTGCAACTTATTTTTAAAATAAAAGCATGCTTCAAATTAAATGTGGTTCTGAGAAATGTGATTTGTTTCTTCATTAAAAACCACCTGCAATTAAAAGGCATATGGATCTCAGGTGTTTCTATGTGAACTGCTAAATGGCTACTAAAAAAGACTGCTCTTCTGGAATGTCTAGGTATGCTTAAATAATTAGAATTCTTGCTTCTCAGGCATTTTCTCTGTTGGAGAAAGATAACAGTGGAGTAAGTAAGAACTGAAATTTCATCAAGTACTTGGCCATTTCCCCTTTAAATGATGAGACAAACAGTTCAGGCACCTTCTCAAGAACCCCAGCTTTTGTGAGTATTTCACAGTACACTGGGAAGTATTCTGGGAAATATAAACTGCCTCAGACATCAGAAGAGCCACCAAGCTATAATACATTTCTTTAAAAGATAGGATTGGATGTGTTAGTAATGACTGAGTAAGCATGTGATTCACATATTTTCAAAAAGTCACACATATTTCTGTTGGCTTCTATTTAACTCCACAAATTCCTTACCCTCTTTCAAACTGCTCTAATAAGTTAACTTGTACACTCACTTAGATTTTGGTTTGGACATGTTGCAAGCTGGAAGCATGACCATGGATGCAGCCCATGTGGGTGATGCAGGATATGGACTGTCCAAGTATGTCAAATGATCCCTGATGGACTGGCAGGAGCATACAGAAAAATGAATGGAGTGGGAATCTCACCAGGTTCTTGGTGCCAAACTAGAATAGCAGAGTAGGTGTAGGAGGAAGGTCAAATACAGAGATTAATCAAGTACAGAGAAAATCTTGGCTGTAGTTATGGACAGGGTCTTTTGATGTACTGAATATGAGAGTTACAGCAACTCAGATTAAACCAGATTTGCTGTTTCTCTGCAGAGGTCAGTGCCAAGAGTGTCTCACTTGGTGCAGATTGCAGGAGCAGATCACTCAGTTCATAATCATGTCCTGTCAGTGCAGCCATCCTTACCATGTTTGCAAATAGGAGGAACATTATTAAAAGTGTAAACCAAAGAAGTCTGTGTGCTGCTAATTTTCACTGTCCTTTCTTCTGTCTTCTCCCCTCTCTGTAGCAGCAGCTCTCTGGCCACAGAGAGCAATGCACAACTTCCCCAGGCACTGTCCTGGAAAAGGCTGTGAGAAGATCAGAGAAAAGAATGACAAACAATTGCTATCTTCACTTGCTGCACCTGTTGTTGTGAACATGTGGAATGTGTTAAGGAGATTTGCCGCACCAAAGGGTGGTTTCTGAATTGGCCAGTGGTGATGGTGTTTAGATCGATGGAACAATTGGGTCCACCTGTATTGTGGCTGTCTGTAAGGGCAATGGGTTTCTTAATAAGTGTAGTGTAATAAAGTGATTGATCAGCCTTTGGAGAATCATGGAGTCGATGCTAATTGTTACCCAGCTAGAGGCCTGCAGCAACACCTCTCAGTCTGCCTTTTCCAGCAGGAAGCAGGTGTGAGTAGATCTGAGCGTTCAGGAGTCCAAATGATTTCTTTACAGCTAATTTCTGAACCTGGCTAAGGATGTGAAAGCTGGTTACTAGAAAAGAGTACTAACTTGCAGGTTATGTCCTAAGAAATGAACCATGTTTCATTTTTGAAAGTACATGCTCGAACCACAAGTAAAATGAAAAAAAAATTATCATCCAATGGCAAACTGTACATCTCTATTGCCATGGCAATCCTGGAATGTTGTGCTAAACAGAGCTATACAGAGATTAAACCTTCTGTCATAAGGAAGAAGCTGGAAAACCAGCGAGACCTGCCTCAGCCTCTCCAAATCCCGAGTCAAAGTCTGTCAGCTATCAAAATTACAGGGCCTGAGTTATGCACAAGAGAAACAAGAGGAAGGACTACAGGTTTCAAATAAAGGAAAATCAATAAACAGCTCCAAAAGTTTGCAGTGTGTTTCTAAATGTTTGTAATGTTTTACAGGCATTTGTAGCTGGTTAGAGACTTTGTGTGTCAGTTGGCAATAGGCTGTTTTACCAAAGTGCTTATTGTAAGTGTAGCTTTATTAAAATTTTTATAAGGTTGCTTAAATGTATTTTATTCTCTGTAAATACAGCATTAATATTTATAGTAGTGCAACTGTTACTTTGTCCATAATAATAGTTATTTAAAAAATAGCTGGGGACTTAAAAATATTTATGCTTTCATCTCATTGAAATTAAACGCAATCTTAACAAATAGGTTCTCAGGTATGGAATAGTGGGATACTTTCTAAAGGTTTGTAAATGCCACATTTCCCCTTTCTTGCTTTTATGCTGGAATAAATTCAGTAGGTTTCAACTGAGTCATATCAATAGAAAGACCACTGGTATAAACTGTAATGTGCCTGTATAATTATTGAAAGAAATTATTTTTGTGCTGTAATATTGACCCACCAGCAAGCTCTCGGGCTACCTTTAGAACCAGCATCTGCTTTTGTTAGGGCAGGGTTGGCTGTGATGTCTTCTCCTCCTCCAAGGAGGTGTTAAGCATCCTTAATAACTCCCCAGGCTGCACAATCCATGGGGTCAAACTCTACAGGGCTGTGTGTTTTTACATGAGGTCTCTTTTAACAGTCCCCCAATACTTTGCACCTCAACTAAGCAATAAAACAAAGTGCCTCCACATCTTTTAAGAGGTACTTGGTCCATGACAAGGCTGCAGCTTGAACTGCTTTTTTAAAATACTGAGTGTTCACCTTGAACAGCTTGTTGGGATATGGTAGTGGCAGAACGGATAAATCTATCATTAAAATCCAAAATTAGTCCATAAGGGAGCACTTTTGAAAAGACAAAGCAAATACAAACCAGGTTTGCTGTGCTGGCTCAGCTTTCCAGGTGCTCTGAAATCTTTTGTTTTTATTTTGAGTTCAACATTTCCCACCCACACCTTTACAATTTCATCCCACCCTGGTTCACATGTGTTCCTGGGCTCCTGTGCAGGTTGTGAGAAAAGGCTGCTTGTTAAATTATTCACTTCATCCAAACTCTCCAATTTTAGCCCGTAAAATATGTATGTAAATTAATGAGGTATGCAACTCATTCAGGCACATTAGGAAAACTGATCATTATGCTATACAATTTGATCACTGAAGTATATTAAAAAGTAACAAGTAAAGTATGCAGCTTGATCATTAAAGTATGGAAAATTTACTGAACTAGTAAAGTATGAGCCTGGGATGACTTTTGTCTCACATGGCACCTCATAAATAAAACCCATAACCACAAAGGAAAACATTCACAAACCCAAAAGCCATACAGGTTTAAGTTGTGAGGGTTTTTTTCCCTAGAAAACAGCTGAATAAGGAGAGACGAAAAAAATCTTATGGCAATTATTTCTAAATGTTTCGTGTGTCACGTGGATCTTCTGATGGCTTTGACATATGTTGATGAGCTTTACATTATGATTAACTCTCTAGGAGAGACATTACAGCATCTGTATAAAAGCAGGTTGCCCACTGAAATACATCAGTGTAGAGTTGTAAGGCTGCGCTGCACATAAACAGAATTAAAGAAATATAAAATTTTTAACCAGTGTGATTGCAGCTCAATATTCCAGCAGGAAAGAATCATGGTTAATGACATTTAGCTTGGATGTTGCCTGCAGAGGAGCTGAGGGAGGAGACAGACAGGGCACTGGTTAGGTGAGATTCCATGAACCACAGGTGGATTCTCTAAGAATACTTGAAAGAACCCAGCCCCTGGAGCTATGAACACACACTTTTCTTGGCTGGTCTGCCAGTCTTGTGATTAGTAAGGCCTGAGTGGAGATCTTCTGGTTTGGCACAAGTGGCCAATGCTGTCAGAACTAGTGAAAGCTGCTGCCAGTACTCAGGCTGCCCCCAGAACAGAATGTCCTTCCCCACTGTGAGCTGTTCCAGAGGTGGAAGCAGAAGAAATACAGTGTTAAAAGCACTAATTCAGGGCCTGCTGGTCAGGCCTAGAATAGCAAGGTGTTCATCCAGGATCAGCACAGCTGCCTGGAGAGGGGAATGTATAGGGAAAGGATGGATTATAATCAAGACCAGACTGTGTTTAACCTTCTTGGAGCTGAGGCTGCTGAGTGATTTGCTGGAAGCAGAGCAAACCTTCTCCTCTCAAGTCCAACAGTGAGGAGAGAGAGGGCAGGTCAGGTTGAGATGACAGGCAGAAGTGACAAATTACCACTCCTGCCTGCCCAAGGGCAGGAACTGAGCTAACCAGGGGTTTGTTGACACTTGTGTCTTTCAGCTGGCAAAGGGAATTACAGGAATGAATGGAAACAGACTAAGCAATGTCTTTATTTTTTTAAAAAAGTATTTTCATATAAAATGATGACATTTGGAAATCAGATTGAATTCCAAGACTTTGCATAAAAATTTGCAGAATATTTCAATATCAAATCAGGCATTTGGCTTAGCTTCATCCTGAACTTCCTGTTTCCACATTAATTCTCTATTTTTGCTCATGTTTAGCTTCCTGTTCTGAGCTTCTTTGCAGTCTGTCTCATGCTGCCAAGTGCCTTCCTCAGTGGCTGTGTGCCTTTTGTTTTCAGCCAGTGCCATCTAATCAACCTGCCTGCAAAACTGCAGGCTTGTCTGTTCATCCATAGTGCTCTTCCTTGGACTGGTACCCATGAGAGGATTCCTCCTGTACAGTAAATTTGCATCTCTTCTTGAAGTCTGGCACTGTGAGATCTGTACCTGTAGGCCCAAGGACGGAAGTTTCTGCCATTCCTAGATCAGCAGAGAGGACAGTGCTGGCACACCAGCTCCACAAATGGAGAGTGGCTGTGCTGTGCCTCCCCAAGCACCCATTTGCCTGCGAGTGATGGAGTGCACAGAGTGCAACTCCACACTGAATCTGTGGAGCTCAAAACCCCCATGCAGCAGAGAAGTGACATCCTCAGTGATGCCTCAGGTTTTGCCTTTTATATTTTTCAGATTCTGTACTTCTTTAGTGTCTAGTTCTGAGCTTCGTATTAGGGGATAGTAAGCTCTCTTCACACAGTAGGTAGTCAAAACAATTCCTTCTCTAGCTGGGGACCAAGGAGAAATTATCCAAATTTCAGGCCCGAGAGCATAAACAGTAGACTGAAGAGAGAAAAACAAAGATGGGACTTCATAAGCAAAGGCTATAGTTGGACAATTAACTGCAATATGCAAATGGACCAGAACTTATAAAAGTGTGAGATCCCATGGCTGGTCATCCATTTTGTGATTATTTTGGGTTCATCTTGCAGCTTATGTCCCCACATCTTGGGTGTGGCCCTGGCTGGGCTCTTGTGCTGCCCAAGGTGTATTCACTGAAGCCTTTTAATAAATACCTACTTTGTTCTTTAGCTCTGTCTAGTCTCTGTTCTAGGTCAGCCTTCACAAGGTATCATCAGTCTTTCCACAACCTCCCTTCCTAAATTCAGGTTACTATTCCAGTCCTTCATTCACATGTGGGGACCTGAATCTGATTTTACTGACCTGCTCTACAGCGAAATTGCAACAGGAATATGTAAAGAGCCTCATTGTGGCTCCCATTTCTTTACCCCCTTCAATATGCACTTAATATTTCATAGTTATTTAATACAATAGTTATTTTAATTGGATTTAGAAGAATGTTGGGTTTTTTCCCCACATTCAAAGACAGACAAAGGCACGTGAGCCCCCTTTGACTCATTGTGTCAAATAATTTTGTTAAACCATTGTATATTTTGCATATTCCAAACACTCCCAAGAATATCTTATCCTGCAAGTCTAACCTCAAAACATCAATCTGTGCATTGAAAAAATTCGGTCAAAAGGAAAATGGTCCTTTACAATATGATCCTCAATGGAGTTTTCATCTTTTGCTTGTAGCTGGGTTTATTAT
Source organism: Zonotrichia leucophrys gambelii (assembly GCF_028769735.1). NCBI lineage: Eukaryota > Metazoa > Chordata > Aves > Passeriformes > Passerellidae > Zonotrichia > Zonotrichia leucophrys. Next base: position 16,434,908 of record NC_088170.1, on the reverse strand, counting down.
TGCAAGCTCCTGTTGCACAGCAGCAATCAAACCCTCAACAGGTGTAAATCAGCACTCAGGTTAAGGAGCCAGCCTGATCATTGCCAAATGAGGGGACAGCTCCATGTGTAAACCAGGGATAAAACACAAACTTCTCTACAATGCTGAGACTGAGAGCTGGGACAGGCTGGCTGGTGAATTACTGGTTATATGAACATGAGAGGAAAATACATTTCCAGCCCAATCTGTGCTCAGGCACCTAAGCCTACTGCTTCCACACATCTTCAGGGAAGAGCATTTGTATAAAATAACTTGAAGATTTGTGCTGTGAGGCTAAAGGAGCACCCATGGGCTAAGCTCAGAAGCCTCTGAATCTGTGTGAGCTGTCAAAAGGGTGATTCCTTATGGCCAAGGTCATTCTCACGTACAAGAGGAAAACGCATTTTATTTCGGGGAAGATACAAGGGACTTCTTATGTAAGCTGTTTCCCAAGGTCTTTGGTTTCTGAGCTTTTCCAGAAAGGGAAGGTCAGACTTGTGACAGAGCAATGCAATTCTGGAGAGGTCCAGAAAAATTCTAGTTTATCTTGATGTACTGATTTACTAACTAATTTAAGAATTGCTCTTAACAGAAAAATCTTCCAGAAGCAGGAAGGAGTTGCAGGAATGGAGCTTCACTGAGCAGGTGTGGGTGGTGGAACCTTCTTTTATTACTAATCAGCACAGTTATGCCATTTATAGAAAAGGACATGAGGCTGTGCAAGGAACTTTCTAAAGAAAAATACAGCCCTGCTTCAAACAGCAAGTGAGCTACCTAGGGTGGCCCTTAAGGAAATCCATGGCCCTGGAATCTGAATTCTGAAACCCCACACAGAGCCTGCTGGGGTGAACTGGGCATGTGGCAGTGAATAGCCAAAAACCTCTAGAACAGCAGAACAGAACTAAAGAACCCTTTTCTATCCTGTGGAAATTCCACTATGTATGTCCTGTAAGCACTGCTGGGGCAAACACTGCGCAGCCCTGAAGTTCATTCCTGCTGCTCCCTTTCATCCATGAGCTGAAAGTCAGACAGAGAAACCCACACTGTGTCCTAGGCTTGCTTCAAATGCAAGAAATGACACTTAAATAACCTGGTGCCCGGTCAAGAGTCTGAGATTTTCATCTCCAGCTCCGTTACTTCAGTGCTTGTGAATATTTTAGTTCATGGATGATGGAGTCAGGGATATACTCTGAATGTACATGGTACAGGAATTTTCAATCCATGCTTTGCAAGAACAAGTGATTTATTTTTTTATTGGCTCTCCAACAATTTTAAGATCAAATTGCACTAGGTCTCCTGAACATTTCTTGAGATTAAATAAATTAAGAAAGCTTGCACTTATAAAATACGGTTTGTTTAAAGATTACAGAAGAAACACTTTCCCCAAGACTTCATTAGAAGAATTAAAAGCAGCAGTACAGTGCTTTTTAGTTGCAGCAATGTCAGGCAGGCTGAAGGTGCACTGCAATCCTCATTTCTATGGCACAGTCCAGTTTTGCATCTGCAGGCACAATTCCCCTTCAATTTCTTCTCTTTACAATCTAACAGTAATGCCTGTCCCATATGCATGTTTTCTCTAAAATAATACTGAAATAGTGGGGTTTTTTTCAATCATACTGAAAAGTGGTACTTGTTTCTCAAGATAGAGGAGTTTTTTTCTGATTAGGAAGCAGGTTTCTTGCAGTAAGAAACATATTTTCTTTTCCATCCAGTTATAATGATCATGTGAGATGTGACAAGGAAACAGGAGCACAGGACCAAAAGCCATCTGTTTCTTTTTTGGTGTTTCATATTGCATGGAGCAAGAAGGTGGCAAAGATTCTATGCTTCAGCATGGGGGTATAAAATGCAATCGTAATATTTAACATGCTGTAAAGAAATAGCTTTGAACCAAAAAGACTTTTTTTTTTTTTCTTGTTGCTGTTTTTACCAGGACCTCTTACCACAGCTATAGTAAAACTGGCTGCTACTTGTGTTTGTGAAAACTTTGCTTTCAAGATATTTTACATATTTAGTTTAGACAGCGCAGTGGGTGGAAAGTCAGCTTTCATTCCCCAAAATAAGCAGCTTCTTCTTCAAAATTCTGATAGTGTTTTTTAAAATTGTTATTATTCTTATTCTTCAATATTGTGCCATTCCTGAGACTTATTTTGTAAGTAAAACTTGGTTTAATTTTAAAAAACTGAAATTGCTAATTCTGGAGGTTGAATGCAAATGTTGAACAGATTTCATTGATATTTAACTTTACAAAATGTAGCCTTTTGCATGTAGTTAGATTTTTGGCTTTTTCAGGTGTGCCCATATCACAACCTAGCAGTGCTTTACTCTGCAGTTTGTTACAACCAGCTGCCTTTTGTCTTATTTATTTTTGCCTGCCATATGACCTTCTCCTGTATTTACCCAAAGTGTGCATTTCCACTCTGCAGAATTCACAATGGGAGTTTAGCCAGTAATAAGCCCCAGTGGCAGGTTTTAAAAGCCAAACACCAGTGTTAGATTGAAAAAACAGGGGATTGTGTGTATCCTGTGCTGGCATTAACACATTTTCCTCCACCCCTTCTCACACATTCTGCACCTTTACAGCCTTCAGCTGCATCGTGTCACTGCACTAATGCTACTGTGGATGACCAGATGAAAAAGTACCGCCCTAAATGTACCTGAACTTAGAAAGGAAAGGGACATAATTGCCCTCTCTTTCATCTCAGGACTGAAGTGCCTTTTCAATCAAAGAGGTTTCCACTACTTGCTAAAGACTATTCAGATGAGAAGAATACGTTTAGGATTTTTTGGGCTAGTTAGCACTCACTTCCCTTTTTTCTGCATTAACAGAATAACCCTCTTTGTAAGATCACCGAATGTTTTAAACCAATTTTTTTAGTTTAGGTCAGTCTTGGAATCCTGTGCTTTTGTTGGCCTGTCACCAGACTTAAAGTCTATTTTTTCCCCTTTAACTACTTGCATAGCCCCTTTTCTCTTTTGTGGTGCAAGCCAGAATTCATGGAAGCAGGTTTTACTGCCTGAGGGATCTCAGAGGCCGCCTTCTCCATGGATATTTCCCTCTTCAGCGGGCTAAATGCCACACCAACGATTTATAATTTATTCAGTGGATCCATTAGCGATTCTCTGTGTATGTTTCTTGTCTAGACTGAGGAAGGGCAAAAAGTCATTCAGCCTAAATCTGCTTGGGAGCTGTCAGGGAGAGCCATACCCTCACAGATACCAGAAGTACTGACTGCTGGTTTTAACACAGTTGCACAAGAGTTTCAAGATATTTACTCTTCGAAAGATAATACAGTATCAAAAAGAGGAGCACATATGCATGTAACTGGCATTTCCAGTGGCTAACTGAAGAACAAGTAAGAAAACTGTATTATTTTGTCTTGTTAATTTAACTGTACAACTGGGTAAATTGGCTGTGGCTAGAGACATGTGTTTGCACACTCCTATGTGTAGGCAAGCAGTTTAAAAATTTGGATGAAATGAAAATGTTTTCAGACTATCATTCCATGAACATTTGTTGCTGCATTTGTGCGAGATTACTTTTTTCCTTATCTCTGAGTACGGTTATGAACTGCAATAATCACAGGGTTTCTGAAGCAAAGTCACGGAGATGCTATTGCTAATACTGAAGGTGTGAATTTAAAGCACAGTAGTTCTCTTTCTCTAGCTCTTTATCTGTGTATTTTCGATCTTAAAAGTTTCCTTTTCTCAATTTAAATTAATTCACTTCCAGTTGATGGAGAAAAAAAAAGCCTGGGATAAAAAGTATTTCCATGGGAGCTAATGCAAATTCCTTTTTCCCAATAGCTATTTTGTCCTGCCCTCCTTGGACAAAGAAAGGGGCGAGGATTTGACACTTCCTGGCCACCTCTCAGTTACTTTTCTCCTTAAAGATTCCATCAGATTAGCATTAATAGTTCACAGAACCCTAAAATTAGCATGAATTGCTGAAGTCCGGGCAGCACAAACCATCTGATTAGCCCAGTGCTAATCTCAGGAGAACCTTGAGAGGCCAGTTTGTCCTAAGGGTTGTCTTCTCCTGAGCTTAAAATGAAAAAATATTTTTGTTTATCTTTGCCAATGTTGATTCAATGTGATTTTTTTCCTTCTCCCAGCACTAAGGTAAAGCAGAAGGAACGTTGACTGAAAGATTTCAGGTTTTATTTAAAATCACTCTCACCTTCCTGCCCATGAATGCATCATTGCCATTGGGAAGCAAACTGAAGGACAAGACACAGACCTTTCAGACTTGTCGATGACTACAAAACACTGCTCTGGTACTTAGATTATTGTGTATACCCCCTCTGAGCTCTTGTTCCAACATTTTGGACTATAAATGGCAGGCAGTAGTGGGGCCTGCTTTGTAATTACAGCAGTGTGGTTGCACAGTCTGCCATGTTATCAGGCACTCCTATGGAGGTGTAAAATTGCAGATGGAAGCACTGAAAACAAATTAAAAATATTTTCCTTTCCCCCCTTGAAAATAGCATAAAGCTCCCCTAAAACAGCCTGTGTGCTCTCATCCCAGTGGCCACAGTTCTGGTGAGCTCCCAAGTGCAAGTGCTGAACAGAACCCGAAGCCTCGACATCTGGTGGGACCAAAGTGGCAGCGTGGTCCTGCTCTTTGCTCCTCCCTCTGAAACACCAGGCAGAAATGCCAGGGTGGCCTCAAGGTTAATAATGGATGAGGCAGGAGAACAAACACCTTCCTGAGCTGTGGAAAACCTCTTTGTTTCACTCCCTTTTGGAAACAGTGAGGAAGCTGAAGAGTCCTCCAGGCTAGATCTTTCTACTTTGCGCTCAAGAAGAAGCAAAAGGACACAGGAGCTATTTTATACTTAAAAGAACCTCAGACAAGTGAAGAAAAAAATCTTGATAGAAACTGTCATCCATAATAGTAACTAGAGGCAGGCCTGAGGAGCCTCATTTATGTAAGCACCAGCCTCTGTGAGAGTGAGATTCAAGCCCTGTATTTCCAGAGATATTTTGATTTTGACAGGCCCCTCAAAGATATGCCTACATAGATCTATATGAAGATGCCCCAGGAGAGCCTTCCAATCTGGGTAGAGGTTTTGCCACTGCTAATCCAAACCCCTGCCATTCTGCCTGTTGTCATTGCTCAGAGCTGTTACAGAACATTACTGACAGTCGTAGTCTGGGTAACTTCACAGAAAATGTCTTCTTTTATCCTTTCCTGGATGATGGCCACTTACTGTTTGCCATTAGCAAGGCTCAGCTGGAGTCTGTCTCAAGTAGTAGATGAAGAATTCCCTTCTGAAGTTTGGCTTCTTGGTCTTCTGAATTTGATACTGTGACCTTTTTAATGAAAGGCTAAGGATGGTAAACATGCTGCAAGTGAGGTGTTGATTAATATCTCGCCTTATGACATCCCCTTTTTACCACAGGCACTCTTCTTCTCTCTACTTGAACTCCCTTGGCTTGCTTGTACTATCTGCAGTCCCTCAAACGGCTAGACTTCACTGAGTGTTGGAATAGTTTTTAACTGTAGCTAACTGAGTTCACTGGGGTATTGTTCTATTTAATTGAAGTTTGTAATACACTTTGAGATCCTCGTATGAAGTGTGAAGCGCAATGACAAGCACAAAATAGAATTGTTTATAATTCATAATGTGGCAGCAGCCAGGCCAATGGGGGAAAGTTGAAAAGAAATTCAAAATGTATCCTTTGTCCTTTGAAGTCTGATGGCAGCTTGGCACACGCATCAAAGAGGTGACGAGTTTCCTTCAGGGTTTAGGTCTCTGCCGAAAAAGATCAAATCAAAAGCAGTCTGAGGTTCCCAATTAGATCTATATTAAAAATCAATAATGAAGGCCCTGAAAAGCAATACTGATAGCTCTCAAAACAGTCACGAACTGAGAGCAGCTCATTTAAGGGCAGGCTCTGATAATCTTTGCTTTGATTAGTAGCTTAAGTCATGAGTCCCACTTTACTCCGTACTTATGGAATAAAGCACTGCTCAGTGGGAAATCAGCTCAGCCTCAGCCTTACAATTCCATACACAGCTCAGAGGGTGCCAGGCCAGCAGGAGCAAGAGTCCCCAGCTCTTCTGTAGAGATAGTGTTGTTTGGCATACAATATACATGATCCTAAAGGCTGGGAAGATCTTCTATGTTCCTTTTTCCTTTTTGTTTTTTTTTGTCCTCGGGATGGAATAATTTGTTGGAGCGAAAACAACAACTGAGGAACTTTAATGGCCTTCTGAGATGGTGGCATTACTCAGGTGCACCCCATAGCAGGAGAAATTCCCCTCAATGGTACTTAGCCAGGATGCAAGTGCAGCACATATTAGATTTACATCTGATGTTGAAGAGTTATTCTTCTATACTGCAGCTCAATCATTATGTCTAATCACGTGGTTTAGTAGTTTCAACAGCACACTAAGGGCCCAATTCAATTAAAAATGTCCTTTTTTCCTTGTTCTCCCAGTTTTGTGCAAGCTTTGGCAAATTAACTGTATTTTTATTTTTTTAAATAAGATGGACCCTAGATTTTTTTCTATTCCAAAGCATCCTCTCCCTTTATTTTTGATATGTTTTTTCATATCCTTTGGACACAAATAAAATTTGTGCATTCAAGCATAATCAGGTTTTTGAGAACAAAAAACCAACCCCAAATTAAAAAGACCTAATAGCTGCAAAAGCAGCATTAAAAAAAATGCGAGCAGCTTATCTGTGGTCATCTAAAAAAGCTAGGCAGAGCTTTCAGATGAGGTTTTCCAGTAGGTGTTTTTGGTGGCCTGTCCTAGAGCATTCTGCTGGATTTTCCCACTTTCTGGTGGATGCCAAATTACAGCTGTTAGTGCCTTAGAGTCTAAGGGACAGACGTGCCATGAAGACCAGTGGCAAGAGAGAGAGTGGCAAGAGGATTAGGAATGTAGTAGGTTCATTCCATTTTGGCATCAGTACTTATAGATCCTATCAAAAATGCACTTTGGTCCTCTCCACTGCCATACTGACCTCAGCCTAGTGATAGGATTCACAGAAAAGTGGGAAAATCATTCCAGGAAGAAAAATTAAACATCCCCCTTGCAGAGTTGGACCCATGTTCTTTAGCACAACCAAACCTGCAACAAAAAAAATTTAAAATATTTAGAATTTTTCATTGCCTGGAACATGCTTGAGTTTTCTGACTACTTCTACATGGAAATGTTTAGCTACTGAAAAAAGAAATAACAGATTGAACAAATTAAAGATGCAAACAAATTGTCAGTGCTAGTAAATCTAAACATTGGCCCATTGTGAGCTCAATCATTGCATTAACTATAGGTTCTTTCTTAGAAAAGCCCAGACAATCAGCTGCATGTGTCCTTTGTGACTTGATCCAACTTTCAGAGAAAGCAACAGAAAACTCCTTATTAATATTTGCAAATGCTAGACTGGGCAGTGTGAGACAATAGGAAGAGAACTTAAATGTCCCAAAACTTGGGGCTGTTGGAAAGATCCCAGCCAGCCTGAACGTTGATGGTGATGAATGCTCCTGCAACATTCATTCCATGGAAATGTTGGTGAGGCCTCAGCAAGCCTGCACCAGTGAAACCCTCTGGGCAGCACTGGGAAATCTCTAAAAAATGAGGTTATATGCTGGATCTAGAAGCCAACATAGCATGTGTGCATGTGTTGTAGCGTTCTGGGCTGAGGTTTTGCTCCTACCTCCCCCCTGGTCCCACTGAGGCAGCAATGGAAGACACAGAATATCAGGATCCTCCCAAGCTATTCCAGCTGTGGCTCTGCACAGGATCACTGCAGAGCCCCTGAGCCCTCCCAGTGACAAACCAGCCTTCTCCTAACTCTGTGACTTTGCACTGGTTTGCATTTGGTCTGAGATGGCATTTCAGTGCTTTTTGTGAACACAGTATCTGTTGCTTAATAACCAAGATCTTGGGGAAACTATGATGATTTACAGATTAAGCAAAAAGGATAAAAAATGGTCATGGCCCATTAAATGAATACTGTAATTTTGAATACACTAAGAGTATAAAATACACTTTTTTAACCCAGAGTTTTGCAGGCCAAATGCAAATCAGACTTAGAACTGACCCAAGTGGTAAGGTCCCAATCAACTTGCTCAACAAGAATTCTGAAAGGGCTTACAATGGCTTATGTACTCTGACTTGGACACACAGGAGAATAAATTTTTGCTGTACTAACAGGATATTTCATGACCTGTTTCTTTAGTCATTTTATGCAAGGACTTTCTTTCCTTTTTTTAAATCCCATTATACTAATGGCTTAGTATTTATTTGGTAAATCCTTCAACTGGAGCATGTAACTGCTTGGGATCATGCTCTGTGCACCAAAGTCACATGGTACATTTGCCATATTTCCTAAAATTTGGGAAAACACAAGAGCTAATGATTTAAGAGCTTTTCTTAAAATAAAAAGCAAGCTGGAGATAAAAAGAAATAGTATGGCCTCAACATCCAGCAAGTTTTGCCTCTGCTGCAGTGTAAGGAAAGCCCAGAGGAGGCTCTCATTGCACTGCCCGTGGTGGTCTCACAGCATGACCTGGCCAGCAGCCAGGACGGGTCAGGTCACAGTGTGCCCCTGCAGCTCTCCCTGCCCCACATTTCTGCTCCCCAGGCTGTGATGCAGAGGCAGAGGAGCCCCAGCACCAGAGCCACACACAAGCTGTTCCCCTCTGCCCACAGTGCCGCCCCAGGGCACAGGGGATCAGATGAGACACAGAAATCTGGCTCTAGTGGCCCAGAAAGGAAGGCATCAGTAATAGCATCCCAGTCGAGTTCTGTAGTAGGAACAGTGCCAAATTCCAAATCTGCTCATTCAGCGAGCATGCTACATTTTTAGGCTGTTTCTGACTGTGCCTAATTAGTTTAGATACGGTTAGTAGCAGCATTTTATAGAGAAATTACATTACCAAACTGTTTTTAGATGTAGAATGAACATATTGCTACGAAGGTATGAAGAAAGCATCATTAGGAATTATCAAGTATTCACTACCAGTAGGAAGAGTAAGGTAAAGCCATTAAGTTTTGCCTCAAAGTACCTCATTATCTTGCATAAGGTTTCCTTTATACACAAACTCTATACTGTGAAATTCTATCCCAATATTCCGGAGAGGATAAAGCAATAATATTTAAATCCCTATGCAGCTGTTTCAAATATTTATTTTTTTAAATTTATTCCATTCAGGAAAAAATAACGAAGGTCTCAATCCACATCTGAGCACCTTTATATAAGGTAATATTCTGAGTTAAATTTCCTCATAGATTTCTCAATCCTTTCCACCTAAGTGCGCAGACACACATCAAGAGGAATCATAAAAAGCCCAAATAAAGCCCTCTTCTTTTGGTGTCAGGCACAATTCCTTCTCTTTCTCAAAAGCCTGAGAGAATAAACAGCCTAAGGCTTCATGGAAGCATCCAGACTCTGAGCAATGAAAATAACCCAAGTTGCAGTCACCATAAATTGCTTTCTCCCTCCATTCAGTCTGCAGGGATACTCAGTACTCTGGGCTGGAAACTGCATTATTTGTGTACCTTCTCATTCCTTTGCCTGTGACAGCTCCGCTTACATGTACAGCTGGCACCCAATTATAACAATAAATACCAGGAAAGTGGGAGAAGTGGAGATGGAGATGTATTTTTTGAAGAAACACATGGTAGATCAGATCCAGAGCCTGCCAGAGGACTGGAGCTTGCTGCCTTTGGGAAAAGCCCCTTACTCATCACTCCAGTGTTAAGGTTATGTAATTAATTTTGCAGTTCAGGGTACAGCAATGTAACAAGTTGAGCCAGGTTAAAACAACAGGTCACAACATGTCCCAAGGGAAAATAACCCCATGGTCCAGCAGCAGAACCATAGAAAGGTTCAAAACCTGGTAACACAGCAAGGAGTGTAGGAAGGAGTGGGGTCATTTTTTCTTAAATACCTTACCACTCCCACTGTTGGCTTATACATTCAGTCACTTTTAAGCAAAACTTCACTCTGAAAAAATGAACGCTGGTGAGAACAAAAAATGACTGAAAAAAGAGTTGAAACAAGGCAAGCGTAACACATGTGAAAACACTGAGCAGAAGTAACACTGACTTCAGAATCAGTTTAAAATAATAAAAAGTTAGGGCTTTGACAGTGATTAAGTAAATATACCATCTGCACTTCCCAAGAATATCAAAATGTTATAGGTTAAAATAATCTTGTGTAAACAGAATCTTGCAATAATTTGTAAACAAGTATTCAGCAGCCAGTCACAGACCAAGGCATTCTTACAATCCAGCATCTTTTCATTCTGCATTACAGTTCTGCCCAGTTGTGTTTATGATGCTGTCAGTAAATGCCAGTCATTTTCATCCATCTTTGTTGGCCCACAAAGTCCTGGACCACGAGCCAATTCAGTCCCAAATGCTGCACTGCTGGACACCAATGAAGAAAACTTTTAAATTTTATGATTAAGTTGTATGAAATGTTAAATATTGCAGATTTCAGACAAGTCAGTTGCATTTATTAAATAATAGCCTAAAACTAATAGCTGTCTAATCTAAGCTTCCTGATGGAAAATTTTCATGATTTTCTACTCGGTAAGGGTTCTGTCTCCTCTGCAAGTATTCAGGTACCTTATATCTCCTCAAACAGCAAATACACCCTCACATATTCTGAATATCAGTGAGTCTTCATCTGGATCCGTGACACATTTGAATTTTGCTTAACTTTACTAATTCCACAATTTTAATAAACTAAGAATAATAATAATCACTACCTGTTTAGGAATAATTCTGAATATTTACTATCCAATTGTAAGAAAAAGAAATAGAGTGGGGCTCTGAACCCATTTAATGCTGGACATGTTAGGACACCTCCAGGATGTGAGGATTACCTTTTGTAGTTAGAGCAATGGCTACAGCTTTCAAGACAAGCTCTCTAATGTGACATAATCTAGACAAAAAAACAAAAACAAAAACAAAAACAAACAAACAAACAAAAAAGTCATAAAATCAACACTAAATCTAGATCAAGAAACACCCTCTGATTCCAAAATCCTACCAGACAGGTATGACCTGCTGCTTGACAAGATATCAATTGATTTGGGGCTATAGAGATCCCTTTATCTCCTAGGTAACTTAATTTACTGAAACAGGGAAATTAGCTTTGTACTAACTTCTTGTACTAACACTGCTATTTATGGCTGTTCTATCGGCAAGAGGTAATCAGTGATTTCTGATGCTGAGTTTGAACAGGGAAAGGGTCAGACTAATCTGAATTTACCAGGAAACTAAATACAACCAGCATAATACAGAAGGACACATCAGGTCACTGGCCAGTTGCCTGGTTTAAATTCCTCAGTGTATCTAAACACAGAAGTAACTCTCAGAAATTAATGCAATATATTCTTTCCTGTGAGGGCACTGAGAATATTTAAAGCTGCTGAAGTGCTGAAAGATGTACCAGGTGAAATACCTGAAAGGTGTCAGGCACATGCACCTGTGTTTTAGCATCAGGTGAACCAGATGAACCCTGTTCCAGTGGGCTCTCACTTAGGAAGGCTGAGCGTTTTTCCCATGGAAATTAAATGCTAAAATTAAAATTTAAATTGCATCATGGGCACTGTGATATGTATCTGGGGCTTTGCACAGTTTGGGTGATTGGATTATCTTTTCTGTTCTCTGAATGCAGATCACCCAAGGAGAATAGAGAGGAAGACAGTTCACCTTTTCATCACCTCATATCCAGACAATAATGAAAGCCTTCTAAACATTTCATTTTTGTAAATTAGCTTCTCTGCACAGGGGTGGTGCCCACTCCCAGCAAAAGTGGACAAAACCCCTCCAAATCCTGGTGTTCTTATCTCCATTCAGGGAGACAGTATTAGCATGGCAAGAGTAAGAGACAATAAAGGAAGGCTTGATTTGCTAATAGTCCTGGAAAATTAAGAGTGAACCTGGATCATCAAATTATTTTTTAAAGACATTTTAGTGAAGTAAATTAATGGTTTGACTTCTTTCTCACTCAAAGCACTGGAATAAGTTTTTAAGTTGTCTCTGTGTTTTGTAGGTTCTTCATGAGTAAAGCACCGATATAATGGAAGGGAAGTCATCCAATATTTTAGAAAACTATGATAGAACTTCAAAAATATCCTATAATTATTTTCTCTGGGCATTTGTATAGTAGGATTTGGCCAAATGCAGAAAACTCTAGATAAAGACAGTGACTGATTTATAATTTCAAACTAATAAATTAATTGAGTACAGGTTTTTTGTATCTATTCATAAGAAAACTCAAAATAGTTTTAAATTCTGACAGTGGTCCTGTATTGTGGATTAAATCTACACAGTGAGGGAATTAATTTTGCATAATCCATTTATCAAAAAAGAAAAAGACAACAATTAACATTGTCAAAATAATGCTTCCTAAGACATTTCCAAAAGCAATTCATTTAAGGAAATTATTTTTAAACTTTATGCATTTTATTACTGCACACCTTCACTAAAAAGGTTTACAAGATATACTATTGAATTTTCTCATTTGCCATTTTCCAATTGTATTACTTCTAATAATTTTGCCTTCATTATTCAGAAAAAAGGGATCCTATTTCTTCATGCATATTTTTCCCCTGCTTGCAGTGCCATATGTGTATTCTTAAGTACATGTTTATATGGACCAAGCACTGAAATCTGGGCTGATGCCAGCTGTGTGTGGATACCACATCTTTCTCCTTGTTGCAAATGAGTGGTTTGGCTGCTTTAGGACATCATCAAAAGTATTGGCAAAAGCATATGAACAATTTGAATTTGGGAAAATGTGACTTTACAAAACTTGGTGGCAAGGTCCACACTATTACTTGCTGTACAGATTAAAACACCCACAGGAAGATCAAATTAGAAGCAATTTGGAATGAATTACAGGGAAGCTGGGAATACAAGAGAGTGTCAGGGTACAAAGGATATGGATGCAAAGATAAGGGTACAAAAGATTTAGCAGCATTTAATGACTTCAACATTTTCAAAGCAATTCAGTAGGATTCACAAGAATTATACCAGTGCTTTAGCTATGGATTTGAGGCAGAAACATTCATACCAGAATCAGTTCACACACACAGAGGTAAAACCTGTGTGTGCAAAGGCACCTACCTAGAGTTCCCCGTGGGATCTGTGAAATACCCACATCAAATCCCCTGGAGCTTCCCAAAGGGAAGGGTTGCACCCAAGGCCTGTGGAGGTGTGGGCTGGGGGATATTGTTGTCAGTAACAATTCTTTGTGCATCACAAGCTTGAGGGTTTGGAGCCCCACCAAGGGTCCCACTCAGAGGGAGTTGCTGGCACAGCCACTGCAGTCCAGGAGAGCTCAGAGGGCCTCACTCAGGACTGAATGCTGTTTATAGGGTCTCCAGATGATGATTTTGGTCACCCCTAAGTTTCCATCCTGGCAGTAACCCAAGCTGGTAACTACTGCCCTTCTCCTGCCCAAAGTGCAGCATCAATTGTAACATTTCATTCAGGCTATAACTCCCAGTGGGGCTGTTTCACTCAGGACATGATTCAGGTAAAAAAAAAAAAAAAAAAATTGTTTATTCTTTGTTTCCCACTTTGGCTGGGCAGCTGATGGTCCAACCTCTGCCAGGCAGGAGCTCCTGGTACAATCAGTGAATGCCTCATGGCTCCATTGGTTTCCTCAAGGCATCATTCACCAGTTTGGTCAAGGCTTATCAGGATCTTCTGAGATCACAGAGCAGGCCCAAGGATGGGGAAGGGAGGGGAACAGATTAGGGATGTACCCACCACAGTCCATTGAATATATAAATATATATATGTATTTACACAATAAACAGTCAATTGAATTACAGACAAAAAACTCTGGTTTGATTACCAGTACTAGAAAGAAATCCTCCTTGAATACCTTGTGAGGTATTTAGATCTTGGCAAGGGAAAGAAAAGATAATTGTTTGACCATTGAACTCCTGTGATAATTAAAGGCTAACATGATCATCAGAGCCTGCTTCCTGGGATTATATCAACAATTAAACACCCACTCTGAAGAATTGCTAGATAAATATTTTACTGTCTAGTTCCTAAATCAGTTTTCATCAGAACACCAAAGGGCCCTTGTCAGCTGCGCTGATTTAGTATCTTTCTTTTTCCCAAGTAAAACACAAATAGAAGTCAACAGATATTATGGGGAGAAAAAATGGAGCAAGTTGTAGGTGTCCAAATGCACATAAAAATATGTATTTATATCTCAAGGAAAGTCTTAGGAATGGGGAAGAGTAGACGAATGTAATCTTGTTTTTCTTATTATTTCTAGTGAATGTATGAACCATTGCATGAATCTGAAAGATTCTCAGTGCAGAACATTTTAACACATAGAGGTTTATTTTCTGGGAAAATGCTTGTTTGCATTTGGAATTTTTCAGGAAATACTGCAAAGGTTTTAGGTAAAAAAGCTTTGGGGATGCCTAAGGTTGGGTGCTTTATATTCTTCCTCTTTTAGCTTCTAAGATTTGTGTAATTAGTACTCTACTACAAAATAAATACATTTGGAATTGGATAAATTTGGAAAATAAGTATTAAAAAATGCTTGCTAGACTTTTCCCCCAAAATTGATGCCTATATGTATGTCCCTGAAATTGCTGCTTAGATAGTTGATTACCAGAGGAAACTGAAACTGCTGTTATTTAGGGACGTTCTCTCACAATAGATCATTACAAAAAATTCCATTAGTTCCATTAGTAAAAAATGGTTTCTGTTATTACTCCATGCAGTTTATATAGGGAATTTATCATTCATATTAATTAAACAGTGAATTGCTACTTTGATATCCAAGATTAACACAAATACTGCACAAATTATTTTTACAATAGTGCTTATAACCAAGGAGAAAAAAATTAACTACTCAAGATTACTGGGTGTAATCGCTTGGGTGTGCCTTTTCTTTGTTTGCTTTTTGTTTTCCCCGAATCTCCTGTACTTCCTGTTTGATAACTGCTTTTAATTTTGTATCAAATACAATAAGATTTCCATCTCTGCACTGGTTTCTGGCATGGAATGCAGCTGCTTGGAGGGATGCAGGAATTTTGTCCCTTGCCCTGCAGTTTTCAAGCTTCCACCATCTTCAGGACAGGCAATGCAGTGAGGGGATGGATGGCTCTGAGCTTCCACACACTCTGCCAGAGGATTTTTCATTAGTTCGACTGGCAGGAGTATCAAATCCAACAACTCCAAAGGGATTAAAGAACAATCTTTTTGCTGTAAAAACAAATCAAATCACGCTGGGTTCTCTTACTGAGTTCTTAAAGGCAGGGATGTCACTTACCAACTGTTTATACAACCTCGAAGAAATAAACCCCAACAAAACCCCAACAAACTGAATTTCAATTGCCAGCATTTTGAGAAACCCAAGGTGATTTTTTATATTAAAATTGCAAACTGCTGGATGGATAAGCTCTGAAATAGAAGAGGAGCTGGGGATTTTTTTGGCAACTGCTCCTGTTTTCCAAGGGTCATCCATGCAGCCAGGAGGAGCTGGAGAGAGCCCCTGTGCTTCCACCCTGAGATTCATGTGAGCCATCTTCTACATGGACAACTGGCATGGGCTCTGCAAGGCTAAAAACAGAGTGTGCTTCAGGAAAAAAAATCAAACTTCCTCCAAACGCAGTCATTTGTTTGATTAAGACATTACTATGTGAAGTCCTTGTATCTTTGTGCAATTACTGTTTTTATCAGAATGATGTGCAGCAGGTCATGAGCAGTAAGGGATGCTCTAAACATGGGAAAATGAAAATCAGATTTATAAAGAAGATCCATTTTCTAAAAAATAATTTCCTTCTGTTTTTGAGTTTTTCTAAGCTAAAGGCTGTCATGCAGTGGAAAGAGCATTATTATGCTGTGAAAAGAGTCATAAAGAGAATTTTGTATTATATCAATACTTAAAATATGCAAATATGATATCTTCACAACGCCCCAAAATTATGCTTGGCATGAATTCTTAGCAACAATACAAATATCATCATCTTCAAATAAGCAGGTGTAACATGCTGCTCAAATAGCTGTAAAAACAACCTCATCACAGCTCTGGGAGCATCCAGATTTCATCTTTGATGTAGGTAGATTTTAAGTAGGAAAGGGAAGAAAGTTGTCTTAAGCATCAGGGTGTATTGGGATGAGCCTTAATGGGATGAGCAACTACATATTTAACGTGGCAAGGAGACCTGCTGATGTGCATTTACAGAGCTGTTGTCAGTGTAAAAACAGAGTTTTAGTGCTGCGCAGGCAGAGCCATGGAGGCTGAGTTCTGTGGCACAGCCTCCTCCTTCCCTCCCAAATCCCCATTGAAACAAGGTGGCCTCCAGTGCCTCAGGTTAGCTGGAGTCTGTCTTGGTCACTACACCTAAACTGGTGATTTTAAATAAAAAAGGACAGGAGGAAAATAGTAAAATGAATTCCTACAAAGATGTTCCATGGTGGGGTAGATATACCCTTTTCCACCTCCTTTCAGTGTAAGTAATTTCACAGGACTTGATCCTGACCTCCTTAAATTAACAACCACTCCTCTGGCTTTGGGAAATTTATGCCAGCATTTGAGATCAGGATCAGATCTCAGCATTCCATTTTCTTTTCTATTTTTTTTCCTTCAGGTTTAAAAAAAAAAAAAAAAAAAAAAAAAAAAGGCATCTCTTTCTGCTCATTCCAGAGCAAGAGTGGCGGGAGGGTTTTGCCTAAGGAACAATGCATCTTTCTTGGTACACTGTACAGAATTCCCATCTTGTGCATTAGAATAGATGTTGAAACCATTCTAATTAACATTTTTAATTTGCATTTTAATTGCCTGCCGGGGTGTGAAATGACATGCCTAGGTAAAGGAGCATTTTCCTCAGTTGCAGGGGTGTGCACAGGCCCGGTGAGGCTGAAGCACCCTGGCCACTGGTCATTTTGCAGCCTCTCCCCCAGCTAAGGCAGGGCCTGATCCAAATCACAATCATTTGAGTTGAAAGGATTCACATGGATGTTTGTTTGCTTATTTGTTGTTAATTAATGGGACTCCCATAATTATTTTCTGTCTGAGGATACACATGAAACCTTGATTTTAAAATTGCCAGTTGCAAAGATTCAGTGCAATCATTCAAAGGTTGTTTTGGTGGCTAATTACTCTCTTTGTAAAGAAAATACCATATCCATACATAGGAATACATACATTTTTAAGATGGTGTCCTTGCTTCAGATATGAACTTGCCTCTGTGTGACTTCCAGCTGGTGCACCCTGCAGTTACATAAAGGTCACAGCAAAATCAACTTAAACCTCTTCTGGTTTCAGCAAGACAGAGTCAACTTCTAAGATTTTCACCTCTTAGAACAAATTTTCTGGCCCTTTCCCCATTTCCACAGGCTTTCCTGGAGTCAATTACAGCTCCTCAAATTCATGCTGAAGTCAGGGATGTCTGAACTGGGCATTTTCAAATCTCAGCCATGAGGATGCCAAAAGCAGAGGACATGCAGCCTCTCCCTGCCAGCTTTGCCCAGTCAACTGCCGCATTTGCTCTTCTGGGCTCACTTTATGCCAGCCAGACAAACATCCAAGGCCTCTTCTTTTAGAGCTCTTCTCCCCAAGCCAAGTTTCTCTATATCCTTGTGATGAGGGATTCAGGTTTATACGTTTCCATGCTGAAATGTAGAACTGATTTGCTGTACCTCATTTTCTAAAACACTTTGGATCGGAGTGTCTTTGTGAGACATCCCATTCAGTATTTCCTGCAGTCCAACACTTGGTTCATTTGAAAGTTTCAGTGACACCTTCTGGGCTGGGGGAGGCAGGTTTCCTGATCAAGATGTAGCATGTAATTCATATCAGGGCAGGAACCAGTACCTGGATGACCCTGCCAAAAATATAGCCTCTTCAAGATGATTCCTTATTTAATTACTTCCTTTGGTTGGTTTTAATTCATTTATTGTGTGCCATGTTGAAATGATATCATTCCTCTTTCTTCCTCAAAATACCAGACAGAGGTGCCAAGTCATGTGCTTTACAGAAGTCTATTACCAAGTCTATTACCTTAACACTAATTCATTTGTCATCCAAACTTGTAATCTCATAAAAAGATATCAAATTAGTTTGAGAAGATCCATCTACCTTAAACCCACCTTGATTAGCATTTAATTTTATTAGTCTCTTTTAATTCTTTATTGCTAAAGCCTTGCACAATCAATCCCATCACTGCTTTTTTTCCCAGGGATCAAAGTCTGGGAAATGCTCTCTTGCTTTGGCCATTCTCTCACCCTTTTAAAAATATTGGCACAATTTCAGCCTTCTCTGGACTGCTGAGACTTCTCTCATGTGCTAATGTGTCTGAACATTCATTCATTATTAGCAGCTTAGAAAACCTACCTTCTCAGATATAATTCTGAATCAAGAAATTTGATAATTGCCATTTAACATGCTCTTTCAGGACTGCTAGGCTTAGAAGTAACTGTGTGCAATGTCTCACCAGCACCACAGGCCATTTTGTCTGCAATAGCAAAGATATCTTAAAATTCCACCATTTAAAAAATACCTCCCATTTCCATTTGCCTTTGTATTGTTATTATTACTGGTTTAAGCCATTGATAGCATCTTCGTGTGTTTGTTTTACTTGTTCCTTTTTAACACAAATTCCTCCCTTCACATATCTTTTTTCTGAGTCTGCTTTTATTTACCCTCCCAACCAGGATGAGGTTTTTTTGAAACTCATCTGAGTCTCTCTTTATTCTGGGACTGTTCTTTGGCAAACTTGATTAAAAAGTTTGCAAATACCATCTCTATTTTCCAGCTTAAATGTTCTTCCTCCTCACTGGTGTGTTAACATTTGCCTTTATGAAATTTCTCTTTTGAAAGACAAAGAGTATATCTGACGTGGTTTATCTCCTTATTTTATGTTCATACAGTGGATGTGACCAAAGTTGTGCTGCTGATACCTCAAGCTGCTTCAGCACTCTCATTCTGTGAACGAGTTCTCCTTGTCCGCCAAGATGAGACATGACGTAGATGTCCCAGCTGGAAGTAGCCTTTCTGTCAGAAAATTGCCATCTGGGGACTTCAGAAATTCTGGCGGACTGAAATTTCCACTTTTTACCGTTCAGAACAAGCCGCCTCACAATGACAAGTGTGGGGCATGCTGCAAACAATATTGATACAAGGCTGAGTAGTCGTCTTCCTCTACAGGGATAAAAGATCAATTTAATTTCCTTTTATGACAGGGTAACCCACCTGTTGATCGAGGGAAAGTAGTTAATGTAACCTTTTTTGACCTCGGCAAAGCTTTCAGTACTGCCTCTCCCAGGATCCTTCTGGACAAACTTTCCAGCCCACAGCTGGATAAACGCCTCCTGTGACGGGTGAGCAGCTGGCTCAGGGGTCAGGCAGACAGGGTGACAGTACCTGGGGTGACACCAGGCTGGCAGCGATCACTGGTGGGGTCCCACAGGGTTCCATCCTCATTAAACATCCCCATTAATGATTTGAAGGAATATTAAGTAATTTTGCCAATGACACCAAACTGGGAGGAGTTGCTGACTCCCTTGTGGGCAGAGAGGCCCTGCAGAGAGCCCTGGACAAATGATGGGGCTGGGCAGTTCCCACTCTGTGAGGTTCCAAGGGGATTTTGCCCCTGGGATGGGGCACCCCTGGCTGTATGGACAGACTGGGAATGAGAGGCTGCAGGAAGGGACCTGGGAGTTCCAGGCTGTGGCCAGCTGGACATGGGCCAGCAGTGGCCTGGTGTCAGGAGGAACAGCCCAGTCCTGGGGCACCAGGCCCAGCATGGCCAGCCAGGCCTGGGAGGGGATTGTCCCGCTCTGCTCTGGGCTGGGGCAGCCTCACCTCCAGTCCTGGGGGCAGTTTTGGGTGCCACAGCATAAAATAAAAAGCACATTAAGCTGTTGGAGAGCGTCCAAAGGAGGCCACAAGGATGGGGAAGGGTCTGGAGGACAGTCTTCAGAGGAGTGGATGAGGGCACTTGGCCTATTCAGCTGCAGAAGAGACTGAGGGGAGACTCCTCGCAGTCTGCAGCTTCCGCACAACTGGGGGGAAGCGGGGGATGAGGAGCTGATCTCTTCTCACTAGTGACAAGTGACAAAACCTGAGGGAATGACATGAGGCTGTGTCAGGGGAGGGTTAGACTGTATATTAGGAAAAGGTTCTTCCCCAGAGGGTGGCTGGGCACTAGAACAGGCACCCCAGGGCAGTGCTCACAAAACCAAATCTGCCAGAATGGAAGAAACATTTGAACAACACTCTCACACACATGGTGGGATTCTTGGGGTTGTCTTTGTCCTGTGCAGAGCCAGGAGTTGTACTTTGATGATGCTTGCAAGTCCCTTCCAACCCAGGATATTCTATGATTCAACTGAATGTAATGTGTGAAGTGCGTATCACCTGGAGGGCCACCACAAGCTTTTCTTCATAGGTGTAGTGGATAATATTGAATAAATATTCCAGTTGACTAACTTCATAGTTGCCAGCATCAACATTTTATAGTGTGAGCCATTTTCATTTCCCTTTTGCCCAGTTGATCTTTTCTAAAGAGATTATAAACAACTTAATCAACATTCCTGTCATGTGTCATCCTATTAGGTTTCATTAATATCAGCTAGTTCTAATGCATGGTTCTAAACAGGCAATTTCTATTCCTTGCATTTATTACCTGGGCTTTTAATCTTGATACATAATCAATTTAGGAATTTCTGCACAGCATAGTCTGTCTCTATTATGTGTTGCCAACACCGAGAGTTTGAACAGTCTTAGGGTTTGGTGGTCCCTTCTTTTCAGACATTTCTGTTATTTGAAACCTCCCCTTGCATCTCCAGACAGCCCTGTCTTCTGCAGAAGTGGAGCTCTTCTGAGCCATGCAGTTTTTCTGTTGCCCTAAAAAGCAAAAATTATTTAATTTATACCTCCCAGTTAAGCAGCATTTTTACTTGTCAGGTCCTTGCATCTTCTGATTTCCTTCATTTTCCTCCAAGCAGACATGCCTCTCCCTCAGTCCCATTCTGAGTGTAAATTTTATACAGTTAGATCATGAATCAGTGCAGCAATGTTTTCAGGAGGTATTGTCCTTTGTGCTGTGGTTCCACTGTCAGCTCATCATTTTGGTGCCAGCCTGTCCTCTGTAGGATATTTTCCCTCCTCTTCTCCAAGCAACAGGAGCTGATCTTCCTCCCTGGTTTTGTCTTTCCCTGCTTCTTCCAGGTGCCCAGTGAGGGAATGCTCTCTGCCTTCCGCTGTCCCAGTACACAAATTCCCTCAGACTTGGGGAAAGAGTAAGAAGGCTGTGCACTCTATTTACTTATCAATCATCAACTGAACAACTTCTAAAGCAAAACCTT
Source organism: Zonotrichia leucophrys gambelii (assembly GCF_028769735.1). NCBI lineage: Eukaryota > Metazoa > Chordata > Aves > Passeriformes > Passerellidae > Zonotrichia > Zonotrichia leucophrys. The sequence continues at coordinate 16,413,568 of NC_088170.1, read as the reverse complement.
TCCCCAATGAATAGATCTTTTTCTTGCCATAGCTCCAGTTCCTGCATTTGAAGTCTCATATCCCAGCCAAACCTTTCCCACAGAAAGGAGGCTGATGTCAAGCAGCCCAGGAAAGTGAAGGTCCAGCACAGGGTGTCATGGTTTAGCCCTGGCACAAAGCCAGTGTCCCCATGAGAATACCCTCTCCCTGGTGTCTGCTGTGAGATGTGACCAGGAATAAGCAAAGCAGGCTCCTGCTTATAAATAAAGAAAATTTTATTAACTAAACTACAAAAAAAAGAGGGAGAAAGAAAACCACAAGGAAAATGAAAACCTTACAAAAGCATTTTACTCCCCCCCCGCCCCCCCCCCCAAATTTCCCAATGCAATACATTCCCCCAAATCACCAACTCTCAGTCCGTCACCACCCTTTAGAATACTCAATCTTCAGTCCATGAAGAGGAGAGGAGTCTTTCTTGCACCATAGGCTTCCCCTGGAAACACGTTGAAACCTCGTGTGCTTCCATGTCACTCAGCACCGCCCGGAAAGTCCTTTGCCATCGTGACGCCTTCCTTCCATGCCCAGTGGTCTCACCACTGTGCATGGACCAGAGCTGCTTCTAGGGTTGTCTTTTAAGGATGCCTTGTCTCACTTCAAAAAGGCACAGTCTCTCTTTTGGGACATCTGTTCTCCCCCCCCCCCCAACTTTTTCACCCCCTGGGGCCAAGGGGTGCCCACACTGAACCCTCCTGGTTCTGAGGCACTGCCTCCCCCTAAATGCAGTCTCTGTGTCACAGGGGAAAAAAAATGGTTCAGTCTATGGCCGCACAAGAAAAGTCCAGCCAAAAGGCCAGTCCGTCATCTCTCCCCCCACTCAACAGTCTTCTGCACTTCCCTCATGGCCCATTCCCTCTTATCTTATCTCTTATCTCTCTTCTCATTCAGCTCCAGGAGGATCAGCATTTGCAAGGTCTCAATCATGCAAAAAAAGGGTTAAAAATTTCAGTCTCTGCCTGTCCCAGAGCTCCGGAACTCCCACGCTGCCCTGCTGGGCACCTTCTCGCCACACTACCCCTCCTTCTTCTCCTGGGCTGGCCACTACCAAATTCAGACACCGGCTCTCCCTCTCTCTCTCCTGGGAGGGCTGGGGCGGGGGGGTGGCTGCCCGATGCCCCCTGTTGCTCCTCCACCCTTCCATCCTCAAGGGCCTTCTCACCCCCATCTCTGTCCAGGTCCAGGCCTGCCACATGGCTGCCCCTCCCCCGCCCAGCAGCAGCAGCTGGACAGGGGACGGAGATCTGACCTCTTTGCCTCCGAAGTCCCAACAGAGCCTCCCAGAGCCGAAGCTCTGGTTTTTAACCCCTCTGTGTTCTCAGAAGTGTGTCCGAACCCCACTGGCCACATCAGGTGCCAATATCAAAATCTGAGCACCCATTGGTTTCACCACAGCATCCCAGAATTCCCATTTCCTGGTCAAACCAGCACAGTGTGTCACTCTTGGCTTCTTCACCTCAGCCTGAAAAGAGCAGGGGGCAAAGATGAACAGGCTTCTCTTGAAAACGTCTTGAAAAGTTTAATAAACCTTAGGGGGAGGGTCATATAAAGATGCCTTTGACTCATTTGGAAGCTCATTTTGCTGAGCTCAGTGCTCATTCTTCTGCTGAATTGAGAGGGACCAAGACCAGCACCTACTTCTTCAGAGTAGGTTTTCTTTTTGCTCTCCTGAAACAACCAATGCAAATCAAACTATTGCATTGAAGACATCAGAGCAGCAGAAAGAGAACTGGCAGAACCCAGGGTTTTGCTGTAGCTCTCTGTGTACATTAAGATTTGAAGTGGCTGGGGCAGCCAGGTGCATGTGGCGGCTGCCTGGCATTGGCCACCCCTCTGGACATCACCTTGAAGAATGCCACTGTGTAGCCACATGGCTGGGGAGCAAGGCAGGTGGCTTTCCTTGGGGAGGGCAGGGCTTGAGCTTTCCATTCCACAGGCAGAGCATTTACACCATGAGGGGGTTCAACACCAGCACGGATGCCCAGAGGGGTGATGAGCTCTGCACCTTTGCAGATCCTCAAAGCTCAGCTGGAGCAGCCCTGAGAAGCTGCCACTGCTTAAAGCAAGAGGTTAGGCTGGATACTTCCAGAGGTGCTCTCACCTGAGCAACTTGGAAAAAAGACTTGGATCATTTAGCTCTCCACAGCTGCTCTCCAGATTCAATGGATCCTGGGCTTCTGGCAAGGCCACTCCCACTGGTATCAGCACTCTCATCTAGTGGGAACAGCTTTGCAGTTCTCTGAAGTCATGTACACAGGAAAGGAGTAGCCTCTAAAATCATGAAGGAGTCAGGAGAAGTAACTGCCTCTTACAACTACAAGGACCTTTTAAAGAATAAAAAGTCTTTATTTTGTCTTTATTAAAAAATTTAAAGAAAAAACCCACATACCACCTTCCTATTTCAACTCTACATGGGGGCTGTGAGTTCCTGATGATTTTTAGACCAACATCACAACTGCAGAACATAACCACTGTTAATAATGCCAAGCAGAGACTACTGAGACAAGGCTGTTCTTTAAAGTAGGCTCTCCTTTTTCACTCAGAGACAGAAACAAAGCCAATAGGGAGCACAAAACATCACCATCACTTCTGAGAGCCCCATTCAAGTAATTTGCTTTCATACATTTTGTTGCTTTCCATCTCCCAGCTTTGAGTTCCTTTTGTTGTTTCTAATAGATAACACCAGCTTCAAAGTTTGGAGGAACTGTTCTTTTTCTGCCAGTGTTGTCCTTTTTTCCTTTATTCCTTTAGCAAATATTGATTTTTTTTTTAATTTTTTTTTTTTTTTTTTGCAAGTGAAAAGGGGCTGCTTTAACAAAGCACATCCTGGATCCAGGAGACACAGGTGTCTTGCACTGTGGCATCCTGAATTCATGTAGAGATGGAAGGACCCTGGCCTGACCAGCAAATGCAGCTGCACCCTTTTCCCCACACAGCCTTGTGGATGGCAGAGAAAGTCCTGCTATTCTGATTAAAATCTGTGCACTAAAAGAGCTTGTACTTTTATTTGCAGGGATAGCATAAGCTTGGTAGCAGTTGGATTAAAAGCAGTTAAGAAAGACCTTACTTTTAATGCAGAAGAGGGCACAAAATTGTGGAGTTTGTTGCAGTGTTTGTGAGTGCCTGGTGGCTCCAGCTGTTGTGCAACCAGCTCAGTGTTGACTCCAGTGCAAACACACTGACGCAGAGCTGCAGGCAGCTGATGAAGTGTCTTCATCATAGTTTGCTGAGTGCCTTGTCTATATTTTCATGATTTATTTCTTCCCTGACTTTCTTAGGTGTTAGAAAGAACAATGAATCAATCCTAGCATTTTCAGAGTGGGGACTGCTAATTGCATGAGCTCTGTTTACCACTCAAGGGCTGCAGTTTTGACAAGTCTCTTGACCCCATGTTAATACACATGATTAATTATTGTTAAGGGTGTCTGCAGAAACTAACAGGATAGGTAACTCTTCAGAGCTTTTCTTTCTTTCTGAGCAAGCGATACACATAATTATGTTTACACTGCTGGAACAGGTGGGGAAAGAAGGTGCTTTTGAAGGCATGGGGGTAAACCATTGCTGCTCAGAGATGGGCATCCAGAGAGCACAGGCTGAGGTGATGGGGAAGCAGGTTGGAAGCAGTTCCTTCTCATGACTCCTTGGTGGCTCCAGGGCAGCTTTCCCTTTCCTGTGTATGTCACTACAGGGGATCCATGTCACTGCAAGCAAGGGCAGAAGTGTTGCATCCACTGGTGTGTGAATGAGGGGTAGGAAGCACTGTGGGCAGGCTACAAGGTCATTGGGGTGCCAGGGGTTTGTGTCATTTCACAACTGATGGGACAAGCTCTGATGCTGTGGACCCCACTGGGTCATTTTCTCTGGAGGCTTGCCCTGCCCTGCCATGCTCTACCTTGCTGTCCTGCTCTGCCTTTGCTCTGTCTGGTATTGGTATTCATTGGTATTCATTCCCACAGGACAGGGTTCTTCCTTCCCAGTGGTGGGAACCTACCCTGTATGCAGCCACTGGCTCACCTGGAGAGGCTTGGGGTGATGGTGGGAGTTGTCTCCAGGTTCCTCCCAAGCAGAAGAACCTGTCTCCTTTTCCTACACCACTCCTGGCTTTGTTGCAGGTCTTTGGAGCTAAAGCTGCTGGGGAAGGTGTTGAGTTTTATCTGTGGGCTCAAAAACAAGGCCAGGATGGGTTGACCCTCACCCTTGGGGAACCCCAAAGAGATATCCAGAGTGGGAGAGTCCAAGGCAAGATGCTTCTCAGGGAGCCCCAATGTGAGTGCTGTGAAATGTCAGGGACCACCAGGAGTGACCACGGGAAGCATAGGAGCTGGTGACAAAGGAAACATAATCAGCAGCTGACACAGTGAAGCAGCATTTTAGAATACCACATAACAGACGTAACCAGAATGGCTGTGCCATTAGAAAAGAGTAGAAAGAAACAGAAATACAGGTTTAATTGCCTGTATTAATCTGCTTTATCCTGCATAATTTTATTATTTTCTAGAAAATTTGGCCCAGGTCATCATGGTGGGAGGTAAAGTTGCCAGGAGACTCTGTAATTTTTCACTGTGGGTTACTACAGGGCACAGAGGACGTATCTCTGTCTGCACAAAGGCCTCCTCTGCACACCGGAGGTGCAGGGCTGTGCAGGACCTGACCTTGCTGCTTCCTGTCCCTTGTGTTTCAGCACAGCAGCAGCATCACCAGGCTGAGAGAGAAGCCCTGCAGGGACAAGCCTCTCTCTGAAGTTCACACAACACTGTGGCCATCTGGCTCTGTGCCCTGCAGAGGTACAGGAGTCCCCTAGTGCCCTCCATCAGCTTCACCCCACACCTCCACAGGCAGTGTCCCCACCAGGACACATGCAGATATTCCCTTGTAGACAAGGGGGCACTCATTGAGAGAGGGCATCTCAGCACCCTTTGAGACCCCTTCTCACCCTTCCAGTGGCCTCTGTGGAGAGTTTTGTACCACTAATCTTGATATCTTTAGTATTCCAAATTTGCACTTGTCAGTGACTGCTAGCCCTAGCCCCCCCCAGCCAGGCTCTAACTGCAGTGGGGAAGGGGCACGTGGGGCTTCACTGGTAGGAGGGTGCTTTACATCACCTTTGATTCTCCCCAGCCTTTCCTGGGTGTTGGGCAGCTCATGTGGCTAAACAAAGCTTTTCCCTTACTCTGATGTTGAAGCTTCATTCTACCATAAGCCACTGCAACATGTTTATAGCGACCAGCATTTTCCCATCTGGCCCTGCTCAAGTTGCTCATCCCATTCAGAACACAGAGACACTGACAGGATAAATGTAATGAGAGCTCTGGAAACAGCAACCTGTCTCATTGGGGTTTCCCATGACCATCCCCCTGTTCCCGAGGCCATGCAGAGGCAAGACCAGGGAGAGAATGGGCTCTTCTCCCACAGCAGGGAGCATTTGTCCACTAACCAGGCCCACATGGCCCTGGGTGAGAGCAAAGAGCACAAGGGCATGGTGTGCACACACCCATTGACATGTGGTGAGGTTAATTGCTCTGCTCAGTTTTAGTCCATGGTGCTCTGGAGAGGGAATACACTTCACTGGGTGAGGGGAAACAATGCTGACTGATTTGTACAGAAAAGCCTGCTCTTTTAATCTATTTGAAAGCTTTTGTACATCAAAGTCCTGGCCAGAAGAGCTATTGCTGATATAATTGGTGTAGACAATTGTGAAGGTTTTGATAAAGACCTTTGTGGAAGAGCTATTCATGGGGGGCATAGAAGGGTCATGGTTTAGGCAGCAGCTAAGAAACAAAAACCTCAAAAGCAGGATGAAGGCTACACAAATGTCACACAGCTCCTTATCCCAGCCAGGGATGATGAGGATTGCCAGGGGCACCCCAAAGCCAGGGGAACAGGCCAGAGTGGGGGAAGAAGATCCTCACCACAGACACAGCCTGGGCAAGGCTCCCTGAGAGGAAGGAGGGACAGTTGTGCTAAGTCCAGATCAGTTCTCGCCTGCTGAAGAGAAAACCGAGCTAGGGCCATGGGCAGCTCACCACAGGTGTCCATTGGGGGTTACAAATACATGCTATTATCCCAAAAACTCCTAAAAAAAAAGAGAAGATATTGGATAAAACTCAGGAGAGAAAGTAGCAGAGAACTGTATCTAAATGGTCAGATAGGAAGGAAGAGGAGGTCCTCTTCTGGCACTGCTGCCTCTCACCAACTCCCAAATGACACATCAAAAAGAGAGGAGGGGAGCATTTCCAAGATGGGAAAGTAAGGAAGTTAGGAATAGAGTCTAGCTAGAATTGAAATTATTTTAATTTCTAGAAGAAGTGAGTAAAAAGCAACATAATGGCCAATATACAAAATAACAAATGCACAAAAGAGGTGTGTATAAGTACTCCTATTTTCACTTTGCACATAAAAAGAGAACAAAGGGACAGTCAATAAACCCAAGCAGCAGTACATGTACAAGGATTAGCAAAATACTGTTGTTCTAATGCACTTTGCATAATCATCCAGGGTGCTCCCTGTTCCAAAATATCACTAAAATTGCAGATGCAGAGAGACTTGCAAGAAAGGGACAAGAATATACCTGAAAGGAAAGACCATTTGCAGTTATATTTGCTCTGTGTGAGTTACTTGAGCAGAAAGCAATAATATAGCTTTTAAGAGAGAAATTTTCACACAAACAACAATAAATGGGATGGGGGCAAAGGTCCCCATGGGTAGATTATTCCAAAAATTGCCTTCTAAGGGATGTCTCATTCCTCCTTCCTCTGAAGTATTTGCATTGACTGTAGGCAGCAGTCAGTGACTGGAAAAGACAAACCATTTCTTATCTCCTCTGGATCCCTCCTGCAGCAAGAGCAGAGCACGTTCCCACCTGCTGTGTCCCCAGCATGACCCTGAGACAGAGTTTTTGATCCTTCTTGGAACACCAAAAGCAGCTGCTTGGGTGGGTGCTGAGTTCCAGCCTGCTCCTTCCTTCTAGTCAAGGAACATTTCACATCCTCAGCCGTATGTGACTGAGAGAGGTAAAAATAATCTTGTCTTTTTTTTTTTCATTGACGTACAGTGATATCTCCCCTATTCATTGCTGAAATGAACCAGAATTAATCTCAGCCAACAATTCTGCCTGGTGATGGGAATGCACATATTAGTGATACACATCAGCACACCTTCCTTCAGGAGCACCGCTACCAGGATAAATATCAGTGAAGGTCAGCAAAGGGGAGGTGGGGCAGGAAATTACTTGAGAGGTCATCCCAAATAAATAGAGCTGACAACTGCACAGCCAGATTTGTGGAAATCTTTCTTTTCATGGCCTCCCTTATCTGAGGTAGATCAGAAACTCAGGTCTTTCTGTGCCCACAAAATAAAAATACTCAGCTGGCCTTAATCTCCCTCTGTGTGAAGATGTGTTCTGACACCCAACTCAGAGCAGGAACTTTCCTTCCCCCAACTGCTGCCCACTCCCAAAGGATGGCATCCCAGTTCCTGACCTCTCCAGAGCTCTGCTGCAGCACTCCCACGGTAGCTTTTCCCTGCCTCCCAGGCCCACCTGGCACATTCTCCCACCAAAATACATCCACTACAGGTGGTGGTTGCTGTTTTCCCCTCTCTGCAACCCAAACCTCGAGCTCGTTACCCTCTGCAGGAGATGTGGTGGCTGGAAGATGGGGGAAAGAGCAGGGCACCCTCTGCTGAGCCCCCTCCATAACAACTTTAATGTCCCACAGCCTGGCTCCTACCCCTGGAGAAGATGACAGTCATTCCAACATGGAGCTGATCACATGAGCTGCACATTAAGAGACCTTATTTTTTGTTGTATGTTGTTTTTTTTTAAGACTTTATTCATCTAACATGCTTGACCAAAAATTACAACACTCAAGTTATGTCAAAATGATTAAATAATCTTTAAGCTTTCATACCTCAAGTACTTTAAATGATATTTTGAAGTAACAGTTGCTTTCATATCCTTTCCACATAAAAATACACAGTATTTGGAAGATACCTTAGGAAAAATTATTTTTAAGAGAATATTTTATGGTTGACATAGAAATTTTGCTGAGGCTAATAAAACGACCTCTTCCCTTCACTTTAACATTTAAGTGCCGTGAGCGAATGTAAACATTTCAGACTTTAACATACAGCCAATTTCCTGCCACATTTGTTGCAAACCACTTGAATTGTGACTAGATAAGCCACTTTTATTCTAACTACATGCTATTGTTCATCTTCCCAATGATGACAGGAGTTCATATTCAACTATGAATTTCAGTTCTTACTGATTTAGGAGCTGATCCTGAAATTTCTATACAAGTAGCTCTGACAGAAGTGGCCCCATCTGACTTAATGGCAGACTGCTCATGCACTTGTGAACCACTCCCCCAAAAACCAGTTGCAGGTGTCACCTATTGTTTTGGGTTTCATTTTCAGGAAAAAAAAGCAGCACATTAGTTTAGACACATGGTCACCCAACTGATTACAAAAATGACAGACCTGTGACTTATGTTTTTGAGGGGTCTCGTGGCTTCTTGTGGGTCCACAGCATGAGTCAGTTACTAGGCCTGAACATCTCGGCTCCAGGCAGCACCTGAAAGAGCTCCTGCACATGGGAAGCCAGTGAAAAGCAGAGTTTGTGCCCACCTAGCTGAGAGTCGAGGCTCACATGGCCTGGTTTTGCAACACAGGTATTTTAAATTGTTTATTTGTAGAATGTACATGCAGCTGTTACATAAAACACATTTACATCCATGTAACACACACAATTCTCCAATGCACGTTTGCAGGTGTGGGCTATGCACAAATCTGCAATCAGCTCTAAGCTGGCAGTGCTGTGGTGTGCCCAATGTGTGTGAACAAGATTAATGCCTAGATGCTGTCAGCCCCGTATTCAGGATGCCCACATTCAGAATACAGCAGTTAAATTATCTCCATCAAGTCAAAAGGACGTATTTGTTAGTTCAAGACAGAAATCCATTTCTCGCAGGACATGTCTGAAGCCCTGGGGTTTTTTTGGTAGCTTTCTAATCAATTCTTAAACTTCTGCCTAGGACAGGACTGAAATCTCAGCAGCTTCAATAACTCTGCTAGCCCTGCAGAAGAGCTGCACAGGCAGTACCATGACTGTGGACCATCCCAACCAGCTCCTGCCACATTCCCTGCTTTGTCTGGTGCCAAAAGCAACACAACAGATGGGTTTCTACTGGGTTTGTGCTGAGCCTCTCTCAGCAGTGTCCACGTGTGGGCAAACAGCAATACCAGGTCCCCTGAGGTGACCTCTGCTCTGCACATTTTGGTGTGTACCTGTCACTCACAGCCACCCAAAAGGGAGTGCTTGAACCACACCTTGGGTTGATACCTTCCCTTGACATCCATGTTTCCCAAGGACAACATTATCACAATGACATTTAACCACTCCTGACCAGGGCCAAATTCAAACCAGTAATCTCATCATTGGCTGCATGTCCCATTAGCAGTTTGTAAACCAATGGTCCCAGTAGGTTTTATTTAAAACACCATTACTAATCATTGGGTGGGCTCTTTGCAGGTCCTTTCTCTTTCTTTTTTCCTTAAATACAATTACATATCTCTTTACCATATGAAAACACAGTTATATTTTTTCTTTTTTTTTTTTAAGGGAAATGTCATCCTTTTTTTTCTTTTCAAACAGGCGAGGCCAGGTTACAAATTCCTGAGTTTATACTGCACTTAACACAGTCTCCCTTCTTGAATGTTGAGCTGTTTACAGCATGCTGGCAATATGCACCATTTCCCTTGCCATCTGTAATGCCAGATGTAGTAAAACTTCATTTCAGTACAGTGAATTAGGGCCTGTATTGCATTGGTTTTGAATAGATGCAAAGACTTAGACCTGGAGGACTTGGAGAAATAGCTTTCCTCCTTTGACTGGTCATTTGTGCATCATCTTTTATATTTGCCATGTTGATTAAGGGAAAACATCTTTACCATCTTTTTTTTTTTTAACAAGAGCTCACTGAAAAACATCTGAAATGAGGAAATCCTAGTCTAAACACTTACGTTTAAACCGCAAACTTTCTTAAAGAAACACTCCTTTGAAAGACATCGTTCTTTTAATAAAGTCCAGTATACGGTATGTACAAAAGCCCCTACTAGAGATATATATATATAGATATATATATATGTATATATATATATGTGGAATGCATTCACTTTTCTGTGTTCACAAACATTTTAATGGTGAAATGTTAGTCTTTAATCTGGTTCTGGCACCAAAATGTCTTTGTTCCTTGTCCACTTTTGTTATTCCAAATTTATCTGTGAAGAGCTAGCAGGAAAAAAAAGGATTTTGCTTTTTTGTTGAATGGTTCCCTATTGGGATTCTCAGCCAGCAATATAAAGTTGCTTATGTGTTGGGTACAACTTTAAATCCTCATTATAATCATGTGTTCCTTGGAGTAGGTAAGTCAATAACTATAGGTGGATTAAGTGGCTGGTAATTCACAGTGCACACAGATGCATTCACATAGGTGGTGGTTCCATCAGCCATGACACCATAACCTAAAAAGGAAGAAAAATTCTGGTTACTCTCATTATTCCTTATTATCTTCTTTCATTTTTAATTACCTTTATCACACAATAAGTGCCACATTTTTTATTACTCAGAAGGAATTTAAAAATTATCTTTGAGCAAAACATAAATGTTCCTTGAATCAATACCATCTTTTTCCTACAGAATAACTTTTTAAATTGTGTAAGAAAAGTAAAATGGGCCTTCAGTAGCTGGTGGCTATTATCTCTGGCAGCCAGCACACTAAGCCTCCTTAGAAAGACAGATACTTCTCTCTGCAGAGATTTTTCTCTTAAAACCGTTTTAGTTTTGGAAAGGATGCTTCTGATAGTTTAGGGTTGCAGTCATCAGTGCAGCAAACTTTGGGCAATTTTAATCTTCCCACCTTTTTTTCCTGCCCTATGTTGAACATCCTTTAAGCAACCAATGAAAAAAAAACATTGCTTGACTGAAGCAAGTATGTGTGCATGTGCATCAGGGCAGGATTTGCCTAGTAGGAACCTCTTCTTGCTATGTCTTTTAACTTGTTGACCAAACTTGATGGAAAGGCACTAAAATGCCTGCCCAGGCTGAGAAAAGATGGCTTTATTATTGAGTGCATTGTCTAACAGACAAGGTGAATTCACACCCTAAAACACCAGAACATTTCCACAGGAGAACACACACATCTCTGTGTCTCACCAGCGGTGAAAAAGCTTCAGCTACATCTCATGTCTGGCTAGACACACAAGGCAAACAATTCCAGAGTTACATCTGCAGAAAACCAAACTTTCAGTTCTAATTCCTGTAGAAGTACAATGAAATGCTGTTTCAGAAAGTGAAGAAGCCCTTTGACAACCTTGGTGTTATGAAAAAGAACACACTCTCCATTGTCAAAAATCTTTTAATGAATCTCTAAAAAAAACCATAAGCTTGATTATATGAAAGACAAAGGCCTAATGTTGGAAACTTTCACTGAAATATTATGATCAATATGAAGAACTGCATTTGACATCAGAAATACGTGATTTTGGGGAAATCACCTGGTGGAAAGCATTTGCACTAAGATTCAATCTCACCTTTCATAAAGTTAATAGCGAAATGTATTCATTGCTATATACACACTAAGCTCTAGCTATTCAAATCCTAGGTGCTGAGGACCCCATGTTTTCTCTGAATGCAATTTTGTGTCTTTCACAGCACTGAAAATTGCATAATTTGCAAGCAAAGAAACAGTAGCCAAATTCCTTTATTTTTGGTTCCTTGATACACCCTGAATAATGCAGGGCCTCCTGCACCTTCCATGGAAAAACTACACTATAATTAGGGCCCAGGGAGGGAAGAAAACTCTGTCAGGCTCCTGTCACAGGAATTTCTTTAAATCCCTTTCTGTTTGCCATGGAATGACTATTCTGAGGAAAACACAAAATGCACGGAGGAGAGTCAGCACCGTGGCTGGGACTTTCTGTCTCCTTGGCTACATATTTGAAGAGACCAGACATTTTCTTTTGCTGGAAGATTCCTAATGCTGCAGCTTTCACTCCTGTCCCACTGCCAGCGGGGTTTCCTTGGTCATGACCTCAGTGGAGTACTGGCTATACTGGGAAAACCAGAATTTTAGCCAGAGCCTCTGCCATGCTGCTTGTCCCTTCCATGGGTGCATCAGCAGCGAGCCCATGTGCAGAGGTAGTTTTTGGCAGACATGGTAGTGCAGAGAGGGAATAGGGAAGAAACATCTCTTATAAGCACCTCTTCTCCCCAGATGTTCAGTAAATGACTGCTGCAGATGTAGCTATGCTCACTCCGAGAAAGAACTCATCTGTTCAAATCATGCATTCTCTCTACAAAGTGCAGCTTCATTTGCACAGGCTGCCTGCAATGGGAATTCTCCTCTGCAGAGATTTAGCATCCCACTGACAAACAGGCTCTGCAGTTCCCCATTTGTTTTCTCTAAATTATGATAGTTAACAAGAAGAGTACCTTGTTTCTGTGTTTTGATACCTACTGTGCCAACTACATTAATTCACAGGATTTACTATTCTATGGAGGTGCCATTCTCTTCCCTTGAGAGCCAAAGCTGGACTTGGTTATAGCAGATGTGATTTTGTTTACCTGCCTGAAGCTTCATGGCTTGCTGTTTGCTTATATCCCCTGCAACCCTCTTGGCTTATAATTTCTGAAATGACAATGAGTTTGAACTGTGCTCACCAGCTCTCTTGGTTGGAATATCAAAGACTACTCTAGCAGCATTATTTGTTTACTCTGTGATTTAACAGCACTTTGGACATTAACCAGGCATTAATAGGTCACTGCAGATGAGACACAGGAGGACAATGGACCTAATCCTTGAGCTATAAAATAATGATCTGAACATCTTAACCATTAATTTTACACCACCAGCCATGTCACTTCTATGTGCTGCGGTGAAAGCCTCCAGCAGCAAGTCAGAGAGGGATATCTTAGGAAGGGTTCTTCACAAAACCAGAAGTATCTTAATGCCAGCTCCTCCAGTTTTTCCATCTCTGCCCTGCTGAGACCCACAGAGATCTTACAGCAAAGGCTGGAGCAGTCCCAGAAGCAGAAAACTGGCAGCTGTGGAGTACCTTTTCCTGCCAGTAAGTTGGAGCAGTTGATAATACACACGTCCATGCCAATGGTTCACTCCTGCACAGCCCACTGCTTCTGCTTGGGGTGGCAGCACTGCTTGAAGCCTTCTGCCTTGCTCTGTAAACAGGACAGGCAGCATCTACCTTTCCTTTTGCCTGGAGATGAGCTCCTGCTGTCACTGACTTCAGCAGAGCATATCTGTCACCATTTACTTGGCTTGTGCAAAGAGAACTTTTTTTTTTTTTTCCCTCCAGTTAAATATCAAATAGTCAATAGAACCACTTGTTTTGTCTAAGCACAAAATGTTTCCCCTGACAAAGCAACTAAATGCATCCATAAATATCTTGGAACTTCTACACCAGTCAGTGGTGATACCCCTCTTGATTTCAACTTCATATACACTCGGATGGGGAGAGAAAAGTTATTGTACAATCTTGAAGATCAAGCCTTAGAAGCAACACTCAAAATATACCTATCTCTTTTACAAGCACAGAAGTTAACACACAGAGATCTTACATGAATTATTGTGAAGCACAGATTCTGCTAAGGAAAAAAAATCCCTCCATCCTAATATTTAGTCACTTTCTGTAACTACTGGACTTGTATTCTTATTTTAAAATTCACAGTACTCATCCATGTGAAGGAAGCATCAACATGTTTTATAGATGTAGAAAATGAAAGATAAGCTCAAGTACAAGTATTGAAATGTGGATATCAGCCAATTTCACCTCTATATATACAGCTAAATATGTATCTGAATTCAAGTGCTTCAGTTCAGACATTCAAGTTTGAAAATGCTGGTTAAGATTTCTCTGTTTGCCATTTCTGAAAACATACATATAAAAAGAAATGTGCTCTGACCTTCATGGATATGTCCAAAAACATGAAGCCTTGGCTGTATTCGTCTCTGGACTGTGTTCAGCAGCTCAACACATCCTACTCGTTGCATTTTCTTAGGAACCCAGTCTAGAAAACCTTTGGAAAAGAAAGGAAAGCTTTAAGAGAAGACAGGTGATCCACAAAGCTGTGCTGTCATACAGAATTTTTGAGATTTCATGTCTCATGGCTTTTTACAAACAGCCACAGGAGAATTGAAATGGCAAAAGCTGTGTCTGCCTTGGTATGCAGAAGAGGAAGGAAAGAAAAATACTGGTGGAAAACCATAAAAGCTCATCTGGATAAAAAGGACTATGATAACACTTTCCAGGTTTCTTTTAAAAGAATAAAAATAATCACTGCAATCAAAGCATTTTTTGCGCTGTTGTTAATGGGAGAACTCAATGCTTTACCCCTTTTTCTTCCTGAAGAGAATGAGGTGTAAAGTGCAGTAAATCCAAAGCGAGCCTCTAAAGAATTTAAAAGAACATTTAACTATTTAAAACCAGTCCTGGGACCTATTTTTTATATTGAACACTTGAACCAATGTAATGGAATCTGAGCTGCCAATACTACAACTCTACTGTTATTACATTTAATCCTACAGCAGGGGAGCTCAGGTGAGGAATCCACTACATGCCCAAAAGTGACATCCTTGAGTTAAACCACTTCATGGCACAGCAAGCCCCACTTCCCTAAACTGATGAATCTCAGATGGGAAGAGAAACTCAGGACTTTTGCAGAAGATGGATTTAAGTGCTGCATTTTCTTGCACAAAAATTGTGTAAAAATGTATTTCTTATGAAAATAGACAGAAATGTTACATCAACTGCCTCTTAGTCTAAAAATACTGCAGGGGGAAGTTTACTGCCAACTGAAGTCCATGTTTCTTTCCAAGTAGTAGTATAAGGAGGATGTTGTATTGGAGTGTTTGCAACAATCAATCTGTTTTCTCTCTATTGTTCAGTCATTTTCATCAGGCTCAGATTTGGAAACCTAGAAGATAAAATCTTCCTGGTTTTATTTTGTTGTTCTGACATTTTCCCTGTGTGCCTGTCATAGCTTTGCATCTCTTGGATTTTCTGCAGTAGTGTGAATATATTGTGCTTTTAGCCAGAGGTACAGAGCCTGGACCTGTTTTTCATACATTTACTTTTGATGTCCACTCAAGCATGGCTAAGCAGCCAACCAACTGGTTTAAAAGACCAAAAGTGTGGTATTCAAGCTCTTGGAAAAGCTCTCAGATTTGCTAGAGCTTCAGGGTAGGTTCACACATTGAGAAATACCTCTTTAGCTGCCAGTGCTTGAAAACTGGGCTCAGTAACTGTGAGGTTTTACCAAAATGGCTAAAGTTTGCACTTGTTTCATAGCTACTCAGAGAGCTACTCAGAGTTCAATTTTCAGAAAAAAGAAAAACAAACCTGGGAGTGGGGCATCCTAAGTGCCAAAAAGAGGAAGTTCTCATCATGGTCAAAGACCTGAAGGTGCTGTTTGGCCCCTGTCAGGGAATGTTGAAAAAGAAAGCCTTGCTGAACTACAGCCAGGCTGAGCAATGCTCACTCCTCCTGAATTCACATGTGCCATCGAAGGGAGGTCAAAATTCACCAGAGAAAAACAGCACTTATGATGTTAAAGTGAGGCCAGCCATTCCTCTGGAATAAAGTCATGTTTGGGGTTTTTTTCAGAGTAAACATATTATAGCCATAGGTTTTATTACTCCAGTGATTTGAAACAGTTAATTGTCAAAATGTCTGCGGTGAACATAAAGCCGAAAGTATTTCCACTTCAAAAACTTCACAAACAAAAATCCATAAAATTAACTTCTCCATTAAATTAAGCATTATTTATGTTGAACATGTTTTTGTTTACATGCATTATCACCCTTCTGAAGCCTTCCCATATGTTTGCAGCTTATTATGTACACCTGACTACACAGACTAAGAATAATTGATTACACCTAGCTAACAATTAGAGTTCATCTTAGGGGTTTTTTAATGTTTGGTTACTTGAAACAGGTTTCTGCAGCTGTCAGGAAAGTATAAATCTTTGTCACAGACTATCAAGCAGACAGCTGCAAATGAAGACTTAAAGGTGAAATTAAATTAAAACCAAAGAAAATAAAGTGAACTTTTGGAAGAGAAATAAAAGAATTGTAAATGGAGATCTTTAGGAAACAAAAATATGCAGATATGGAAATGAGCATTAACACTGATCCCATAATCAAAAATTCTATATTTCATAAGCTATGAAATACATTGCATATCTTTGTTAATAATAATAAACAGGTTACTGATAAAATGGTCCAAAATAGATGTTTTAACCTTTTTTTCCCATCCTCTGTGAACCTCCCATCTATTCTGTTTTAGAATAGTGCTTTGGGATGAAGTAGTGCTTCATCCCAAAGCACTACTCTAGAACAGAAGAGAAAAATTACTTGGATTTTTGTTACATGGCCAAATGAAAATCAAAGTTCATTAACTCTTAATGGTTCTTCTGTATCTATATCAGACCATTTCAAATCTATGTAATAATGTATTATTAATTAGTTCAGGAGGATGCACACTCTTGAAGTGAGAGAATCAGAGAGGAGCACAGAAAATGGATGGTGGGCAGAATTAAGGCAGCCATGCTGGAGAAAAAAAGCCCAGAATTTGCAAGAGGACTGATTGCTATTTATGGTCATTAGGAACAACGCTAGTGAGGTTCTGAGCTCCAAGATGAGAACAACAGGAATCAGCTTTCTGGTTAGAATAATTGGCTGGGAGGTTCAAGGGGGATCCTGTCTCCCAAAGGGTCTGTGGACAGAGCTGCACAATGAGGTGGGTCTGTAAGTTAAGCAGAGTGCTCAGTTCTTTGAAGTGTCATATATTTGTTGCCAGGGGTGTCAGGGAGACCAACAGCTCCTGCCCTCAGGCAGAGTGTTCTGTGCTTGAGCCATCTATTAATGCATCAATAAGAGAGAGACAAAGAAACAGGGACTTCTAAAAAACTAAAGGAAATTCTTGGGGGATGATTGAAGATAAAGAATTAAAAGGGGAAAAAAAAACCCCATATACTGAGCCATGGAGACAGGGGGAATTCACATTACTCCATTACAATCACTGGAGATGGGTGGCCCTTCCTCAGAATTACTGCAATTATTAATTTACTTTTCAATTATTACATTTACTATTAAATTTATTATTGAAGTCTGTCTGTTGAGTGCCAGCTCTGCAGTGCTCTTTAGGGGTCCTCCTCCCTCTGCTGATGCCTGAGGCTACTGGAGAGGCCTGGTGGCTAAAACAGCATGGTGGTTGAATCTCCACTTTCCAACATTAGATTTCAAGTGAATCTCCAGTCAGCTGAAGTTTGAATTGTTCTACACCTGGCCATCTGGCTTTAAAAGGGGTTTTCAAAGTGCTGAAAAAGCTTCTGAAAAAGTTTTAAATATGACTTATAAATAAAACTACATGAAAGGCACAGCATTGTGCCTTGGAACCTAGGGGAGATTACCCCCATACCAATGGCTTGGAGCTGATATCTCAGGGCTGAAACAATTTCTGACATCCACTTTTACAATACAGGCTCATATTAAAATCAGTCTGTAGCATGGCATGAGACTCCACTTAGGTGAAGAATCAAAACACACACCCCTAACTGTGAGAAACTGCTCACAAAGAACTACTTTCCCCCAGGATTAGTGAGCAGTGGAATGCAAACATGTCTTTCTAAAGAAAACAAAACACAAACCCTTTAGATACTTTCTCCTCCAAGCTCTGAAAGAGAAGAAAGGGTGGAAGATGAGGGTTTTAGCTTCATGAAATTGGGGAATCTAAAGGTTTAAAGAAACCAACTGCCTCCATTTCACGCAAAGCACAGTAAGGCTCAGCAGAATACTTGAGTACAAGCTTCTTGTTCATGTCCACTTATTAAATTAGTGAGAGTCAAACACACAGTCACATAAAATATAGACTGCTGTATGTTAAATACATTGAAAAAAAGCTTAAAAGCCTTAAGCCTTTACTGAATCTGGACAAGTTTGTGTGATTGTATTATTTATGTAGCAAATTTAATGTCCAAATTTTCTAGGAATACGAGAAATCTCTTATAGATAGATAGCTTTTATATCACCTATATTAAAATAATTGGAAAATGTACATGCAAAACTGTTTCTTTTTAAACTCTTCATGTTGCCAAATTGTATTACAGATAAGCAATTCAGCCATCCTGTCCAAAGAACAGGCAAACAATGGGGAGCATCTGGGTTTGTGAGGCAGAAGGTGCACCAACTCAGCATAATGAGGGAAAAAAGAGATTCTGGGTACTTGTTGGTGGGAGAGTGCAGTAGCAAGTCAGGGAGACAGTGATAAAAAATAAAATCCTAATCCTGCATTTCTCTTCAAACAGGCTCCATGCCTTCAATCTAGTAATTTCACCAGTGGCAGATTAGAGATGTGCATAGGAAAACTAGACCCTGCTAATTTGTAAAGCTCATTATGGCTTTATGTGTTAACATTTTATTTTTAAAGCCATTATTTAATTCCCTGCCATTGAGCTGAGGCATCATAGGTAATCATGAGCTGAAGTCCTGGTGCTGCTGAAATCAGTATGCATGTTGCTTTTGACTTTTGTAAGTGAGGATTGCACTCTTTTTCTAAGGAGAGCCATCAGTTACCATATAATCATCTGAAATACACAGCTAAGAGCACTATTATTTTCTTACCGAGAGGTGGTCCATGTGTTATAAGAATATCTATTCCATCTGGAATAAGGTTCCATTTCTCTAATAGTGCTTGGCCTCGTGGAAGATTAAAGCCCCAGCCATAAAACCAAGGTTGCCTGCCAAGAGAGGAGGAGAATGTCTTCAGTGCTACTTCCATGTACTGGTTATCTAATTAAAATACTGAGGTTGCCTCTTTGCTACCATGGAATTTGAAGACACAAATAGCATTAATTTTCTTTGTGTGCGCAGTAATCCCCTCTTTCCATACTAGCAGTGTAGTTTAACTTGTATGGCAAATACGAGCAGTCCTCCCCGCTTTCAGTAGCAGCACAGAGTAAAATATTCACAGTATTGCTCCAACTACTTACAAGGCCTGGATACCAAGATCTCCATGTGTGGATTATCACGCTGACTCTCACAACATTTAGAAGAACAGCTGTCTCAGACACCTTCACGTGATTTATGTTTCACATTGGCTCCCAGCACGTTTGGCCCTTAGCCTATGACCAGCTGGGCAAGGACAGACCCTGGCACCATGACAGATCCTGCTCCAAAGTCAGAGACATCATCTCTGCTGCTTTGTTTCCCTAATTGGATACATCCCACCAGAACAAGAATGCTGCTGCTTCTCTTACACACAAATTTCTTCTGTCCTCTGGTGTGTTGACTTACTTTTAAGTAAGACTTTCCATATTCAGGATTCCTTATCAGACAGGCATTTACATTTTTTCAAACACACTCATGGAGCAGCTCATCATGGAGCAGCAGGACTGTAACACTGCCAGTCAGAATATAATTTATCTGTATCTTGCTATCCCATTGATTAAAAAACTATATTTCACAGCAATTATACCACAGTGTTAAATTATGTCTTGCTGACTAGGCTCTAATTCTAGGTCATAAAACTGAGGGGTTAGTTTTAGGTTGGAAGTTTTAATAATTTCTTGACTGACGTCCTGTGGCCATACTCATATTTGAAGAACAATGAACAAAAGATTTTTCCTCCACAGACAAAAAAAGGCTCAACTACTGATGACTGAAAGACTTTCTTTCTCATCCCCTGCCTCTTCATCACATGCCCTGGATAACCAGGGTTTTGAGAAATAGGTGTCTCAGGGAAAAAAAAAAAGGTGAATCTTCAAACATCTGCTATTGGGACCAGAAATATATGTCCCAGCCTCCAGAAGCTGTGATGAGGGAGGTGAAGAAGGTGTGTGAAGGAGAAATGCCAACAGCACTAGCAGTGAAACAGAAATCTTATTCTGAGTAACATTGCTCAGGCCAAGGCAGCTGGCTAAGGCACATCCCTACATCAGGCCACAAAGTCACACTTTTCTGGTTCCCTGTTCAGCATTCCAAGCAGCCTTTCCTCACCTTCCTGCTGCCAGGGTCTAGAGAGAGACTCGGAGGAGACCTTATCTCTCCGAAGTTACCTGAAAGGAGGTTTTAGGAAGATGGGAATCGGTTCTCTTCTCCCAGGTAACAATAAATAGAACAAGAGGAAATGGCCTAAAGTTGCACCAGGGGAGGTTTAGATTGGATATTGGGAAAAATTCTTCCCTGATAGGTCAAGTGGCTAAGTCACTATGCCTGGAAGCATCTAAAAGATGTGCAGATGTGGCACTTGGGGACATGGTTTAGTGGCATCAGGTTTATGGCTGGACTTGATCATGTCAGAGGTCTTTTCCTAAACAATTATGGGATTCTCCTAACTGGCTTATTGTGCAGCAAGGTACCAGCAATGTTACCATGTGACATTGCCACACCGCAACCACACAAGCTCTGTGGAGCTGTATCTGCCCCCCCTTACATTCAGCTCACCACTGAGATAAGGAAATTATTTTTTACCACACAGGAATGCCTTGAAAATAAAAACCTGAAGTTTGTGAGGTTCTTGGATATTACAGAAGTGGAAGGCTTCATACAGTGGTTGGCTTTTTCTAAACTCTTCATCCTTTCCTGCCTTGGGATTGCATTCCACAGCTAACAGGCCAAGTATTTTTCTTCACTGAGAATACTCAACTGTTGTGCAAATTGTAGGCCCAGGATAAGTTCTCTAGAAGCAAGATCTCACTGACAAAATATTTGCAAGGGCAAATACGTGACAAAAGAAGTGTCAGCACAGTAAACCATGTATTTTAAGTCACTGACAGTTTCAATGGATATGCCAGGAGTGGGCAGGGAAAGGATTGTCCCTGGGTCCCTGATGGGAAGCGAGGGAAGGTACTGTCCATAGGTATGCCAGACGGAGAAAGGAAACCAAGGGGAAAGACCAGTATTTGCCCAAGAAGCAAAGGTCAAAAACTCACAAAATAATTATTTTAAGACTACAATGAAGCATTTTTAAAGAGAAATATTCATGACTGCCACAGGTCTCACCAGAAGTCAGCTTAATTCTGCTGAAATCCAGATGACCACAAACCACATAGGCAGCTGTGAGAGCCTCTGCCTGCCTCTACCAGGGCTGGACTACACACGGCCACTTTCTAAAAAAGCCCATTTCCCCTTATGAATAGGCATGATCTGCTTATTAAGACAAGAAGCACTTTCCCCCGTCCCTCCCTCCTCCCTCCCTCGCTCCCTTTGTGGTGACTGCAGCGGGGCTGGTAAGTTATGCATGCTGGAGCTGTTCTTTTGTGAAGGGGAGATGTTACAACTTGTGTGATTTGCCATTATGCTGTCTTTTGTGACAATCCTGAGATGGAAGGAAATGTCTGGAATATTTCTGGCAAAAAAAAAAAAAAAGAAAAAAAAAAAACCAGGTCCAAGAAAGGATTCAGTGGAGGATGCTGGCATGCTTTACATTGGAGAGAAGAAAGACAAATCACACACTTCAGTGCCCCCACCCCCAAAGCAAATACCATCTTTATAAGCATATAGGGATTTTATAAATCCCCAAGCCCCTTCTTCTGAAAATTTATTACAAAACAGCTATAAAAGTTTCTGAGAAGGAAAAAAAGCCTTCTTCTCTAATACCCACTAATGAGCCCATGACCCGAATATCATGCAAAGACAACTTTGTCTAAAATTTGCATTTATGATAGAACCTGAAAGCAAAGTTAAATTCTTTATGTAGAGTACATGGAATTTCTGTATTCCCAGTTAGAAGTTACTCAGGAAAAGTGTAATTATTTTTATAATGTATTTTTCAATAATCTTACATTTGATGAAGAAAATATTGCCAGGTATGTTCTACAAGAGAAAAATTCACTATCATCAGAAAAAAAGAAACCAACCCAAGAAAAATTTATTTGGCAATTAAAGACATACATCATTAATGTATTTCACCTTTGAAGTGAAGCATTCATCTGTAGAAATGTACTTTGATTTAGGTCTTACCTTTTTCAAGAGAACAGCTTGAGTGTTTCCAACACTCTACTGAAATTCAACCGGTTCGTTATTTTGATAAGAATAATGATTGTCTACGTGTAAGATTCAAGGGGGAAAATATATCAGAGGTGAATTTGTTTACAGCACAATTAACCTTATGTTTAAAACATTTGAACAAGTTTTGCAGGCCAAATAATCTGCCACACAAAAAGGGCTGAATTATCAGAGTTTGTGCTAGAAATCGGATGTTGCTTTATGTACTGAATTTCTATCTTTCTGTTCTAAAGTAACCATTGGAATAATTTTCTTACAGAATGATAGTTGCTATGACAACCATAGCAAATTTTCCTTTTCTGAAACAGATGTCTCATTTAGTTGAAAATTAGAATGTGAAAAACCCATGGGAAAAATTAATTCAAACTTTAACAGAACACTGACTACAATGTAATCTCTTATAGGTTAACCCCTTAACATCTTTCTGCACTCCTATAGTAACCTTCTCATAAATTCTAATTAAACCAGTTTAACCTCCTAGGAATGACCTTCTTAGCTATCATTAGCACTTTAGTTGTCTTTGAAAGGATCATTTCTGTTATAATAGTAACAGAAAAAAGTCATACTAAAAAAATAATGGTCAAACATATTACCACCCTAATTATTTATTAGGATTTTTTTTTCTTTTATTCAGCTACTATGGGAAAGAGCTAATATGTAGCTCAAGAACTCTTTTGTCATTTAAATGGGGCTTTACTTAGCTTTACATGTGATCTACTGCAAAAGGTGGGGATACACCACACACATCTGACCTGCCCTTTATGAGAAAACTAAAGGTTTTTCATTTTCAAATCAGTGGTACCCATCTCAGTCTGACAGGCAGCCCTAAAAACAAGGGATACTTGACTGGGGAGAACTATCAATGCACATGGATTTTTTTATTACAAGCAATGAAAGACTGAAATTTGATTCTCCATTGCCTTGATTCAATTGAAACCTTTTAACTCAAAGAATGGCTTCCTTCCTTTCCAGCTCAAGGGGAGTCCTCATAGTACCTGGGCACCCCTGCAAACAAACAGGGCAGAAAACAGTGGCACTCCCAGAAACATCCCCCCTTTGCAGGGCTGGGGATGTCAGTTAACACAAGAGCTGCAAGATTTACTGCAGCAGCTGCCTCTAGGCTGCCCAGCTGAGTAACACAAATCTCGCCACCAGCAGGCACCAATTACCCTCTTTGACTTCAAGGGAAAAGCCCAGGAGCCACAGGGAACTCTGGGTGGTTTGACTGAACAGCAGCGGTGTTTCAATGGGATTGGTGGGCAGCATCCTGCAAGCACCCTGGTAGCAAAAAGTGCAGAACTGAAACACATTGTACCTCCTAATTTCTATTGCTTCCTATAAAAATCTTCTCTTTTTCCACAGCTGGAAGACACGTTCTCTCTCTAGAATTCCTTTGCTTACCAAATAAATTTCAAAGGTTCAGAAACACATGCAACTTGCTTCAGTCTTTTCTCCACAACAGTTGTCATTTTTCTCCTACAGGAATATAAACAGATATTGGTTGGTGACTGTCAAGAAACTCAGTGGGAAAAGAATGGACCAAATCACTTTTCTCAATCCTGATCCTCTTCCTGAAAGAAGCAAATATTCCATATTTAGAAGACTGGACAACCCATGCTGAAAGCCATACTGAGAGGAGTGGCTGGTCAAAGGCCATGGAGCATGAAAAGCAGATTCCACAGTGGCAAACACAAGCAAAACTCCAACAAACCCGGATTCCCAGCCCAAAAAACTGTCTGTTGGACATTTAAGTCTCATTTTTCCTGGTCTTGATATCATCTTACTATCACAACAAGCTACAGTCCTGTGAACATGGGTGTACAGTACTATACACACTGCATACCTTCCCTGTTGGGCAGGTTCTTCAGGTGTTCATATTTTTCCATTCCCCACCACTGCATAAGCTGAATTTAACCAATCACTGCATTTGCCTTATTAGCCTTTCCTCATTAAAGGAAATTGAGGAATTAAAGGAATTAAGTAATTAACTATTTTACTGAGTATTTCTATTATTTTTAACTCTACATTCTTGCCAAGTAAGCATTCACAAAAGTTCATATTTTTGGGGTTTATTTTGTATCGGCCATTTCATCTAAAGTAGTTGTGAAATAACACAGAGCTTTTTATCTTTTCCTTCTTGCATGCAAAGGGCCATCCAAAGCAGGAAGGGAAAGGACAAAAGCAGCTATCAGCCATTGGTGCTAAGACTGACGGGCACTGTTTGTTTATAGGCTTTGAAATATCTTTCAGTACCTGGGCATCTGAGCCAAACATAACTGAAATGTAAGGAAAAACATGTTTCAGAAATCTGCAGGAGCATGAGAAGACTTATGAGTAACTTCCATGTAAGAGAGGAGAGGATGGTGAGATTTTTAGAGAATAGCAGTGGGCAAAAAGAATTAAACTGTGCAAAAAAGAATTTTTTATTTATTCTTAATATTGAAGCCAGATCTTTTTAAATGAAAGTTAAGGCCTTGTACTAACTAATAAATGGAAATGATGCAACTCAAATCCTCTACTGGCCATGACACACAACTCTGCTTCCATGGGGAAGTTTGCCTTACCTGCTTTGCATCCAAGGTTGTCACTCTTGGAACTCTGAATCAAATTAAATTATTGTTTTCACAAAAGGAAAGAAGGATAAAAATCTGAGTATAGCCCTTTGCCAGTAATTATTTCTCTTGCAATTCGAGTTACACATGAAATCATTCATCTTTTGTTTAGTAAAGGATTTCATACAGCTCTGACTGCAAAGAAGAAAGAATGAGCTATGACTAATAGGAACTGATCATTTCTAAACATTAATCTGTTATAAAACAATGAAAAATAAAATGAAATCTACTTTATCTTCATAATAAGAAAACAAGAAGGTAACAGGTAAGGAGGAAAATTAATGAAAGACTGAATTTAAAATATGCCAGTACCAAATGTAGATAGTTTATCTCATTCTTCTGGAAAGCAAATGATTATACCCCATCTGATATTTTTTAAAAATAATAAAGCAAACAAAGCTAGAAACTAATTTGGAATAATTAGTCAAAAGATTCAGTGCTGAGGGTGCAGATGTAGAACTGTACAGACTTTCAGAACAGTCTTAGGGATTTAATGCAGAGATGAGGTCTTGAGTTCCTGATATCTCAGAGCCTGTTCCCCCAGTCTCTTGAATTCTCAGGATGTAAAACTAGATACAGCCAGGTTATCCAGCCCATATTTGAGATACTGATAGCTGGCAGCCACAGAAAGAAGGGTTAGGAGAGGAATTAACTGCCCTTCTGTTTTCAGTCACCATCTCATTTTAAATGTAAAACCTGCCAAGAAGGGGCCAACCCAGAACAAAAAAGAAATTTGATGCCCATGTATGCATGGCATCTTTTCGTTCACTGTCAGATGCCCAGACAGCTGAAATAAAAGAATGTTCTTCCTCACTTCCAGCTAACTGGTGTTTGTTGTAGTCTCCTAAGACACTGCAGGTGTTGGCCACCTGAGGAGATGGAACACCCCTTTTAGGGGCTGTCTCAGATAAAACATGACTAAAATATGTAGGATATGTAATAGGTGCCCTGAGAAACAACAAAAAAGGTTCTCACAGTAGCCACTGAGTTACTGAGCGCCCTAGTTACAGTCAGGCCCAAGAGTTACTCCCTCTAGTAATTCACTAGGTTTACATTCTTGTCTCCAAATACCAGGAGTGATCAGGCCATATGGACTAACTGTCTGCCAGTTCTTTTCTGATTTTCCTTTTTATTTTTTTTTTACCTTCTTTTACTTCTTTTAGAAAATTCAAATCCATTTTGATTTAAACAAGCATGAAAACACTTCCAAAACTAATAAATTATTGCAACATGTGTGCATATATGCATGAAGTGTATTATTATTAATGTTTCAAATCTAGCAACAGATGAACTTACTTCTTGTTTAAAAAAGCACATACTGATAGTTCATATGCCATGTGTCTACCCAAAGTGAACAAAATCCAAGCAATCCTGAATTCCATGTTTACGTTTTCCCACACTCCTAAATTCACTCCACAGTGCAGTGGTGGAAACAAACTGCTGCAATATAGCTTTCTATACCAAAAATGTACATGTTTACCAGCTATCCTTCAGCTATCTAGGAATCGAAGATACCTTAAAAATGTACCTATCTGATGTAGATTACACAATTAGAAATATTTGACACACATAGGTGCAACCCCCTGTTGTAATAGGAAACTTTTGTCTGAAAAAGGGAAATTAGGACCTTCTGAAGAAGGACAAGAAACTCAAGAGGACTACAAGGATGTTGTTGGTTATGCAGGGAAAAAAGTAAAGGGTCAATTCCCAGATAGAGCCTAGTCTGCCTACTGATGTAAAAAACAGTAAAAAATTAAGTACATCAGCAACAAAAGGATTGCCAAGGAGAATCTCCATATTTTATTCGATACAGGGGGAAACATGGTGACAAGGACTGAGGAAAAGGCTGAGATACTCAATGCTTTCTCTGCCTCACTCTTTAACAGTCAGACTGGTTGTTCTTATTGTACAGAGCCCCTGAGCTGGAAGACAAGGACAGGGAGCAGAATGGAGCCCCATAATCCAGGGGGAAAGAGTCTGTGACTGCTACACCACTGACACTGAGGCACACCCAAGTCTCTGGGACTGGATGGGATCCACACAAGAGCTGAGTGTCATCACATGCAGGACACCCAGGGAATCAGCTCCAGCCAAGGTGGGTTTGGGACAGACAGCTACTGCATGACCCACCCAGCTCCTTCTGTGACAGGGTGACCCCCTCAGCAGATGAAGGAAAGGTGGTTGTGTTTCCCTGGCCTTTAGAAAGCCTTGACACTGTCTCTCACACATTCTCCTGGGGACACCGGCTGCTCATGGCCTGGGTGGGCCCTGCTTCACTGGGTATAAATCCAGGTGGGGCCAGCACCAGTGGGGTCCCCAGGGCCTAGCACTGGGGCCAGTCCTGTTTAATGTCTTCACTGATGATATGGACAAGCGGATCAAGGGCACACCCAGTCAGTTCATGCACAGCACCCCGCTGGGTGGGAGTGTTGATCTGCTGGAGGGCAGGAAGGCTCTGCAGAGGGATCTGGACAGGCTGGATCCATGGGCCCAGGCCAGTGGTCTGAGATTCCACAAGGCCCATGGATCCTGCCTTGGGTCACACCAACCCCCTGCAGCTCCAGGCTGGGGCAGAGGGGCTGGAAAGATGGGAAAGGCCCTGGGGGTGCTGGGGACAGCGGCTGGACAGGAGGCAGGCGTGCCCAGGGGGGCAGGAGGCCAATGGCACCTGGGCTGTGCCAGCCATGGTGTGGCAGCAGGGCCAGGGCAGTGACTGTCCCCTGGGCTGGCACTGCTGGGGCCACACCTCAGATCCTGGGGCACTTCTGGGAACCTCAGGACAAGAAATGGACATGGAGGGGCTGGAGCGTGTCCAGAGAAGGGAACAGAGCTGGGGAAGGGGCTGGAGCACCAGGAGGGGCTGAGGGAGCTGGGGGGGCTCAGCCTGGAGAAAAGGAGGCTCAGGGGGCCCTTCTGGCTCTGCACAACTCCCTGACAGGAGGGGACAGCTGGGGGGGATCAGGCTCTGCTCCCAGGGAACAAGGGACAGGATGAGAGGAAATTGTCTCAAGCTGTGCCAGGAGAGGTTCAGGTTGGACATCAGGAGGAATTTTGTCATGGAAAGGGTGCTCAAGCACTGGAAGGGCCTGCCCAGAGAGGTGGTTGAGTCACCAGCCCTGGAGATTCAGAAGATGTGTAGATCTTAGGGACAGGGTTTAGTGTTGGCCCTGGCAGTGCTTGTTTTATGTTTGGACCTGATCTTAGAGGCCTTTCCCAACCTAAACAATTCCATGATTGCTTCCAATTTTCTCTGCTTTCTTAGTGGTGAAGAAAAATCCTCATTTTAATTCATTTTAAACAATGCTAATTTATTAAATGAAATAATTTATGAACAGCAATTCCAAAGGAAGTGTTCTGTGTTAAAACAGTTTCACAAGTGGTAAATTACTTTTCCCTTTAAAATCCAGTCAGGGAAAAGAGAAAGAACTCAGACAGCTTTGTTACAATTAGTTCCTATGCCAGTGGCTCTATTTACACTTCTTCATGTAGAGCCGCCATTTCCTTCTTGATGTAGTAACACCTTTACTGTGTTAAAACCTGGGGAAAATGCACACATACAAGCTACCACGGAGTAGGGAAGCTGATTCTCACCAGGTGTAAATGGCTTGAAAGCTGGTGGAGCACTGCCAAGGTACTCCAGCTGAGAATCAGCTCCACATAGACCCACTCTGAACTAGTTGGCTATTTGTGTTTCTCTTGGAATATTGCCAAGGGGCTCATCACAGTGCCCAACTGTGTTTACATCTTTGAAACACCCTGAAATTGCTGCTGTCTGGGACTACAGCTCAGACTACAGATAGAGCTGGTAGTCTTTTTGTTCAAGGAGAAAAAAAATGGGGGGAAAAGCAGCAAAACAACAACAAAAAAAGCACTTTAAACTTCAAAATCAGCTCTGTCTCATAAAATTAAACTTTCAAGCAAATGTGAAAAATAAAGAGAAAACTGCTGTGGGGGATAGCAATTTCACTCTTGTGGTTTATGGACTGCAGGAAAGTGAAGCCAATTCCCCATAGTGAAATTACAGGTCTCCTCTTCTACAGGTCTTAAATTAAAAAACAGCTGAATCCAAAGTGAGCTAGTTTACTGGATCAGAAGATTCAATTATTTCTGCTAAGTAACTGAACGTGAACTACTTCCTTTTAATAATATACAACTAATAATTACTGCCCAAGAAAGGACTTTTCCCTACCAAGCTAATTAAACTAAAGCAATATACTTTTCAACTGCTCTCAAATTTAACTAAAGGGAGGAATATTGAAAAGCAAGTAAATGCAAATCTCCACTCATATGAAGATATCCAAAGCCACACAAAATGTTCAGACATTACAAGAAATAGGATTTGCCCAAAATTGTTATGTTGAAATCAACATAATTTCTGGTCTATATTCAGCATACATGCATGTGTGTGTCCTGCACATTTGTACAGACATGGTGGAAGAGCTCTACTGCAAAGTGAGCTCTTACTTTGGCTTATTAACTGCTTAAACTCCCCCTGCAAGAGGTCACAGTGAAATGTGTTAAGGAACTGGTCCATATCCCTAATACACAACAGGCAAGAGGTTTCTAAAGTACTGATTTTCCTCTGTTGTGATGCTCTGTTCCAGACTCCTCAGCCCTAGGCAATGCTGAGAAGAAATTTTATTTGAGAGAAAACATTTTCTGGAATGGTCATCAACAAGAAAAGAATAAAAAAAGTGGTATTCTAAATTGCTGTGACTCAGAAACACCTAATAACTAGAACTTATTGGTTTGACTGTGAGGTATTTATGGACTACAAAAGGTGTAGTTCATTCCGCATTTTCATTTGTTCACATACCTACTGCAGAGTTTATATAGTTAATAACAACTATACTTTTTCAACATAGAAAATTCACTTGGAATTAACAAATTTTTATTTTCTTCCATGCACTTTTTTCAGAAATGTTAACGATTCTTGCTAATTCATTTCAGTCACTTAATTTGTATGGAAGCATTCATTAAAAAGACCTCTCCTGAATTCAGTATGATTGCTCACACAAGCAGTAGCACCTGTATACTCAGAGCCTGCTGAATGACATTCACATCTCCTGTATTTTCAAGTCATGCAGAAAATGAAAGGCTTTCCAAGACAAATTTATCACATCAAATGCACCAATTTAAGCTGTTTTTTGTTGTTGTTGTTGTTAAACAAAAGAAAAAATAAGGAGAAAAATGATCCAGTGATCCATTCCTGATGCTAAAACGGCAGGATGTTAAATCTCACTTTCTGCCACTGGAAGACCTTTCACACTCCAGAAGTTCAGTATCATTCAGTTCTCCACACCACTTTCCCTGAACAGCTGAGCTTAATAGATCAAAATAATTTTGCAGGAAAAACCATGCTTATAATCTTCCATATGCTGCAGACTAAACTACAAGTGCAGTGTGGTTTTAAGTAGTTTTAGAAGCACCACTTCCAAAATGGAAAATGGCTTCTTGTAAGTATGAAAGAGGAAAAAAAATATATGCCTCCAGCATTCTGTTAAAATACAATTAAACCTGTATCTGTGTGCCTCAGACTGATGATATATTTTTACAGGATGATGAACTTTTCTCTTCTGAACATGTTGCTATTTCTTACACATCTGTCACGTCTTACCTACCTCATACTGAATGCCTGAAAGAAAATATCTTCAGCATTCTCACCACAGTAAAACAGCCACATCAGGTAGGCTTAGATGCCAAACTTCTCTCAAAAATTTCTGAAACCTGAGATGCCTCATTTCTAAATAGTGAGTAGAGTCTATTATTCCCATTGACTACTTTCATTTTTTTCAAGAACCACGTCAAGTCTACCTAAATTACTCACTTCTATTGCCTGCCTCAAAGTCACTAATTGAAACAACTCCAAATAGTTCCCAACTTTAACAATCAGGGAATATCTACCACTTTTAAAACATATTTCTGAGCAGCCAAACCCAGCAGTCTAGAATTCATCCACATCCAGGATTTCTGCATCCATCCAAACAAAACTGTAGTACAGACATGGAAAACAAACCATCTGCTCAGAAATCCACTTAATCTGAAGTTTGGAAGTGTTTTAGAGGGAATTTTCCTCAGGAAACAGTACAGAAGCAAGTGCACTTCAGTTATTTGTATTTTTATCTTTTGACCAAGTGAGAGTGCAGCACAAAAAGAACATAAAAGGATCAGATATTTTACTAAGAAAAACATCTGGTATGGTTTTGTCCAGTAATAAAACATTTGATTCCCTATATATTTTTGTTATGTGGAAGATGCTAAATCAGTTTTTTTTTATTTGAAAGGGGACATAAGAACTAAGAATTGGAATGGTCACTTTGAGGCAGAAGCTTTTTCTGGGAATTCTGGGGAGTGAAACCCACAGTGTAACAACTTGAGCTGCTGCTGCTGCTGCTGCTGCTGCTCTATATGGAAGCCACACTCCCAGCTTGGGAGGTTTATTATGTTAAATGAAGTC
The DNA here is from genome assembly GCF_028769735.1 of Zonotrichia leucophrys gambelii. Classification (NCBI taxonomy): domain Eukaryota; kingdom Metazoa; phylum Chordata; class Aves; order Passeriformes; family Passerellidae; genus Zonotrichia; species Zonotrichia leucophrys. The sequence continues at coordinate 16,382,386 of NC_088170.1, read as the reverse complement.
AATATATTATTTTAATACAGTTTCATTTTAATTGATGCTCACCTCAATGACTAAAAATTTGTACAAGGTCCCAGAAAGTAAACATTAGGTGATTAATCACTGGCAAAATGAAAGCGTGTCCCTCTCATGAAATGAATCTATAAATCTTCACTGATGGAAACTGAGTTCAGTGAGGAATGAAAAGCTGTTCTTGAAAAGATGGAGGAGAAAGGCACTGAAATGGAGACTTAGGCCTGGAGTCTGTGTGGAACCAAAATAGGGCTGCCTCAGTTTGGCCCTTTGCATGCTCTTTGAAACTGTTTTGATTACACATGGAAGTTACACACATGCGCAGACACACAGAAAGAAAAAAGAGAACATATTCAAGAAGTCAAATAACAAAGTCACCTACTCTGTGATAAAACACAAATCAGACAAGAAAATATCAACTGAGACAAGAGTTGTGCATCCACACTGGATGCACAACTGGAGTAAAGACACTTGGCTGGAATAGTCCAGACAACTGCAGTGCACCAAGAAAGGGACAACAGGTTGGAACCAAATTCCAGCTCTCCAGCCAAAGGGGGATGATGATTTGGAGAATAAGGTCCCTGTCAAGGCTGCTTTGGGATGATACTAATGCAACCTACATGCTGATGTTCTTTAAACTGGAAGGAATTAATCCATCTTCTCTGGCGAAGCCAGAGCTCGTGAGATGGGCCTCAGCCAGTTTGCTAAACTCAATAAAAACAAGACTTAAACAGAAAGAAACTGTTTCCCACATACCTTAACTTTCTTCTCTCAGTTCCCAATTTTGGAAAAATAATGTGGCACCAGAGCTGTTGATCCATGTGTAAACATGCCAGGCCAAATCAAATCAACGTTTCATTGGAGGGAACCTACAAAACCCCAGGAGTCCAGCCCAGGCATCTGTCTCTGCAGGACAAATGATCACAAATGCCTTTCCAGACTGACATTAATATTTGCTCTCACATCTTCCCTGACTGGGAAATTAAAAGTTTCTGGAGTTCATAAGGCCTTTAACAAAAGAATGAAGGAGGAAATGAGAATACATAGACACTAGAAAAAAAATTTACTTCTGCAAAAAGAAAAATGAGGTTCTGTTTCACAAGAATAGATCTCTACAGAAAACTGAAGCCAAGTAGAAATGCACTCTGGATAGAGTCTGGAGGCAATCTCATCCAAAAGGGCTTCTTTAAGTTATCCAGACCAATATGTCATTTAGAATAATGAAACTGTCCTATGTTTGCAAGAGAGTTGTGATTGTCCCTTCCTTTCCCACATGGTGGAAAATGGAAAAAAAGTGCTGAAAGAGATAACATGCTTTCCTGCCACCTTGCATGCCTGCTTGAAAGCAGGAGGACCAAAGTTTCTCCTGCAGCTGTATACATCTGCTTACAACTATTATGGAAAGCTAGAAGAAGATCTTCTCCTTCAAAAGAAATGCTACTTGCATTTCTTTTGCACCATCAAGTAAAATATGTACTCTTATCCTGTCACAAATGCACAATCATCCACTTCTTAACAGAAAGGCCACTCACCATTTTCCACCAGATCAGAACATACACACAGTCCTTTAGCAGATGCACATCTTTTCTACAAACCTCAGAGACCTGTTCCCATGTCCATACAAAATTTCACATGCACTTTTATAGGCATTTGTTTTTTACAGGGCATTTCTGAATAAGAACTGTAAAAGGATTAATATCCAGTGGACTTGTTCAGCAAGCACAGCAGATCTTGTGCACTGAATGCATCAGGTCTTTTTGAGCAAACACAGTGTGTAATTGTGCAATTAAAATCTTTGGCAGTTACAGAAATAAGAGTGGATGGTATAGTCTATCTTCAAGGTGTGGCTAATACCAAAACTCTTACCTGCATCATAGTACTGGGAGGGAGTGATGAACTACAATAGAAGGCTGAAAATCTGTGACTCAAATACTCACTAATAAATTATTAGTATTTTTCCATGAATGATGTAATCATAGAGTTAATACCCTATCTGATAACAAAGAACGCTGTGTGGTGACAAAGACCTTCTGCTTCAAGGGACCATCTACTGCTTGTAGTGAGTGTGATAACAACAGCAAACTCCCTGTTGCAAGGCCTTTGTTGATACCTGCCCATTTCAGGTGTCTGCCTCACACAAAGTTTTAGCTCCATAGTGGGATTGACAGAATCACAGAAAGATGGCTCAAAAAGGACTTCTGGAGATCTGCTGTCCAACTTACCACTCACTACCTCTCACCACCACTAGATCTGGTCAGCCTTGACTGTCTAGCCAAGTCTTGGAAACATCTAAGGGTGTTTTCTCTGCCACTTCTCTGGTGTTCCTGCTGGCTGTATTTTTACTTCTATTACATGATTGGTTTTTTTTTTGTTACTGAAAAATAAATGAAAACCCTCTAGAAAATGGCTTCATCCTTGGAAATCTTAACAGTCCCAAGTATATTATATGGAATTATTACACAGAATTATTTGAGTTATTCGATCTGCCAGTTTGTCTATCTTCATAACAGTTCAGAACAAAAGGGGAGTTTAAAAGTACTTTTCAACTAGAAGCTTTCCATTTTACAGTAAATGTTATTGAAAAACTAAAGTCTTCTCTTTTACATTCACAGCAACTATAGCTGGTGTGTGCACAGGATTGTTTCCAGGTCTGTGAATGTGTTCTGGCTATGCCCTGGGTTTTGTTGGGATGAAACCAGAGTGCATTTTCCTATGACTTGCTTTTGCAGAAATAAATCAGGGTGTCCAGCCTTTATACTGAAGAAGAGCCAACAGCTCCCAGCATCTGAGCTGTACTGAAGGAAGTGCATTAAGAAGAGCAGTGCCAGCAGGTCAGGAGTGATCCTGCCCCTCTGCCCAGCCCTGTGTGGCACATCTGCAGTGCTGTGTCCAGTCCTGGGCTCCTCAGCACAGGAGGGACAGGGAGCTCCTGGATTGGGGCCAGTGGAGGCTGCAGAGATGATTCAGGGCCTGGAGCATCTGTGGCAGGGAAAGGCTGAGGGAGCTGGGGCCCTCTGGACCCAATCCAGACCCCTCTGGACACAATCCTGTGCCCTGTGCTGTGGGATGGCCCTGCTGGAGCAGGGAGGTGGGACCAGCTGCCCCACTGTGGTCCCTTCCAGCCTGAGCCATCCTGGGATTCTTTGAAGCACATTGCATTCTTACTGGTGCCCTGCTCATCCATCCGGATCTGGCAGCCAGCCCCATAAGCGCTGTGAGAAGCATCATGCCCCTAGGCCAAACAGCTACCCATTGCAGTCAGCATTGCTCTGGACACACTTCAAGTCTTGGTATTCCTGAGTTTCTCATGAAACTTCTAATGTTTTCACACTTCTCCTCCTTATCATCTATCCTGATAATCCACTGTCCAAGATATGGCTTTTGCAAGTGCTAATTCCTAAGTAGCTGCTTTTGTGCATTGCAAGTGGCATTTCAAAATGGCTGCTCCCTGCTCAATGATAATTCTTGTGTAATTAACAATTAAGACAGTTAAATTTTTTTTAGTGAGTAGAGGCTCAATCTGGCACTTGAATTCTTGACCTTGGAGCCCAGGAGAGTTAGAGCACTGGTTTCTGAGACAAAACACTGTCCCATTTCTTCTGTGCAATTAAAAATAACCACTTGGTTTTAGATAATAATAGAAGACAAATACCAAGTGCTATTAAAAATATTTAACCACACGCGAGTGGTACATATTTAAAAGACCTTAGAGACTGGCATGTTATACAAACCAATCAAGCTCTCATGGTTTAATTTGCAACTAAAACATTTTAAATAGAAGTATAATCTAATGTCTACAGGTTATTTATACAAATGCAGATGGCTACAGGTAAATGACACTAAGTTAATGCTGCTTGGCTTTCATTCAGACCTTACTCCAGTGTTCTCAAAGTACTTTGCAACTATTGATCAACGTGTTTTATGAATGAGGGAAATCTCTAGCTTCTAATTATTTCTACAAAAGGTGATGTAAAGACAGAAGGTCAGTGCTGCAACTAGAAATGGAAAGTTTAAATGCATATTTTTTAAGCAGAAACAGAAAATTATTTAGGATAGTAGACAAGCAACTACATGAAATTTGACTTTCTTATGGAGTTCTGAGACCTTAAAAAACTTAAAATTGTGAGGTTTTGACTATGTTGATAAATATTTTCTAGCGGACAAGGTTTTTAATGCTAGTTCAAAAAAATATTCACTATGTAAAGTTCAGCAAATTTCTGTATCTTTTTAGAGATTACATTACTATGATGTAAAAAGAAACTGAGATTGGTTTCCCAGAGAGGATATGACAAACATCTCCTTTTAGGGCATACAAAGTATAGCAACAGAAATGCCAAAGAACAGAGGTGCTCACTAGGCACAGGAGTGTACCGCAGCCTGGAATCCAGCAGCAGCTAGTCAAACCCCCACACAAGAGCTGTTTGCCTTTCCAAGCTTTCTGACTGGTGACCTGGCTGATGGGACTCTGCATCTGCTGCCCTGATAGATTGATGAAGGGCTGTTATTACTACTGTTGATGTTTCCACTGGACACGTCATCAATTGGCATGGAAACTTCATTCTGCCTTGCTGAATAGCGAGCAAAAAAGCTCAATGTGGCTGGAAGACTTTCATCAAGACTCTCTCCCAGATGGAGAAAGCAAATATCTTCAGGAGACCTCGCAACACTCAACTTCCTGGACCATAAAGGGGTGGGAGATGATTTAGCAGCATTGTAAAACATGGAGTGTGGAAGTGTAGCCATGACGTGGAGTTGCAGAAGAGATGGAAAGTGTTGTTTTTATTTGAAGGATAGATCATGGCAGATAGCTCAGGCAACTTGTGCAGAGTGACAGGATTTGTCACAAAGGGAATGTGGTAGAGCTGATTTTACAGAAACATTATTTATGGGTTAGTGGGTGGACAAAAGGCTTTCTCAACAGGTTTTTGCAGTTCTAATCACACACAGAAAGTTCAAGTGGTTCTCTTTAGCCTCTACATAGTACTATTTTATAGATAGTATTTTGTTTTAATTTCATTTTTCTAGACTTCCATGCAACTTTTGGTACTTCACTGCCTGGAAAATTATTACTGACACTGGAAATATGGTGCCTGGTTACCAACACTGCAATGAAGACATGAGGTTGCCAGACATATTGAAAACAGAGCATAATTACAGTATTTACAGTTCAACATCAAAATGGAAAAATATGCCAAGTGGCATTTCTCGGAAGTCAATATTGGGACTGATACCATCTAACATCTTCCCAAATAATTTGGAAAATTAAGTAAAATGCACATTGACTGCATACATTGTACACACAAGAGGAAGATGAACTATAAAACAGCAGGTTGGTAGGTTGTAAAAAACCAGAAAGATCTGGAAGTCTGAAAGGGAGAAAGAGAAGGGTGCATTTAAGAGAGAAACTAATCTAGACAAATGTAGAATAATAAGCTCAGACAAAATTAACACCCATCTCAAGTAACCAAATGGGAAAAAGACAATTTTCACTAAAAAAGAAAAAAAATCCAAGAGATTTCACAGTTTATTCACACTGAAAATTCACATCAGGGTATATGCATCAGGTTTGACAACTTGTTTGCTACATTTCAGCCTGATGTGATGTTAAAAGGAAGAATAATATATTCCCTTAAAACTCTGCCTTTTAAAATACATTTTTACTTATTTTAAACATGTACCAAATGCTCACAAAAAGATTCAATTTACAGGCCCATCAGCAGAAATAATAAACAGGAATGGGACATTAGTAAGAGATACAGAAGCAGCACATACAAGGAAGTCAGGAACCAAAGTCCATCTGCCTTCAATACTGTCAAGAGTTCTAAGTGATCACTATGCAGTAGAGCAAAATCCATGAAATATTAAGCTGCCACTGCGTTGTTGACTTCAGAAGCTCAGCTAGACCTTGAGGAAAGCTATTACTTTATAAAAGAAAGTAAGATTCTGAGGGATATGCAATAAAAGACCTTCAGAGTTGCTGAAATAAGCTTGCTGAATTAAGTGACTACTGTACACACTAATGAACCTCCAATACTTTCTGTAGGATAGAAATTGTCAAAAGAATATACCCTTGTGATAAAATTAACCTGTAATTAAATAAATTCACCAAGGATAGAAAAAATATTTTATGACACAGAAGCCCCCTGCATGGACTGTTAAACAACTGTTCCTGGCTGAGAGTTTGAAGAGCACACCATCTTTTTTTCCCATCATTATTTGGTTAACCATACCCACCGTACAGTACATTATTTTGTCACAGAAATGATTCATTACAAGAAAATATAAAAACTTTATCAAAGTGAGTGTTACTTTTCTTCCTAACACAGCAATTCAAATACAGCTGATGCAGACAAAATGGCTGATGTGATAGCAATCAACAATATTTTTTTTATGTATGCTTAAAAACCTGCTTACCAAGGGGAGCCATATATTCTGAATCCCCTCACCGTCACTTCAGAGTCTTGAAGATAGATGCAGTTTGTTAGAAGAGACTGTACATTTTCATAGCTCTCTGGCTTCAGCTTAGAAACAGAGGGGAAATAGTAAAAGTCCTGCTTGATTAAGTCAGCCATGAATTCCTGGTCAAAGGTCAATTCATGATTTCCTGCTATCACAATCTTGTACTCATAGGGCAGGCTACCTAAAACAGTGAAAAACAAACAAATTACTTGTTTTATGAAAAATCTGATAAAAGCAAACAGATAGACAAAGTGTTATCGGTTCCTGTAATATGCTCACATATTTGAAACAATCGAGCCTACCCCTACTACATGTTATTGTAATTCCTGCTGATTTCAGGTAAATGACATTACTGTCTTTTTCATGGCACACTATGATTTAGCATGCTTAGCATTAATGTGTTGAAATTACTTTCAACTCATCAACCTTAAAAACCAGTCTGCAGACTTCTGCTCTACTATTTACTTCTAGTTAATTGCCATTTGTGCTGCAAGTATCATTTACTGTGACAGTGATGATAACTCTTTGACAGAAATTAGGGTTCAAAGAAGATCAGCCGTAATGCTTCATAAAATCATGTCAGCTCTCTTCTCCCAGAGCTGAGGTCTTTGTCAGCCTGTACTGACACTCAGAACTTGGGTCAGCCAGAGGGGTCTGTGCCCTGACATTAATATCAAGCCTTCAAGCAAGGCATGGACTCAGTTTGGCTGTCAAAAATCCACATCCCACAGTGAAATCTCACTCTTTGCCTCTATCCCATGGCTTTTTTCCTGCTCCATTTTCTCAGTGACTCCCTTAGCTCTGCAGACTATAATTTAAAGTGACTCATGTTCAAGAATATTTTACAACCCGTATTTAGTGAAAAACCTTAGAACAACCTCCTGATGAAGGCAAGAATATATATGCCCACACACGTGGGCTCTTCCTGAGAGCAGCACTGAAACAGAAACTTTTCACCTGACTCTGCATTTGGTTATTCACTGGATTCTGCCCCTGAGAGCTGGCATTGCCTGTCTCAAACAGCTCAGCACAAACCTCCTAAGCACATCTGGAAGAAACAAAGAGAGAAACTGTGCAAAGCTGCATTCATTAGCTTTGTTTCTGCACTGTTAATTTGCATCAGGATCAAGACGGTCAGAAGAGGAGATTGGGACCAGAAAGAAATATCTTACTGAAAATTAAACCCACCTTGCGTAACAGCAATTTTTTGGGATTTTAATTTTAGAAATGCATTGCTGATAACATAAAAATCCTTAGTGATGGCCCAAGCTTAACCTGGAGGCAGGCTATTTAGAGAACACAAAAAACGAGTTAATATGCAATGGCAAAAGTTGGCATGAGTAGGACTTCAGAATAAAATGCAACAGTGTGATTCAGAGCTATGGAAACAGAAGACAGAACAGTGCTAGCCTAAGGGAGGTGACACAGGGCTGAACTTTGCCAGATGAAGACGTGGGTAATTCTGAAATACAAGTTTCAGACACTTGGAACACCTGTATTAGGAAAGCTGATGGTACAGGTTCCAGTCTTTCCTATGGACCAAATACATACATGTCTTTAGAATATTTACCAAAAACTCTTTTCAGATATTCATAATTGCATGTTAAAGGTTCAAGATTCAATGATTTACCTGAAAGGCTTCTCTGTTTAGTTTCTGAAACACTTGGCATTTAGCAGATGTGTACTCCACCTGTACAAGCTTTCTAGGTGTGTATACACACACACACAAGTTAAAAATGTTATTTACATGCTGCAACATGGGGCATCTTCAGGCGTTAAAGGAATAAAGAAATCCTGTATCCCACAATGTGGTTACCAGCTCCCTTTCTGTTCTGTTCAGTAAATCTTTTCCAGCTCATCTGATCCATCCGTCTAGCAGCCAAGAACCTGTATGAGCTGGTTATAGTTGTTGCTTCCACTAATGTATTTATGTCATGTTGCTGTCTGTGGGTGTTACTTAGGCAAATTAGCAAATTACTCTAAATGTACAGTTACATTTATTATAGTGGCGGCCAGAGGCACTGCTGTAGTTACAGGTCTGTCAGCTTTTCAATTAACAACTGTGTTTTTGATGAGTATGCATCTCAGGTGTTTGTTATATTCTTTCATTCCACACCAGGCTTTGGTAAAATTATTTTCTTTTCTTTGTCCCCTTAACTACACTTTTTACCTTTCAAATCTTAATTTTTTTACTAATAGGGTACTTTCTGCTGCTTATTCATAGATTTAGCAATGTTTTGTTCAAACTTTGCTCCTTGGAATACTTTAGAATGTGCTTTGCTTTATACTCCGAGGGCTCTTGAATTACAAAGTCAGACTTAGGTATAAATCTTTGAAATCTTGTTCCTGCCTAGGCACTGCTGCTGTGAAGTTATGTGTAAGGAACAGATTTCTGCACAATTTGCAGCCCTGGCTTCCTTGGCTAGGAGCAGGACATCCCCAAGGGCACATAATCTTAGAGCTGTTGTATGGCTGTGTTCCTATGCACAGTCCTAGAACACACACTTTCCATTTTTATCCCAACAGCTCTTGATCATAGATAATTCAAATGCTTCCATGTTTATCAGTTATTCCCACAGCTGCACCCAGGAAGGAGTAACTGCACTCAAAAATATTCTGCAGGGAGTCTTTGTGGCCGTGACACCCTGGCTGTGTTAATCACCACACCGAGTTTTCAGAAACCAGCTGAACAATGGAAGTGATCTTTCTCCACCATGTAGCACTTGTGAGACTTCCTTTGGAGTGTGGGGTCCTATCTGGGCTATTCAGTGACACGAAAGCTACTGAGAAACTGAGGCAAGCCCATCAGAGAGCAGCCAAGGTGGTTGGGATGAGAGGAGAGACTGAGATCTGAGGCTGTTCAGACCCAGAGAAGGTGCAGGGTAGACCCTGCTGCTGGTCTGCAACCACCTGAGCCCAGGTAAATGCAAGAGCAAGTCCTTCTTAGAGATGCATGCCAAACAGCAACAGGCACAAGTGAGAACATGCCACAAGGAAAGAATTTTACCATGAGGATGGTAAAAAAGTGAAGTAGGTGCCCTGAGCAGCTGGGAAATCTCCTCCCTCAAAGGCACTGAGTTCATCAGGCCAAGGTTCTGGTCTCTAACCATGCCTGCTTTGAGGAAAAGGTTTAACTCAATGTCCTTCAGAGGTTCCTTCCATCCTCCCTGATTCTCTAGACTCTTGTCAAGCAAGCCACATTGAAAAACAAACCAGAATTTTAAAGAGCCTGCAAAGCTAAAACAAATCCAAACCTCATTTTGTGTTTTGATTGTAATGGAACAAGTCTATGGCAGACGGGCAATTTGACAAGACTAGAGAGTATGTTCCATTAACTCTGGTGTAAGTTTCTCATACTATCCATCTAGCAGATGAGTAGGACTAAATCCCCAACTGATAACCAATTAACATTTGATTCTAGCATATGGCTTTGCTGGTGGGCAGGTAGCAAACTCAGTATTAATACAGAAGCTCTGTGTATACAATGATATTAAAGAAAATTATGGCTGTCACAGGAATCCTGCACACATATCCAGGACAAAATTAATTCCCCAGAAAAAAATAAGGCAGGAAGCATGTAAGAAACAGATCTGCCCTTCAGGAGTGCCAAGAAACACATGCAAGAACATATGCTATGGGAGTCAAAGATGTAATTTCAAACAAAGAAAAAAAAGAAGAAAAGTTATGAATTTGGGGGAAGTTACATTTTTTGTCTTATCTCTTCTCTTGACCAGCCAAAACAAGGCAAGTGTTTTTGTCCAAAGTCCAGGTATCCTTCTGTTCTTGGCACCTGAGAAGATTCTGCAAAAATATGCTTCTAATCTGGCCATAAACTGCAACTAGAATTGGTTGGAAAAATTTTACCTAAATATTTTTTCTGTATTAAAATGCCACTTGGATGGAATGGGTTATATTTAGAAATTCATACAGTCTTTCTGACATTACCAAGGAAAAAAATTAAGCAAAATGTCCATTTAAAATATTTTGGGGTGAATAAAAATTTCATTTCTAGGCAAAATTTCTTTTATTTTTCCCTAAAATAAGTGTTGGGGTTTTTAACTCTCATAATGTTTAATTTGCAAGAAACTAAAATTATTTTCCTCCATAATCAACCTATATCTACTTCATCCTATTTGGATTTGGAATGAAACCTTTACAAATCAAAATCCTATCAGAAACACACTGGCTCAGATTCAGCCCTGGGCTTCTGAGCTTTCTCTTTCAGGCCACATTCAACTTTTGCCTTCTGCCAATTTGGAATGGGGCTCCAAGCCACCATCCACCTCTGTCAGCCTCTGTCTTAATGTGGGATAAGAGATTTCTCCCATCCTTTTCCTTCTTCTTGGCTACATGACTCTTTATGGCTCCTCTCTTATTTTCCCCTTTCCACTTTGTAATCTCCCCTTATATGCAATAAAATGCTGGAGACACATTATCTTGCCCTTAATTTAGCAGTTTTAGAAAAAGATATCTTTTTTCTTAGGGAAAATATGGAACTTGCTGAAGTACAATGCTTTAGACTTCTGCCTGCTTGTCACTCTGCATCTGTCTGAAACTGCCCAGCAGATTGAAAAGCCATTTACTATATAAAGACCTCAAAGGTAATTATGTTCCCTTGAATTTCCTGAAAGTGTCTAAGGTAAATAATTCCCAATCTGATGGAGAGGTTTCAAAGGAATGAGGCAGCTTGGAACCCACAGCAGATCTATAAGACAAGAACCAAGAAGTCAGGCAGCAGTGGCTCTGCTCCCAGAACAACTCCTTACACAAAAAAATCGGCCCTAAATTTCCTCCATCAATATAATTTCTTATCATTTGAGAGTAGTTTACTATCAACAAGCTCAGGTTATCATATTTAACTTATATATAGCCAGATGTGTTATCATCTTACAGACTTTTTCACTTCATCAACGGAGTTTTTGTCAGTTTACAGCAAAGCTTCCTCAGAAAGTTTCTTAGCCTTCATTTGTTCAGGATAAGAATATGACAGCAGTTCTGGTAATATAATATGTATAGGAACATATATATTTCTTCAGCTAGGAACATCTTTGTTTATTCCTTTCATTACTGCAGATTACTAATTAAGAAAATCAACCGAACATCTAATTTTTGCATGTTTATGCACCAATTACAGAATTATTGCAGCAATTTTTTACTTCCAAACTCCAGTAGGTTCTTTTTATGGCAAACATAATTTTTACAAAATAACTTGAAGTGCTGGGGAACCATTACTTGGACTACAGGCTGCATAATGCAGCCTGCTGAGCAACACTGTCTGTTTGCTATTTCTCTGCAGCTGAGCTTGTTCAAAGTGGAAGTCTGTGTTATTAAGGGTTCATCTTGTTCTATTATCAACCAAGTAAACCAGATCAACACTGCAAATAATCCAAGAGCAAACTCATGGTGTCCATAATCCAGGCTTCTCTTGTAACAAGTGAGGCATCTTTATCAACTCTGGACCTCCTCTGAAGCTCACAGTGGTTATCAGCTCCCAACTTTGCTGAGCTAAATGCAAACCTGGACAGGCAGATGTGTTTTGCTTCTTTCCTGGTATTTTGTACTGAGCAAAATTTTTAGTATTCATTAAAAGAAGTGACAATCATGTAAGTGCCCACTTAGTGCTTCTTCCCTCTCATTTCAACCTTTTAGAATACAGCAGTGAGTGATACAGTGGAAAGACTGCATAACTGTCTCAGATTGCTTTTTAGCATCTTTTTGACAGTTCTGTGTTTAAACACTGGTGCTGATGTCTGGGAAATTCACATTAACATACTTTTTGTATGGTGTGTAATCTGGAATAATACTGTAAATGAACACTCCCTCTGAAGTCATCTGTAACCTTCCAGCTCTATCCATTCTTGCATTGAAAAAGCCAGTAATTATACCAAACACTAAAACAGCAAACACATAAAACACTACTCAGGTTGATAAAACAGGATTCCTTAAAAATAGACGAAGGCAAATCAAACTAAAAAACACCTGATTATAATCCAACTTAGGCTCTTTGATATACTGTGCTTTATACCCACCCACACACATATAATTGGTCAAAATTACTTCTAAAGGAAAAGTGGCTTCCTTTTAGCCTGGTTTATTTAATTACCCTGCAATTATGCAGAACCAGCCCAATGCATAAGTAGGCCATTAGAGTAGCTGCACTGAATCAAGACAAAAGGTTACATGGATCTGCACCTTCTGTCACCTGTGGTCTGTAAGAGATGTCTAAAAAATTGCACAACTGCAATGTCTGCCTGGACTGAACCTTCCTTTGATGTGTCCCCTCAGCTTATGGCACTTGATGGCTTGAAAATCACTGACTATGTAAGACACAGTCCGTTTTCATAACTCTGATTGGGGGTTTTTTGCTTCCTGGGATAGTTATGATCTTAAATTTTCTGAGGAGATATAATTCCTACCACATCTTTTCTGCCCCCTGAAATATTCTAGTTTTGGTTACAACTTGTATCTGGGGACCATGAAAAGGAAGGAGCTGGGAAAACTGAGTTAAAAAGTAACAATTAAAAAACGTTTTACACTTCCTACATGGATCTCTGTGCACACTGATACAGATTCCTATTCAGATCTTCAGATCCCACGGAGGTGCTTTCAGCATCTCCCACTTGTCACCTTCTGGAAGGGAAGACTACAAAGAGCCGTGTGTCATGTCAGCGTACGAGGTGCACAGCACTAATAACCATGTTTAATGTTTGTGTACAGTGCTGCACAATAGGTGTTCAAAGTGCTGTGCTGAGAATAATTAATCCTCCAACACATTCATGTAGTAGGTGGATCAAGCATCATTTTCACAATTTCACAAGGGGGAAAAATAAAGAGGCTGTCAAATCTGAAGATGACTAACTAGAATTTGGTTGCCTGTCTTCCTCAGGCTCTTTCAAATCTCTCTGCCAGAGGCAATGACAGTTCACAGACTCACATCCCAGATCTTTCCAGTTCTGGGGTTGTTCACTTCTGGGCCACACTGCCTTCCTAAAGCTGCCCTTGTCTGCTAGTCTGGGATAAGACTAGGTATTTTTATTCACTTGCTCATTTGAAGGGTCAGGGATCTCGGTGTTTATGAAACCTCAGACTCAGAATCCTGGAGTTTGGGTACTTTTCAATGCATAAGTGGAAGGAGGCAAGCTCAATATTAGTACAAAGTTCAAGACATCTCCCAGAAGCTCATGGGTTTGGAAGTTGGAAATGAAGGAACAATGCTTCAGCACCTATCACCTCTACAGCTTCTCACCACTGGCACAGGAAGTCTATGTGGAAAAAAGTTCCTTTGGATCATCTTCCCAATACAGGGATGCAACTTAAATATTCCTCACAGAAGCCAGTTTAATATTCTGAAGTTCCTAGGACATCCTAACTCCCCAGAACTGGAGAAATACTGGGAGAGTGCACTGCAGTGCAATTTTCTGTGTCTGAGCCTTGGATGTATAAATGCATCAAGGCACCATACATTTAAGAACAGCAGTAAAAACCAACATTTGCTTTCAGTCTTTTAAAACTGACATCTATTCTGAATCCCTGCACAGCTCAATGTTTTTCACTGCATTTCCAAAGCCATTCTTTTGTAAATAGATAATTAATGCTTAAATACTTCTTTCAAGGGGTTTCTACATTAACATAAAAATAGTGTAATTATTGATGGTCAAAATGGCATGACTACAGTATATAAATTCTAATTCCTTTTGCTGCTCTGAAGCTGATTTTTTTCATCTTCAACATGTTTTAATCTGGTTTAAATGTCAGTATTGCTGAACTTAAAAATATACCTGTTAAGAGAGGAAGAAAAAGAATTACAATCATTTTGCAAAGCTGAGCAGTAAAACAAAAGTAAAGCTAAGCCTAGTGACCACAAGTTTTTCTGAAGATCTTTTTTCAAAACCTTTAAAAAGTAGAGATGATATTTATTAACAAATCTCTGATTCTGTCTACAGAATCTAATACTACAAGTTTAGATCAAATACAATCTAATTCTAGAAACAGGTAATGTTCTAGTAATGCTAATTATTACAATTGGTAGACATCTTCACTCTAAATTATTTTTTAGCCTGAAAAAAAATCTTATCCTTTGTGCTGAGTTTTCCTAGGTTAACTTCTGAAATGTATGTCAAATAATGTAATCCTTTTTTTTGTCTGTGTTTGTGTGTGTACAACATGTAATAATATTTTCAGGAAAATACTCTGAAGAGCTAATTATTGTTTTCCATTACAACTGCAAGTCACTTTCTCTTTTTTTATTTCTAATTTACCTTGAACTTGAATCTGAAATAGAAAGTCTGTCTTAGAAATTGGAAAATCTCAAGCAAACACACTGAAACAATATATATTACACAATGTGTTAGTTTAAGTAATCTTCCTGATCCATGCACAGAAGAGAATTCTCAGAGAAAAGATGGAAGTATGTGTTGCAGCTTATACCACAGATCAGCTATTTAGTTAAATTTCCAGGAAAGTAACCCACAAGCTCAAAGTGACAGCGGGTCCTGGAGCATACACAATTTGGAAATGATATTACAGGCTTGAGCAAAGGGAATTACATGAGCAACTGAGCCAAGCAGGCAATTTTCAGTGCCAGCAATATAGGAGATAAAAAATAGAGATGGTTTTGGAGTCAGTATTTGATGAGTGTACTAAGGCAGGACATATGTCTTTGTATTTGTCCTACAACATGTTTGATTGACATGCAGGTAAGGAAGGGAATAAATAACAAAACCCAAAATAATGAAGAAGCTGCAGATTATTTTTGTCTGTTTGAAATGTTATCATTAAAATCTCCTGAACATGCTGGAAAATTAGCACACATTCAAAGTCATACCATGCATTCTTAAAAATCATCAGAAAGTTTCCCTGGATTCTTGGCCTTCTGTTCATTCCTACCATAAAACATACCTTGTACTTCATCTTATTCTGGTTCTCCAAAACTGAATTTTTAAATTTGGAAGAAAAATACAGTAAGAGAACAAACTAGATAAAAAAAGAAAAAAGTTGAGATATGGTAACAGGAGAAGGGTCTATTCAGACAAAAAGAAGGGAGGGCAATGAGCAGGTTGGCACTGTTTGTATGCTTTGTAAACTGACTATTCATCCTCTATTCCCTTAATTTCCTAAGTTACCCTGAAAAATGCCATCTCATTGTTCTGTTAAAAACGGAATAATCCACAAGACCAAAAAGGAAAAGAGAACTAGGAAATTTCATTGTGCAGGGAATAAATCTGTAGTGTTCTCAGAACATATGCAGTTCTGGTCTTACTCTTTTTATAAGGATGTGGAACAAAGAGGTACAAAGAGTGACACAGATGATCAAAGGCATTTAAGGACTTCTGAACAATCTTCAGCCTGAAAAATATCTTAGGGGCAGATATGGAAAGAGCCTAAAAATTTTTAAGCTGAATAAAGAATTGATAAATTTTTTCTCTTGCCTCTTCCAGTATTAGGAAATACCAAATGAAACTAGTAGGTGACAGGTTCAGAATAAGCACAGTTCATCTCAACATCCCTGTTATGACAGCACAGGGATGAACTGTGCTTATTCTGGAACTCTGCTGCAAAACTGTGTCTGTGCTCAAACTTTGCACAGACCCAAAATGCAATTAAAAAACTCAGAGAAGAAAAATCTATGTATTAAATTAAAAGTAATGCTGGACTGCCTACCAGAGAAGGCTGGGAAAATAAGCCCAGACAGTGATCACCAACATTTTATCTCTTCCACAGCATTAGACACCAAGCCAGCCCTAGTGAAACCTCAACTCTCTCCCTGAGAAAGGGCTTAGAGAAAAACACACATGACAGAAAGCAATTAATCACCAGAAAGACCAAACTGAAATGAACTAGAGGGCTTTAGGGGTCAGAAGTATAAAACTTGGTGACTAAAGGGCTGCCAAAACAGAGGACCTGGGTACCAGCCCCAGGCAGGGACAATTCTGGGATCGTAAGCGCCGTTACCGAGCTGGTAGCGGCCTTCCTGGGAACCAGGGACAGTCAGAAAAAGAGAACAGATTTTAGGGGATGACTCATCCAGCCAATGTGCCTCTATTAGCACAACACTTGAGCATGTGCTTGATAGAACCATAAGGCCCATGGAAAGTAATGATGGTAATGTAAAATAAATTTTCCATCAGACAGGCACAGGAGTTTTGTGTAAAGCGCAAAGATAAAATCTGAACTTGCTGAAGGGCGAGTTCATCTGGAAAGATGAAACAGAGAGATCAGAGTGGCACAGACCCAAGAGGGTATGGCAGAACTGAAAACTGAAAGGTGGGAATCAGTGATGCACATAGAGATTTGGAGAAAAAGCAGAAGGAGGGTTTGTATCTCGTGCTTGAGGGGAAGCTGAGATCAAGGGAAGCTGTACCAAACCTGGTGTTTATTGCAAGGCAAAAACAAAGTTGTAATCTAAGGACAGCAGGAGACACGGATTAACAAAGAAGTGGGAAAGTGAGCCTTGTACATGAAGGAATAAACAGGGAAATCTGGCAGCAGCAAGGAAGAATGTCACTGGAGGAAAAGTTGGTGCCAGAATCTGTCAGTTACTTTCTCAAGAAACCAGTAAAATATTAAGGAAAAAGGAGAAGGTTGGATTAGCTGCAAAATTATGGAAGGTACTGGAAGCAGCTATCTAGAAAAATCAAAGCTGTTGGAGACTAACGCCTTCACAAAAAAATGGACAATCAGCAAAACCTTCTGAAATTCCTTCTCAATGGGGATGCTTTTAACCATTCTGCCATTTACTGCAGGTTTTGTGAACACTCAGTATATTCAAGAGTTGATAAACTGGTTGATAAACAACCAAACAAAAACTTTATTAAAAATTTAAGTTAAATCTTTATTTTAAATTGCCAAGAAACAAAAACCTTTTAACTTGCTACCTTCCTGTATCTCAAATCTTTTGCTCTTGCAAAAATATAACTCCAAACACCAAGATCACCTTTTCCCAAGCGCACACTACCATGAAATTGGAAGCATGCCTGAAAAGTCAGAAAATTAAGCCCTTTTTTTTTGGAATAAAAATGATGAAGAGAACATCACAGAAATGCCTTGGGAAATCTTCCTACCATTCTGAGAGGATTTCAGCTTACAGACATCTTCAGAACACGGTACAGCTGTGACCAGCAGGGAGGCAGATGGAGAACTGGAGACAAAAACTCCAATTGCAGCAAGCAATGAGCACAGCCCCATCCTTGCTCACCAGCAATATCCCAAAGCACTTCTCTTCCCACACCAGCAGATAAATAAAATCAGGATTATTTAGAAGGGGTAACCATATGGTTTGAATAATTTGTAAATGCTATTTTCAGCACGTTACTATAATACATGGTAAAGACCTACAAAATAGGGTCAAAACTTGCTGTTTTATAACCAACCTGTTCCATTTGGGTGCAGAGACAGAGTTGATGGCTCTATATCAATTATTCCATTTGCTGTTTCTACCTTCATAGTCACAGAAAAAAACAATTGTTCCATGCGGGGCATATTATTGGGTTCCTGAGCTCAAATAAATATTTATCAGCCTTGCTAATAATTATTTGCTAGTAAATATTTGTTTAAATTGTGAAGTCCTGACTTTCCTTTTTAAATTCCATTTCAGCTTACATGCATCTGTCTGCTTTGTGCCTTCCTAGAGGATTGCTGCAATATGTAGCAAAAAAAAAAAAAAAGAAAAGGAAAAAAATGCAAAAATATCAACTACAAGAAAGAAAATTAACACAAAAACTTGAAATCTGTTTAAACTGTGTACTTTCACTCTCCAACTCCTTCATTCCCTCTCACCTTTTTTTAATTAATGAAGTCCTAAAATCCAGAAGCCACTTTTATTCTAAATTAAGGTATCTGCAATGCTGCAAGAACAGCACTGATGAGGGTTTTTGTCTGGATACAGTGCATGCTTTCCAATTTTAATTTATTTTTTTTTTTACCATATACAAAACATTGCAGAAGCACATGTAAATCATCACTCTCTTGCCCAGTGGAACAGAATTTCAGTTAGCAATGCCAAAAGTTGCCTACAGAAGGCATCTACATCTGGTCTGCTACATCCAAGGCAGCAACCACAGGCACACAGGGTTTGCTTTGTTCAGAATTCATCTCTGTGGTGCAGCTGAGCCTCAGATATAAAAAAAATCCTCAAACCTATGAGCCCTCTGGGGTTAAACAGAAAAATGTTTTCAGTCACAACAACTTTTTAGGGGAAGCAGCAAAGCTGTAACAATGTATTCAAGAGGTTTTATGCAAATCATTAAAGCCTCCTGACTTCAATTGTTGCTAACACCAAGAAGTTGCTTAATGTACACTTGAGAGTGTGAAGGCAGAACAGATGAATAGTCTCACAAATCCTATTTGCTCAGTTGGAAAAATGCAAAAATATTTGTTGAATCTAAGGAAAAAAAATCTGATTTCTGCTCACTGCCATTCAAATTTAAAAGTCAAATTAATATTCATGATTTCTGAGTGTGTGATGGTTTTTAACTGGGAGGCAGAAGGGGCAGATACAATCAGTAAACAAATTTACTGTCGAATCCACACAGAATTCAATACCTACCTAGCCACTCGTTGAATTTTTTTACTTCACTAGGAAGCCCCAGCTCAGTAAAATCACCAGCATGTATTAGCACATCTCCATATGGCATTTGGATGGGATCAGTTCTTGAGTGAGTATCAGAAATACAGACAAATCGTGTATATCCTGGAGGCTTCGGAGCGTCATGGGGCACCGGATCAACCCTGCAGGAAACGCATCATAACAAGGTTATAAAGTATTTACCTACTCCTTAGTGTCTGCTTTGCAATTCTGACACTACTTTTTTACCTTTACAAAAGAGTACACAGATTTCTAAATCTGCCTGATGGAAGGATTTGTTAAAACAAACCTAACACTAATGGGAGGTGTAAAAATTCTTGATGTTCACATCACAACATTTGCAGTATTTGTTGGGTAGATAGATTAATTTAAAGAGATTAAGGAAAAAAGATTGGACTCTAGCAGTAACTCTGACACAAATACAAATAAATAAAAGGTATTGCCATTTTCAAAGGAAAAGTACTATCCCATTTCATTGTTTAAATATGATTACACTGTACACAGGAAAAAGATTTATTTTAGATACATAAATACATTTAGATGCTTTTTTTTCCTAATTATAACTTCTTTTCTGCAAGTTACTCAATTTGAGCAAATTTAATTAACACATTTTGGAGATATGTTTCAGTGTGTTAATGCAAAGCAACATTAAAACTCTCCTAACAGCTGTAAATGTATGTTAAAGCCTGACTATTGTCAGGACAAAGTGACGACTTTCTGGGCTTAATTACACTAAATGAAATCAGATGCTGTGAGGGGTGAGGCAGCATTGTTCAGAACCCAATCTCTACATTCAAAGCTGAAGAAACTAGAAGATCTGACCCAGTTTGATGAGACTCACTTATATTTTACAAGAGGAAATCAGAGAACACCCCTCTGCCATAGAAGGAATACTTGTTTTCAAATCAATCTTTTTAACCTCAATCCATATTTTGTTTGAGTACATGGAAGCAAATCTATCTATATGCAGCTATACTGTATCTGCTACTCCAGTTAGGGAATTCTGGTGGAAAAAAATCAAAAAGCAAGAGATGCAAGAGTTATATTAATGTCACTAGAAACCAGAGAGATATACAGAAATGTTACGAACTATTTTACTTTTACAACATTTCTTTTGAAAGGGCAAATAAAATTAGTTTTGCTCCCTGTTGCAGTATACAGTACATATTTCTATCCCTTGCTGGTTGTGCTTTAATTCAGGAGCTTACTTTTACATAAACAAACTCAGGGGAAAAAATTACAGAGATATTTTCTTTTAATAATACTACTTCTGTTTACTAGGTAAATTTTCAAAAAGCATTTTAGAGCTTAAAAGGTGTAAGATAATAATATTTAATCACTCAGCCTTTTCCCTGTGTCAAAAAATCTATGAAATTCATAAGCAGATAAACTGAGGTGGCTTTGACAACTTCCCAGGATAAGTGATAGGGTGAGGAACAAATCTAAAACCTTGTTAAATACAGAAAAAGTTCTTAGCATTTTCTACAATGTAACTAGAAAACCAGAGTATGAATCAATTATTTTGTATCTTTGCCACATAGGAAGAAGAAATATTGGGGTTTTTATAGCAAAACTCTATATTGTTTTGTATTGTAAAGGCTGCTGGAGGAGCAGCTTTTTTGTACAAACACCTTAAGGCTGTCTTTCTGAAGTTCAGGTTTTAAGCAGAAAGTAGTTGAATACTTTCTGAGGGGTAAACCCAGCTGTGATCAAATCCTACCTGATGAACTACATGCCAGGGGCATAAGTAAGCAGGGATGCAGTGGGAACTCCAAAATTTGGGTGGCAAAAAGTGCAGTGCTTGGACTCCAAGCAGCTGGAAACACCTTGTGTAGGGCATGTGGGGAAGGGCAGATGAAGGAAAGAGCTGAGATGTTAAAAATGCCTCTGTTTTGGAGGAGGAGAGAGCTTCACAGGGCAGGCTCCAGGGGAGGCAGCAGGAGTGCAGAGGAATGTGGGTGGTGAATGGTGGGGCTCCGACTGGGAGGTGAGGATTTGCCCTCAGGTGGGAGCTGGGTGAAGGATAGTGCAGTCAGTTCACAAAATGAACCAGGAAAGTTGGATAAAAATGATTGAGGGGCTGACCTTGGCTATCACTGTAGCTGTTCAAGCTAAAAGGATTAAACACCAGCGCAGTAAACTGAATTATTGCTCTCCCTGCCCAACACTTCCCAAAGCGAGTTACAGATGGCATTACTGAGCCAGCTTTAAATCATGGATACTGCCTTGGCAAACAGAAGGATATGGACTGGTCTAAAACACCACTCTTTGTCTTTTCATGCTAGGGTAGCCTTTAAAGCAGGTACAGCTTCTCCTTCAGAAATCTTTTAAAGCTCAGCACAGCAGTGAGCCGGGTGCTAGGAAGCAGTGTATGTTTCACATAGGAAGCTGTGTGGAAAGAACAGCAGACTTACCATGGCAACCCCATGCAGCATATAATGCACATGCTTTGGATGGAGATGGGGAAGGTGTGGACAGAATTTTCCTGGTTGCTGAGGTATGTGTAACTTTTAAATTCTCTGCAATAGGCCAGAGAATTTTCGTGGGGAAAAGGCATCAATATAAAAAAAACCACCCAAATAAATGAGATGCAGATTTCTCATGTTAAAGTGATATGCATGCACTGAGACCATATATAGGTAAAAGCATATGTCAAGTTTCACAAACTCATCTAAGTTGTATTACTGGAAATAATTTCTGAAGGCTCGATCCCCATATTCTTGTGTAACGCATTCCCACAGCAGCTGTCACACCAACACCCAATGCACAGCTTGCAGCATGAGCAGAGGAATACAGATCTGCTGATTATTTTTGTGCAAATGCTTTTGTTTTTCTTTAGATCAGAAGGAAAACTTGCAGAGAAACTGAAAAGTGAAGTTGAAACATCTCAGAGCAAAAACACTTCTAGAGGTTAGTTTATACCCTAGATTTCAGTACTTCAGGAAGGAGTGAGACAGGCACTTTCCAGAAATGACTGATGGACTTGAAAACACTGGCAGAATTTACCATCTTCCTTGTCAGAGGCAACCCAGTCATCTCACAAGCACAGGGATGCCAGACTACGACAGGTCTAGAAAGGGCTGTCAGCATGTTCTGGGAGCTAAAACATCAAATAAGAAATCCAAACCTGCACAGAAGACCAAGGAAGAGCAGAAGAAAAGGAGCATACAACCCTCAGCTCCCCCTCACCCATGGTTAAAGTAGTTTACTGAGAGTTCAGATGTTAACAGGTCTGTGTGAAATGTTGCTGATTGTCTGCAACATCACTAATGGAGGTATTTTGAACCATGCACAAAGCCTTCACCTCCCTGAAGTTAAGGACAAAACTTGCATGCACAGAAGCAGGGCTAGGATTTCACCCACAACAATCATGTGAATAAAAGGTGCTTTTGTCACCCTTTTTATGTCTACTTTTCCCTTCTTTGTTACTATTCTGTTCACTGGTAGGAAGAAAAAGCAATCCTGCTGGTATTCAGAAACATTATTTACTATTTCTGTACAAAGAGAAAGCGTAGGTCAGATTGTGGTACATGTTTCAATTGATTTGGCCAGTTTTTCTATTTGCACAAGCTTCTTCAATAGTATTAATCACTCATGAGAGATTGCTAAACTCTTCTGAGAAACTATTTTCTAAGGATATCTTATTTTCAACTCCTTGCTTGGGTGCTGGGTTTCGATCATGTAGTTGACTGCCTAAGCCTCCCATACCATGATTTCTTACTGGTTAGAACTTTAAGCAGCATATTGTTGAGAGCCAAGTGAATACTAATAAATAACTTATTTTCAGTCCAGTGAAAAACATTTAGCTTTTAAGATCAGGAAACAGACTTCTGAGTGTCCAGGAGCTGTCTGAATATTCACAAAGAATAGCTAAGCCTCAACAAATCAGGCAACCTGCATTTGGCATTTTCATTTGTAAAAGTATTTCAGAACCCACATTTGTTTGTTTGTACTTTTTCTACCATTTGCCAGCTCTATAAACAAAAGATGTTTCCCAGTGCTAACACTCAACTCATTTTACTGTTTGCATTTCAGTAGGATCTAAAAAACCCCAACACAGACCATAATATACTGCCCCCAAAAACCAAGTGTTTGCTCACCATCTTGATATATATGTTAGTCATCAGATTTTTTTATATAATCTAATTTATGCCAAAAAAGCATTCACTAAATAGACACACAGCTTTCTACCAGTCACAAGTGCTGAGTTTTTTAACTGCAGAAATCATGACCTACACTTTTAAGTTATCAAATCATATTAAATACGCAAAATGTAAATCAGGTGACTATTTGTTCAGTCTTCCTAAACGAAAAGGGTTCTCTTTAAAAAATTAAAACCAGCCATCTGATCTAAAGATAAGGCTGCTTCTCTCTTTAATATACACAATAAAATGGTGCAGACATTTTCATTCCCTATAAAAATATTTTACAGTAGAATTTTATACTTAATTTATTTGTAATAGCTTTACTGTTTTGCTCTTCCTTCTGGCTTTAAACTTTATGGCAGGTTTCATTTTGTAATTATAATTCTCCACTTTACGTTACAAGTAAATCATCTAGAGCAGTTAATTTTACTGATGTTGTCATTATATAAGAAGTCAGAAACAAACACATTATTTTAATTACTCTTTAAGCACTTGGCACTTTTGGAAAGTAAGTTTTCGGATGGATGCCCACAGTATTTTATGTATTTATATGATTTTTCCCTTATATGCAGTTGCAAAATAACTAACCAACCAGAATGTGTGCTGTACAGATCCAGGCTTGATATGTTCAGCAACCACGTACATCAATATGCAAGTGCACAAAGCAAACAAACGTTAGTTATTAAGACTGCAGAAAGTATCATTCTTGTATCATCTCGCGGTTTATTGCCACCACTTGTTTTTTATTTCTCTTTTCAATACCTAAGTACTATGTATTACACTTACACCAGTGAGAGAATCTTTCTCCCATCTTTTAACAAAGTACTTTTCAAATGGCCTGATTTCTTGTCATTATAGTAAATATTATTAGAAAGGCGGCAAAACAGCGTTCCTTGAATTCTTTGTGACTGGTCCATGGAATACCACATCGACAAGGCAATAACCATAATCCGAAGGCTGTGCCGGAGCAATAACAGCACTATAATACTTACATTTGCACATGCGGGGGCTGGAAGCGTCCCTGGTTAATGTTGTAGAACGTGAAAGCCTGTGTGGGGTTGGAGCTGTACTCATCCACCTCGATGATGAGCCGGCTGTGCTGGTGCCTCCTGGCCGCCATGATGTGGGACTGGGCGAAGGCCATGTCTGCGCGCGGGCCCGGCGCCCTCAGGCCGCCATCTCTGCTATCTGCCTGCTGCAGGGGCCAGCAGCATGGCAGCCCCCGGCCCGGCCAGCACGCTGCCCTCGCAAACACCTGCGGCACAGGGAGACACGCAGCGTCACTGTCAGCACTTCCTCTGGCACGAGGGCTGTGCGGAACGGGAGGGGAAGGTGGAGGGACGGAGACAGACTGCTCAAAGTACACAAACTTCTCTAGTCAGCAACCTGGTGAACGTGCTTTACTAGGGGTGGGAAGCACGGAGTAAAAGTAAACTCGTTACACTTAGAAATGTATAAAAACGACTTTGTGAGAGCTGTCTCTCCGTGAGGCACAGAGGAGAGTAGCCATAGTAGCCCCCCTGTCGCACCCAATGCTGTTAGCCTGGTTCAGCACCAATGTGATCTTTGCTTGAGGCCTTTTTACAATTGTATTTTAATTATGGACTAAATTCTCCTTTTTAATCAAATTGGCTCATTCATTTATAACAAGAACATAGCTCAAGTGTTTCAGACTTTCAATCCAAACCCAAAAGATAAGTCCAAGCCACATCAATTCCAATATTTTTCCAATACAATCGTTCACATTCTTTGTTTTCTTTTCATAGAACTGATGAAGTTTTATTCCCCATCCTCCCTCAGAAAACCCCCACCAAACCTGAAATGGAATACATGACTATGCACAGCACTCAAATGCAAGTAAATTGAACAGGAACTAGTTTAACTAAATTTTCCCAAACTCTGTGACATTAGAGAGAAGCTTTGCAAGTGCCTGTTCTTTACATCAACAGAAGAGTGAATGGCTTTCTGTGCACTCAATCCTGGTTTTATAGCATCACTGAAGGAACTCCTTGAGGAGCACACAACTCCTTGAGTGAAGGACATATATAGAAAGGGCTCCCTTCTTCAAATAATTTCCAGTCAGGACTAGCCCAGCATTCTGAATTCACAGGAAAACAGAGTGATTCCAAGGGTAACACACAGTTAAAAGTTACTAAATATTAAAAAATGTAAAATCCCTGCAGGTTTTATGTTTGGGAATAATTTTTCCCCCAAAGGTTATGCAAGTCTAGAACAGCAGTACCAAAAATGGGTAGGGGAAGAACAATGTGAAACCAACTAGAATGCAAAGAGTATCCCCTGGAAACAGCAGAAAGTAATTTAAATGTGAATTTTACTCTTATTTCCCAGTTTTAATAAAAAATGGATTATAAGCTATAAAGGTGGGTATTTTTACAGTATAACTTTGCATTCTTTTTAAAAGTTGTCTGACTTAAATATTGACTTTCATGCAAGCAGGGGCTCTTTTCTTCAAGGGAATACAAGAAATCTGATTCAAAGACATATTTCATGAAAAGCCATGCTAGACTGCAACAATTCACTTAATATGCAGATTTTTGGAGAGCAGGACTAGAAATATTTTCTGTGACCATGCCGATGTGCCTTTCTGCCATTCTGAAGGGACCACTGCCGAGAGTGATGGCTGAGGGAGGCCTTCACAGTCACTCAGATTTTTAAAGCTATTTACAAGTACTTAGCTCCAATTCAGTTTAGTGGCAGTAAAGCACTTAAGCATCTTTAAAAATCTGGGCTGCTGCCCTCTGCTTAACTACCGCAGATGTTAAGTGCTCCAAGAAGTGGCAGAGTATTTTTGTTTGGCAAAATCTTGTTCTCAGGAAGCCCAAATGAAAGATTCAGCTTGGTTTTTGTTACTGGCTGAATGGCTGTAAGATGATGACAACTTGCTCTCACTAACAAGCCACAGCGAAACAGCCTCAGAATAAAGGAGCAGATTCCTACATGCCCTCCCCTAGAACGGAGTGGTAAGGAAATGCTAGAATAACAACAAAGAAAATTTGGGATTTCAAACACTCTCAGATGCTGAGTTCAGGCTGCAGAAGAAGCAGCAGCACAAAGGAATGTGCCAGAGCAGGGGGAGGGAAGGGAGGCACAATCCTTGTAAGAATAATCAAGTATAAATTGCTGCATTTAGGAAATAAGAAATTATGACAGCAGATGTGAAGAACCTTCCCTAAGGAGCTTCCTGTATTAAATGATGCATTTGTAAAGAAGTTTGAATAGTCAAGGTCAGAGATTTTATAGGGGGCAAACTGTTCTAAGTGAACCTACTTCTGTTTGAAAGAAACTATTAGACCTCTAGAAATATTCTCCAGTAAGAGAAATAATTTATGATTCCACACCTCCACATAAGGATTTCAAACTACCTCAAAAACACAGCCTTTTTTTTTACAATTTGGGGATTGTGCACAACTGAACCAGGGTTTCAAAGGAGTTAAGGCACTGCCTTAGGGACCTAGAATCTCCCTTTAGCCTTGGGAAGCTCTCAGGAGCTCACAGCAGCTGAGGAAACAGCTTCTGTCAGTCTGCTCTTTGGCTTCTGTCCTTCACAGCTTGTCACAAGTCAGATGTCAAGTCTGCTGCAGATAAACCTGCATGTACCCCAATGTCCACCCTTTGGCTCTCTTCCCCTTTCTGGGTTAGTGGAATGGCATGTACCAACACAATTTAACTCAAAAGACAAGTTTTTTGGGGAACAGAAACACATCCACTACCCCACTTGACACACCCTTAGTGCTGGAGAGCTCTTTTAAGCAGGGAATCCACCCTTGCCCACGGAGAGTGAGTGAACCACACACCATGTGGCCAGCCTGAGAGAATGGCAGCTAACACCCAGCAAAATGTTTATCCTATATGCAGGTGAAAAATGGGAAGACAACCTGTTTCCTTTGATTAAAAAAAAAAAAAAAAAAAAAGGAAGGGGAAAAAAATGCAACGGTATATTGAGTCTTCTGCTCAGTGACAGTCACTCAGTGCCAACCCTGGACACATAAAAACCATAAAACAAGGTGGAAAGGGAAGGGAAGTTGTGGGAAGGGAGGGGAGGGGAGGGAGGGAGGGAGGGGAGGGGAGGGGAGGGGAGAGGGAGGGGGGGAGGGAGGGAGGAGAGGAGAGGAGAGGAGAGGAGAGGAGAGGAGAGGAGAGGAGAGGAGAGGAGAGGAGAGGAGAGGAGAGGAGAGGAGAGGAGAGGAGAGGAGAGGAGAGGAGAGGAGAGGAGAGGAGAGGAGAGGAGAGGAGAGGAGAGGAGAGGAGAGGAGAGGAGAGGAGAGGAGAGGAGAGGAGAGGAGAGGAGAGGAGAGGAGAGGAGAGGAGAGGAGAGGAGAGGAGAGGAGAGGAGAGGAGAGGGAAGAAAAGATCTTAAAAAAAAAAAGAAAAAAAAAAGAACAGCAGTCACTGAAATGCCCTGAATGCCCTGTGCTAAACAGAAATCATCTATGTAACACACAGGATCAGTAAGCATAATTCAGTATCAAGCTGATAATTCGGTATCAAGCTGATTTCAAGCTCATTTCAGAAACATACACAGATGTCTTTGAACCTTACCTTTCAGTCTATGGTTTTCTTCCTGCATAAGTGATTGGCTGACTACTGACATTCTTGGTGTTCGACAGAACAAGCTGTCTCCTTCCAGCTTGACTGATAACCAGACTGACACCCATTACTCCCCTCTTTCTCTTTCCATTTCCAATAGTTCCCCAAATTGTAACTTTTCCTTTCTTTTAATATTCTGACATGTATTGCTTTCCCAAACCACAGTATAAAATGCAGCAGGGAAATAATTATCTGCTTCTGCAGCATGCAAGTTTTAAAATTATATGCCCAGCATTAACAACACAGAGAGTTAAGACTCAAATCCCCACAGCAACAACATGCTAACCATCCTCTTCCCCCAGACTTATGGAGCTGCGGGATGTCTGCCAGGGAAAAACAGAGAAATGTAAAAAGGACTGCAAGAACATGAATACTAAAATAAATATCACAAACCTGGCTGTTGGAATCACAGACTGAGAAAAAGCTATTAAATCAGCTAAGCCATCTTCTTACAGAAGGCAGGAATGTTCTCTGTACATTAATTTCCTGCTGTTTTCTCCAGCGTGTGTTCAAATGGGCGCCAAAGTCCACTATGTGTAATGGACACTGCTCCAGCCTTCAGAAGGCTTCACATCAGGATATAAACTGTGAGCACTGAAACACCTCTCCTAAAGAATTACTGGACTAGGCAGCTAGGACTACCCAGATATATTTAAGTACTTTATGAGGTCCTCAAACAAATCTTTGTATTAAGATTCTATATTTTTTTTTACTTCTTCAGCCTGAAATTTCTGGTGTTATATCTCACCAGCATAAATATTTCCCCATCTAGATGAACTTCACAGCCTTTTTATACATCCTATTTATCTTTTTTTTTTTCATTTCAAGCCAATGTTTTATTTTGATCTCACTTCTCCACTCACATATTTTGCTTTATTCTAGGTTCACTCTCATGACCACTGTCTCTTCCCAAATCTCACTCCACTGCCCCACTGTTCTCTCCATCATCCACCCTTTGTCTCAAGTCTAAAAACACCACCGACACTTCTTGAAAATAATTCCTGCAGCACACAATGTGAATCCAGAATTGAAGCTACATGGATCAAGCAGATGTCACTGAAATAATAATTAGAAACCAAGATAAAATATTGATTATGATAATTTTAATAATAATTTTTAAAAGTCAGTAATTGGGAGAAAACGATAAAGGTGTTCCCTGTTGAGAACTGAACTTTGCTAAGCTGCAAACATCTGAAGGTCAAGAAGCACAGTGTGACTGTAGCACATCACAGCAAGAAGCTGAACAGGGGCAGTTGCCAGATTTTCCACCACCAGTGAGACAAAGAGAGAAGAGAATGCTGGGACTCCAGGCAGTACCAAGGTCAGGGGCAAAGAGGCAGCTACAGAAAACATGTTAATTTTGCTCAGCCAGCCTCTCAAGCTGATGTTGGGGAGGCAATGAAAGAATAAAATGTAGTAAAAAAAAAAAAAAAAAAAAAAAAAAAAAAAGAGGCATTTCCATGCAGCTATGAAACATCAAAGCTGTATTTTTTTCAGGGAAAGCCAGTAAGACAAGAGCAGTAAAGCACCTTAAAGAGGAGCATTGAGAGTTTGTGATAGACTGCATGGTGACACACTTGCTTCTCATGCAAGTCTTGGACACTGCTAAGCAGAAACTCTTTCAAGAGCTTTTACAAGCACCCAAGTCTTCCCTATATTACAGTGCCCCTCATAAACTGTCAGATCACCCCTTACATGAGGAAGTAGACCCTTTATTTAAACCCCCAAAATCACAACTGTCACAGCAAAATTTTTACAATAATCAGCTCCACCGTCACAAATTCCTGCTTTTGCTTTAACTCCTGAAAACGCTTGTTACAAACTGACCACCAGTAAGTGAACATACTGAGACTAGAAAAGCAACACTTACTCTGAGAAATAGGCTGAAAATACTAAGGGTTTTTGCTAAAATACCCATTTCACACAGTTCAGATAGAGGCCAATCAATGAAATCAGTCTGCTATCTTCAGTTCTGCTACTGGAAAATGAATATTGAAATAATCCTAAAAAGGCATTTCTCTGCCGGAAAGGATGAGCCAGGGAAATAACACTGCTGTTAAAATCTTTCCAGAGAGATACACTTTCCTCTTCCTCCTCTTCATCTTCTGAAACAGAATGCAGGTCCTGGGAAAGCAAAACCACTGAGCTTCCCCTTGGCAGTCTGGAGTGCTCACCTGACAAATGAGGACTTTAAAGGGATGGAAGCACAGTCAAATGTCATGGACACACTTGAGGATTTTAAGTTTGATCATGCACACCTCTACTGATGGAATCATTAGGCTTCCTAAATTAATAGGATTTGTCAGAGATAGGAACATTTCCCATTGCATTTAAAACAATAAACAAAACTAAATGCACTTCTAGGCCTTTTTAGAAAACATCTGAGGTGAAAACATTTCTGTGCTAGCAAATCTAAATTTGATATCAATCAAATAATACTCAGTTCTGTGACTCCATCTTTTCCCTGGAAGTCATGGCTATTTCCACCCATATAAGCAAAACGAGGGAACGTAATTCTGAATTACCTGTAAGCCTCAAAACCCTACTCTTTTTGTCCTCTTCTGTTTAGAATCTCATATTTCAGATATCAATGAATACTTCAGTGCCTCATCATATATCTCACATATTTGTTAACTGCAGATCTGCAGGGCACTGAGCAATCTGGTTTCTAACATGGGAAAAGAAACAACCAGTGACTTAAACATACCTATTATTTCTCTGTAATTCCAACCACCTTAACCTGCATTAGGAAAAAAAACAGGCAACAAAATCCCCCAAGCTATCTCTCACCATTCTAAAACACACATCATTGCTCTCCTTTGCAGGTTATAATGACCTGTCACATACAGTATGAGAAAACTCTGCACTGAATTTTTTTTCTTCAAATTAGTTACTTCCTTTGCTCTCGAACATGAATACTGCACGTTTCTCTCATTATTTTTCTTATAAAGAACACGAACATACTTGTGAGCTTTAACTGTAATAAAAAGATTCTATGGACACAGCAGGTATGAAATGAGATAAATTATTTGGGTTTTGGGATTATGTGGTAACATCCACTTCTATGAAGTTTCATCCAAAAATATACTGTACCTACAGCACACCAAAGTTCTGACAAGGCATCCAGGAAAGCATGCAGACACTGAGTTCAGAAAATACAAAAATGGCACATTTACCTAAGAAATTCAATTCTGTATTTATTTAAAGCAGTTACCACTTAGAAACCTTCTTTGTCAGTTTTTTTTTGAATGATAATTTGATTTTTAATTACTTTTTCTCATTTCCTTACTTAGTTCCCAAACCTATACAGTAAATGAATATTCTATTTATGAAAATTTAGTTTTATTTTCGCTCATTAGAAGTATAATTTTCTGAATCAATTTCTCCTCCATACAAATAAACTGTTCATTTATTCAATTTGAAAAATCAACAAAACCTAATAATACTGCTTTGTTTCCACCTTAAAATTCTGCTTTATCATATATCCAATATATGTTTTAAATACTGGAGTGCTCTAAGATTTACAAACAGATTGAATATTTGTCAAGGCTAAACACATTATTATAATCCTACATACGATAGTGCCTGAATGTATAAAAACATTGTAATATTTCAATGAAGTATTTAAATGGATACTTTTTTAAGTAAAACCAAATGTTTTTCCTGAAAAATATAATATTTTCACTCAATACTACCTTTAGTTATCTAAAAATACCTGCAGAGTGGATAATCTATGTAAGTAATTACCTCTAGGGAAGGAAATTTTAAATAAATATCTAAGAGCCACAAAAATAATTTCTCACTTTTGCCTTAGTCTCTGGCAGTAATATATAATCTGCTATGTTACTGTAAACCATGTGTATATATTCATTCAGGAAAAATTAGAATTCCTCAAATGAGAATACTCATTCTAAAGGAAAATAGCTAAAAATACAAGTTATGTGGGAAATTACAAAAAAATGGACATTCCAACAGAAATAAATTAGGGTTGTGGGGGTTTGATTCTACATTTCAGTTTGCAATTTGAGCATGTCATCTACTCCTGAATCTTTCAAAATATTATTTACTGAGGAGACTAAGTACTGAAACATATTTAAGACACAGTTTGGTTTAATTTTAAATTGAAGAATGTTCATATTCTTTACTCTTTTGTGACAACTGACCACATCCTCACTTCCTAGCCTAGTACAAGTCCTGCTGGGTGAAAGCCACTTGCCTGCGACACTCACTTTATCCAAATTGCTTTCAGTGGAATTTGTGTGTAATAAATTGACAGGCTCTTCCCTTTTTGTGCAGCAGCCCTGCTTGGCTGTGGATTCATTTCTACTGCCAATATTCTCATCTGATTTCAGAGAGAAATCTGATGCTAACAACTCTTGAAAGGACAAGAGCCCAGAAGAGAAGTGGCCTATCCATCCCTGTAGTTCAAGATGAATGAAATGCCAAAGTACCAGCACATATGTCAAAGGTGGGATGTAGAACACAGCTCACATGCAAATATATTTATAGTGATACTACTTCTGGCATCAGTGTCTCTTTTTCTACTAAGACCTGGAGATAAATTATAAAATTAAACAAGCAAATCTTTCACAGCTACATTTTTTTCTCTTATACACAAAACTTTGAAAATTTACTATGCTGTCATATTATTTCTGCTGTTTCCACTTCTCCCTCATTTAGCTGCATCAATCCCACTGAAACCCTTCATGTCATCTGATTCATGTTCAGGGATGGAGTCACTGGGATTGTTACCTTTATTTTTCCAGGTATTGCCTCCAGGACTGTTGTAAGGAAAAAACAGTCAACAACCACTCCCAACCTGAAGTCATGTCCACAAAGAGCCCCCCTACGTGGTCCATGTGAGATAAAGAAAGGCTGCCCCTGAACTGTGCTCTGCCCATCAGCTGATTCACTGGCTGCTTGAAACACTCACTTGAAAAATTTTAGTTGCACTGGTAAAAAGATTTCCATGGGACACAAAAAAAAAAAAAAAAAAAAAAAAAAAAAAAAGCTAAAATAAAACTACACAGTTTGGGGATGGAAAGTAAACAGAGATCAAAATGTAAAAATATCTGGGAGGAAAATAACCAAATTCTGAAACGAACTCATTGTACATTTTTTTCTTTTCCCTTCTGTTTTTTTGATCAACATGGTGAAATCTGAACATTTTTTTTGATGTTGACAAACCTGAAGTTTCCACTAATATGTGTTGAAATTGACATTTATTGTCGTCCTTGTTGAAGTTACAAGCCAGTTAATCTCTGTCAGTAGCTAAACTCTGATCTACCCCATCCCCACTACATTAGGCAAGGTGTCAAACTTTTACCAAAATCCTCTCATATTAGGGACACAGTGTTGAGGGACAAAACTCAGAACAGCGATACAGCATAGAAAACCTCCAAGCAGAAATGTTTTGCTTTTCTACCAAAGAACCAGAAGAGGGGCTGTCCCACCAAGCCAAAATAATCCTTTTACAAATACATTATGAGTGTCCACAGACCAGGTGAAATCCAGCAGCAAATGATGCTGGATACAGCCCTACAGTAAAACAGTCTCTGCCCCAGATTACAGCCTCCAGAAACTCAACAAAGGATATGGGAGGAAAACAATGTAGCACAGGAATTATCAGTGCAATGGCAGCACACTGTGTTCCTTCCATTTTCTTTTAGGAAAAAATAATGCAAGATTAGCATCACAAAAGACACAAGTGGGAAGAAGATGGCATCTGATAAGAGTCGGTGAGAGGAGGGAAAAGGTGATAAGGAATCCAGTGGCGTGCAGGGTGCTGGAGTTCCACAGCGCATCAAGCGCAGCAATGCGATTCCGAGAGCGGCAAAAAAGGAGGCTTGTGCAAAACAGCCAATTAGGAAAACATGGAAAAAACGACCAAAAATATCAGTCACAATCTCCTCCTTCATATGCCACTTGTGCAGCTGCTCTGCTGGCTTCAGTCTTTGGTTCACTGACAAGACCCTAGATGCCGTAAGGGAAGCTGGACTGACTGCATGACAGAGGAATTCAATTTAAAAGGTGAAGAGGACACACCACATAAAAAGTAGGCTTGCAAAGAAAAGTGATACACTCTTGGTTTTAGCAGAAATGTACAAATTAGACATATGTAACAAGTGATGGCTAATGCTTGCAGTTGAAATGCATTTCTGCATTGCACCTTTCAATCAGTAAAGACGAGCCCTTACCTCACTGATACAGAATACAGCATATTTAAATGATATTATGAACTCAGCCTCTACTCCCATAGTAAATCATAGCATTTTAAATTGTGACTGAATGGAAGGTACTGAGCATTTTGTGTTTAGGTTAGTATAATGAATTCCAGATCAGTTATGACTGAAAGTTGCCTCATATATACCACGATGGCTAATTGTTGATCCTAATACAATTCCCACTGCCTTGTCAAAGCATGGCAAAACTGCCACACTTGTTGACAGTCTCAACAATGAGGTCAAGCAGTGAGCAGCGCCCAGGGATGAACTGCTTTGACTCCAGAGGTGGTTACTGCAGAAGCAGGGAAACAGCCAGCACTGCAACAGCTCTACCACTTTTTGCAATGGATCTTATCAGGGGCTGTCACTCTGCAACCTTGCCTGAACATCACATTCTCATGCTATTTTATTTGTAATTACATTGACTGAAAAGTTGATTTTCTAATGGGAAGTTAAAGGATAACAATCCAGCAACCTTAAAGAACTGTCTTACATTAACCAACTTTGCTTATATTTTGAAAGATAACCTAGAATAGCCAGGATTTAAAATGAGATTTTAAGTTAGAAATAATAATTAGAATTCATCTCAGACAGATGAAATTGACCTGTGGAAAATGATGACAGAACCCAAACCGATGTATGATCCAGAACACCCAAATTAAAGTTTCCAGGGCTACACTGAGTCTTATTTTGAAAGCTCATACTGTATGTTGCAATATTCTAATATTCCTTCATGTAACTGAACATGTGAAAAAGCTTTTCCTTCAGCTTACCTTGCACATCCCGTATGAATTCTTCAAAACAAAATTCAGCAAGGATCAAATGGACTGCACTGGATTATTTGTATTATGTTTATTAACCAACTGAGATGAAAACTGTTCTCGTGGATGAAAAGCATTAAAATTCTCAATTATGAATGCACTTTCTAATTACTATTTGATATTGTTTCCATATGTCTGAAAAAAAGAAACTGACTGGGTAATTGACTAAGCAGTTACCTGGTTTCAGGGGATTTGAGTCTCCTTCCTTCTAATTCAGTGGCAGAGCTCAAGCTGACTTAAAAACCAATGATCTCTTTATACACTTTTACTCGTTCTACTAAATAAAAAAGTCCACTTCAGCGTAACTCTTCAGGTCAAGAGGACTGCACCTGAGGCAGCAGATCTGAACATGTTTGGCTCCTGGCAGGAGGTTTATAGTACATATAGTACATTCAATTAAATAAATATGACCAAAAACTACACTACATTCTATGAACTATTAAGTGAAGAAGCAGAAACATCAATGTCAGAGTCATCTATGAATGTATGCCAGATCAGAACTCCAGTCTGCTTTACGTTCCTGCTGACAGTTCCCATAATGAGCATGCAGCATTAAATAAAAACCATGACCTGTTTAAACAAAGATCAGAGCACCAGCTTTATCTTTGCATTCTCTAATGTTTGTTGTCTGGCATCACAAACTAACACCAAAGCAACTCTCTTGTTAATAGCAGCCCAGAAGGTTTGCATACAAGGCATGAGGGGACGGCTCCTGTCCACCAAGAACATTTGTGTATCTTTAAAATGGACATTTTACTTCACACAAACATATACAGGTATTCTCTGCAGTTACTCTGCCATGAATTATACCACAGGAGATCAGGAAGAGAAGAAAGGAGATAGAGGGGATAGTGTACAAGCAAGAAATTTTAAAGATTGTTAAAGATGTCTCAGATAGATTGAGACAATGAAACAAACCCCAAGAGCCAAGCTAAAACTGTTTAAACAGAGCATTGAAATTTTATGGGTAGTTACTAATATTAATCAGTTCACAGACATATGATACAAGGGAAAACTACTGCATTTAATAATTTCAAGAAAATCTATATACAAATAGAAATCAGCAACCCCCCTATTTTTGTAGTACACTACCAGAGAATTTACAGTGTCTGGCATCACAAAACTGTTTATTCCAAATAGGTGCAACACAGATTGTCATTTGCCAATGACTCCATAACTGGTCTTCTCAAAAGATGCATGATTTTTTGGTAGTCTGATTTCAGATAGGCACTTTTAAAATGTAGCCTTGCATTTTAAATATTTACCTTAGAAAACCTGAGAGTTCACTTCATCACAATCTAATATTATGCAAAGTTTAATAATCATGCCTAGTTATCAATTTATCCAGAATATCCGGAGCTCCTTTACATTAGTCTAAATTAACCACAAAATTCATTAAACTGAAGTTGCAATGGCTATCAATACCATACATTATCAGCAGATCTCTCAATGATAATATTGTTAAGGAACAGACTGTGCAAGCAGGAATCTTCAACTATTGATCTTCCGCCAAAGAGAATGAAGCATTTAAAATCTGCCCAGTTCTTCACGTTTCCCATCTGTACCCTCAGTGTTACCCACGGACAAGCACACCCATTTATAAATGTACTCCACACTACCCATCTGAAAATGCGAGATAGAAAACGCTAATCCTAAGAAAGCAATGAAAAGAACTGAAATCTCTATTACACGTCCTCAACCTTTTTACCTTATTTTTTTTTTTTTGTTTTGGTCTGCTATACTGCTTTAAGCGTGCTGGATACCAAATAACAGCGCAATAAATCACATGCAAATCGGCATGAATCCTACCAAACTTATTCGAGCGGTTTCCTCCCGGAACAAAACTTTGGAGGTCACTCAATCCTCTCCTACGACAAAGGGAAGTTCTTCCTCTTCCATCACCCCTTCCCCCGGCTGTGCGAGTGCGAGGGGACTATCGGGGAAGGCGCGCACGGCTTTTCCACGGGGGCTTCCTCGGCGCTGCTGCCCGGTTGACGCTGAGCACGGCGCGGGGATGCGAGCGACAGCGCCCGGGGCGCCCGGGGCTCCCAGCCCGGCCTCCGCGGCAACTCTGCGAACAAAGTAACTTGGCGGCTGGGCAGCGGCCGCTCTGCCCTCGCCAGCGAGCGCTCGCACGGCCGGGGAGAGCGGCCCGCAGGGTCCCCGGAGCGCGGTGCCAGCCCTTACCTTGCTCCGCAGGCGCTCCGCACGGCCGGCGGCAGCAGCGCCGCGGGGCCGGGGCACGGGATGCTGCGAGGCTCCCGGCGCCTCTCCCTCCGCCTCTCTCCCGATCCTCAGAAAAGCCCTTCCCCCCCTCGCTCCCCCCGCGCCTGCCTCACTCTCTCTGGCTTTGGGGCATAGATGTTATGTGTATATATATGTGTGTATGTGTGTATATAAATATATTTATATATATTTTTTTTTTTTAAGAAGCCAAGGGGAAGCTTGGTTGGGAGAAGCAAAACCCTGACGCGCTTGGGGGTGGGTAGGTGGGGGGTGCGGCTGGGGGGGCTTCAGACCCTCGCACGGCAACACAGGCGGACCCATCCCCCCCCCGTCTCCTCGGTCCCCAGCCGGGGGAGGCGGTCGAACCTCACCGCCTTCCACCGATCCCGCATCGGGAACGGGCCCTGCGCGCGATTCTCCCGCCCGGGGCGGCCGCCCGGACCCCAGCCTCGACCCCCATCCCTGCGGGGGCAGCGGGGCGGGGGGGCTCCCCAGATACATACCCTGCCCGCCGGGGCCGGCTTGAGGACGCAGGATTTTGTGCGAGCGATCGTCTCCTTCTCCGGGAGCTCAGCCTCCCCTCCCCCCCGCCTCCCCTCCCCCGCCTCCCCCACCTCCTTTGGGGGGCCAGGAATCCCCCACTGCCGGCCCTGCCTCCTCCCCGCCCGGCCGGAGCGCTGCTGCGCCGGGGCCGCGGCGCGGCATGGCCCCGGAGCTCGGTGCCCGCGGCCGGGCTGCGCTGCGGTGAGCGCGGGCCGTCCCCTCCCGCCGCGGGCGCGGGTCAGCGGGGGCGGCGCGGGGCCGCCTCCGGCGTGAGGGGAGGCTGCGCGGCCCGGGGCACGGCGGCCTCGGGGAGCGGGTGCGTGCGGTCCGCAGGCGGGACACTCCGCGCCGGCCTTTCGGGGGATGGGGTGCTGCTGGCTCCCTCCTTCCCGCGGCGGTCAGGGGGAAGTTTGGCGCCGGGTCTGCGGGGGGACTCTCCGGGCAGCGCCCACGGCCAAGAGAGCCGCTGCCCGTCCCTTCGGCAGCGCAGGTGCTGGGGGGCGAGAAGGTCGCCGGGGGGACTCCGGAGGTCCGGCCCTGGCTGGGTGCAGGGGGACACGGGGGTGGCCGAGGGAAGGTCCCTTCCCTGACAGCGCCTGGTGTGTTTCTCAGAGGCACCGAGCACGCACATCTTCCCTCGGCTTTGAAATCAGGCCATCGTAGAATCATAAATATATAATATTGCACTCCTATGATATTATGAGTAGAGAGCAAGAGAGTTAAACGCATGCATTGAGGAGAGGCGAATTACATGTAAAGGGCTTTACTGCACAACTGCAGAGCGATTCTCAAATGAAAAAATTTCAAATCCTTACAAGAATAAATTTAATTCCTGCTCGCACGTTCCCGTTTCGCCTGCTAGGCAAGCAAGCGTGCTGGATATCGAGCAACGATTAGTGGAGTTACATCTGGGTTGGGTACACATGGTGACTTAGTGCTGATCAAACAGCAGTCTGAAAATCCCGAGCTGGAAAATACCCATTCTGGACAGAATAATTGCACTTTCCACATCTCTTCCAGGTCAGGGTGGAACAGAGAGCCTTGGGAAGGGTTCTGGAGGAAAGAAAAGAAGCCATCGAGCCCCGCACACGGTCCTGTACTGCCGAGCAGAGCCAAACTCGCACTCAGGCTTTGCCCGGGCCAGGGGGACCCCACGAGAAGTTCCCGTGCCCTGAGCAGAGGCTCAGATCTCCAAAACTGGACCTGAAAACTTTCCCCCACAGCTTCCATTGCTGGCAAAACATACGTATTTATCTTGAAAGTTTGCTTCTTGACCTGTCAGCGCTTTTGCAACAATATAAATGTGCTTGGGAAATTTTTGATCGGCCTAATGGTTAGGACCTATTAGAAGCTGCAGAACATACTCACAATCAATTCACTTATTCAGATGCATGAATGCAAGCTTAGAAAAGTAATTACAGGCACCTTTTTTTGGAAATCTTGAGGTTGTGTGGTTTCCCCACGGGAAATATGAGTAATAAATTCCTACTTAAAAAAAAAAAAAGTAAGAAAGAATAAAATGTGCTAAGCATTGTTCTTATTTATTTTTGTCTTTAATATTAAAAAATGTTGATTAAATGTTCCAGGTGAGGCAAGGGTGGCTGGATGCAAATCCTTAATTTTCACAGAAAAATGAAAATCCTCAATTTCAACTATTCCTTAAAAGAACAATGAGAAAGATTTGATATTGATAATTTAGATCTTCTTTTCACTTTTTAAATTTTAGTTGTCTTTTGTAAGAGAACTGGATTTTTCTTTTCTGGTGAACGTGTAAACAGAAATCAGCTGGTCAGTATTAGCAGATCTGGCCATTTTTCTCTTTCTAGTGAGAGTTAATGTATCTATAGAGTTAACATCATATCTATACACATTAAATACATCTGGTTTAGGTTTAAAATATTTTATTTAAAAAATAATTTATTATCCTCTATTGTCACAAAATGGTGAACAGTACTTGACATTTTTAGTTGTTTATGATTTGCATCAAGTTGTCTTTGTATAAAAACTGACATTCAACTAAAATTTATTTGAGGTCACTTAAAATTGTTCATTAAAACTATCTTAAAACGCTTGATGCATTTCAAAAGTATCTTTGCATTTTAAAATATTTTATGAAATAACTGAAATAATGGCCCCTAGAAGGGGAATTAAATTGGAGGCTTCCGGTAGCCATGGCGTTGACAATCTTAGAGAAAGATCTTATCCTCTCACACTTGGGTTTAGCTGTAGATTGACAGAGGAAAATAGGCAATCTTACTTTTTCTTCTTTAATGTTGGTTTTTCAGCTTTAATAGTCCTTAACTGAACTACTCAAATGGATTGAAACAAAGATATTCACCCTGCCTGCAAAAGAAACTGCAGCTCTCAAAAATTGCTTTCCTGCATCAGTTACATCCTGTTCCATCTGCTTAGCCACGGCACTCAGTCAGGCTGGTGGTGTCACCCTCTGAAGCTCAGGAACAGCAAACATCTCTTTATGTCAATTGAAGAGACAATGTTACGTGATTTTTTTGTGTTTTAAATAAAAAATTTTTGGGGAAGATACTATGGAATTATGTTGTCCAGCAAGGACAATCCCTATTTGTAGGCATTTTAATCAGATTCTGGGATAATGAAGCAAGGGACCCCTAAATAGTTAGCTTTGGTTGTACAGATTGTTACTTCAAGGTGGAAGGGCTTTTATGTATCATTTTTGAATTATTATTTTTGAAGATGGAAAATGCTCTATGTGAGCACTTAGGTAGCAACAGACAAAAATTAATTTCAACTGATAGGAGAGGAAATGATCCTCTTATCTAAAGTGAAAGGCAGTTGGGCAAATGAAGTTCAGACGATCACTGGGGAAGGCAGAAATAGATAATAAACATAAACCTGTATAGCAGTGCATCATTTCGGCAGAATTTTTGTACTTAATTTGGCTTCTTGCTGGTTGGCAACTATTAATGTGTAGTTTAAATTAAACTTGTGCTTCAAAACCACCCATTAAATGAAAAATCCAGCCCAGTTTAGGATTTTTTTTTAATGTTTCTTGAGCAGTTTTTCCAGATAAGAGTTAGTGCAGACTTCTGTCAGCACAGTGTCAGAGCAGAAGAGGAGCAGTAGATCATGGCTGAGTGACAGCCTCCAGCTCTGAAATGTGCCATCCATCCCCTCGCAGGTTCTCTGTTCCCCATCACTTGTGGGACATGTCAGACTTCCTGCACATGCCCTGCAGAGCTCGTCTGTGCCTGTGCACTCCAGCCTGCACCTCCCAGGTGCTTTCCTGAGACATCAGATGGAATGCACGAGTGCAAGGAGCCGCTGATGCATGCATCTGGGTGGTCTTTTCCAGGACAGGAGGGTATGTGGTGCACCTGAGCTCTGAGGCATGGCTGCATGTCCATGAAACTCGGACAAATACAGAGGAACATCAGGCTGTGCCTGGGCATGGTTATCACACGGAGAGAATGATGTGTTGTCCAGGATGGAAAGATCTGTTCCTCAGGCAGTGGAGCTTCACACTGCTAACACACACACAAGGATAAAAGTTTAAAGGGTTTTTTTGCTAAATTTTACATCTTTTCCACAGAAATTTGGAAGTGGGTCTGATGAATGACTAATAATGCATTGTCATTTCTTTAGCGGGGAGAAGGTCTCTAACCTGTGTGATATTTTTAAGCTAATAAATAAACAGCTAATTCTTAACACTAAACTTACCAATCAAATCAGCCTCGTGTTGTATTGCAGTAAACCTTAGCGATCTCCTTTCAGCTGGGGTTAGGTGTTCCCTGCAAATCCTCATAAAATACGGAGCTGTGGTACTCTGCCTGTGCGGAAAAAGCCTGGAGCCACATAGTGATGTATCTGTTCAGCAATGTGAGACAGAAATTCCCTGTTCACAGCCCTGCACAGTCAACATTGCCTGCTGGTAAACTTTAAATTGCCCGAGTTGCTTAATGTCGTGATTAAAAGCCATTTGTTTCTTTCTTGTCCTATGCTGTGTTTGGCAAAACAGAAGGAACAAAAGCCTCACAATTGCTTGCATGCCCAGCAAACAATTGCACATTGCCCAATTGTATGGGTTTTTCTTGTTCTTAAAAATATGGTCTAATAATACTATAGATACCAGAGGACCTTTTCATTTCCCCATTGTGAGCAAAGTGAAAAGCTGAAGTCTTGAATACCAAAGTGCAATTCTGTGACTTGTGAAACTGAGTAGGTATATCCAGCAGCTACTGAAAAATGATGGGACAAAACCTCAAACAAGCCATCATTGTTTCTTCCCAAAGATGCCAATAAAAAACGCTTTGGAATAATATTCAGCTTTTAATTAAGACAAATGAGAAATGTCACAAATAATGTGCATTACAGGACACAACAAAACCATGTGGAATTTCTCCTGTAGAATTTCTCCTTAAACACTGATGTAATTCCAAGTCTCATTTAACATGAGTTTTTCTTGAACTTTACTGCTATGTCAGAGGCTGAGATACTGCAAATGACTCTAAAACCTGAATAGCAGTTGCTTATGTTCCTAATAGTAAGATAAAATATCTACATCCTCATGTATTAAAAATAGAAAATGAAGTAGAGAGGAAAAAAAAAAAAGAAAACAAAGTATTTGCATTTTGAAAACTGTAGAAATATATATTTGGAATGGCACTAAAAGATGAGCTGCTTCTCAGTGTTGTAAATGAAAAAAAATTACTGGGACGCCATCTATAGCAATAAAAGGTTTTTTATTTGGCTGGTTGGTTTCTATCAGTGATATGTATTTTTCAGCTGAGGGGAAAAAGTCCATTTCAACAATCAAGTGGACATATTTGTGCTCCTATTTTAGGAACATATTCCTTTTATAGGCATTAAACACAGTTCACTATTGGAAAATTTTCATTTATTACATCTGCTTCATGTAGGGTCTTTCATGTAAACATTATAAAAAGGATTTAGTGTTGGATTTAGAAGTTGGGGTTTGGTTTTTTTGCCCTTTGTTCTCATTTTGCATTTTATTTCTTTGGAGAACTCTCCTTTTTTCCCCCTTTCAGGAAATTTCACATAATCTTTTCCATTCGTCATCAGCCAGGTTGCTGATTACCAGAGTAACTGCCAAGCTTTCAACTCCTTGTCATCAATGGGCTGTGAATGACAGACAGCATTAATGTTGGCAAGCTCCCACTCTCCTTTTTGCCTTTCCCAAATGTAATTAAACTGCACTAATACAGCAAAAGAAAAGCTGCAGCTTTATTTTACTCACCCTAATAACATAACAATTAAATCAGAGAAGCACACAATTCAGTCAAATAAACCCATCACGACAAGGAAATTCAGAGGTAAGGGAAGTGTGGATCTATCATTTAGTGAGAAACATG
The DNA here is from genome assembly GCF_028769735.1 of Zonotrichia leucophrys gambelii. NCBI lineage: Eukaryota > Metazoa > Chordata > Aves > Passeriformes > Passerellidae > Zonotrichia > Zonotrichia leucophrys. The sequence continues at coordinate 16,339,420 of NC_088170.1, read as the reverse complement.
AGCAGACTTCCTTTCCTTTCCTGGCACTCCAGTGACTGCAGTGTTTGACCTTCGGCGAGAGGAGTCCAGCATCCAGCATCTCTTACAGCTGGGGAAAGGCCTCCAGGGTTTCCCCTTCTGTTGCACCTTTGGGTTAAGCATAAAGGGAATGATTAGCTTCTCCCACAAGAGATCTGCTGTCCCCCACGCAGGGGATGGCTGGATAAGGAACAAAAATGTTGGGGGTCAGAATATACAGTCTGGACAGCACTGCATGCCTTGGCCACCAGAAGGACATGGCATTCTCCTGAGCTTTGAGGAAGCCTTGAGTCTTAGGCTTAATGTCTGTAGTGGCTAGAGGACAGCCAGGAGTCAGGAAGAGGCAAAAACCAGAGTCCTCAGAGTCCTCACCTCACTTGCAGGTCACTGTGGAAATTTGTGGAATGCACATACACCATTGAAGCAGATAAACTATCAGGAGATGAATATATATATATATATATATATATATATTTCTCTGGATCAAGGCCAGTGAAGAAGTTACTGGCTCATGGAAAAGCAATAGAATTTCCCCATAAACCTCTCATTTCTTGCAGCAGTGTTCTAGGATGGGAAGCAAGCACTCCTAAGGAGGCTGAGAACTGCCTGCCATGAGCTCTGTTAGCACAGCTCTGAGGCTGGCAAGAGAGCCTGTCTCGTCCTTCAAGACATCCTTAAAAGTAACACAGTTGGCTTACAAGACAAAGCAAATTTACAGTAATGCAGAGGAATGGTTTGACTAAATGCTGACAGAAGAAAATAAAGGCTGTTGCACAACTAGCCAGAAACAAGGGACACCATATTCAAAATGGAAAAGCCAGAACCCTCCTAAGCCTGTATTTGACCATACCCTTAGGCCAGCCTGGCTAAACAGACTAAGTCTGTCTGCTTGTGCAATTTGGGTGAATCATGGTGACTGTTAGCTGACAGGTGGTACCTTATAAATCCAGCCTGTGCCAAATTCTCTGAGGAACTGTTCAGTACATACTGTAAGTAAATATGTAAGTTCTGTGGAGTAAGTAATTTACAACTCTGAACAAATTGTCCTACAATACCAAAAGCAGCTCAATATGATGATAATTTTCCAGAGGAAGAAAACTTTGGCTGAAATCATATTTTAGACAAAGTTTAAAGCAGGATTTTTTGTAGGTCTAGAGCTGGGGTGATCTTTTATATGCCTGCTAATGTGGCTAAAGTGGAGTGAACAGCAAAAAGGAAAAAAGGGAGGCATGTAAAACATAAAAATGTAAATCCACTGGAGAAAAAGCATAGTTGTATAGTGGAAACACTAAAGAGATGGACTTGGAGGTTTCTGTTAGATTTGTTCTCATACAGTACTGTTGCTTTAAACAGCCAGTTGCAAAATGGCCCAAAAGACCTTTTGGTTGAGTGTCATGATTTTCTACTTGATTCAGCAAAGATCAAGGCTGCAGTGTTCCAAGCCAGCTCCAGGCCCTCAGAGGGAGAAACAGCACATCAAACACCCACCTCATCTGTTTTTGCCATCAAGCAAAGAAAGAAGAGGCCACAAAGGACATGGAAAAAACATATCAGAAGGGCATAACTGAGCCTTCAGCTGTTCTTGTGTGTCAACCATAATTCTTGTTAGAAAAAAAAAACCATGGCAGATTTGGTTCCTGTGTAGAAACTACCCTGAGCACTTTAAAAGGCTTGCTCTGAGTTTCCATGAATAGATGATTCCCAGGACTCCGTAAAAATTTAATCTGATTTTCAGACTGAATACTAAGTGAAGACTGGCAATAGAAATTGGCCCTAAAAATGAGAGAAAATGCTTTTACTGCAAGCAAGGTTTGCAGCATTCAATGTGGTGGCCTTTGATTGTCATAGTGGGCAGCTACATTTGAGGCATTGCTAACGGAGGCTTTGGTCCAGGACTACTCCTGGCTTACTCACTGCACCTAAATAGCACCCTGGGCATATGTTGGTATCTTTGAACAAAATAAGATATATTTACAAATTGGTTGGGATCAACCCAAAGCTGCTGGCCTGAAACTGCACCCAAAGCAATGGGGATTGTGTTAAAAAGAATGAATTTAGGACTGGCACATATAACAGTGGGGAGGGAAATTCTACTCTTAGGATCTATGGACACCAGAGAGCTCCCCAGAGACTTCCAGATGTGCAGTTTTGAGGGACTTTAATCCTACCAGAAAAAGTTGTTCCTGTTTTCTTGCGATATCACATAACATTTGCATAAACAATGTTATTTCAATGGTCATTGCGTGATTTACTATTCAGAGATGAAATGGTTCTTTTGACCTTTTCTGTGTTAACTGACCAGGGCTGCAAACCTCATTTTCAATTAGACACAGATGCTACTGTTTAGGCACTGGGTATTGATACAAGAATTAAAATTACTGAAGAGAATGACAGCCTATTAAGAGTCAAAGGTAAACTCTTATAGGAAAAATTATCTTATGTTCTGTAGGAGGTAAAAACCGTAGAATATGTTCACAGCTACTTGTAGGAAAGAGGTTTCTGGTGGAATGCACCAGCAGTGGTTCTTCAGATTCAGAACCAGAGGGGCAACTTACTTCCACCACAGACTGGAATAAGGGGAGCTATGGTTTTGTAGTAACCCAAAAGCATGGACTGAGGCTTTAACATTGATGGTATTGATGTCTTGTCCAAATAACTTCATTGTGGGATTGATTGCAAATGCCAGCCTGAACAAAAAAGGAGCAAAGAATTGATTGTTCTGGGCAATGAGCACGTTTGGGGAGAGGTGATTTTTTCCTCCTCGCCTGTATTTTTCAGAAGTGCTAATCCAGTGGAACAGTTGCTCCAGGGATTCCCAAGAAACTGAGTGATTCCCACAGAGGGAATCTGCTACCAGAGTACTGTGCCATTTGCAACAGCCATCCTGGAATACAATCTGTCCCAGTGTGAGTGAAAACTCCTGAGGTTTTTTTCACCTGAGTGAAAACTGCATTCACAGTGGAACGGCTCAGAGTTTATCATCAAGCTCTGTATAAAAGATGAGAGGAAAGCAGTAGGCTATAAGATTTATTAGCTAGCTCTAGATCTACTGAAAAAGAATGATGTAGTGCAATGTCATAATTTGAAAACTGCTGGAAATTTTGAGGTGTTGTAAAGTGGTATGATCTCCTTTGCATGTTACAAATGGATGCAGAAGTTGCTAAGAACCATTGAGACATAGGAAAAAAATTCTCTTAAGCAGGATTTTGCTAAGCAGCTCTTCCTAATATTTTTAATAAGGGCTAGTATTTATTATTTGCTTGGGAATTTTGCAGTAGTTCCCAAAATTACATAGAGATCACTTGGGAAGGCATTGTCAGGGCCCTGATTGCACTACTAAGTCCTAATGTCCCTGATAAGCCCTACCTGAGCCCTCTACCCACAATCCTTGGGAGAACAGGAGCTCCATTTAAGCTCAGCCTCAGCACTTCATTCTCTTTTTAATCTTTGCTGGACAAGTTATGGGTTAGAGCCCTGCTATGTAGCCAGATTTGAAGCTGTGCTCTGGCTTCCTAGCTTGACCTGAACCTGCCTCATCATCAGTCTTGCCTTAGGACCCGGATTCTTCACTGGACCCGGCCACCATCTCTGGATTCGTGCGTACAGGTATTCTGAAGTTCTGTGGGATGGGGCTTGGCCAGTGAGGCACCTGCCTTGGTGGCCTCAGCATTTCCCTTGGCTCACCTTCCTTTAGGAAATAGCCCTGCCCAGGTTGCTTCCTCACAGATACAAAGTAGTGCAGAATGTAACAGAGGATTAATTAGAGATGAAATTTTGGAGTGAGTCATACACAGGTCAGGAAAAAAGTTTTGATTTGAAAGTGTTTGAGTAGATTATGAGACTCTAAGAAAAGTATTAAATACCTGCCATCTCAGTGCAACAACTTCTGATAAGATAGTGAGGAATTCAGAGTGGATGCTAGCAGTTCAGCTGACTTTTTTATCAACAAAAGGCAGAAATTAGTGTTTTGGGCTCCTTTTGAAGCTGTAGGAGCATGGGCTAGTGCTCCTCACTCTTGATTGGGGGTTGAAGACTTTGGAAAATTTTCTACCTGGAATTTTTTGTGGACATTCAGAAGCCCATAATTCCAAAGGGAGGAAAACCAAAATGTCCTATGCTTGCTGGATATGTTTAAATACAGCCTGTGATAAATGGGACTATCCACTGCTGATGTTCTGAGTGTGTAAGCCAGAAGTACTCCCCTGCTCTTGGGTGTGGGTGCTGTGCTGAGACAAGAGCCAGAGCACATGAGCCCTTCATTCAAAGGAGGCTTGGAGTTTCTCAGCTGTGGAGATCAGGACTGCAGGGTGTGCCAGAGATGACTCTTTTTCAGTAGCAACAGTGTCATTCCTCAGAAAAAGAGGATTTGTTAAAAGCATCTTAGGCACTGTTTGATTTTACTGGATTTTACTTACTATCTAAGATAGTTCCTAAGTTTCTGGCAAACTTTGGAGATTATCATGTCCTCCCCACAGAACACATCACAGATGGAACTACTTGGAACTGGGAGTTTGAGTCCCTATCACTGCTTTGTGAAGTCAATGCTCATTTTATCTGTGATAATCACTGAGCAGCTGAATGGTTTGGGGAACTTCCAGTTCAGAAGAATTCCTGAAAATATCTCACTTAGATTTGATTTGGACTGGAATCAAGTCTGAAAAGCCCCCTCAAATTTCCATTGAACTGCAAATCTTGCTTTTGAGCCAAATTTGATTGGAAAACTTAAACTGGCTAAACCTTGGATAGGGCCCTGCATGGATCTGATGTGAATGCAAGCAGTGTCACTGGAGATAATTTGGGGTTCAGCCCTGGATATAAATTGTCATGTCCAACCAAGACCATTTCGAGGGTTAAGATTGTTCCTTTCCCTTTTTCATCCTAAAATTTGAGGGAGTACTTGACAATCTCAAAATTGCAAAGGCTCTTTCAGTAAGAAGCTGCTGCCCCCGCCCACCCCTCATTAGGACATAATCTGTGGGGTGCCACAGCCAGAAATTTCTGCTCATACACCTGACACTACTCAGGAGCCTTGAGTCATGTGTCCCTGCAGGCAGCCTGAAGGAGACCTGGGCAGGGAGTGAAAAACTCCAAAGACAAGTGTGCTGAGCTACAATTTGGAGTAGCACATGAAAACCCCTAATAGATAGGATACTATCTGATAGATAGATACTATAGATCTACGCTATAGAGAGCTGGTTAAAATTATGTAATTTGTATTGAATCCTCTAGAACAACTCCTTGACTTTCATTTCCTTTTGAAGGTGACATATAGCTGTCAACCTTCTGTCCTAAGCTGCTGTGATGAGTAAGTGAAGTTAACAGATAGGGCTGTGAATTGTCTTGAATTGGATCCTAGAGCCTCCCTTATAATTCTAGTAAGCCATAAGGAGCTGTAAAGCTTCTCCAAGAAACACGACAGTAGAAGTGATGAAGATTTCATTCCAAACAAAGTTATTTGTCCAGAATCAAAGATACAGAGAGTCTTCTTTTGAGTTCCCTTCTGCTCAGGCCAATAGGGTGGCATCAGAGAAATAGCTGACCTATCGGTCCCTCCTCCAGCTGGAGCAACCTGCAATGGCCAATTTGTGAGTCAGCAGGTAGCAGGTGTTATAACACACACGTGTAACTTGCTAAAATAATTTTCACTGTTTAGGAACTAGTTTCTTTTATTCACTGCATGGATCTTGTTTGTCATCTTGCTGTTTGCAAATGGACAGTAGGGAAGAAAAAAATGTTGGCACAGGGAGATGTGGATCCTTTCACGTTAAAGTTAAGGAATAGGGACAAGCACAAAGGAAAATTCCACAGTAGGAACTTTTTTTATTCATGGTGCCAAGAAAAAGCATGAAAGATAATACTATGAAGGTTGGAAAATAGGAATCTCATGCCCCTGATGTTAGAACCTCGGAAATAATGTGTCAAAGATGCTGGAACGTTTAGAATACAATCTTTTACTGTTTCAATGTCATCAACATGTTGTTCTTGCTATTTTCTGAGACAGGAGATTTTATTGAGTCAATTTGTCTTCAACATGTTAAATGTACTGTGTGTAGGAGGGCAAGCTAACCTTATTTATAAAGTATTACAAGGGAGAATGCTAACTCACATTTGCACTCTTGAAAACTGTACTTTTTCTGACAGAAAATACCACACATTCAACACCCATGCAGGTGTGAGAATACTGTTTCTTAAAAGAATGGCTTTTACAAAGAAGTAGTATATTGGAGGGTAACCTGGTTGTGGGGTTGAAGATACACAGACGCATTTATTTGGCTCTTGTCACTTTGCTTAAACTGCTCTCAGACCAGATACTCATCCTAAGATACCTTTTCTTACTAATCCTGAAGTATTGGTCCCATTTCTGCTTCATGCATTGATTTCATCTTTTCAGCTCCATCTTTTTTACTTAATTTTTTGTTGCTCTTTGTGATGTACAGGAAAAATTTTTTTCCCTTTTTCTGCCTTAGTGTTAATTTTGTTACCCCTTTCCTGCAGGTTTTGATAGAGCAAATGAGACTCAACCCTTTGCATTTTGCTTGTCTTTAATCCTGGCCACTTTATACCTGCTGTGTGACACCAAGGGTCTCAGTTGTCCAGTCTGGTCCTTCTGACTGACTTGGCTTTTTGTCACTGTCTGGTAAAACCTGTGCAGTACAACATCCCTCTCTGCTGCTGTACATACTCAAATCCAGCTGGAAGTTGGGCCACTTTATGCTAATTCCTTATTTTGCAGCAATATTCAAGAGACGCCACCTCTCTAAGAATTCCTTCTGACTGAGGTGCTCTTCCTGCAGGTGATCTCCATAGTACTGAACTTCCATGGCTGTTCTTTTCATGTCCCCTTTCCCACCTGGCAGCTGCCAAACACCTTTGCTGTTTTCCCTGTTACTTCTCCTATATGGCTCTTTCCTGTACACACACACAGCTGAGATTGTGACTGTGTGTATTCCTGTACCTACGTTCCCTGATATTTTCCTGCAATCTGTTTGAGATCAGTGGTTGTTTATTTGAAACTTCACCCTGAAAATCTAATTTAAATATATGCTCTTTACATTTTTAACTTTTGCCCTTTTCATTTTTCCCTGCACAGACTTCCCTTCTCAAGGCAGATCATTTCTCCAGTCTCATCTTTTTCAACACTTACTTTTTGTTTTCTAAGCAGCTTTGTATTTCCTCCACTTTCAATGGCTCTTGGTCAAACCTCAACACGTACATTTCTGCAGAGTAGTCATCCCATATAATTAAAACATCTAACAACCTTTTTACCACTTAGCAAAGGTAGGGTTTGCTAATATTTCTAGATAATTAATTAATCCTTAAATGCCTTCCTGTTTCTGAGAGGGATGCCATATGTTTGACTTTCCTCCCTTCAAGCAGAGGTGACATAGCTGCTTTTGCTAATCATGTGAAAGGTGGTATCATATGCAGAGAGAGGATAACAAGCAGGCTGAAGCCAAACAAGTCTAAGGGGTTCACAACTTGAGAGGCATGGTCTGACACCTCTCTCCTTTTCTTCCCTGCTCTGCCAAATATTTCTTCAAAACATGACTGGCTTCTTCTCTTGCTAAAATAGGGGTCCTTGCCATACTGTGTCTCATGTCATAGATACTACAATCTGTTCTCCTTTGGCTTTATAACAGCAACCTTGCTTATTCAAGCTAAGCCACTAGAAGCCACAGTCCTTGGATGTCAGTCCCAAAGCTCAGTCTCTCTTACCCTCTCCACTTGAAATTGTTGTATCAGTTTTCACACTGAGCAGAATGTCATCAGTTGCCTTTCAGCACTTAGTCCCTGTCTGGTGACATTTCTGACAGCTTGAACCCAGCAAACACTCTGCTTCTACAAACTGGTATGGACCATCCTCCTTCCCTGCTCTCTTAAACCAAGCCCATGTGCCTGGAACATTGTACTTGATGTTGTGCCTTGCCGCCTCACTTAGCAGCTGCACTCTGCAGGAATCTCATTCTTCTGAATCTTGCCATTAATGATATTAAATGTCCAAAATAAACAGTCCAGCCCTTAAATATCAAAACTAGGCCGGTGCTTTATGGAGATGTACATCTTATTGTTCGCTGTGGTGTCCCAAGGAAGAGCAATCTCTGACTGAAAACTCTGTCATGGTTGAGATGTTTGTATGGTCACTCTTGCACACATGGATCCTTGACATCTAAAAATATCCTAATCTAAATAACCCTCTTTTCCTTAGCAGAGATATTGGTTATGTTTCTGGTCACTTAATTTACTAATGCTTGAAAATTTTGGTTGATCTGGAGCCTGGCTGCCTGGCAAATTTGTTAAAAACTGTTAATGACTTGTGGAGGTACTCTGGGAGAGATAGATGTGCAAGCGCACACTGAGAACATGATTGCACAAGTGAAAACACTAGAAAGAAGCTTCTAATGTTTGTGGACATGATTTTTATCTGTTTTATTGTTACACACCCTTTTTATCTCCCCTCACTGACATACCTGATAATGTTGCCTCAATTTCTACTGTTTTCATTGGGTGTAATGCTTTCGTATACCAGCACTCCCTTAAGATTCCATGGGTTTAAGGTTACAGGTGGCAGGAGATTTTCTTCTCCTGTCTTCTGTGGTCCAGATCATGGCCTGCAAAAATACCATGTGTATGTATCCTGTGAACACATAAAATAATGTAAGTAAACTGCTTTCAAGGAGCTCTACAAGTTTGTGTTTGAGGATATTTTAACTTAGCACAAGGCAGTTGAAAAAACAGTTCTGTACCAGTGTGTATGGATGGAGAAGTTGGATACTTCTCTCAGTTTTACTGTGTTTCTTGAAAGAACAAGGAGCTCTGGATGCAGAGGTCACATCTGTATCTGCATTTTGGACAGTGGCAAGCACTCAATACATTTATTGGTACATGGGCAGGCCAATTCACAAATAGGGATGCCTTAATAACATTTCTACATTCTAACATTCAGAATTTGGGCACTCTGTTAAGGTCCTCTAGGGTTCACACAATGTGAATCCATTTGGCAGTAATGTTGGGAACTTTGTAAAAGTAAGACTAAACAAAAACAAATAAACTCCCAATCAACTACCAAAAGTCTCACTTGAGACCTAAAATTTGGATATTATTCAAAACACAAAGCAAAATGGGCTGAGAGGCACACTTGTAGCTGTTGAAATAGGTCTGGAAGTTGGAAGAATCTTCACTTAGTTTCAGTGATGCAAATCCTTTAAAAAGGCAAGAGCTCAGTGAACTGGATCAGGAAATATTTGAGTTATTCCTCTAAAGTGGATGAAATGACAGTGGCATAAAAATATCTTTTTGATAACTGATGGTGTTAGGGTTAAAGCGAAAGTGTACTTGCACTAAGAATGCATGACTGTAATGGGACACTGTGAAATGAGGTCTGTCCCCACACTGTAACCTTCATGGTTTTGGATTTTACTGTGAATGTAATGAATTAGAGCTAGGTTTGTCTATATCTGAGCAATAACAAGTCAGGTACTTAAAATTCAGGGTAAAAGAAGAAAACAAGATGGAGTTGCAGTGTCCCTGTAAGCTCTATGGAGCAGGCTTTAATTCTTTCTCAGCACTTGCACCATGCCCAGATTAATAGAAGGACCCTAATTATGGATCTGGAACAAGAGAATAGAAGATAAATTAATCTTCAAGAGACCCAAATCACAAAGCAATAGCATCTGAGAGGAAAATGTCATTAAACATGCTGCAAACATGCTGAGATTAAATCTGCTAAGGGGATGCTTAGTCAGAAGATTTTACAAAGTTGGGTGCTTTGTCTACAAAATTCCTACGACATTCTGCATGTATATTAGGCAATGATTTACAGATTCCTAAATTTGTTATTTGTTAAATTCTTTTCCTGATTACTCTCCTAATTTTGTTTCATTACTTCCCACACTGTTAAACCACATAAAAGAAAATCTACAAAATGAATTGTGTTTATCACTATCCAAAAACAAAGTATAAAAAAACACCTAGACCTGTTAATTCTGCAGCTGGTGAGGCACCTGTGCTGTAGCAAAGTCACCACAGAGGAAGATTCTCTGGTCTAGACTCAGTTCCACCAATAAGTGATTCTGGGTGCAACTTTCATTGATGTTAACATCAGAACTCAGTGTTTAGTAACTTGTTTTGAGTAATGAAATCTTATGCCTTGATCTACTTTGACAAAAAAGGAACTGAATAAAGAATAGAATAAATAAGCTTTTTTTCTCTGAAAAACCCAATTCTAGAGGGATGATGAAAAAGGAGCATAAACAAACTACTGGGAGAGGGAAAAATATATCTAAATTGGAGATTTGAGTTGCTACACAAAGGATTTCTAAGCGATGCTCAGATTTGCCCTTAAATTTTTTCTTGGACCTAAAGTCCCTGTGAGGTAAACCTGAGTTTGTACTTTTGATGCTTGGTTCTGGAGAGGTTAATGGATTCTTTGCTTTCCAGGAAAAGCCCTACGTAGAAAGAAGATATTTTGGAATACACCTACCTTCAAATCCCCTTTCATATTTTTTCTTTTTCTCCAAAACTGTCCTAACCATTAAACCACACAAGCCCAAATAATAACCTCAACTTCATTTTAATAACTTTGCTTATGAATCTGGCCACTTCTTTCCAAATCTTCATTCCTCAGAAACAAAACACTTCAGGTCAAATAAAATGTTTCCTTTCACTTGAAAAGGAATATTTTCCCTTTCCTTAAAGTTAAAAGTATAACTGTGGGTCATTCTGAAGCCAAATGTATATTAGATTCAGCTACCAAAATCATTTATTAGCACAGCTCTATGGCAGGGTGTTTTTCATGGCAAATTAACAACTCTAGTGTGCCTTAGGACCTTTGGATGAAAGGGATTATACAACTGGAAGGAATCATTAGGTCTATTTAGTTTGCCTTTAGTAAAACGATGGAGGAAATAATCAGCATATTAAACATACATGAAATATTTTTGGAATGTGTAGTGTGTTGGAAAGGAATGAATAGTTCGTGTTATTAGCTGGAAAATGAAGTATATATAATGCACTGTGTGTGGCTGTCATCAAACCCTTACTAGGAGTGCAAGACTAAATGTGCTATTTTTACCTTCTTCTTTCCTGCTTTGTTTGTGGCTTTGGCAGAACAAAAAAAGACCTGAATAAAATGAGAGAGATTGTTTTTCATTTATCATGATTGCGTTTGAGGTGCTGTCTTCAGCATGAAGACACAATATAAGCTTTTCATTCATTATTTGCATCAGAGTAGGGCATGGCAGCCTAGGCTGGTATCAAAACTCCACCTCTAGGCACTCTGTGCTCATGGGGAGGAAGGGTCTCTGCATCTGAGAAGTTTATGATAAAACAGCTGTGGCAAATGATGAGGGGTGAACAAAGCCACAGAGAAGGAACCCTGTGTTCACCCTGCACCTGGAACATCATGCCTGTGCTTGCTTTCTGCCCTGCTGCCTCCCCTGATCCCTGATGGATGTGCATCCTTATTGGAAGAGTGTGATACGTGAGTCACTACAAAGTGCACACGTACATACCTGAGCTGTTTTAACTTTATTGTGACAGAAATTTAAAAATAAATATATTCCTTTCACCTCCCAAATGTGACCTGGCAAGAACATTCGTTTAAAAAAGCTGGTGGTAATGCCATACAAGATATTAATCAGCCTTCAATCCATACCCTTTGTAAGAGAAAATGGGATGGTACATGCCTAGTCTTTTTTTATTGCAGTATTTTAACAACAGATGCAATGCTGCCTTTGTTATTATCCTTTATTCCTCAGACAGTGTTCCCCCTCCTAATTATTACTTGTCGTCTTCAGTAAGATTGAGAAATGGCATTTTTTTGAGCTCAGGTAAATATCAAAGCAATCTTACTTGTAATGACAGAGCTGCTTTCACCGGGGAGTGAAGTGTAATGAACTAAAAAAGGAATTTAATATGCTTTCCAAATTAAATAATGTATTAATTTCTGCTGAACAGGGGTCCCCAGCCCCCTTGAAAACAGCGGGTCTTGTATAAATACCTGCAGAGTTTGAGGGTGGTTTGGCAATCAGTAGCCAAGAAGCAAAAAGCAGATCAGGGCCATCTCCTTCAGCTCAAAGTTGCCCGTGATACCCTCGGGTGGGCTTTACCCAGGGCTCTCTGTGGGGACTCTGGGCTGTGTCCTTTGTCTCTCCCCGGGTTTTGCTCCTTTCCTGCTGGTAGTGGAGGACATCACTGACCCCATTCCCACTGTGTGAGCTCCAGGCTTGCTCTCCTGCCATCCATCACAGCGTGCAGCATCTTCCTTGCTGGAATCAGGATTTTACCTCCCCCTCAAAAATGGCCGGGATTCAGCTTTTGTGATAGCAGAGAACTGTTTGAATATAGAAATTCTAAAGGTTTGAAAATCAAAGGCATATTTAAAAACAGGCAATTTCTCTTTAGTATTTCATTAAGGCAGATACTCTTTTGTTTCAGGTACGTGTTTATTTAAAAGGAATGGGAGAAGATAAGGAACTCATTCAGCTCAGTAGTTTTAACCTCTTGGAGAATTCTTTAGGATTGTGCTGAAAAATCAGTGCATTGAATGATTTTTTTTTCCCCTGGCAACGTTATTTTTTTTCTTAACTGAAACATAATTTTTTATTCCAGAAAAGGAACCAAAAAAAAAAAATCCAAACAATTTTAGGTAGAACTTAGTGATTACTCTCTGTAACATGGCTTAAGGTCATTAAAAGCAGCATTGCTGAGAGCAAGTGTGGGCACAGAAACCTGTATTCCATCACTCTCTACAGAATAACCATAATTAAGGCATTCTTATCTAGGTAGAGAGAAATAGACTCCCAGAAGTGTTAAGAAATAAAGGAACAATCCCTGAAACTGAGAAATTTCCAGGCTATTGCTGATACAGTGGAACTCACAGAGCTGGCCAGAAATTTGTTAAGAACTACTTAAAAAAAAAAAATCTTATTTTGTTCATTAAACTCAAATCTGTTTCATTTACATTAATACTTAATGAGTGAAATAATCTTTTTTACTCCACGAAAAAAAAGCAAAGATGTGCTTCACAGGCTTGACTTTTCAGCTGTATTACATTTCTCTGCATATTACTCCCATTATTTGAAAACAAATCAGTAGTACTCATAGATATCCTTTATTTTTTTACACCAAAGTGACAAACTATCTTTATTTTTTTTCATTAAAACATAAACAAGAAGCTGTTTCAGTCCGAACTCAGAAACAGCTATTCATCACGGTTTTTGAAGTAAAACACTAAGTTCTCCTGCACCACAACGGTGACTCGGGGAACGCTCACATTCACACGTTCTTTTTAATATTTGGAATCAAGGTCAAAAATAAGAATATGTTAAAAAAAATGTTATTTAAGACATTTACTTTTTTTTTTTTTTTTTTATTTAACAGGCTCTTAGAAATATTTCGTCTGGAGAAGGATATTGGGAAGGCATTTCCTGTGAGGTGTACTGACCTTTAGTTTCCTTTTACACTCCGTTTTTCACTCGGTTTTCGCCCCGCTTTTCCGCGGCCCCGGCCCCATCCGGCGGCGGCGCCTGAGGCGGCGCGGGCGGGGCGGCGGCGCCCCCTCGTGGCGGGCGGCGGGAGCGGCCGCTCGGCCTCGCCCGGCCCGGGCCTTCCCCTCACGGAGCGGCCGCGAGCGGTGCCTGCCGATGGAGCGCTCGTTCGGGTGTTGGCGTTGGGAAATTCTTCACGGAAAGGGCAGCGAAGCGTTGGGGCAGGCTGCCCAGGGAAGGGTTTGATTTGCCAACAGTCAAGCGTGTTCCAGAAACTCGTGGATGTGGTGCTTAGTGGCTGGTAAAATTCACAACGCTGCAGGTTTATCTCCAAAAGGGAGACAGGAGAGTTATTCGAACATTATTCGAATAAAGGAAGAGGTCATGGGGTCTCTCAAATTGTTGGTGGATGCAGCCCCCTTTTTATCCTCATTTCCCAGACACACTGCCCTCTTCCTTCCCCCACTGGCTGATGTATGTGGAAAGTAGAGATTTCCCAAATCACCTACTCTGTGCCCCCCTCTAACATGCACTGCCCCCCTTTTTTTCCCCCTCTTATAACAAAACAGTATTCATAATTCTATTAGGTCTTTGTTCTTTTTCTCTAAGTTGAGGAATTTTACTCAGCCTTGGCTAAGCAGCACTTTGTCAATTAGCCATATTTTCTAGAACTGACGGTTTCTTCCATTAGTTCCCTATCTGCAAGTTCCTGGCCCTATCTACAAGCAGATCGCCATGGTTTGTTTGTAGCACATTCACCTTCTCATTCCATTAGGGACATGCTCTGGTGGTGGGGCTGTCATTGCGAGGTTGCTGGTTGGACTCAGTGAGCTGGGAGGCCTTTTCCACCTTACTGACTCCATGATCAGCCACCAGGTGACCAGAATCACTGTGTTTCTCACAGCTCTGCTGCCCTGGCTCTGACAGCCCTGCAGGGAGAGCCTTGCTAAGCTGTACTCCCTGCCCCGTGCTTTCCTGAAGTTTGCTCCATGGGACAGTTGTGCTCATCCTGATTGCTCAAGTGCCACTTAGCTAAAAACTGGTAGGACTGAGAAGGTCCCCAGGTAAATCACCCATGTAGGCAAAGCAAGAAACTGAGCTGTTTCCTTTCCCTCCCTAAAGATAAGAAATGAACTGTGTGACACACAGACTACAGCCTGAACGTGTCTCTCCCTTTTTCTTTCAGGCTAACTGGAAAATCTGCCTGCTTCAGACATTTTCCCACAGATTTGTGGTTGGGTGTTTGCCTAAACTATGGGCTCTGTGTTCAGCTGGGGTCTAGCAGATTGTTATATATGGGAATAGGGTCTTGTGGAAAGAAGTCCTGTAGGAGCTTGTGCTGTTTCCAAAGAAAGGAAATATGTGGATCCTTTGTCTGTTTCAACTCTTCGGGTAACCATGTCGTAGCTGGGAGAGTGAAGGGGGTGATGACACTGCTCAGATCCTGCAAACCTTAAACATGCACTGAAGTATTTCTGCTGCGGACTACACCACACACACTTGTATTATTTCATCTCTACTCTCTACCAGCTTCTCAATCCTCATGCCCGTTGTTTTTAATATTTAGGTGAAAATGCTAAGCAGAGTCTGACCCAAGACCAAAGAAATACCTGTATCCAGGCAATGATAAGTAGTAGGTGGAAAATAACGACACAAATTGTTCATTCAATCCATTGATCTGTCATTGAGTGGCATCTTCCAGGTCATTCATTAATCACTGATGTGGCCTCAGAACTGATGCATTAAAAGATAAATGCTTTATGGGGCTTTTTTAAGGTTTTGAGAAAGTGTTGGATGTTCTTTGGAAGAAAAAAAAAGTAACAGGAACTGTTGACTCATTCAAAAGAGTCATGTTCTTTTATTCCTGCACTTGTAGAACTTTCCCATTCTTATTCCTTACCTACAGCTGAAAAAGGGAGTAAACATCAGAAAGCACCAAACCAGTTTTTCTCCATAATTTATATATTCCCTTGGAAAAGTGAATTGCCTGCTTTGTTTTACTTGAAAGGTGTTCCATCTATTTTTTTATTTTTTAATGGAGAATGGATCAGAAGTAAATAAATAAGTGAGCTTCTTTCTCCTTACTTACATTGTCCTTTTTATTCCACGGAAGAAGATGCTTACAGAACATTTCTTCCCACACACTCTTATTTTGAGTTCTGTGCCCTTTTCTTTGAGAAGAAGGGGTTTAGAGATCACAGAACTGAAATAAATCCCTCCAAAAATCTTTTTTTTTTTAATATTTCTTCCTGTGAGAAAGACAGGAATGCAAGGCAGCAAATAACAGAAGTGTTTTCTTTTAAAGGTGGTACTAGGAATTAAAGTAGTGCTTTTCTTAGGATTAAAAATTATTTTCCCTTCCCCTGAAGTGTCTGTTGGGGATTTTTAAAGTTATTTCACTTTTTTTGTAAAAAATCTGAAAACTGAAGTTTTCTCTTAGAGTTTCAACAGAGGGAGGAAAAAAAAAGGTGAGAAATTTGGCAGAAACAAATATCCTGCCAAAGAGCTTCCAAAGTTAAATGAAGTGGAAAATGGAGCCATTGCTGGTGCTGCTGTTTCTTGCTCAACTTACATGTGGTCTGCATGAGAAAATTCACATTGGTAGGGTGTCAATCAGATGAGATCCAGTGTCCTCCTGACCCTTTCTGGAATTAGGAACTTAGTGGGACTGTGGTTTCTAGGTAAAGCCTGTGTTTCAGGACTGTCCAGGTCAGCTTTAAACATGAGGCCATCCTAGACAGAACAAGTGGCTCCCTGTGAGAATACACCACCCTCACAGGAATGAAAAAGGGTAAGGGAGAAGCAAATCAGGAATTAATGCTTGCTCATCAGCATGGTCAGAAATATGACAGTTATGTACAGATTGAGGCTCTTTGTGCCAAAAAAGCAATCCTATATTTTTAGGAGTTGATAATTTTTCAGCCTGCGGCAACATTTAATGCTAATAAAACAAAATATTGTGATTATCTGAAGATTAAGCTACTCCTGTAGGTTGATTGCTCAGATGTCTCCATAAGCATCTTCCAAGCTCAGTGATGTCCTGCTCTGTGTTATTTCTCAATGGACTAGGCATGCCCTGATATGTTTAAAGCCACATGGGAAAGATGTGACAGAAAATGTCTAGGGGGAATTATTGCTGGGAAAACCTAATCTTAATGATATTTCATTACCAGTTGGCAGGTCATATGCAGTGGCTTTCTGCAGTTTTTGAGATCTTTTGTAGAGCTTGAGTGTGAAGCAATGATCTCACAGTTTGTGCTGGCCTGAGCCTGGAGAGCACACTGTCCACTTTGTAGAGGACAAATGACACAAACCCCCATAAAACCTGCATTCTTGTGGACTCACCTTGTCATGATTCTTGGACAAGTGCCCCAGAGAAGCTAAAACAATCATGGTGTCTTGTCCTGGATATGTTTAATGAGCTGGTAGGCTGAACACCCAGTCCGTGCTCATGCAGTTGTTATTAATCCTGTATAATTCCAAGCACATAAATCAAGAAGCTCTCCTGAGTTTCCTTTTTAATCTCTAGAGGAAGGTTTCTCCCACCCATCCTGCCTGCATGTAATTCAATTCTTAAGTAAGGAGCAGGCCATCTCCAGAGGATGGTTAAGCTCGCTCAGGTGGCTCAGATGAGATGGAATCAGATCACCATTTCTTCTTTAATAGAAATGCCAGGATAGGCTCCATTGCACCTGGATCACATAGCAGTGAGTGCCAGCTGCTGAAGAAATTTGGGAAGTAGAAATATAAGACGAGGAGCGACACAGGTCTGATCAGTGCTGGAGAAGGGCAGGCAGGGCAGTGCTGACCCTGACACGACCTTATTCTGGCAGGCAGTGCCTGCTGAGTCAGCACTGGCTCATGTCTCCTCTAGTGCTGGCCAAGGAGTGCCACTGCTTCCCTGTCTTCTCCCTGCACAGTCCCCTGTGCTGCTCTCTCCAGAGCCTCCCTCCCTGCAAGAGCCTTTTCCAGAATGCCTTGGTATGCTACTGCCTCCTGTATTGTATTCCTCCTTCAGTGAAGGGTCAGAGTTATTTACCCCCACGCTTCCTCTGAAGTGGCACAGGAGAGAAGCACACATTGCTGTGCTCCACAGAGGTGAGGGAGACCCAAAGGAGAAGCTCCATTTACAGAGCAATTGAACCCACTGGCAGCACTTTGCTGCTTCCCTACCTGCACTAACTAGAGAGCACGTTTGGGGCTAAAACAGTAGAAAAAATAACTTGTTTTTTCTTCTTGAGCTTAGTATAGGAATAGTGGGAATGTGTAGCAGGATGTGGTTCCTTGATCACTCAAAGCACAGCCTTGGCCGCTAGACCAGCAACAGGTACAGCCCTCGGGGCCTTTTTGGCACCCACAGCTCCTTCACGGCCCTCCCCCCACCCATGTCCTTCAACAGCATCCATCTGTTCAGCTCTCGTGCACTGTTTGTGCTTTTAACCCAGCAGATAATTAGAAATACTCTTGCAAATTAGTTTGAACTAAAAATGCTGTTGCACTCGATTCTGGTTTCAAAAGGAATTCCAGTTAAAGCATCCCAGCTTCCACAGGGAGGCAGCAGAATACCTGACAATTTCTTTGCAACTTTAAACTTGCTCATTCTTCCAACAAACTTGCTTTTTCTTCTTCTTTTAAAGAGGTCTTTGACCCAGTATATATATTGTTTGGATTAAGAGGTTTTAAGAATTTGAAGTTCAGATGAAAATTCATTTTTTCGTGCCAAGATCAAGCTTGCCAAGATCAACATTCCCGTTATTTCCCTCTGAGCTGCCACCAAAATGATTTACAAGTTATAGAAGAGCCAATTTTGAAAGAAATATGCTTTTAATTAGAAACTAAAAATCAGGGTGAATATTTTGAGACATTGTAGTTACATTCTGTCAGAATTTCCATTATTTTCAGGGATTTATCACCTCAGGAGAAGAAAGCATTCTACTCCACTGAAACTTGGAATTTTAGTACTCAATACTAAAAATATAAAATAAGTAGAAAATAATACTGTGAATTCCAGCATTTCCAAACCAGGCATTCAAATATCATGGAGCAGACCTCCACCCTGCCCCCTAATTATGTTATTGGCTTTAAAAAGGTGAAAGTTTTAAAATAATACAAATAGGGTTTTTTGCTTGTCTTCTGCCTTGTGAGACTTTATGATCTCTATTTTCAAAATCTTTCTTTGCAACCACGGGGGCTAAAAACATTTTGCTTTTTCCCTTTTTCTAAATGGAAGTTGAGATTTTTTCACATGCTTGCATGACCCTGAAAGCTGAACTTTCAGGGTTCAGCTGAAAAAATTTTCAAATACCAAAACATCATATCTTCACTAAATTCAGCTACATGTAACTTTTCTGAGCTGCCCATGTGCTTAGCTTGTTAGGAAAGAGAGTCAGAAATGTTTTAAATCAGAATGGACAAGCTAGGAATATTTAAATTATGTATTTGCTTCAGACATAACTGGTTAAATTTAAATGTCCACTTTAGAGAAAAGATAGATTTTCACATTTATTGCTTTTGCGGGGGGTTTGGGGTTTTTTGTTGTTTTGGGGGGGGGGGGGTGGTTGGTTGGTTGGTGGGTTTTTGTTGTTTGTTTGTTTGTGGTTTTTTTCATTGCAAGTAAATTCATAATTTCTAACTTTTAGCTTTATCTACAGAAGAGTTGTCTCATTTCTAGGAGCAGCACACATTTCTTTTATAATGCCCTGAAAGATACCACTCTGCCTCTGAATTTCACTTCACAGGAGACATCCCAAATAAGCTTTCTTAGCTCCTTTTCTCCACGTATTTGCAAAAATACCACTCTCATGAGGAGTCTCTTACTTGATCCAGGGTTACAAATTCTATGTTCCTTGCGAGACTGGGGGTTTTAGACTATTTTCACAGGTTCACTGACTTGACATCTCTTTTTGGCTATCTCCAGGAGACTGGATCTTGCTCATCTCATGATCATGTCTTTGCAGCACAGCTAGATTTGGTTTGTTCAACCCCTGTCTACTTAGGAAAAAGGAAGAGGAATATTTTGTATGTTTCTGTCCCTCAAAATTCTGTTGAAGGTAAAAGCCTTGAAAATTCTTGTGTGTTTTTACCATGTACAGATATTTTCTTCATATCCTTTTTCATCGATCCACGCAAACAATGAGTTCCATTAAAAAAAAAATCTGGTGAAACAGGTGAGAGGTAGAGAGAGGTAGCAGTAACTGCCTTGTGACAAACACACATAAGTCAGGGAAAGCACCAAAGAGTGGCTTACAATCATAACCAAAGGAGACTGAACCTGTAACCTCGAGGTGAAAAGCTCCAGAACTTGCTACCAGAGCTGTGAGCTGTGTAATCCCTCTGGAGCCTGGTTATAGGCAGAAGATGGATGATACAATTTGGATAACTGGTAATGTCAGGCTCTGGTGAGGCACTGGATTCCTTCTCCAGCCCTAACATGGCTCTCTCTGCTTTGGAAGTGCCTCATTCCCAGTGTAAGCTGCTACTCTGAGCCAAAGGGCAGGGTTAAAGGCCCGGGGGGAGATGGATGGTGTGGCATTAGGGAAGAGCCAAAAGAAAGCTCCAGCTCCATGGTCAGTGACAAACACTACCTGAAAGATTGAGCACAGCCTAATAGTAGTTAAGAAAATACCCCAGAATACACTTAATTTCCACAGCAACAGCTGGAAGAAGCCACCAAAGTGTCAGTCCTGATCCATGACCCTGGAAGTGCTTTAGGTCTCAGACCCTGGTGGGGCCTGTCCAGTCCCCAGGGAGACAGGATGATCCTCAGCCTCTGCCTAGAGGCATCGATGGGACTTTGATACTGTGATCTAAGAGGAAGAACAGCTGCTGGGCATGGAGGGTGTGAGTCTTTCTGAGCCTTTGGTTCCTCCTCAGTGTAACTGATGATCTCTATTTTGCAGGATTGCTGGGAGGGTGAATGCATTAGTCACTGTTCCGATGAACTACAGGGATGGCTGTAGTCAGGTAATTTATTAACAGTCTTTCTTTCTTTCTTTGCTGCTTTTTTTCTCCACTGTTTGATATTGGTATCATCATGGCAGGTCCTCCTGGTATTCACAATTACATATAAAATAGTCATACTATGATTAAAGAGCAAATGTGCATCAGAACCTGAATTCAAATAGGGCCACAGAAACATAGGTCCACTGTGTTTCAGCAGTAATGGGGAGCCAAGAACCTGACAACAGGGCATCAACGAAGATATTTCTGATGTTTTCTGTTAAATAGATTCAAAGGCTCTGATTCAGGCTCAAGAAATTCATCTGCCTTTAAAATTAGCTGATCTATTTTTCACATCATAGCTGCAGTGTTTCTGTTCTCTGTCCTCCCTTTCACTTCATATGTAACCACATTTTGGTGGTAGATGAAGTGATTCCTATATATAGCACCCAAAACACTTTGTGATCCTTTCAGGGAATAAGTCCCAGATATATCAGATATTTATTTAGCACATTACTTTTTAGTAGGATCACAGACAGGAGCACAGCCTTGGAGCACAGCTCCAGCACCTGGCTTCAAGCTCAAAGCTCACCTACTGAATGTGGCTTGACCAGAATGTTTGCATAGTAGACAGGCTGGAAGAAAAAAAAAAAACAACTTTGTCTGCATCTTTGTTGCAGCAATGGTCTCCTCACCTTGGATTAATTGCAGTTTCCAAGGAGGCTGACAGTTCTGCCCATTTCCATAGGAAAGGAAATACCAAAGAGTACACTCAAAGGAGACCCTTTCCAGGAATTTAGGATTTGCTATACCTATCAGGTCAGATATCCTGTTCCTAGCAGCTGTCAGGACACGATGCTTCAAAGGAAGTTGGATGAGTTTGCGTAGCCAAAGCATGACTGACTAAAGATGGAGAGAACTGAGGTAAGCATCTCTCTGCAGTGCAGGACTCAGCTTTCTGCCCGTAGGAGGAGATCTGATTACCCCTGGCTTAGGAAGCTGTGTAGCTGTAATGTTAGCAGCAATCATATTCAGGCTTCTACAGCTTTGCCAGGTCATTACATTGTCCCTTTCAGTTCCCTGTTCAGCATCTGCTATGTTTTCCAAAGGTTTTACAACCAATATAGGGTACAGCTCAATGGGGAGACACAATGTAAGTTTGTGTGATTATTCTGCAATGTACTTTCTGCTGGGTCCTGATTTTTGAAACAGATGGAAAGTGGGCAGAGAGCTGAAAGCCTTAAGACCACTCAGCTTCAGCTGCTTTCCTGCCCACCAAATTACAAGGTCAGGTCTTCCATAACACTTCTGAAAAGTGCCATATGCTAGAGATACCACCAGTCCTTTCAAATGTCTATTGACTTCAGAGGCCAGACATCTTAAATTACCCTCCACCAAGTGTGCTACTGAGGCTTCACAACACCAAGTATTTTATTCCATGTATTCTTTCAATGTGCCTCATCTTTTGAAAGCTTACAGCATTAACTAAATTTGTCATCCAGAACAAATGGACCTAAGGTTTTCTAAATTACCTGAAGATTAGGAATTTGCTTACTTCTCATCTGCCTTCCCCTCCTCCTTGGAAATCACAAGTCATGTGGTGTTGTGCCCCTGGTGCTGCTTCCTTGCTTTTAGGAATGGCTTGACTTGAAAGTAGGTTGATAATTTAGTCACACTTATCTTTAATTATCTCTGCAGAAAAAGGACCCTTGAACATGTTGAGTAGGTAAATAAAACAGAGAAATAGTGACTTATTTCATACTCTCCTCAACTTGTATATGTTTTTTCTGAAGTTAGGTACAGTAGAAGGAGAATATTTATTTTAAATTTTGTTGTGGAAAGGTAGGAAATTAAAGAGGCTCTATTATTCCAAATAATTTCATTTTAAAACAGAACATTCCTTCTCCAAATCTCTTGAGGTATCATACATATCCTCTAGCATAGGAAAATCAATAGATAAAAAGGTTCCAGTTCAGTTTCCCTTGGATGTGATCAAGTACATTCAAATATTGAATGATAAATAGGCTAATTTACACATCTGCCAAACTGGCATTAGCATTTTACTAACTCCCTGCAGTGTCATGAGGTTTAATTAATGGTTGTAAAGCACTCCTCTGAATGAAAGGTATGACTTTTTACATTTGAGATTATGTAGATCCATAAGTTTTTGCTGTATTTGTAACAGCTGTCTAGAAGACTAATGGCTTTGCAGATTTACTGCTGTGCTCTGCTGCTTTCTGCTAGCCTGCACTTTTTGCAAGTTTAGTACTGGTAGTAACTTTCAGAGATTAAGACCAATCCCAAGTTTGTTTTCAGCTGAAAGACATGTCTTAATTGTTCAAGGCAATTTCCTTGCATTCTAGTACCTGTAACTTGCACTGTGTCAAATTAATACAAAGTGCACCACATTATTAAAAAGAATGGCGGTTTTCAAGTAGCTGGGGAAAAAATATCAATTTATGCAGCCTCAATGAGACAACCCAGTGAAGAAGTGACACTTTGTCTGACTGCAGCATCACTAGGGTGGCTGCAGGAGCAAGGTAACAAGCACTGACATCTCTACAAATAGGTTTAAGAAGATGGGTAAAGTGACAATTCAAAACATTTGTGCCATTCCTATCTGAAGGCTCTCTCTCGAGTTCTGCTCTAGCTCAATGTGGTCTTGCATGTCATCCCCCTGAGACTGCCCAGAGTATTCCAGTGAGGTCACCAGTGCTAACTAAAGTTCATGATGGGACCATCTTATTGAGGTACAAAGGACTTTTTCTTTTTTTTAACTCCTTTTCCTCTGCTCTACTCTATCAGTGTGTCTCCTGCTAATTTGGTGTAACTGCCCTTTGTGGGTAGTGGGAAAGAAAGAGAGTGAATGCATGCCCTTAAATTGAGCAGCAAAAATCTGCAGCCTGATGAAATATTCACTGATTTTGGCTTTTGCCTTTTGGAGTGCTCCACATCACTCAGTATTGTTGACTTGGTTCAAAAACATAATCAATTTTTTCTATCAGTGGTTTGAAAACTAAAGACAGACAAATAGAGCATGTGGTTGCCTTGGTCACCCTGAAGGTGTCCCACCCTCAGCTCCCATGGAGCTGCTGTATCCTGTGTTCCTGAAGGCTCCCCAGCTCTGCAGCTGAGCCCCAAATAATCCACTGCAATGCTCCACGCCTTATGCTAAATGGACTCCGTGGTCTCCTGAGGCTGACACAGCTGTCAGAGCTTGACAGAATGAGTAAAAACCAGGTAGGTTTTAGTATTATCCCATAATTCTGTTAAATATATAAATATTAGATACAGATTGAAGCAGGGTATCCTCGGCCTATGTAACTAACAGTTACTTACAGAAGGATGTAGCTTTTGGCCACATCAAGTAGGATGATTCACCCAAAGTGTCATTATACACTCTTTATTGTTATATTGATCCTAAATGTTGGGGGCTGCCAACAAGCCCTCTCTGCTTTAATTGGTTTTATTTGTATTGGCAGTGTAAAGACCAGGACTATAGAAGCACATATGTGTAAAGTGTTTGGGTTTTTTCCTTGTCTTTCCTTAGGATAGCCAATTTAGATTCAATTGTTTTAGAACCCAGCAATTCTCTGGCATGTATAACCAGAAATAATCCTGAATCAATCCAGATGTTGACATGTATTTTGATAATTCCTTTACTGCCTTTCTAAGACATGCCTGCTGTTTGAGATGTACTTTTTTAACCAGCACCTCTTGTCTGGGGAGCTAGAAAGCAGCCCTGCAAATAATTATCACCTCTGCATCAGTGTTGGAACAGGAAGCAATGCTGTACCAGTGCTAGTGAAGGACTGAAAAGTATAAAATGGTCTTTGGAGCTTTAATTACTGAGCAATTACTCAACCCACAGCAGGTCAGCAACAAACTTCAATCACCATCATTCTATTATTCTGTTTTTAAATGGTTTCATTTTCCTGTGAGAATTATGACAAAAAAGAAAAGCACTGCAGAATCCTTATGTGAGCTACATGTGACTGCAAAAAACCTTAAAAATAAATCTCATTATTGGTGACTTAAATGAACATATCCTGAAAGGTGGTGAGTGATGCCTCCATGGAATGCTTTACGGTACAAGTTGAAATTACAAACAGTACATGGGAGTATGTACGAAGGAAAAAGGACAAGCAAATAAAAGTATCACTGCTCTTGTATATGGAAGAGCACATCTAAGGGGCTGCAATTTCTGTAAGTAGGCAAAAGTTGCTCCTGTAGGATGGGCTTTTGCTCCTGCTAAGAAGACAGTATTACTGGAGCTTTTTGCCAGCCTCCTTCCAATGGCAGAAGCATTCCCAGGGACCATGGGGAAAAAAAACCATGGGATCTTAGTTAACACCCAGTGAAGCCCCTGTTTTCTTTGCACAGAAGCAGCTAGAAGCTGGTAGGAGTGGGATATGCCAGTGGATAGCCCTCATGTCCTGGGCACTTCCCAGGAGCCCTGCAGGTTGCTGGTAGGGAGGCGTGGTGGGTTCACCCAGGCGCCCACCAAAGCTGCTCTATCACTGCCCTCCTCACTCAAATGGGCAGGGGAAAGAAAATATAATTAAAGGCTTCTGGGTTGAGATAAGGACAGCAAGAGATCACTCACTAGTTACTGTCGTGGCGCAAAACAGACTCAGAGAACTTAATTGTATTTATTACCAATCAAAGCAGAGCAGGATAATGAGAAATAAAACCAAATCTTAAAACCCCTTCCTCCACCCTTCCCTTCTTCCTGGGCTTGATTTTATTCACAAACTTTTTACCTCTTTCCCTGCAGAAGTGCAGGGGAACCAGGAATGGGGGCTGCGGTGAGTCGATCTCAGTTTCTGCTGCTCTTTCCTCCTCAGGGGAAGGGCTCCACCCACTCTCTCCCCACTCCAGCATGGGTCCCTCCCACAGGACACAGTGTTCCAGCAACTCCTCCAACATGAGTCCTTTCCTGTAGGTCTTCACAAACTGCTCCAGAGTGGGTCCCTTCCACAGGGTCGGTCCTTCAGGAACAGCCTGCTCCAGAGTGGGAGCAAACCTGCTCCATCCTGGGATCCTGTCTCCACAGAGTCTGCCAGGACCCTGCTCCAGCACAGGGTGCATCTCTGCACCTCCTGCCCTCCAGGGGCTGCAGGGGCTCAGCCACCTCTCTGTGGGCTGCACCATGGAATCTCAGGGTAATCCCAGCTCTGGAGCCTGGAGCTGCCCCTCTTTCTGCCCTGCCCTGGGAGTTTGCAGAGCTGTTCCTCTCATGTATTCTCATCCCTCTCTTCTCTGTACCCAATTACAGCTGCGCAAAACCTTTTTTTTGTTTTGTTCTTAAATCCCTTATCCCTTAGATGTCACCACCTTCTCTGCTAGGCTTGACCTTTACCAGTGGCAGGTCTGTCCTGGAGCCTGGGCTGGCATTGGCTCTGCTGGACATGGGGGATGCTTCTGGGAGCTTCTCACAGAAGCCACCCCTGTAGCTCTCCCTTTACTACCAACACCTAGGCACACAGACCAAAATCAGGAAGGGGCAAGTACTGCAGCCATGCAGTGTCCAGTATCACCTCCCCAGGAGAGAGCTGAGATTCAGTCTTGTTGGCCTGGGCCAGACTTGTGCAAATACTCCATTTGTGCAACTGAATTGGAGGAGAATGGAAGAGGGAAAATAACTGTAGACATTTTAAAGCAGAGAATGAAAGATTGACTAAATAAACAGAATTGTGCCATAATACTGTAATATATCCAGAGGGTCTCTATGCCTCCTTTGTGTTACCACCCACAAAGTTTGTTTGCAGCTGTGTGGCACAATCTGCAGACCAATTGAAGGATATGTCATGCCACTGAAATCTCTTGCTTCAGGACTTGAAATTTCATCTTTTGTTTGAAATTTGACCACATTTGTAGTTCCTGAATTATTTTCTGTTGACATTTCAAGAAATGGATGGTGTTTGTAAGTAAAAGTGAATCCATCCATCCTCTGTCAGAAGTACTTTTAGGCAAATAAAATAGTATCCTTCCTTTTTGTCCTTTAACCAATTATTCTTTAATCTTTATTCAATATATTCCTTTTACTTGAAATGCCACATAGGCCTGATGCTATACTATGCAGCAATTTCTTTACTAATCTTGATTTGCCTTTCAATTTCGCTGATGAAGTAAGAGACCAATTTGCAAGCAAATGACCTGGGGAACAAATGCAAGAGAGTTATATCACACAAAACCAGTCCAGTTCTTCTATGCAGTCCCTGTTTTGCACAACACTATCTGGCTATATCAGGATGCAGCTCATGGGCAAGCTGCAGTGCACTGACAGCCTCTGCTCCTTGAGCAGGTGAGAGGGGAGTGTCCCACTTGGCTTTGTGCTTGTTAGATGCTAAGCTCTTGAGGCTCATTGGCTGTGGACCTTTCCTATCGTTTGAGAAATTCTGGCAGGTGGTGACTGTTGAACAAGATGTGTCACTGCCTTTCAGTGTCCAGTCAGAGGATGCATTCCATCAGCCACATGAGGTTGGGTTATCCCCATTGGTCTAGGGAGACAAATGAGGTCATAAATAATGGTTTGATGGTTTAGTACTGGGTTATGGCTCAGCCACTGCATAGGGAGCTGCAGTGTGTGCTCAGTGACGTGCACCCACAGGCCATCTGCTTCTGTGCTGATGTGATTTATAATGTAGATAACAAGGCTCCATTATGGATAGAGGTGTCACAATATGTCCATAGCAGTCCATGTGAAAAAAAAAAAAAAACCCCAAAACCAACAAAACCCACTGTGAATATAAGTTTTTTGTTGTGGTTTCATCCAGCAGACAGCTAAACACAGCACAGCTGTTCCCTCTTTCCTCTGTACTGTGAGGGGGGAGAAAATCAGAAAAAAGGTAAACACATGGGCTGCCATAAAGACAGGTTAATAGGACAGAAGAGGAAGGAAAAGTAATAATGGAGATAAGTGAACATGCAACACAAGTGATGCATAGTCTTATTGCTCACTACCTGCTGACTTAGGCCCAGCCAATCCCTGAGAAGCAGGTTCCCACGTTGCAGCCAACTCCCCCAGTTTCATTGTTCAACTTGAGGTCATATGGTACAGAATATTCCATGGGCCAGTTGGAGTCAGCTGTCCTGGCTGTGTTCACTCCCAGCTTCTCATGCTGCCCCAGCCCTGCTTCCTGGTAGGGCAGGAGAAGCTGAAAATCCTTGATTTAGTGTAAGGCCTGCTTAGCAACATCAGTGTGTTATCAACACTATTCTCATCCTAAACTCAAAACATCATTCTCATCCTAAACTCAAAAAACTCTTCTTGTTGTACCAGCAACTAAGAAGAAAATGATGTCTATCTCAGCCAAAACCAGAACATTTTTTTAAGTGTGCTTTTGAAATGGCACAAAGTACAGTAGGAGCCCATGGCAGTCTCTCTTGAGAGACAGAGTCCAGACCAGTCCCTGCATTCAAATGTCACTAGTCAATTTTCATGTCTTATTTAGGTTAAAATGTTTCATGTTCTTGGTTTTGAGACAAAAAATTTAGACACACAGTTAATGTCTAATTCAATAATGTGTTAGTGAGTTAATTATACTGAGAGAGCAATTTTATTTTACTGGCACCAAAAATTTCAGCAAATGTCAAGCAAGCTGTAAATGAGGCAATTCCAGACTGGGCTTTTATTGAATTAAATGGATTATTTCCTTGGTGCCTTCGAAGTCTTCAAATATGTCTGGAATCTCTTGTCCATTTCTCCAAGTCGGCCGAAGCCAGATTATTAAAATGGCCCGTTTTCCATAATATTGTCCTGGGTTTTTCTCATCACTCCCCTGATTATTATAAATTGCATGGTATGATATTTCAGAGGATTAATATTCCATCTGCTCTGCACTCTGCCAGAGGATCAAAACACTTGGCTGCTTCAACTCAGGCTTAATCTACATGATAGGCTAACCCCTGTAAACACCCGAGTTGTTCATGGTGGGCTGGTCTACATGGGTGGTTTACACTGGTGGAAAGCTGACTATCCATGTGCAGAGATCTGTGCCACACATCATTGACAAAATGCTCTTAATTCTGTTGAGAGCTTTTAATTCTGCTGAGATTAGTAGCACTGTGGCACTGGAATAAATACTGTCGAGAATCAAATTAATTTTGTCTGTGCTAACATGTTTTGTTAGCTGTCCAGTTATGTTGCTGTATTTCTTTGTGTCTAGTCTTGTACATCTGCCTGAAGATTCCCACTTCTGGCCATCTGGTGCAGCACATTGGTAAACGAGGAAAAGAACCTATTCCTCATTGAGGAGGAGCTAGCATTAGTCCAAAGCTTTTTGGGACACCTACCCACAAGCCTGAATACATGAAGAAAAGAAAATAAATCCTAGCAGTAACAGATAGCAGCCAGCAGTTTGTTTTGATATGGTTTCTGTTTTCAGCATTCTATCTCAGCAGCACAGCCTATACCACCCTGTTCAGAAACTCTTTAGCTCTAGAGAATAAGGGGAAATCATGGTGGCTCAATAGTGAGCCAGCAATGAATAAGTATTACATGGCAGTTTATACTCTTTGTCTGTGACAAAGGTGAGCTTCAACTCACAGAGGAACGTGCTTCTGGTAATTTTTTAACACTCAGAACTAATCTGGAGTGTAAATACTCAAACACAGTCGTGACAAAACAGTGTTGTTCACTTAGAGCAATGACTTGTGGTTCTTCCCCCTCAGATTTTCTACTGGTATCCTTTGCTGACCAGCTCTGCTCCAACTACTTCTGGTCACTACTGATGTCTGAAGGGAAAGGAAAACATTCTGTGAAATGACATTGTAATGTTTTGTGATGCTTATCTGTACATCTCTCAATCTCTCACTGAACAGGGTCATCATGCTAAATTCATAACTTGTTGCAACCCCACTGTAATACCATAAATGAAGAATTAATTTGGTATGCTGTATCTAAGTGGTTACTGAAATCACGGTACTTGCTAATGTGGACTCTTTAGAAGTTGTTTCCCAACCCTTCTTTGGTCCCCACTGTTTTTTGGTCCCCAGTTAAACTGCTAAAAAACATTGAAACTCCTAAAAAACATTGAAACTGTGTGTGAGCAAAAACATATTGTCTGTTATTTTGTGTAGTTGAAGCTAACAAAGCCAACCAAAAACTGTCCTGCTGAGTTTCATACAAGCATTTATTCTTCTCTGTGGCCAGGATTCAGAATTTGAAACCTCCCAAACCATCACAGAAATTTCTCTTTTGAGAAATTGAGTCTAACAAGGCTTTGAGAACCCTCATCTGGTGTTGAACTCCTAATTCAATTGGAGTGAAAAAACCACAGAGGCAAAGAACACAGGTTCTTAACATAAAAATTGTATTTCTAAAGGACTTGGCTGTACAGACCTTGGGGAACAAGTTAAGACCAGCTACATAGTTCCATTAATCCAGACTCACCACTTCCATATATCTGAAATTTATTCATTAGAGTCTTCCCCCTACACCTTGAGTCTTGCAAGAAAGTCACTGTATGTAGCTGCCATTGACCTGCAGCTACATGACTGCTCCAGTGCAATCCTTATCTCTCTTCCACTGAGATCCTGTTCCTGGAGCCATCATGCTGCAGTTGTGGTGTCTTGCACAGGAGATGTCCTGGTGAATAGTGAAGGGTCAGGAGCTGATGTCCCCAGCACATATCCCTGGGGATCCATTGCAATGGTCCTTCAGTGAAGTAATTTTACTTGGCTCAACACCTTGCAGTACTATGGATTGTGGACCTTACCCTCTCTACTGCCTGTTGGAACCCAGGGCACAGGGAATATTTCTGTCTGCTCTGAGGGGTCCTGACCCCCAGAGAAGCACTGCGTTTGACCTCTGCCTATGGAGAGGGCTTCTGGGACCTTGGGATAGACTGGGGTCTACAAGAGTGTGGAATAGATAATAGAGAAAAGTGTAGTTTGTCACAGGGTGAGAAATTTAGGTTTTGGGGGTTTTTAATATGGAAGTGGATAGGAAGCAAGATGGAGGATTTCAGGCGTTGCCTCGGGCTTCTTCAACTTCTCCATTTTCTGCAGTGTTGGTGGCCCCGGATGATTGGGTGAGGAAAGCTGCAGTGCAGAGGTTACATGGACAGACAAGGGATAAGTTATTGATAGAAAGGTGGAAATAAAGTACGTTTTAAGAGTTAGTTGGATGAAACAGCTTTAAAAGACCTTGAAACTGTACATCTTGTAGCCATTTTGCAATGCTTTCCTGTGCACTAAGTCTGGTATAGACGGCGTGCCAGAATTTTTGATAGCAACAAGGTGAAGACCAAAAAAGTCCCGTGCCTCTCTCTGTCCTGGCACAGAACTGTTACAAGAGGATTTCCCCCATCAGGGGAGCCCCCTGAGGCCTAACGAGAGGGACAAAAACCCAAAACTGCCCTACTTTTTCCTTTGTTTTTTGGAAATTTTGAATTGGAAAGCTGATAAAATCAAAAATAATAAATAGTGATAAAAAATAGGAAAGTGATAAAATAATAAATAATCTCTTGGGGACATGGAGGAGCCAATTTAGAGCAGCACAATACCCAGTATGTGCATGCAGATCACTCTGCATGACTAGCCTAAGTGCCAAGGGACACTTTTTGAAGCAGGTGTGTTTACCAGGGCAAATATAGACCCTAAATAGTAAGGACTATTATTGGAACTTACTTGTAACAGTCACTTCGAAAAAGGTCCTGGATATTCCAATTAAATTAAGCTGGATTTTTTTTTAAGGTGTAATGGTGTGAATTATTCTTTATGCCAATGCCAAACATTATTAGGCTCTTGAAGATGAAACCCTCTATTTTTTGAGTGTCTAGCCACAGTGAGAGTCCAAAGTGCAAATTGCCCCAGTAATTTTAATTGTTCTACAGAACCCAATTTGCTACCAGATATTTAAACAGTCTAGGAAGGGCCAGTTATTATAGCCCTGAGAGACTCCCACTGTAAGATGCTCTATCCAGTGGAAATTAAGACAAAATATGGTCATAATGAAAACCAACGTTTCTAGTAAGGTATTACAAGTGTGGAGTGAAAGTATCCATACCAACTTCTACAACTATTTCTTTCTAAAATGGACTGTGAGTTTCAGTTCTTCACCTAACCCAATTTGTTCAGCAGCAGCTGTTAGCTTGACACAAATGGAGAGAAAAAACACATTCTGAAAAGTAATCAGTTTTGAAATTTGAATACATGCTAGTGTCTTTTCTTCACTTTCACAGAACAGCATCTTTCATCTCAAAAGTTCAAAGCATTCCTCAAATAATTTATTACATCTCATCACCTCCTCTCTAAGGCTTTTAAATATTATTTTCCTCATTGCAGAAGATGGAAAAATGGAGAAATCAGAAAAATTAAGTTACTTTCCTAAGACCACACAGTGAGTCAGAATCAGAGTGAAGAGTACAAGTCTGAAGTGATAACTTCAGCTCTGCCATTCCAAATGCTGGATTATAGTTTGTCTGCAACATTCCCTACAGGGAGAAGTAATAACTTTCTGAAGAACTGCTGCAATTCAACCTGCAATTTACTGGGACAGATGTGTTAATTACTGGATGAAATTCTGTCACCTAACTATTCAAAGGGTCGGACTGGAAGGTCAAAAAGGTCTTGTGTCTAGTCTTAAAATAGAAGAGTCATTGCCATCATACAAATCTATTTGCCCTTTCTCTCCTTCCAACAAAAATCAGCAATTAGTCGTGTTGAAAAGCTTGCTATGAAACTGCATTTTTTAAATCCAAGGTATATTATGCCAGAGGTTAGCAAAAATAGCTTCAGAAATCCTGAAAAATTGACAGATTGAATCTATCAAATCCATTTTTAATTTTATTTTGACAAAAATTCACACTGGGGCTGACAGCTCCTTGTAAAAACAACATTGCTGACTGCAGTTTGAAACACGCATGCTATAAAACCTTGGGAACAGGATTTATAATACAAACCTGGCAGTCTCCTAACTCTACCAGTATTATCACCATGTGTGACAATAATATATTAGGACCATACTTCAGAGCTCCTTCATTAGATTCTGACATATGGAGGAGAAAAGAGACCCTGAAAACTAGGGAGGACATAGAGTGCAGTCTCAGCTGTGCATATTTATCATCTAAATCAAGTGAAGGCTATTTATTGACTTATTGATTCTAATTCAAAATGAGAACTTAATTAAAAGTTTAGTTCATTACCACACAATTACATGGCCCTCAAGACATTTCCAGGATAGTAAAGTGCACATTTAATCATGTGGTATATTGGATCTTCAGTTGTTATAAATCAGACATTAGTGGGGCCGTGCTAATTTACACCATCTGGGGACAGGGCCTATTAGTTTTCTATGCAGGAGACATTTGTTATTGTTTTAAATAAGGGAATTACAGTTTAATGTTGCCCTTTGCTGAGCAATAGTGTTAACTTCCAACCAGAAGGCAAAGCAGTGATGAGAAATTTCATTTTGGTTCCATATATAACACATACTTTTACCAGCCTTTGCTCAAGCAGCTTGAAGGACTGTCTGCCAAAATTATACTACCAAACCCCAAAGAAACTGTTCTGCCTTGGAAACAGGCTTTGGTGACTCTTCTAAGAGAGATTCTGACAAAGAACAATTTCTTTACAGAAGCACAGCACTCTTGTATCCAGATGCAGGCAACATCTCCATCAATGTGCTGTGCTAGTTCTGACATCCCTTTTGGTTCTCAGCCTCACAGGGCTGCACCTACACCTCACAGCTTGTGCTGCTTCCCCTCGACACAGCTAGTGGAAGAGTTTGGTTGTATAAATTTGTCTTCTGAGGTTCTTTGAATGCAGCAAATTTAGGATTTGGTCTGCAAAGGATGAGAGTCCTAACTATATTTGTATCCACCTAATGCAGCATTCCAGGGCTCTAATTGTGAGGATTTTTGTGTCTTTCTGTACTTTGTGATCATTTTTACTTATTTACAAATAGCCAAAACTGACAGTCTGGGAATCAATTTGTGACAGACTTTCACATGCAGACATGAGATATATTAAGCCATAGAGCATTTGAGGGCAAGTTAAGATGTTCATGAACAATCATTGTGTATCTTCAGTGACTGAAGTTCATTCTCTAAAAGAAAACTCCAAAAAAAAAACCCGAAAAAAACCAAGAAAAAACCTGCAGAATTAAAAAAAACAAAAAAAAAAAAAAAAAAAAAAAAAAAACAACAAAAAAAAAAAAAAAAAAAAAAAAACAAACAAACAAACAAAAAAAAAAAAAAAAAAACCAAGAAAAACAAAACAAAACAACTGGAAAAAAAACCAAGAAAAAACTCCAGCTCACACTACGCAGTGTGTTCCACAGTAAGGGTTTGAAACTTTCCCTTTGCCTGGCATCTTTATTCAGTAAATGCTTTCCACCTCTGAGCCTTCAAAAAAGAATTTGGGCAGACAATTTCTACATATGCTCATATTTTGGACTCTCAGCATAGGACTTTTAGTGGTACTGTGGAGTGGGTGAATGTCAAATTAATTTTATTGTACTTCTGACCTAAGGGACTAAAATATTTTTCAGATGGTGTGTCCTCTACTTCAACACATAAGCCATACACCAACAAAGAAGCAGGACTAGAAAGAGTTTTCAGTCAATTTTTGGCTCCCAGCTCCCAAGCTGTTACTCACAATTAAGAGGAAGAACTGGCAAGGCAGGT
Organism: Zonotrichia leucophrys gambelii; assembly: GCF_028769735.1. Taxonomy (NCBI): domain Eukaryota; kingdom Metazoa; phylum Chordata; class Aves; order Passeriformes; family Passerellidae; genus Zonotrichia; species Zonotrichia leucophrys. Next base: position 16,305,342 of record NC_088170.1, on the reverse strand, counting down.
GTGAGCTGACTGAGCAAACAGCACAAACTACACCTGTTCAATCTGAAACAAGGCAAGGGCAGAGGAGCACAGAAGGGCACCAGACCCAGCCAGGAAGCTGCATTCAGCATTTGTCAGCCGGCAGAGATGAAGGCTGTGCTGCAGGAAGCACGGCGATTACCCATCACAGGTACGTGTGCTCGTGTGACCGCTGTGGTGGTGGCAACAGAGCCAGAGAACAGAAGCCTAAGGTGACAGAGCTTTTGAAAACTCTGTAGCCCAAGGAGTATCTGTAAGGAATTGACTGGGGGAGCAGGCATTTTAATAGCTGCTTATTAGGTGCACCTGCTACACTCAGCGTTCAACCCAACAGTATTTTCCAGCTATTGATTGAGCACATCCCAGAGCTGCTGAGGAGCTGGTTTTACATAATGCTGGATATTGTGTGTGACTCCTCTTCTCTTTTGCCTCAGATGTTTCTGTAACAAGGAGACACAGACTAAGATGGCCCCTGCTATGTTTGGTTGCAATACCTCCAGCTGGCAAGAGCCCATGTTTTACCCACTGCAGTTAGAATAATGGTTTGTGCCTTCCCAGTGCTTGCAGCTCTGAGCCGTCACACTGAGCTTGTAGCAATAGCTGCATGAGACATTCTGCTCTCTCAGATCCCATTTGCTGCTTCACTAATTGTCTTTCCTTTCCCTGCTTATGCTTTTTCCTAGGCTTCATTTTGGTAGGTTGAGATCACACAATATGTTTGTGTGTGGCCAGTAAATGTTACAGGAAGGGACAGAGGTGTGAGTAAGGGTAAAAGTTTGACTTGCAGCCATGCTCTGTGCCATAACTTGTAGACCAGAGTCAGTTTTCATTTTGCAGAACTTTTTGTCAACTTTTTGTCTGAGAGAAAATTTTCCTCACACCTTATGAACCCTACTGAAGTTTGAAACTGAGTATTCAGGGCTAGCAGATCTAAAACGGCCATCAATGTTAACAGAGCAATGCAACCAAGCAGATTATCAGTGCTTTTCAGGTTTGCAGAAACTGTTCTGATTTCTCTTAGACAAATAGTAATTGCTGGGTTAAATATTTCGTATGTTAGTAAATATGTAAATATAAACCCTATCAGGCAACGCAACATAGATTTGGTCCTTCTTTCCTAACCTGCAGTGATTTTAATAGAGCAGGAAGAAGCCTAATGAGATTTGTCAGGAGATACTGCTGAATCTGGAGGCTGTGGCAACTGAATGCTGGATAAAAGGTAAAACTCTTCATATAGTGCAGAGTGCTCAGGTTGAGTTGTTGACCTTTTACTATGGCTCCTTTGGCAGTTAAACTTCCATCTTTGAGACAAAGAAGTGTTTTCATACAAATGAATTCTGTAACACAGGGCTCCTGCAGCTCAAGAATGGTCCTGATTCTTTCATTACTGTAAACTGTTGGTTTTAGTGAAGCTGCTCACAGGAGTTCGTCTCTCTTAATCTTGCCCAGTGCTGGAAAATTTTACTTTCAAACGTTTTTTTATTCAGTGTGACTTCCTGTGGCTACTCTGCTGCACAGGTTTGTTGGCTGTTAATAGACTGGCCCATAAGCTAATTCTTTCCACGTTCTACCCAGTAGCTTTTTTCCTCTTCTTTTGTAAGAGACTTCAACAAAGATGGATTTTAGTGCTTTTTTTAGCTGTTGAAACCAAGGCTAGGGGAATATATCTAGCGTACCTAAATTCCTAAGGCAGCTCCTTGGCACAGAACAAGATCTGATTTGCAGTCTTCCTTTCTTACTGCTGCACAACGATAACAGAAATATAGTAAAAACAGGAGATATTTTATGTATTACTGAAAATCTGTCTTGTGTAGGGTGGGAAAGCATCAAGTTTCTTAGAACTAAGTGTCATGAGATATATGTCTGCTCTGAGGCACTTCCTTTCAAACCATTTTTTCAGTATTTTCATATGTTCTTATATATTTAGGCAGAGTGCTGAATTTTCAACAGTACTAAAACAGAGCTGGATTTGTCACATTAGATGTTCACAAAATCTTTCCCCCTCTCTGTCCCATTGCTCCCTCCCCATGTATATTTGCATTCTTTTTAGTGCTAATAGCTGATCTCCCTCAGAATTTTCAAAATCTAAGGAAAGAGTTTTTCAGAAAAATTCTGCTAAATACTGCTTGTTTTCAACCCTCCTGCAGAGTACTCAAAGACAATGGAATTTCTTTTCACTAAAAAATTTCATAAAGTCTAATTGTGCTTAGAATTTTTGGACGTTTTCGAGGGTTTTTTTGTGGCTTCTACTGGACCTTGGGTTTTATGCTGTTTGATTTTTTTTTTCCTTTGTAGACAAAGATAGCACCTGATTTACCCTTAAACCTGCTTCCTCTAGAACTCTGTCACCTTTCAATGACTCAGGTGTGCAGGTTTCCTCCCTTCCTTTCTGAAGGGAACAGATGGTCCAGTTAGAAGCCAATTTTCTTAGAACCACAGTAATTCAAATACACATTGATTCTTGGTCCTGTCTCGCCTAGTGACACTGCTGTGTTGTCAGTGACGTGCCCGTGTGTGACACCAGAGCAAACGTTTGCTCAGCAGCAGCCACTATGCCTGCTCTGGGGATCATAAACTAACTTTTACAAACCTTATCAAAAAAATGGGCATTTTAGTTTAGAATATGTGTAGTTTAGATTGTATGACTGTTAAATATGAAGTGTTACCTTCAAAAGAAAAGCACAGATGTCCGGTGTTATGCCAGTTGCAATTCATTTCTCTGAAAATATTTGAGTTGGGATACAATCTAAAAAGAACTTCTATTTTTCTGTCCGCTGCTAAAATTTTCTTTACTGAACTGTACTAATTTTAAAAAATTTAATCAGAGTTGCTGCTACCACTTCCTGCAAGATTTAGATTTGGTTGTTTGCTCCACTGTCTGACTAGGGTTGCAGTCATCTGTAAACACAGGGGACATTTAGAGTTAATAAAAGGAAAACATTGAAGCTTTGATCAGGGGAAAAGGAGGAGGTGGGTTTTGTTTTTTAATTTCTTCTTCATGATTTTACAGTTTATTAGCACCAACATAAACAAGCTAATAGGTTCCAATTACAACAAAATAATTGCAGGTTTTTTTAGAGCCACTATGAAATAAGCTCTCTCCCATTTTAACCTTTCATCTTGGTCTCATTCTTATCTGTGGACTGCCCCTTTTCCCTCTTCTTCCACTTTCCCTGAAAAATAAGCAGAAAATACAGTTTACATTATGTCTGTACACACATCTAGGTTTTTTTAATATATCCCCAGAGGAAAGTGGATAAATAAATATACATTTTTCAATAGCTGTAGAGCATTTGTTTAACATGGACTAACTCCCCAATAACTAGCAGAAGATTATACATGCAAATCTAATTTTCTGGCTAACTTAAGTCTCTCTTGGGAACCTTAGTGACTACTTGCAAATACTTTCCTTGAATCAGCAGTATCAGCAAAGATACATTATGGTGCTAAAAGTATATAATGTAAAAAGTGAGCTAAAAAGATGGAAGAAGGTTTAGAAAGAAGGAGGAGATGGAAAAGGGAAGTACTATAAAGGGAAGGGCATCTATAAAGAGAGAGGGGTCTAAGCCTTTTACAATAGAGGCAGACTGAAATAACCATGGTTTCTTCTTTGAGTCGTGAGAATAGCTATTTTCTTGTTTAAAAGCTTAAAGAGCTATTAAGTTGGGCAAATCACTGGTAAAACAGCTGGAAATGTAAATAGCAATTTAAACAGTCCATTGCCCCTCAATCCAAATGTGGAATGTGCAGATCTACTTCAAAAAAGTTCCTCTGGTTTTATTATATTGTCAGTGGTAAGAGGATTGAGTAGGCACCCTTTCTCCATGGGCTGAAAGGAGACAGTGTGCTTTATTTAGAAAATCCACAAATTTTTTCCTTTTCTCATTTTTCTCATTTTCCCCCTCTTCTTTCCCCCTTTTTTCCTTTTTCTCAATTTTTTCCTTTCCTTTTTTTCTTTTTTTCTTTTCTTTTTTATTTTCTTTTTGCAAGTGAGCAGACGAGTCTCTAATTTTCACACCATTCTCCCTTAGAGACCTCCTTCAATTGCACCATTCTTTCATTATGTGGAACTAATGAAGTGCTCTGCAACCTTTAGGTCTCCAAAGAATCCATTCCATTGCTTTAGGAATATAGTCCTTAAATAAAACATGTTTCATTGGCTGACTTCAAAACACTATTCTTATGGGGGAGGGGGGATAAATAATTGGCCTGGAATCACTGTGTGAAAAAAAGGAAGAAATTACATCGGACAATGCTTTTAAATTATAGTTACAGTCAAAGGATACATTCAGCAATGGCAGTTTGGGTTCTTATTCCTCGTAAGCTGCCAAAATTGGAATATGATTTCTTTGAAGTTCCAGATTGCAAATCTTTTTATGACTATTGTCCTTTCAGTGCCTGTGTTCTATTGAGAGCAAACGGTTTTGTGGTGTAAAAAATAATGCAGTAGCAGATCAATAAGACTAATAATTCAGCAGCTGAGTTGGAAGGCTGGCTGCTTGTGTGTCTTAAAAATAACACCTCACATTTTATACATTGCTTTTCTTCTCCAAAGTACCCACCAAACACTAACTCAGTCCCGTGGCTTGTTTATTCAGCATGTGGAAGCACAGATCTGTTTTATCCATGAGGTATCAAATGCCTTATTCTCCTCTGAATATTTGTGGGACGGAGTGCAGCTTATTTTCATCTGCCATTATGGACTATGGAGAACAGAGTTATTTCAAATTTGTCAAAGTCTCTTCTCTTTCTGTGCAACGTCTGCCCTCTGGCATTTTTAATTGATTTGCCTTTCTTCTCTAAAGCTTTTAATTGGTCTGAGCTCTGTTTTCCTTCCCTGTCCTAAAACCTTACAACTGAAATATGCTCTCTCATAATATCTTTGTCTGCATAATCTGCTTTTAAATTAGGAAAAAAAAAAAGGGAGTAGGGCAGACGGCAACAGGGGGAAAATAAAGCTATAGTTCAATGTAGGATTGCTTGTGTACGCTGGGTTTGTATCTGAACCCAGCAAACAAATGTAAACATTTAAATTTTTTTATTAGTATTCATTTCCTTTCACATTGCTTATCGTTTGGTGCTTGATTTAATTTGTAACATATTGGATCCTGGCTTTTGGTAAACTGAAATAACACTATCAGCATGATTATTGTTATAGTACTGGCACAAGAGATTTGCTGGCTTAATTTCAGTGAAAACTAGATGTCTGTCTTTGGCTGTAAAACAATTTATATTTATAGAAGCTGTTGTAATCATCTATTTTTGAGTGAAAGGATTTCTTGGAGCATAACTGTTTTGCAATACCCAGGACTTATCCCAAATTTCTAGTGTAAAAATTAAGCATTTAAGCTCTGTTGAACTGATTAGAAAAGAAAACAGTGTTTAATGAACATGGAGCTTTAATTTTTGGGTGGCTAGGGATAACTTAACAGCCTTTAATTAGCTCCCAGTGTATTTTGTTAGGACAGCACACTGCACTTTGCAGTACTGGAGACTGTGGAGCAGGAGTCAAGAACAAGGACTAAGTTTTGCCAAGGTCATTAGTAGCAGTAGTTGCCTAATTGTGGACCCTCTTGAGGGGCCTGATTTCAAACAGGCATGGAGCTTGCAGTCCCTGTGTTAAGCCACTCTTATATTTATAACGGAGTCACCTGAAATTCCTTCCCAAATCCTGGCTCTTGCTCCGTTTCTGGGTTTTCCAAACTTCTCATGTGAACCTGAGAAAGTAATTTAACCTCTCTGTGTGATCTTTCCCTTATCTTTCCTAAGGGAGACTAATACTCCCCTTTTCTGTGTTATGAGACCTAATCCATGAATATTTATCAATCTTTGTAAACAGAAGAGACTTGTACAATACTGGCCTCATCATAAATAATTTTTCAAATTGCAAACTGGAGACTTGCTGGAGTTTCTATAGCTTGATACAGAAGTGATTCTGGAGCTGCACCCTCACAGTTCCTAGTGTGGAGCAACTTTTATGTAACTTTGGTATCCAAAGACAAAATATTTTGTTTTCTGCCCAAAACAAAGTGTGCAGGCTGATCAGCTGGCAAGCTGTAGAAGCACAAAGTGAGGCCCAGGTGACCCCGAGTGGCACAGATGGCAGCACTTGCTGTTGTTGCCCAGCTGCTCATAGAATCTCTCATAGGGAGAGATGTGGGCTCCACTACACCTCACTCGTGTTCAGATGGAGCTGGGACATGCAGTGTAGGCCTCCCACGGGGCTGACACTGCTGTTCTGCACTCTGCAGAACTGTTCATCTTGCTGTTTAGGTCTGGCAGGGTTTGCACACCCTTGACACGTACCTGAGTGTGCAACTGAAAGCCAAATAAAGCCAGCAGAAAGCTCTACATTATTCTGAGTTGTGGGGTTGGACTTGCAGAGGTAGAAAGCAGATGAAAATTAAGATCCTGTTCAAACATTTAATGCCCTGATTAAGCACTAGCTGAAGACAGAACAGACAGAGAGAACTGTAGAAGGTAGACACTGTCATGTTCAGTGTCAGCTCCATAAAAACATGTAGATGAAATTGTCTATTTCCAGGTAAAAAACCAGGGATGCTGTGTTTCATTCAGGTTCTGCACATCAAGATCTTACATGTACTATCTGCAGTCTTGACACATGTAGATATATCTACATACATCTGGCCTTTTTGGTCCAGGGTTTCTTTCATCAAGAAATTGGTGACGCAAGTATTGATTTTGCTTCTCTAATTCTATTGTATTTGACTGAAATGAATTCCAAATTATTTTAGATGTGTAATTTAAGTTAAAGAACAATGATAATTTACCTGGGAGCTTTCAAGCAGTCAGTAGTTTGTGCCTGCTGTATTTTCAATTTGTTATATTATACATTTTTCTGATTTTATCAGCTCTCTGAGCACACTTTTATGAAGCCTTACTGTGCTGTAATCTTCTGTAAGCTACTTTCACTGCAATTTCCTATACCTGTGTTAATCCAATCCATCTCTAATGACATAATAATACCAAAAAACAGCAACACTAATAATGGGTCTGCACTGTGTATTTCATGTAATTTGAAAAGAGAAGCAATGAACATATGAGGCTAAATCCTCCTGTCATTATTCATTCAGCCATGGCCTTTCAATAGAACAAAATAATATGCAGGATTAAGGTGAGTGGAATTTTACCCTTTCTATATCCAGGCCTCCTGAGGATGCTGCATTTAATTCTATTTGATAATCTTCTCTTCTATTTGCCATTTCACACCAGCTGAAACTGCAGCTGCCTGTCAGGAATTGAGTTAGTCTGAGCTTCAGCTATCTCATAGGTAGCTTAGTGCACTAAAGCATAGGCTCCTCTGGAGAGTCCTTAGGGAGGAGAACTCATTTAGCTGAAAATTATAATTGGGGCTTCCGAGTCGTTCTGGAATCATCACTATATATTTCGACAGAATGATGTATTTTCAAAGCCTCTGCAAGTGTGTAACCAAGAAGGGTGTGCTTTTAAGGATGAAGTAAGCAACCAGAATGCCTTAATTCCTAGTCCTTTTAAACACGATTGCTGGGAAAACGTGTGAGATGTATACTCTGCCATTGAGGTGCAGCATGCTGGCAGTCTGAGGGGTCTGGGGAGGGTTGTTCCCCTTCTGTGCTGCAGAGGGATCTCCACTGGCTCCTTCACAGCAGTGTTGGGAAACGGGGCTGCTGTCTGTGTCAACATGGCCTGCGAGACACAGGCTCCCTCACAGCAGCTGCAATTACCCCTGCAGCCACCCTGGGACTGAAATAGAGTCCTGAGACTCGGGGGAAATGTGCGAGAAGGAATGAAGGTTTGCTGACCTTTTGTTTTGTTAAACTCAGGTTAGAACTGCAAAGATCAACACACTCAGGTGTATGGACTTGTCTTGTCTTGTTTTGTTTTATAGAGGGGGAGGCATTGGTTGATATGGTGGAAAAGTCTGAGGCAAAGATTTGAGCTTGGATATTTTCTGCAGTATCTTCTATCTTGGAAGTTCCTTGTAAACCACAAAGATCATGATAGCCTGGTTCCATCAGATTTATCTGGTGTGTTGACAAGTGCAGCATGATTCTACACAAGACATGGACTTTCCTATTGCTGCACATTTTGTGGGAACTGAATTTTACTTATAGTATTCCCATTAAAACCCTGAGCACCCAACTGTATCCTTAGGTCTAACTTTCATTTTTCTCTTCCTCTGTCTACTCTTTCCAACTAAACATATTTATTTGTGGTAAGGCTCATAACAGTGCTCAGCATCAACATTTGAAGCATTAAGAATACCTACAAATGTAAGAAACACAGCTGATATAATATAAATTGCAAAATTATTGTAATTCTACATTTTTATATAATTCTACTTTATAATGTATATTTATTATAATTTTAAATTGTTAAAATGTTAATTTATTATTAATTTAATTTATTCTAATTAATAAATTATACCATAATCTTGGCATGTCTAGACTTGGTTGTCTTTACAAGAATATTAACTTTACAATGCTGCATCCAAGTATTTGAAAGATCCTATTGTGAGATTTACCCTTTTTCCTTAAAAGACAATGAGGGAAAAAATCTCCTCCCTGTTTTGAATTCTTCTTGTTTCAGAAGCACTATTCTGTTTATTGGGAAACAGTTGAAACTTCTTTATTGTCACAATCCTTAGCTAATCTGAGCATGCCTAGAGCTGGAAAAGAGTAACTACAGGACCATAGGAGACAGGACCCTGCTTATCATCTTTCTGAACTTTTGATTGTGGTGCTCTGTAAGTTATTTCTCACATAGATCTTGTAATCATCTTATGCTCATGCTACAGGCCTCAATTTCTGCTGCTATCCCCCTGATACTCACTGGCCTTTCCAGGTGACAGCTACAGTGTTTCACAGTATTTTTTCACAACTGAAGAGGTTAAGGCTACAGTCACAGTGGGGGCGATGTAGGCTTCCTGATCAAAGCCCAGCTCAGTTCAGCTGTGTTGAAGGAACACAGCAACTGAATAAAAATGCATTTAATTACAGTACAAAGAATTGCATGCATTTATATTTCAATAGAAGTACCTACTTTGGAATAAAACTTTACTTGGTCTACAGAGATTTATTCTAGGATAAAATTGTTACTGGTAACAGGCCAGGCTTACTGGATAAAGTCAGGGCTTGAACTCAAGCACATCTTTCGTAACATGCTTCTTGTTTAAGATTAAGTTTATATGGCAGTGGGCTCTTAAATTGTGGATTGTGTGCAGTAAAGACTGCAGCCAAACAAGGGGATGAGTACATGTTTACACTTGAACTAAAATCAGCACATTGATTTTAGGAAATCTGTACTACACAGCTCCCACTGGCTTGGACTTGGTTTGGTAAAGGGATTGATGCTCTGACCTGGTGCTTAGCCCTCCAGCTGGTTTTGATGGAAGAGTTTGTGTCCCTGCAGTAAATTGAACAGATGCTGCAATGCAAAACCATCTAAGTTTCAACAGCGTTGGACTCTCTTCACATTACAGCAAATTAAAGGGAAAATCCTGAGAGCAGCTTTGGTACTGTGGGCCTCCCTGAAGAATGCAGAATTTCAAATTAGTACACAAATCTCACTCTAGCTCTCAGTGGCTGGGTGGGTAGGGAAGGAGGAAAATTGCAGGAGCTGGCTGCATTAAAGATACTTTTTCTTCCTGTCTGCAGGAAGGTGTCCTGAGAAATAACCTTTAAATAACCTTTAATTGTTTGTGGAATTGTGGAGAAATCAGGAAAAAATTTTATTTTATGAAAAAAGCTTCTGTTGGAATTTTTCTGGAGTCTTGTTGCTTCTAATAATGTTAAAAATGAAATGGTTTTGGTTCAGGAAAAGTTCAAAAGAATAGTTGCAGGAGTCTTACAAGATCTTACCATGATATGGCAAGATGTCTTGCCAACTCACCCACATCTCTAGCTGCTCTGCCAGGCTACAGTTGGAATTTGGAGCCTCTGGAAGTCCTGGGGCTTTTGTGAGTGCTTTTGGTTTGTGCTTGGGCTTTTTTTTTTTTTTTTTTTTTTTTTTTTTTTTTTTTTTTTTTAAGAGAAGAGAGGACAGGTAGGCCCTCAGGGCTGTGAATTGGAAAAAAATTTAAATTTCACAATATGAAGTTATGAAGTGCTCTGTGAAGCTGAATCAGCTTTTGGCTCTGAAGTGGTGCCATGGTGTGTTCCACAGAGCAGAGAGGACTGCCCATGTGGATTTGAGCCACGTCACTCCCCACAGCTGGTTTTGAGCTGCACTGAAGGATAAAGGGACTGTGAGTGGAGGGCACGGCCTCTTCTCTTTGTCCTGCACTACACAATCCCAGGCCTGCTGAGGCAGTCTTTGCAGAAGTCTATAGGCAAGAGCAGTCCTGCTGATCAATATGTACATGCTTCAGTGTTCCTTGCATGTTCAGGACCTTGATTAGAACAGGAAAGGGAACTGATAGCTTACCACAGATCATGGGTATGACAGAAAGTACCTCAGCCTGAGGGCCCAAAGTGCTTTGAAGAAGAAATCAGAGCCAGCTGTAGATATTTTTGAGAAAAAAGTTCACTTTCAAACAAGAGATCAGAAAATGTCTTCTAAAACAATCCAAAAGCTTTCTCTCATCAGCTGAGTTACTAGAGCTCTGTTTGCTGTTCTGTGCAGTCCAGAGCAGTCAATGACTATCCAGAATTTAAGATTTTAACTATGATAAGCCTAAAATACCAAAGACAGGACTTTCCTCTGAGTTGCTTGACATTTTTTGTGCACAAACCTGGTTGTTTAAGAGGATTCATTTTCAAAGTAACTGAAATGCTAATGTTAAAATACAATGGCAAGTAATCTGCAGCAGATTAGGAGCCAGAACTTGTACTAGCACAAGTCACAGTTCTGAAGTCTCCAGTGGGGGAGCAAATGAGTTAAAATTTTCATCCTACTAAAGCCTAGAGCTAGTGGATGAACAAAGAGCAATTGGATTTTTTTTTTTCCCTTGATATTTCCCTTCTGGCTTCCTTATGCCCCCACTTCCTAAAACCCAACCATTTCAGAATGCCACTTTCATATCCTTGTGAACACAAGGACACATCACTGCCACTTTTAAAACTATTTTGGCAACAGAGTTATCAAACAGGTCTTCTAGAAGGTATCATTCTCAGCTCTGTGTGTCCACAGGTCCTTGTCATCTTCTCCTACCTGCTAAGGTGTAATCCCAGAGCAGGTAGTAGGCACAACCTTGTTTTGTGTGTTCTCTTTTGCAGCTTTTAGAGATATCCCCTATTAATTTCAAGAGAGACTGCTGTAACCAGTCTCCTGAACAATGAAGGTTATGAGGTTTTATCCAGCTTTTTATGCATCAAGTCCTTATTCACCTGTTTGACATGTAACCTTCATCTTGGCAAAATATGCTTTTACTAAGATTGACTGAGTACCACAAAAGAAGGATCTACTCTGCTCTTCATGGTGATGGTGGTATTTTCCATCTCTTTGTTAATGTTTTCATCTTTTGCTCTCAGTGGTTATAATTCAAGCAGGAGAGAAAAAAATAAACATCTCCATTACTCTTCCTAGTAACTCCCTACTCTCCTGCCACTTTCTAGCTGTTGAAGCATTTTTCTGAATGGAAAACTGCTCATGACACACTTAGGAGGCAAGAAGTTTATGAATTTGTAGATAGTAATTCTCAGTAAGGCGTTTTGAGCCTTATAAGCCTTTTGGCCCACTGTGTAAAATAATTACAGGTGTAAGGAAATGCCTTTGCATGAGTCTCCATCTCTTTTGACACCCTGGCAATGAAAGGGGAGGGACAGTTGGATGAAGCAGGTGACAAATTTTGGAGGAAGGTAACAGCCAGAGAGTAACTGTCCTCAAGCATGGGTTGATGTCTGTCTTCAAAGTCTGGCACTAACTTACACCTTTTTTTTCCCCAGAATATCGAAATTTACCACTACTTCCACAAGGTTTCACACATTGTCTCACTGATGGGAGAGGGAGATAAAACTGATTGTGATCTCACCAAAACTATGGAATAAATGTCCCCTCTTAACTGTTACAGCAGCTGCTATGTAAGTCCTTGTTGCCTCCAATTAGGAAAAAGAAGAAAAAAATATCCTCATCCTCTTACATGCTGGATTTTCTTGTGCAAAACTTTATTATGGCTTATGGTGGACTTGTGTTGGTTTTTTACTCCCGTGTACAGGAACAAATCATTTAATTACTTCAGCAGCATGCTGCTGCTTGACTTCTAGGAAACTTACATGCTGTATTTTCCTGGAAAGAAGTATTACAGCATTGAGTATGCGGTGCAGTGCATGTCTATTGCCTGTTAGTTTCAAAAGCTTCCCCTAAATATGCGTAGAAATGCAGAATGGTCTATATTGCTTTGAAAAGTTGGGATTGCATGGTTCCTTTCTTCCTAATAGAAAGTATGTAAGTAAAGTTTGGAGATACATGTTTCACGGTTCATAATGTAGGTGTTCCCAGCACAAATTCTGGAACATGCATTCCTTGTCTCCTATCCAAAGGAGCCAGGTCTCTCCCAGTTCTTTGAAGTGCAGTTCAGAAAAATAGATGAACTGAAGTTAAAAGGGTCAGGTTTTATGTGCCTCACTGGCCTCATGAAAGCCCTAATTGGTGAGACAGACAAAACAAGTTTAGTGTGTTATTTTGAGGCTCTGCATTAATACAGTGAAAGACAGGCTCTGCTACAGTGGGCTTTTACTGCAAATGGGCAGAAAGAAGATGGACAGGAGGAAGGAAGGGAGACAGAAATGGAGAGGTAAAGCAATTGGTTCAAGTTTGCATAGGCTGTTGAGTGACTGCTGTGATTCCCAGCACTATCAATAGCTTGTGCTGCCTCCTGAGGCAGCAGTGGCCCCAATATACAAGTGTTCATTAACAGCAAACCAGGAAACCAAATAATTCTGCAGAGGCTGTTCTGTCTTTTCACAGCACTTTTGGAATGGTGCATATCTGTGGGAGAAGGTGTTCTGAAAGTGGGAGTACTGTTCTGCAGCCACAATTCTATTTATGCTCTTGCCTGATATGCAGCTTTGTATGGACTTTCTATTCTGTAAAAAGATGGATCCTTTTTAAAAACAAACCTCTTTTATTATTAAGCATTATTATTATTTCATTGGAATAGTCCCCAAAGCTTCAAGGGCATTAGTGTAGAAGAACATTAGAAGCCAATTAACATGCTGCTCCAAGGTTTTTAGGCACAGCTGAAGTACTTTGGCAGTACTTTCAGAGAAAGCTGAAACACTGGATGTGCCCCCCAGACTGGGCTGGCTCCACCTGCAGCCCAGGGTAGCTCTTGCAGAGAGCAGATTTACAGGCATGAATCTGGCTTTTACTGTCCACAATGGAAGAAGAGCTGCTTAGTCATTACTTCTAATATTAAATTTTTCATAAAAATAATTTTTGGAATTGACATAGAGATTGTGTTAGGTTATTATAATTAGAGAAACACAATTACAGGTGGAAAATGTGGGGATCCACAAGGATCCCTTTTCTAAGATGTGTCCCTCAGCAAGGAAGACTCTGAAAAGACCCATCTGGAAATATTCAGCCTGGCATTGTAGATGATGTTCTTTATTTTATGTGATAATCCTGACTTACAGTTCAGGCCCTCTTTTGATAAATACAGTACTTTTGTATTCCCTCGTGTATTCTATCTGTCCGGATCTTGGTAAAGGAAAAACACAACAAACTCACTAGAAGAGGAACAGCTGATATGAATGATCTTTAGCTTTCAGTTTATGCCACCCTCAGAGAATATATTAAAAGTGTGAGATTCCATCAAGGGCACCTCCCTTCCTGAGTGCCATACAGGTGTTATGGACTATAAACGTGTAGAGTTCATGTGTGGCGATTTCTGTAACTCAGCAGCTGCAGCTAACATGACACTTACAATGCATGGCAGAGAGCAAGTCACCAAGGCAGTGGAAGCATTTTGCTCCTTTAGCAAACTTATTTATTGCACTGTGGCTTTTTCAAAAGTTGAGATAGTTGATTTTTAGACAATTCTAGTGGACTCCTTAATGAAATATAAACTTTTTTTTGATTATTTATCCCATTACAAATTTTAGTATGATTCCATCAAATGGGGGGGTGGGGGAAGATTTGGCCTTACTTTTCACCTAGGACAAAACTCCTCCTTCCAAAAATCGTGAAGAGGAACGGCCCTTGGGTGGCGCTGCCCTGGCGGTCACGAGGTGGCGCTCCAAGGCCCCGTGTGCTCCCTCTGGGGACCTCCGCGGCACGGACGCGCCGTGGGGTATCCATGGAAGACTCGGGCATGGAATCCACCGCTGCACCTCAGCCGGGTCACACGCACACAAAAATAAGCGTCCGAATTTAAAATAGCAATAGCCCTAACCCCACCCCTAAGGGATTAAGGACGGGAATGCCCAAAGTAGAGGTGTAAACACGCGGAAAGCAAACAGCTTTGGCACCGTGCGGTAGTGGTTCAGTTTTATTGGAGAATAAGGACCGTGGTGTGGAGTTTTACTAAACAAAACTGGGCTGAGCAACTTTTCTTACGTTTCTTTCCCATCTCTTCAAGCTTAAAAATACTTAATAGTGCTACTTTCTGGGCAAGTGTATTGTTCTGACATATATGTGTATTTGGGAGGAACTTGTCAAAAAGAGGCATCTAAGGCTATGGCAGGGTGTATTTATCTTCCAGACGACAAGTGGAACTCATACACGACAGACAGACAGCCTCCCAGGGGAATTGGGAGTTGAAACTCCTAATTCCCCTGAAGTAAAGGGGAATTACTAAAGTAGCAAAGCATTTTAGTAGTGGGGCACCCGTCAAAGAAAGGTGTAAAGCACAGAGGGCGGCACGGCCGTAAAAATAGTCTATCCGCTATTTCAGTCCTTTAAAGACAGTCTGAAAGAGTTTAGGGTCATGGGGCTTGCCTCGGAGGGGAGAAATATGTCATGTTTGGGTTTAAAAGTGAAGGATTTTCGCCTCTAAGGCTATGGTGACAATGACACTCACATGTCCGTCTGCAGCGGAGATGATTTTGGGGAGAGCATCTCCCCGGCCCGGGCCAGCTCCGCAGGGATCCCTTGAGGAGCCGTGGTTGACCGGAGTGAAGGGCTTGGAGGAGCAAACCTCGGGCTGGAAAGGCGGAAAGGCGCACTGCCCTCCGCAGCAAAGCCCTTAAAACCTGGAGGAAGCCAGCGGCTGGTGATGACCCGTGGCAAGCGGGAGCGGAGTTAGCCGAAGCTAGGAGGTAGGCAGGGGAGAGGGGAAGGCAGTGGAAAAACAAAAAGTTGTCTTTTAGCCTGAACCCGAGAAGGGTGAAGTATCCCTGGCCGCCGTTGCCAAGGAGATGGCCAGTGTCCGCCGGCCTGTCTGTCCTCACAGCCGCGCCGTGGGGGTGGTCCGTCCGTCCGTCCGTCCGTCTGTCCGTCTATCCGTGCATGCCCTGGCGGCGCCCGCAGCGCCGGCCCCAGCCGCGGGGGGGCGCAGCGCAGAGGGTGGCGATGCTGCGGGGTCGCTGCGGGTCCCTGCGAGCTCCCTGCCGGGGCGGCGAGCCGGGCCGCTCTGCCTCGCCGGGCAGCGCCGCACGCCCCGCCAGCAGCACCGCCCGGGGCACGGACCGGCTCCCCGGGGCCCGAGCACCCCCTCCCCGGGGCGGCGGGGCGCGGGGGCAGCCGCGGGGGCGGCTCTGCCCCCGGCCCGCCCCGGCACCGCCCCCGCCGCGGGAGCCCCGGCGAATCAGCGGGGCGCTGTCAGGGCGTCAGCGCCGGCGGCTCCGCGCGGCCGGCCCCGAGCGCGTCCCTTATCGCAGACAGGCACCGGGGATCGCATCATTATCATGGGCACTGTTTGCTTTTCGCGGCGCTGCTGTTTGCTTTTCGCTCTCGCCTGGGCCGGCAGGTTGGCGGGAGGCAGCGGGGGCGCAGGTAAGAAGAGGGGGCTCCGCCGCCGTGCCGCCTTCCCCAGGCGCGGGCGGCGCGGAGCCGCGGCCCCGGGGGGACCGTGTCTGTCCGCTCTCCTCTGCCCGCTGTAAGGTGCTCAGGGGGAGGTCACTTCTCGCTGCTCCTAGCGCCGAGGGTTTTGGAAGTTGCGGTGGGGAGGCGTTTTCTCGCGTGTTTGCCACAGCCGGAGCCGAGGGATTTCTGCAGGGAGAGATGGGGAAGAAAAAGTTACTTTTCTTGAGTGCCTACGAGATAAGTGTGTGCTGAGCCCTGGAGACGCCGCAGAGCAAGCGTTGGCTGGGATATCTTAACAGGTTTTCCTTGTCTGCGCATTAACCCAAAGACCTGGTGTTTTAAACAGCGGCGCTCGTATCAGTTTAATAGCTCTAATTATACTTTGTCTTTGCTTCGGTGTTTAAAAAAAAAAAAAAAACCAAACCAAAAATCGAACACCCCCCCCATCCTATCTGCTTTGGAATGTTGCAAGCCCGAAGTGATTTCTGAAAGAAATGCATGCAGGTTTTGAAGTTGTGCGATGAGAAATCTTTTAAGGTGAAGTACGAGCGGGGGCAGGCGTCGGGGAGAGGGAGGGGGGAGGGTGTGGAAAAAATCCCTGTTCCTCGGATAGAGGAGTTTAAATGTAACAAAATGAACAAAGTCAGCCTAGAAGTTCTTACAGTCCCACTAATGCAATGTGAGATGTGGAGCAGAGCAGGGGCTCATACTTGGTTTTGCCCTTTCATTTGACTCATTGGCATTCACGCCTGACTCCCAGGCATCCTCTGGTTGCTGTGAAATGTCCCCCTTGGCTCAATGCAGTTTGAATTTTTGACGGCATTATAAAGAGTCCAGCTGTCACTTTTGCTGATCTTGATGGGAGATGGGTGCCGGTTTAATGACTCAAAAGTATGAACCAAAGCATTAAAAAAAACGCAGAGAAAACCCCCCAAAAACTTATTTTCTCTTTGTGCTTGACTGAATCTGTGCATGATCTGGGCAACACCTAAGCTAATTCACGTAAATCATAGCTAGATTTGAATTGGCTCAGCGATAAAAATAAACGAATGGACAAGAAAGAAAGCAACAGATTACAGCAGCTCTGCCTTAGTCCGGAAAAGAAAATTACGACGCTCGGTGTTCTGTTCCCCTCTTTCATAAAAAAAAAAAAAACAAAAAAAAAACAAAAAAAAAAACAAAACAAAACCAAAAACACCAAACAAAAAAACTCTACAACAATAACAATGCCGAGTCCGGGCAATTCTCTCTCTGGGATTCCAGAGGTGCCCCGCGGGGCCGCCCCGGTCTGCACCTCTCAGAGAAGTTCTCTGCTGTGTGCCATGCTACAATGTCTGCTTATTCTCCCCTCTCTAAATAGCCCCCTCCTGTTCCCGGTGACTTTGAAGGATCCGTGTGTTATCACTGGAGATGTCTGAGTGAGCACTTCTGAAACAATTAGCGTTAGGATTTCAAGCTAACAATAAAACTGTTTTCACTTTAGTGCACCTTTTGGAGGATCTGTTAATCTAATTGGCATGAAACCAACTGCACATGGCTCTCGCTGGATGCCCGTGTGCCTCCCTCCGCAGCACCCCTGTCTCCTCGGTGCTTCCTGACCGTACAGCGGGGGCTGTGCTCTGTGCAGCTCCCCGTCCCTCTCCGGAGGCCTGCCCGTGTCCCCCCGGGAGCCCCAGATGTGGCTGTGGCGTGGGGCAGGGAGGAGCCCCTGGGAGCTGCGGGACTGACGGCCCGGCCCGGCCGCTGTGCCCGGGCGCGGTGGCATCGCCGCCCCTGGCCTCGGGGGCTGCGGCTGTGGGCAGTGCGGGGCCAGCTTAGGCAGGGCTGTAAGTGTTCCCAGCACACCCCATCCCTGAATAGGTCGAGAGGTTTTTTTTTTTTTTCCCCATGCTCACTTCATTAACATTCCCACGACTACCAGATCTCGACTCTGTCTCATCCTCCTCCCTCCCCATCCTCTTTAAGTCTGGAGGAGAGAACGAATGCCCGTCACTAAAATGTTTGTAAAGGCTTCCTACTCTGAAAAGAAGAAAAGTGGTCTGGCTCCCCCCTTTCAGAGTAGGGCATATCCAGTAAGGCACCCACCCGAGCAGGGGTCAGGACGGCTGCTGGCACTTTTTTCCCCTAAATGTGTTACTCCAAGTAGATGATGTTATTGCAGGTTGCTTTCCTCCACTCTACCTTACCGAGTTTCATATGGTCTTCCATTTATTTATTATTTTGCTTCTCAGTAAAAGGTATTAATGTGGTTTTGCTGTTCAAATATTTCTTTTTCCCATTCCCCACCAGCTTAGTTTATTTAAACTAGGGTCTATCTCTATAAATTAAGAAAATCTCTGTGCTAGAACATGCAAGGGGTCTTTTTTTTCTCCTCTTACATGTAATTTAAGCATTCTCTTGTTTTACTAAGATGAGGGTCTCCAGTACCAGACTTCAACAGCAGAAGCTAATTTCTAGTGTCTAAGTGTTTTATTCATAGTGCAGAAATGTGAGACCGAGTCCCTCCAGCTCCGTGGAACAGTGCTTATAAGCGACTTGAGAATATCACGTTGTCTAGTTTAGTTATTTATCCTAAGATGTTCTCATTTCCAGCATGCCACTGGGAAGGCAGGCAGGCAAACAGCTTCAAGGGGAATATCTATCCTTGCTGTTTTGTGGCTCTGGTATCCCTTCTTATCTGTCCCCTTGGGGTTCCTTCTATGCTTCCAGATGTTGACGAGTGCGCAGAAGCTACGGATGACTGTCACATCGACGCAATTTGTCAAAACACGCCAAAATCCTACAAATGCATCTGCAAGCCGGGCTACAAAGGGGAAGGGAAGCAGTGTGAAGGTAAGGACAGATCGGCTCCTCTCCTGTCTCTTCTCCCGTCCCTTCTTTTATTTGTTTGCTCTTTGAAAGCTTTTGTAAATAGCTGAATTCCTGAAACGATTAATGCAGATTTACAGCTGCTTAACCTCAAATCTGGGTGTTTATTGGCAAGCATCCCCCTGCTGCTTTTGCTAATTGTCCGGCACCGCAAACGTTGTGCTCACCAGCCTGCTCTTAAGAATAAAATTGAAAAGAGGGTGTGAGGGGATGGCGTTCTCTGGTAGCACCAGTTCCTCCTGGGCAGTGGTGAGCCCGCCGCCCCTGGGTGCGGCCTGGGGATGGGATGGGATGGGCCGGGCCCCTGGCCAGCTCCCCAGCAGAGAGCGGATGGAAAGGACTCATCATTGATTTCCCCAGACAAGTTACAGAAGGTATTTTTCTGTACCTACTCAGACAGGACGCTGGACTTTGATTCTCTTTGACACTCTACATGTGTCGTGATTGTATAGTTCTAGTCCTTGGAACATTATTTTAAAAGGAAGCATTTCAGATTATTGCACTTATAACAGACTTGAAAAAACTTACCTTACTTCCCTGTGTCTTCACTCCAGTCTTTTAATTGAACAAGACCTAGCAGGTTTTATTAGGCTCTATGTACACTCATATTTTGGATTTTACGCTCTTCAACTTGTCTGTTGAATCTCAGTGGAGATATTCTCTGGTGAAAAGAACAAATATTGTAATCACAGCAGAATGCCTTACAAATAAAATATGCAAGATTGTTACTTTTTCCCACCTGTAGATACTTAGTAGGTATAATACTTTCCTTCCAAGTCTCTCTCATTCTACAGCAGAATGCAGCTTTTTAAAAAACATCTATAACTAGTCCATTAAAAAGATTGAAGACCTAGAAATTAATTTGGTCTACAAAAATTTGAAATCATGTATTATTCGCCATGGACCTCCAAAATGTTTGTTTAAGTACCCTCCAAAAGCATTTCTGTGGTTGTCATATTTTTCTGTCATGGGCTTAAATTGACAAATTCTGATTGTCCACCTTTTGGTGCTCTAGCATCTTTGAGCTGCTGTTCCTCTGGAAGCTGGATTTTCTTTCTTGCAAACAGGATAATCATTCAGCACCAGTTCTTTCTCTACTCATCCCTTCCAGGGAAAGAGCTACAGAACTCTGAGATAATGTACTCAAGGCCGCAGCTGTGGAGGTTACAGCATTCCCAGCACTGGTACTTCTTGTATTGCTTTTCTACATTAAAAGTTTCTTTATGCTTTAACTATTCATATTTTAGTTGTTGAGCTCTGTTTAGTGGTAGATGTGGCTAATATTCATGCTTGTCTAATACACATATATGTCTGCCTGACTTGCCTTGGTTCAGTTAAAAAAACCCTAAAAATCCCAAACTCAGTAAGTAGTGAAAAGCAAGAGTGATCCTTTTAATGATGTACAGAATAATGGAACATATGTGTCTGATATCAAACTAATATCTAATAGAATTTAGTGTCCGAAAAACCTGATAAGTAAACTGGGACAGACTGCAAAACTGCATGGATGTTCAGCATTAGTCAGGTAATATAAGCTGTCTAAACCAGGTGTTACTGTGCATGATATATAACATTTTTTCCTACAATATTATGTCAGCAGTTCCAAAGATTTTGCATTGGTTCCATGTCTGAAATTGGTAATTAATACCAAATTTTGGTAAAAGCAGAAAGCTTCAGAAAGGGTCAGTGGCAGGTCGAAGATCTGCCTCAGGCCTACTGTACATGGAAAGTGCATTATTTTGCATCTTGAGGTTAAGTATTCAAAACCTATGGAAATAAACAGACTAGCTTACTTGATTGGTATTTAGTATTTTGTCACAAGACAACCTCAGTGATCAGCTGTTAGAAGTTCTCTTATAAGATAAAAGTGTCTATTAACAAAGATGAAACCCACTGGATTGTTTTTGTTGTGCTAAAACTAAAACTGGGTCATTAAATAATTCTTGTCTTGATTTTAAAGTCCAGTCTTTATAACTGGGCTTTTCAAAATAAGCCTTCTGATCAGTGAAGCTAGTTACCTGTGAGAAAAAGATTTTGTACAGATAATGAGCCTCTTTAACTAAGTTTGCAGCAATCAACCAGAGTTGCTTCATGTGTGAAGAACATTGAGTATATAATAACTAACTCACTTATAGCCCAGGCTCTCTCATACAACCAGATTTTACTAAACAAGTAGAATTGCCATTCATGCAGCACAGTGAGCTTAAAGACATGCTATCAAATTCATTCTGATAAATTTTAGTGAGCTGTCAGTTTAGGTTGTATTGAGGCATTGCAATTAATTTAACAAGGTGCATGTTTGTTTATTCTAAGCGGTAGTCTTAAATATTGCTTTTGTTCACTGAAAATCCATTCTAGAGTAAAGGGTAGAGTATGGGAAGTAACATTTTTTGGATGATTCTGAGGAGCACATATTTGTACAAATGTGTCCAGTATATCAATATGTATTTGTGTACTCTTGTGTATTTAATCATAGTTTTTCAAAACAATGGAATCCTTAGATCAATGCAGTAAATGTGGAGCCCAGCCACTTTGCTCAGGTTTGCTGCTGTGAGCTGAAGGGTGGGGAGAAATGCATATGACACAAATATTCCTTTAAGGACATGTGGAGAACTCTAGAAGCAATTATATGGAAATGAAACATTTTCCTGACAGTCTGTTAAGTTTCATCAGTAGGGAGTTTCTTTCTGAACTTTGATTTTCTCTCAAAATGTCTTTTGGCTTGGGTTTCTCCAGAGTTTGTGAAGATTAAGGATGACTAGTCAGTTCACAGATCTTTTTCTTCTTTTATTTTTTTTCTGGCCAGCTTTCTTGCCTGAACCACTTGACCTGTTTCTTTCCACAGAGCACAGTTGTTTCTCTAGACAGAAGAGTTCCTCATTCTTCTTGTATCCTGTCTTCTGCTTCACTCTGTAGATTTCAGTTGACCTTTTTCTTTCTTTAAGGTATCTGTCATGCTTTGTAAAGCCTCATGGTCAGCATTGCCATGATATTTTCCCATATCATGTAATGGATCAATATCCCTTGAACACAAATTCTCTAGGTGGCATTTTCATAGGACAGAATAATGTGTCCAACCCAGATAATCTTTAAAAAAATAGTTCTCTCTTTCTAGTCAATATACAAAATCCATTTATTCACAATTAATTAATTTACTTGCCCTGCCACACCTGCTATTACCTAAGAAGTCTTCTCCGTTGTGATTTTAGTCAGGATCTGAAATGCAGTGGACTGGATTCAACTGCAGGCATGATCTTTCATGATCCATAGGACTTAGTTCTTACCTTCTCAACATTGAATTTTGGCTTCCTTCCTCACTGGTTGATATCTCAACAAAATTGTGTTGAAGGAATGAAAATTCCAGAAAGTTCAAAAGGATTCCGGGTCCTGGGGTTCCTTATGCCTCGGAGTATGCCGAGGAACGGAGTGTTCCTCATCTCCAATGCAATGTTGTGTGTTTGCAGTTGTAGGATATTCTGTCATTGAACTGTGGAGGAAGGGGTTTAGCTCTCAAACCCAGTTTTTTACCCCATACTACTTCTCTGACTACTCCAAACTCTCCTGCCATTAATGGTTACAATACTCTGTATAGTTGTTGGTTTATGTTTACCTATGCCCATTTTATATCCAGTTAGTGTTAAGTTTATTTTATAGGTTGATTTTTTTTTCTTAGCCTACTTTTTATTCTCAGTGGGACTGTAATTTCAGTGAGTTCCTCTGGCTGTTGGTTTTTTTCCTTTTGGATTATACTTTACATTGTAGGACCCTTAAGACATGTTTATTTGGACCTGTTACTTCTGAATTGTTAAACACTACTCAGTGCTTTCCCATATTGACTGAGATTTTCCTCTTGGAGCATTTTTTCAACTGTCTTTCATGGTATTTTCAGACTTCTGCCTCAGTTTTTTTAATAATTTATCTCATACAGTTGTTACAATGTTTCTTGAACTTTTTGTGCAGAAGTGTTCACAATTTTCAGCTGGACTTTTTTCCTTTTTTTTTTTTTTTTTTTTTTAATTCTCCTGTGAAGCTTCATCATGTTGTTGATTGATTTCTTGCTGAGGGCAACATACACATACCATGGCAAAGTGTCCTGGTAGAGTCTGCCCTGGGAGGGTGATTTTCAGATTTCTGCACACTTTGGAAATTTGTGCTATAGCAGCAGCAGTTCTGCTTGACTGCTAGGTGAGTGGAATTGTGCAGTTCTAGAGATTTAAGTTGGTCACGTGTTCATGTATTTGTAGTCTTTTTCTTAATGTAAATAATCATTCTAGATAAATAAGTAGGTGATGGTGATAATCTGCAATAAGGGCCTTTATTCTTGATTGCCCCAGTGGCAGCACCTCACAGGGTTTAACCATGGTACAATCTCAAAATAAACCATTCCTGCCTCAGTCACAGGTATAATGAGTCTCTCATATGTCCATTTGGAAGCACAGACCAATTGTCCCTTCTGAACCGTCATTATCATCTTCAGTAGTTTTGTGGATGTGAAGCCAAGTTTCTACTCGCACCTGTTTGTTAGATCTGTTTTTAATGGATTTTAAACAAATCTAAGCAATTGGAAAAACCTCTCATCACTTTCATTTAAATAATAATGATTGACTCTCCAAGCTTGACTTAAAACTCCTCTTATAATTTTAATCTTGTTGACCTGTTTTATCTTTCATTTCCTTAAGAAGCTCATTCATGGTTTCACTCATTGGGTTTTCATTTTATTATGGCCTTTGAAATACCTGTTGAGTTCTTCTCATGCTCTTCAAAAGTGAATCCAAATATTGTGACAGGGCTGCTCTGAATCAATCGATTTGGAAACACAGAACTTTCCAGACTTCTCATTTCCCAGCTCCCAGTCCAGTATCTCATACAAGATCCTCCTTTTGTCTGCAGGCATAAGTAAGGCACTTCTGGATGTCCTTTAAGTGGAACAATGATCCCATTTCTTTTAAGAGCTCCATGGTGTCCCATCAATCCACTCTCAGCAGTTCTTTCTTAAGTAAGTCATCTTCATCAGTGATGTCCTGGGAGAGCTGGAACACTGCTGGGTGTCCTTTGGTTTCTGAAACTTGGGCATCTTGATGCTTGCACAACTCTAGTGAGCTTAGACTTGTTCTGTCTGTCTCTGCAGAATAACAGTAATGCCACTGAACAAGGCAGCTTAAGTGACTTCTGATTGATGATTCTTCCAATTGCAGTAGAAGGTGAATTAATACTTTCAAGGACTCCCTTGGTCTCCCTGAAAGAGGTCTGCAGGGGATATTAGGTGCTGAAGCTGCTGTGCTTTCTGGGGTTACAATACCTTGACAGATGGTGCTCATATCTCGTGTTGAAGTTCATGTCACCCTCCCTTAGGGCTGTGCTCCAGATGACACCTGGTGCTCCAAGTCTGTGCTGCTGGAATTGTGAGGTTGGCTTGCAGCAGCCTGTCTGAGCACAGAGCAGCACACTCTGCCACCTCCAAAATTTATGGGGATTTCTATTCCAGGATCAAATCTTCCTTCCCAGTTTGATTCACACAAATTATGGCTTTACTCTGGATGAGCCTCTGTGCTGGTTTCACTGAAAGCAGCTTTCACAATGAAGCTGCTTTCAACAAATGAAGGAGAGAGAAAATAAACTAGCTTATTTGATTTGAGCTGGTAACTGCTTTTTTATTTTCACTTATTGGGTAGATTGATACATTTTATTTGGTTTAGGTGGATAAAAGTGTTTAATGAACTGAATTCTGAAGCCTTCTATATCTCTGCTTTTTTCTTTCCCCTTTTTTGTTTTAATTGTCTGGTACTATTTAATACTCAGTTTTGACTTGTGAGTTTTCTAACTTGCATCAGCGGGAGATGAATTTTCTTGGGAGATGGAGAAGTGGAGAAAGAGCTGCAAGTAAGAAAATACTCCTGAGAACATTCTGTATTAAATCAGAATTTTATTACAGCCTAAGTGAATTAACAGCTTATGATAACTTTTTTTCTTTTTCCTCCTTCATGCTTCTTTCTGTTCAGTGAATAGGGCTTTTGTTTTGGTCCGAGTTGAGCCTTGATTTTATTTATTTATTTATTTATTTATTCAAATTGCTTTAGTTTCCCAACTTTGTTCAGTAGTTCATCCACTAAAACCAGAATATCCCTTAGCTGGGCTGACATGCCCTGTTTAACTGCTCCCAGGGCCATCAGTCCCCATGTGTCACGAACCCTATTGTTTTCTCCTCTCCCTTTTCTTCCCTACCCTGTCCTACCTCTCAGAGCTGCTTTTTGACAGCCCATAATGCTGCTTCAGTGAACAGCTCCCCCGGTGGTCCACTTTGGAAATCTTCCATTTTGACTTAGAAAAAGAACTTTCACTCCAACTTTTTTTTTTCTCTCCAGAATGCTTCTTGGATACAAATATCACTATATTTTGCATAAACAAATACCATCCCATATGAAATATTGGCCTCATTCTTCAGCAGCATTACATGTAATTCTCAATTTGGAAAAAAGGAGGTTTTTTTCCAAGGACGCTTCTCTAAATAGTTGATAAGCTGGATGGTCTATGGGTACTCTGGGAACTTATTTATAAAATTTTATCAGGCCCAACAGTTGCTAAGATGCAGAGCCCAGGGTGGCCTCCTGGGGTGATATAAACTTGGTATTTAGAAGGAACTTCTTTCCACCCAGATACACAATGTAAATTAACTGCCAAAAAATTATAATGAAATGAAGGAGCATAAATAAAGTGTACTAAGCTCAATAGGTCTGTCCTTCTTTTGTCTTCATTCATTTTACATCTGCCAGATACTACCAGTTTTAGTAGTACAACAGTTTTCCTTGTTTTCCCACCCATCACCTTTACTTCTGGTGCAGTCCCCTTTTCTTGCAGTCTTCATTATGTTGTCTTGTGTATTCTGTTACTCAGCTGTCTTTTAGCCTTGTCATTTCCCTACTGCAAACCCCGCTTCTCTTTTGTTCTTTTCTCATGTATTTTCAATTATTTCGTTTAGCTTTCCTTCCCCTGTCCTCTCAGTAGCTTGCTGCAGTTACAGCAGTGTTTTTCTGAGAGCCATTGTCACAGCAAGCCCACTGGGCCAGGAGAGCTGGCAGCTCTAAGTGCCCCTTACTGGTCCTTTCCTTTGGGTTTTGTCTTTAAGTCAAAACAGCTACTACCTGCTCTCTTTTCTTGTTTTTTCTCTCTTGTCTCCACCTCTTTCCTGGCCCCTGTCCGCAGCTCAGAGCTCACCTGTTCCTCAGCACATTCCCTGCTGTTGCCACCCTCTGCAGAGCCATGGCTCTTCTCTCAGTGTCTGGCTGGAAAAACATCTTAGCCTGGCTGTTTGTCATCATTTGTTCGCTCCCCTTTGGTAATGGGCACTGTCTCCATGTGTGTCTTCACTGCCCTGCTGAAATACACATTCTTTGTTTGGAGGCTGATACAAGGACATGGCCAGGGACCCTCTGCTGGAGTGGTGGCAGAGGAGGAGTTAGGGAATGTGACCTCCTGCTGCTCCCTTGCCCAAAAAGGCTGCACTAATGCTGCTTCTGTCTCCTCTGCCTTTGAGCCAGGTAGCATCCACTCTGCTCATTAGCATCCATGCTGGCAGGACACTGTGGAGGAATGGGAATGATGGATGGTGGATACCTGATGGTGGATACCTGAGGATGGTGGGTACAGCCTCTGCACCCATGCTACCAGTCCCAGGCTGTTCTAGCCCAGGATAGCTGTGAGCCTTAAATGCAGGCCAGGTTTGGCCAACCTCAGGCAGTCCTGAGATGGAGGACGGATGGCAGGAATCTGTAGGGAAAAGGTGCATGGAGTCTGGTGGCAAAAGCAGTACTACTCCCTCTGCACTGGTTTAGGAAGCTCCTTTTCCTTGATGTTGGTCTTTCTTTTGCACAAGGGTGGTTGATGTGGGGCTAGTCTGTGAAGAATATCGCTGAAATAATACCCCCAAAATGCCCTGTAAGCATTTCTGCACTGAAAAGTCAATGAACTGGGACATAGAGGCTGAGACTCATGGCCGGGAGAAGGTGATGGTGAATAAGGTGAACAGATTTCCTAGTCTGGTTTAGTTTCTGGAGCCATTGTGGTGTGAAACTACAGCATAAGATTGAAAAAAACATCTAACAAGAAGGACATTTTGGAAACTTTAGCTGCATAAATTTCAGCAGATGCCTGTTGAGCTTTGGATTTATTATATTCTTCGAGGAGGGGAAGGGGTTAATGAATTTTTAGATGGGTAATTTTTTTTTGGTAAATTTTCAGCTGTAATTTGACCATCTTATTCTGTCCTGAGGAATCTCTTGAAAGGTAATTCCCTGACACCTTATTAGAAACAAAATCTGACAGTATTAAATCTGTTGAAGCAGTTGAGGGAGATTTTTTTTTTAAACATAGCAAAGCAGTGATTTTTCCATATAATCCCTTTAGAAAAAAAAGCTAATTTCCTGGAGTTTTTTCCCTTAGTTTGTTTTAGCATATATATATTTGTTTTTAATTTCAACTGAAAAAAATTACCTTCTCTAAAGCAGATACCTTGCGAGAAAAAATGTAGTTCATACATAAATGTTTGGCAGAGTTATAAGAAACTGAAGATAGGGTCTGACAGACCCCCTTGAAATTTCTTCACATTTAAGTGAAGACTTTTCTTCACATTTAAGATGCTGAGCAAAAGGAATACCTTTACATTACAGTTGGAAGAATTTTTGTTCAAGTGCCATAAATCACCTGAGTGCTCAAGCCTGTGTTTAATCTTAAGAAACTGTTACCTTTTAAAGTAATTATGTTTAAGTGCTTTATTAAATTGAAGCTGCTGCCTTATTTTATGTTGTAGTGCTGCTTTTCTGGAGCCTGTAGAAGTTCACAGTTTTTCTTTCAGTGACCAAGGAATTAAAAAAAATCTGGATCATTTAAAAAGGTGTTTTAAGACTTGATCTTTCACATACTTTAGACCTAAACTTAGTGAAGTTTGTTTGGGTCTGTAGGACCCATAGACAACTTAGCAAATTCAAGACCATTCTTTCACAGCTATTGACAATGTATAGCCATCAAAGAATCAGACATATTAAATAGACAACTTTCAGATTGTTCTGATTCTTACAGTAAATATTTTAAGCAGATGAGCTGTTAGAGAATAAAAAAGCCAAATTTCATTTACTCTCTCAGAGTGAGGTTACTAAGCTTCATACTATCCTTCCCATGCCTTAATCTGCATGAACCACTGTCAGTCCTTACATTTAACATCATGCTCAGAGAGCATAGTAATTTAACTAAGGGAGGAAAAAACAAGAGCAATGCATAATACCATTTTGGTGATTAGTAATGTTGTTGGAGAGAATGGTCCTGCTGTAGAAAGTGCTTCAGAGAAGGGCAACCTCTGCAGAAATAGGTATTTGTTGGACATATCATTGCTGAAAATACTACAGGACATTACTGCTGTGCACTCTAGTTCTTGCTGTTGTAAGAGGGAAACTGCACTGAGTGCCTTTGTTCTGATTTCATTACCTGGAAGCAGAGGTCACATTCAGAACTTTCATTCTCCCTGTTATAGTGGAAAAAGGGGTTGAAGTAAGTGGGGTATTTGCTTTGCTGAATAAGTAGGCTAGGTAATGCATATCTAAATTGTTTGGCAGCACATGCACAGAAGGAATTCGATATCTGACTTCATACCTCTAGAGATGTCAGTGTCTCTACCAAGCAGAGTTGTGCCTTTATTCTTTTTGCACATTTCTGTTTGCAGAACTTTGTTGGGAAAGGATTCCATAAAACCTGTGACTTGGAGATGTGCCAATGTTTTTCTCTAACTACAAAGCACCAAAGTCCGACTTTATTTGGAAATTTCCATTTTTTCCTGATGCATTCCAACCTGTCTAAAGATGCATGCGATCAAAGCTCCTCTTTGCATCTTCCTCCCCCCCACACACCACTTTTCTCTTAAAGCAGCCCAATTCTTGCTTGCACAGTGGTGGAGTTCACCTGATCTTTAGTGCAGATCTTGGTGCAGCACGCTCTGCAGAGGCAGGTGCTCTGAACAGTTCACTCCTGCCCCTGATTTGGGATTTTCCCCAGGGCTCTGGTGGTGGCTTTGTGTGCATGGGCAGACTGGGGAAAGGCAGCTTCCTTTGGCTGTGCTGCAGACCCAACCCAAAGCCCTCAGGGAGGCTAACTGCATTATTTGGCTATTAGAGGGCAGACACAAGTGGAACCCTCTGGCTTTTGCTTGGCTCGAATTCCTAAGGAAACGATTTTACCTCTATTCAGATGGGAGCGTGCAGACGTATTGAGAGTGCAAGAAACAAATGAGGGAAGGAGGGCTGCCAGGATTTCTCTGACCTGTGACTGTTTTGCTGTAAGAATGAGCCAGGGAATGGGTATAAGAGAGGAATAGACAACCTCAGCCTGTTGTCTGGAAATAAAAACCTGAATGCTAAAATGCTTTGGTTGGATACAGTCTGTTTCATTAGGTATAGAGTGTTTCACTTTGTGAAAATGGCAGCAGCTTATTCTGCATACACACAGTTTTACATTTAAGGAGATTATGACTTCTGAATAAAAAAACTTTTATAATACAGTTTTCTCAAAATCTTACACAGTGGAAACGACCTCATCAAATTATAGTATGATTGTTTACTAGGAAGATGCTTTTTTGTGATATGGGTAAACTCTAAGTTGCTGTCACTTAAATTTTGAATTAACAATCACATCTAGGTGTATATTAAATATATTTCTCTTCTTGATCCTTCTGGCACTTTGCATCCTTTCACTGTCTGTTTTGAAATATTTTTTAAAAAAATCTTTGTCTTGAGGGAAGTGCAAGAACTGCATTATAAAAAATTACCTGTTGACTGCATCATATGTGGTCTTACGGAGCTAAACCCAAAAGCTTCAGCTTTTATTCTAAATAGGAAATACACAGAAATCTATTCAGGATAGCAACAGCAGTAGCATTAATTTTCTAGAACAGCTTAATAATGCATTTTACCTTGAGTTTATACAGAAGGTTCCAATGCACATTTCTGAGTTCTTTACTGGATTTTGCTGCACAAAACCAAAAAAGAGTTACTAGAAAAGAGTTACCAGAATACATTTCTGTACTGCTGAAAGGCTCTTAATGATGTCCATGACTATTGATGTTATGATTAGGTCCTAGTCCTAATTTTGAGCTGTTTTTAAGACAAGTATTCTGGTGGTCTGTATGGAAGGCAACAGACACAGACAGCTGCTGTAGCCTGCTCCACAACATCAGTCTTTATCCTGAGTAGGATAACATGATAAAATTGCCTGAGTTAGCCAGAGTCTGGATTCAAGGGATGGGGGCACATGTTCTGGAAGAACCGGCATGTTTTCCTTAATGCTGCCATTCGCTGAGGAAAGCCCCAGTGTTTGTAGCTGGGAGAACACCTCAGTGCTCCTGCTTGCACACAGCATTTTCTATCTGATGGAGAGGACAGCCTGTTGTCTTTAAAACTGTGATTTATTTGGGTGCTTTGGGGGAGTTCTAGAGAGTCCAAAAGGCAGGTGAAAGGTTTGAGTGTGAATGCACCCAGAGGGTCCTGCTGGAGATGGGCTCTGACGCAGCCAGGCAGAGGGATGTGGGGGAGGCTCTCGTGCCCTCAGGAATACAGCCTTGATTTGCTCACCCTGTTTGGCTTGAACTTGCAAAAATAACTTGATTTTAAAGATGGGACCAAGCATGAAGAATTTCAGTCTTTGAACAAGCTGTGAAAATGGGAAAAATGGGAAATGGAAGATGAGGTGGGAATGCTTTGAGTCCATTTATGTAAGTAGTAGAAATCAGAGTTTACTTCTACCTTTATCTGTCAAATACACACAACATCTATGCTTAAGGCCAAGCCAAGTATGATCACAACTATCAAAAGTCAGAAATACACCTCTGGGAAGTTTAGTGCATGTTCTTATTGATATTTAGAAAATTAAGGAAAAAAATATAATAGGAACAAACTTTATAAAACTGCAGAATTTGTTTTTTAAACAATTAACAACATATTGTTCACCTGAAACCTAGTTTACCAAGAGTTTCTTCTTCAATAAACTTTATGATCAACAAGGAAGTAAAAAACTTAAGGGAAATAAAGACATGTCTTCTGGTCTGTATTAGTCACTGACATAGTCTTTTCTATTATAGTATTTGAAGCAGGAGGGAGTGCTTTAAATGCTTCAACCCATTTAACCTTAATTGCTTGGTTTTAATAGACATTTGCTAACTAAAGGAACCAGATTATAGCTTGAATTAGGCCTTACTAATCTTAATTAAAAGCTCTACTTTATAATCGGAAACAGCCTATGCTTCAGAAAGTAAGCCTTTCTTGAATGGCTTACTTTCAAATGCTAAGGCCCTTTTGCTAATAATTGTTTAAACTGGATATGGGTAACCATTATTTTCCTTATATTGCACTTAATTAAAAATATCTCCTCCATGTGGTTTTCTGCAGTCTGCTGGCTGTAAAATTGTTTGACTGGTGGGGGTGGGATTACTTTACTTTTCCTGTGGTAATTTGAAAACATGGTTCTGCCTTTGTTTTAAAAGTTTTCTGGGGTCACAAGTCACAAGACTAACATGTGAATCAATAGAAACATTCGCTTCCTGCATTTGTCTGTCCTCAGGCAAACGTTTGTCAGTCACAACCATTAATAATACACCCTATAATTCTTTTAGTTCAACATTGAAATTGAGCTCAGGCACTTGATTATGGTCTCTGCACTCCTTCAGAGACCTAAATTTCAGAATAAATCAAGTCTGTTGTATTGGGAGGGAGGCAGGCCCTGGCTCTATCTGTGGAGCATTTGGTGTATTAACAGAGCTCCTGTACTTTCCAGGGCTGTCTGAAGCGGACAGAGGGTGGATTTCATCTTTGCAAAGGTGGATCTCAGTAGTAGAGATCAGCCCATTTAAACCATTTGCTTTGCTTTCCCTTTGTGGTTGAGGAAGAGAAATTTTCTTAAGGCAGTTTGCCTTGCATTATTGGAGGCAAAAATAAGTCAGATAAATCATGTCCTGGAAATTAGCGTCTTCTTTCTGACACAGATGTGGGCATCTACAAAGTTGGATGAGGTGTGTCACTGGATCATTATAAAATTCATCCTCCCAGTCTCAGTTTTATGTTTTTACAATCTCAGTTTTATGGTTTTAATTCTTTAATTTAATTTTTTTCTTAGTGCAATCTACTCAGGAAGTACTGCTAGACTGTGTGATCATACCTTTATTTAATTTGCAATGCTTTTAATTCAGTGGCTGAATCACCTACTTGCACAAACTAAACACAAATTAAAAGTCCTTTATATACTAAGCCTGCTAGACCCCATATGCACTTGGGAGAAAATTCCATAAAAAGTCAGTTGTGCCAGTTATGGAGGTGGACAGATTTTCTTGAATGCCAGTTTTGTTTGCCTAGTTATCAGATCTTTGGAAACCCCCTAAAGCATTCTTTAGAATTTCTCCTTGATGTCCAGTTAGTTTCATGTTCTATGCTGATGGAATTTACAAAGATTTTTAAATTATACCTAGTACAGGAAGGCAAAATCAGGACTCTCAACAGTGGATGCAAAGAATCTGGTCCCTACTATGTGTATTTATATTTTAATATCAAAAGTATGTAAGCTGGCCAGACCAAGTTTAACTGAAGATCTGTCTACCCTGATGTGCAGTCTCTGACAGTGGCCAACAGTGGATGCTTACAGTAGATTATAAAAAAACATGAAATGGAAGAATGCAGCTAGAGACTTAAAGACCAGCGCCAGAAATTTCATTTCCATCACTGTCTCTAACGACATCTTCAGAATAGGAATGGAAAATAAGTATGTTTGCTTCTCCAGGTGTTCTGCAAAACTCACAGGGGTAGACAGGAGATCAGCTGTGCTCAGAATGCTGGTGAAGAGTTGTGCAGGAGCAGGTAATTGTGTACACCTGTCTCTTTGCAGCCTCCATCTAATGTGGTTTAGCAGGAGCCTCACACTATGTTTCCCTACATGGGCAAACCTAAAAACCTGAGTTGTTGTCTTGGTAACTAACAGTGTCTTCAGAAGGATGGGCCTTCACACTTTTCTGAAAATGAGACTTCATTAAGGAGAGTCTCAAGTCAGTTGTGAAAAATTAATAGGTACTTTGAAAAGCTTGACCTGGATGTTTGACCAAACTTCAGATGGCTGCACTGTTAAATCAGGTGCTGTGGATACTCACCCATAACCCTATTATTTCATTCTTGAGCCTTTTACTGAGGCTGATGTCCTGTATTATTTATGGGTGAGGTAACTAGTCCGGCCTTGCTGCCTCTTTTCAGTGGATAATCGAGGGTGTTATAATGTGTTCTCTCCTGGACTTTATGTATCTTAGAAATACTGTGAATATACACCAGAGACAGTGCTAAAATAGGGATTCTCTGGAAAGATGGGAAGAAAGAAGAAGCATGTGGAATTCATGAAGAACATTTCAAGAAGTGACATCTCAATTGTCTAGTTTTATGTTGGATGTACTGTCCAATTAAACAAACAAAAAAAAAAAGAACCCAAACTGTTAGTTGGATTGTTAATCAAGACTTTAGGCAAGACATTTCAGCATTTTGGTTATCTCTGCAAAATAAAATAACATTGTTATGAAAGGCATCTCAAAATAAATCATCTACATGAGAGTACTGGAAATAGGTCTACAAGACCAAACAATTGTTTATATAACCTTAGCCACTTTTATCTCTCTGCTGTCCGGGAAGAGGTCAGTGCAGTTGTACAGCTTAGCTTTCTGTGGTGTATTCTGTCAATGGTAGATTATTATTTGAATACTGCACAGTAGGCATTCTTTGGTTCTCTCTACCTAACATTCTCTCCAACATAACGAAAAATAAATTGCTTAAAATTCCCAAAGGGAGATTTCCAGGCTATGAATATGAGCACTCTTCAATTTAGAGCAAATGCCCATGTTATTATTCCTGTGTCTGCAGTTTCATTCCTTTTTCATTTAATACTGTTAATGGAAGCTGTGTGCACTTTCTAGTACAGGATATTTGAACTGTGGAGCCAAATTGTCTGATTTCATGGCAAAGCTGAAATTGCATCCGTTTGCCCTATCTCCCTTTCTTGTCCAAACATCAGATGTGAGCACAGCTTATAAATGAAAATATTTGATGATTCACAAGTCAGCAATGATGTTTTTCAGATTTGAATGTTAAATTTTGTCCTTAGCACTTTTCCTGGACTTTCCTCACTACTAAACTGGTGTTTGTACAGCTTGGCCTGGCCTCATCTAACCCTCACTTACCTCATGTCCAGCCAAGATGAGTGTGTCACTTCATTAATTCCTGTTCCTGGTCTTGCTTTCTGCTCTAGTTACCAAACAGTCCAGGAAATGTTTGAGTCTGGAAAGGGTAATGATGATGGAAAAGCCAGTGGATTGCCTGCTATCTATACATTTATGTCCCTGTTGGACAATGGCTGTACATCCACAGGTCAAAAACTAAAAACTAACAGTGCTTACCACTGTTCATTAAATTTTCTCTGTGATTATTTGTCTTTGGTGATAAATAGGTCTCTGGTTCACAAGACTTATTTCTGCATGGCCTTTTCAAAGACTGAGGAGAGCCTACGTCATAACTGATGAACTCTCTTTGTGGACAAAATTTTAGAACTGTCAGCACGTATCAGTAGGGTTGGGTTCTCTGTTTCAGGAATAAAAATAGTTGGAATAAAAAAATTGCACCAATGTGGTATTTGTTAGAAAATAAAACCCTTTTGCATTCATCAGCTACAGCAACATCTAGGGCTTCTTGTCCATGCTTTCAAATAAAATGGAAAACATTCAGTCTGTACATCCAAGCAAAACTGCATGGCAGGTACTTTACACGCTATGGAGACACAATTGTTGTTAAGAAGCTGAGAAAGGCTGTGCCAGATTTCTGAGCTGTGCAGCAAAATTGCCAACTGTTTTGGCACCTTGAAAATAGCTCCACATTTTCTGATTGTACAGTCCTGATGGAGAAGGCTTTTAGAGCTGTGAACTGTTTCAGGCAGTGCTTGTGTGTGCTCACATTTAGGATGTCATCATTATTATCACAGGTTTAGTAAGGTTTAACTTAATGCAAGTGAGATGCTAAAACACAAATCTGTAACAAGCCTAAATTTTCATAACAGAAACAAAATGTGGATTGATCATCTTAAACTCTTGAATTGTAACAAAATTTGTAGCCTAGTAACTTTTATAGCTTCTAGATGGTGCACAGAACTGAAAGGTGGTGGACAAAAATGAATTTAAGCTTTTTTGCAAGACATTTCAGGTTTTTAAAAAAAGGTATTGTAAATATTTGATTATTCAGTTTAGTCTTCTCAGATCTTTTGAAGTGAATGTATCAAGTACATAAATGAGCTTAGTGTAAATGTAAATGGCTTAGTGTAGGGTCATCTCAACTAATTTTACTGTTTGTTTCCTAAAAATACATACAGATGTGCAATAGACTCATGACAGAATTAACACCACTCTCCTGAAAACTTAAACCAAATACAAATCATCAATCTATATCTAGGCTGGAGCACTGAAATATTTTTTTAAGAAATGTCTTAACCACATAGAAAAGAGAAGGAAAGTAAAAAATCCTCAGTACTATCTCTTGGATAAAAAGCAATGTAATGTGAAATTATTAATATTGGAAATCAGGCAGCATGCTAGTATTAACAGATTACTCTTATCAGGGGTACTTTGGAGTCTTAATTACCATGAGTGTAAGGGACTTCTTTTTCATTGTTTTTTAGTGAATGAGCAATCCTTTCATTTTTCAGAGCATTTCAGCATTTCACACAATTCAGGTGTGTTACAACCTTTTTACCATTGTGTACGCCCTGCTAGACCAGGTAAAAGCTTCTGCAGGTAAAAAAACTATCTACAGCAAAACCAAATGTAATGATTCTAAACCAAAGAAGGATCTGTGTTTTGATGAACCAAGTTACCACCCAGCCATCTGGAGTTTACTGGGTGAGGAGTTATGGCCTTTATCCCTGTGAAGGACAGAGTGGACTCCTTGTGGGCTGCTCTTTACTGTTGTCTGCAAACCAAAATGCTGAGAGGCCTTCAGATCATGAAGGATGTTGTTGGGGAATGGTATGAATTTGTCTGTATCCAGGGAGCAGGTGTCAAAATAGGGGGCAGAGTTGGTTTCTTGGGCTTTCTAAGTATTGCGTCTGGCAGGGAACACAAGTTCATGGCTTCCCTGTGAATCATATTTAGAAGTAGCTACATCACTTCAGTAAATACTGGAATGAAAGGCAGCCCTGAACAGATGATTCCCTCATTGCAGGGCACATCAGCAGTATAAGGTAGAGCTGCTCTGCTCACAGACAGATTACTTGTGTGGGACTGTCCTGCTAGGTTTTGTAGGCTGGCAAAATTAATATCTGATATGTGTCTTGCACAGAGTAGGACGTTTGACCAAGTGCTACAGGATGACAGGAAGTCCCGTATTCAACAAATCTTGCCTGGTATAAGTCACATTATATTCCCCAAGTGATTAACCAGCACAACAGAGTAGTTTTCAGCCAGAAGCCTGAGGTACAAGTGGGGAAAAATAGTTTGAAATGGTAAACCTGCTGTCAGAAGATGTAAATTTGCTGACGGAGTGTTTCCACTTCTGCTGGAAAACATACTAGTTCCTCATATCCAGGAAGGTTGAAAACCATTGCTCTGCAGCCTCCCATGTTTTTTGTGGTCTTGGCTTTTTCAGCCTGAAACTGAAGTGTCGGTCTGCCAGGGACTAAGGAAGCATGTGCTCTATGATACCAAGAAATCTTCCATTTGGCAGTGCACAGTCTGCCACTGACTGGTTCTGAAATGGGCAAGAAGCAACCTTCTCTTCCCCTACATGAAGGGCCACAATAAAAAGAGTTAATATTCATTCACTGATAGGTAATAAAGAAATTTACTTCCGAATTGAAGGCTGGGATTTTTTCCCCTTTCAGTGGACAGACATTTAGAAATTAAATGCAAGTGAGGTTGGAGATAAGTAATCTGAGAATGAGATGCCTACAGAGTCTGGGAAGAAAGTAGATGAGTTATATCTGTATCAATGAGATAATTTTATTACTTGAAACACTTTCTCAAAATTAATAAGTGCAAATTTGAATTTAAAAATCTAGGAACAACCTCCTGCCATGACTTACTGAAAAAATTATCATTAGGATGCATGCACACCAGCAGTGCCAGTAAAAACATAGAACTACTCTCCCGTTAGATGGCCGAGAACTTTGAAGATTTGCTGTAGAATCAAACATTTCCCATTATATTAAAAGAGGGAATTGGGGTGCAAATGGCTGTGATTTAGAAGTGGTGAGGAAAAAATGCTGTCAAATGTCATGTTTCACATTCATAACAGCTTGTGAACAGGAAACCTCTCTGCTTGAGCTTCTCGGGCATGGCAGCTACTAAATAAAGACAGGCTTTAAAACTGTTACGTGCTCTGCAGGTATCCATCTTTATTTGGGTATCTCACTTGAGCTTCAAAGAACTTGCAGCCAATCTGTTTAAATATCAATTAAGACAAATGTCAAGCTGCTCCAAGCTCTAATCAAGAGTTCAAGAAATGCTGAATGCAGGATTACAATCATTTTGGGTTTATCTAGGAAAAAAAATCTATTTACTATAAATGAAGCTGGAATGGTCCCAAATAAGTTTCCATTGTGCTAGTCAAGATGGCAGATGTCACACAGGGGTAATACTCAGATACATTAAGAGAACATAAAACATTCCTTAGGGAAAGAACTCTGCTTAATTATTTTTTCCTATAAATGATTCTAGCTCTCCAAATGTTTCAGGCACCCAAAAGGTACTATAGGTAAAAAGCTCTGTAAAACTCCAGTGTTAATGCATAGGAAGACTTGTCAATTAAGCAGTCAGAAACTCTTAAGGTGCTAAGTGAAGAGTGTTTTGTATCAGTTGTTTGATCTCCTCCCCATTCCTGCTGCTGAGGTGCTATGTATGCCACCATATAGAGTATTTAGGTGGCTGGCAAGTGACACCAAATGTGTGCAGAACCTCAGCTTTCAGTTTGTAAGTTACCTTTTTTCCAATATTTTTGCATATTTCTTACTTCACTGTACTTCAGTGATAACTTTCCAGTGGCAAGGTCCTTGTGGACTGAGGCAGGAATACCTGCCTTGAACCTCAGGTATCCTCAAAGAAGGAATCAAAGGGGTAGGTTCTTGTGCCTGTTGTCACTTTGATTGGCATATCAATGTCCAGCCACTAAAAATGTTCTTTCCACTCTTCGAACTCAGAGTTTAAATAAGGAGGGAAATGCACAGGAAAGAGAACAGTGACAGGAAATGGAGGAAAGGAAGGTGAATTTAAGAAAAATGTAAGGAGGGGTGTCTCTAGACAGCATATTTCTTATTGATGAATGAAGAATGGGATGGTTACTTACCAAAAATGTGAGATATAGCCATTCAGCTACTGTAGGAATTTTGCATTTTCATCATCTATTGCCTTGTTGCTTTTTCCAATGTATGAGCTGAGTCAGCTGAAGTCAGCTTACAGCACTGGGTGCTTGATACTGTCTAGTCACTCGTGCCTTTAGATGTGGCTCTTTAATTCTCTCTGTATGATGCACAGTATTTGAAGATCATTAACTAAAATTTGAAAAGTAGCAAGTGCTAAGCACAGCTACATTTTCTACAGGTGATAAACTCAGTTCACTTACTTCATCTCCTCCTTAGAGAAGGATTCGTGTCTGAAAGTTGGTTTTCCCCATGATGCCTGTGAGGCTGCCTTTACTCTGTGTGACTTGAAAATTAGATTCATGCTTGCTGTACACAGTATAATAGTGGGAAAAAAATTACAGACACAGGGCAAAATAGGGATTGTTAATAGTTGTCTCTGTGCTTTCTTGAAAATGATAAGTTAATAACTGTGGTTAGGAAAAAATTATTAAGCAATATTAAAATAATATTAAAATTTTAAAAGTCATATTTACAGACAGTGATAAATGTGACGATATCTCATCTGTCTTTCAGACATATCCTAAATACGTTTAGGCAAGAGAGTTCTAAATCTGAAACTGTTCACACTTTAAAAATGTGTGTGTCTTGTTTAACCAGCTGGACATAGCTTTACATAGTTGGTTTGTATTCCATTTCACCCCACTTCTTTCAGACAATACTTTAGCAAGAGATAAAGCATGATGAACTTTGTGTTTAGCCATCACAGAAGGAAAGGAAACAAAACTGCTGCAGAATACTTGATCTTTTCTGGAAACTGGATGGAATGGCTTCCAGAAAA
Source organism: Zonotrichia leucophrys gambelii (assembly GCF_028769735.1). Classification (NCBI taxonomy): domain Eukaryota; kingdom Metazoa; phylum Chordata; class Aves; order Passeriformes; family Passerellidae; genus Zonotrichia; species Zonotrichia leucophrys. The sequence continues at coordinate 16,266,314 of NC_088170.1, read as the reverse complement.
ACAGCACAACAATACCACAGATTGTATCCAAATCATGTCCACTAAACTGGCATGGCCTTCTCATTTTATTGCCAGTTTAATACTGGGAAATAGGGGCTTGTGACATTTTTGAAGGAAGTTGTAAAATTGATTTTTTTTTTCTTTGTGGACGCACTAATGGGAAAAACATGGGAGAGGCAGTACCCATAATGGAAAGGCTCTTGAGGGATTTACACTGAAAAAACCTCATGTTAAACAACATATTGTACCTGTTCTTTTTCCTTCTCCACTGAGAAACATCCGGCTGCTCTTTCTGAATTTACCCTGCTCCCAGCCTGCCCACTCTTGACCTTGCCTCTTAGAGAAGCCCTAATGGCTATCAAATTTTACAGTTTTCTTTGGCACAAGCGTCTTGAAAACATCATAGCAACTTGAAAGCTGTAAAAACTGCACTCTGTGTTCCTCTGATTCATTAGATTGTAACATTTACAAGGTCGCAGCATCTAAAGAATAAAGATGTTAACATTTATGAGTCAAAAAATAAAGTATTGCAGGAAGGGCCATATGTAACAAATAATTTGTTTTATAGAAAAAGTGATTTAACAAGCACTTCGTGGAAAGAGATTTTCAAAAATGGATTTTTCTCTGGAGGTGAAGGAGTTTTTTGGAGTAGAAATATTGAGAGTCTTGGTATGTCAATATATTCTCATAAAATTTGGACTTGGAGTAGATGATGAATTCCAATGCCACAAAACAGATGGAAGTGCTATTTCATCAGGTCAGATTTAGTGAAATTGATAACTGATCACATTTTCCCACCCAATTCTTCATACTTTGGTCATATTTTGTAAATTTTAAGAGTAGAGCAGACTTGAAATGTGTGGAAATGTGCTGATGCTGAAGTCTTTGTAAGAATCTAACGTGTTTAGTAATATTGCTTAGGTTGGGTGTCCCTGAGAGCTGAACTTATGGCACATTTCACCTGCACTTTACCAGAATGGTCTTAAACCTATGTTTGAGCTTTTATTCTGGCCTTTGGATCTGGAACTGGTTCCCTTCTTAAGGAAAGTGCAACTTGATGTGGGAAATACAAATGCCTTAGGTTCAGGTTGTCCAGAGTGTGATGTATATCTGCTGAACGTATATTAAATGTAGACTCTGCCAAAGAATATATATAAAAATGTGACTATTCTTATGTAATTTTTTCTTATTTTCATGGCTTTTGCAGTCTCAAACCCAATTATGAAGAAGAAAAAGCTGCTGATCTGACTGTGATCCAGGACTTGAACTTATATGTCATTCTTGTCAGTGTGCATGTAACTTCACTTCTGCTTGTTTCCTTTAAAGCAGTGGAGTCAGTGCTACATTGCTGTTTGCTCTGAATTGAAAATGGGAACAAAAAATTTCAGTGCTAATCCTATCGTACGTATCTCTCTGCTGTGAATCCCAGAAAATATGTCTTCCTGGCTTCACTAAGCCAGTGGCAAAAATTGTAGAATTGAGTTTTCATCTCAGGCTGTTTTATCTTTGGATTTTACAAGGTTACTTTCTTTCACAAGCATCTGAGATCAAGCTTGCATGAAGCTATGCAGTGAGGAAGACAGTTCTGCACTGTAAATCTTAGTTGTGTAGGATTTAGAACCTAGGGATGGGCCTTATTCCCCTGTATTTTTCTGTGAATATGAGGATAGTGCATTAGCTCTAGGAGGAACAGTGGCCAAAACTCGATAAAGAATCAATAACATTTTTTGAAAGCTCTTAGTAGAGAAGCCATAAAAGTGAAAAATATTACTACATGGAAATATGGGCTCCAGCACCTTGCAGTGTTCTTTGCTGCTTAAGGGTTGTGGAAAAGCAGGCAAGATGCTGCTGTTGCAGAACTGTAGGAGGGCCTTTTTTAGCAGAAGCCAACTGATAAAAGAGAATTTTGCATCTGGTGTGCTTTGCCCTTGGTAGGGGCTAGCAGCAACCCCTTTTAAAGCAAGAAGGTAAAACACAGTTTCTTTCCTGTCAAGTTTGTAAGGGCAATGTTATTTACTGTCTCCACAGTGCCTTTTTGGCAGTATTTTGCTTAAAGCAATTAGATAAAGGAAGATGAATATCAAAATTTTCTTTCTTTAGATACTGGAGAAATACATGGCTTCAGGCATCAAGATGTACTTACAAAGATTTTAATATTTCTTTTTCTAACTATTTAATGGATCCAGCTTCTTTATGAGAAATTCTACATCTGCATAATATACCTGCACAATCGCCTTTGTTTGTGGTTCTGTAAATTAGAAGTTGATGTGGGCAGACAGCTTTCTTTGGCTATTTGTTTTAAAATGTTCAAGCACATAAATTACTCCATTCAAAGTCAATTGAAGTTTTTGTTTACTAAATTAGCTCCAGATCTTGCCCTTATATTGCTAGTCAAGAAATACTTTAAAATGGACACAGATTTTGTTCAATCCCACGCCAACTTTGAACATCTTCTATTGCATTGTGAGTGTTGGGATCTGTGGCCTTGACAGATGCCAAGATAAAAATTGTGTCAATGCACACTTTCCCATTTTCTACAGAAATCTGTGGAATTCAACACTAAACACTGAATTTGGCTCATTGACTTCCAGGCCTCAGTCATTCTTCCTTTTGCATGTTAATAGCCATAAGGCTTCTTGTGACAGTTTAGCTGTGACACTCATCCAAAATTCATCAAATCCATGCAGGCATTTGCTTTGATTTCACTAGCTGTGCCCATGATGATCTGTATCTGTGCTGACAAAGTTTATTGCATGTGTTGGAACACACATTTTTGGACCTTCAGGAACTTAATTAATTTCAAGTGATGCAATGAGAGTGGGAATTAATTTTTCTGGAGGTAGACTTTTTACTTACTTGGCATAAATTCTGTTCCACCTTCTAGGAGAGCTGGTTACTGCTTGGAAAAGATGATTAGCACTCAGTCAATTAATGACAGTGCTGAAAATGTTCAGACAAAATGGGAACCAGGCATTTTGCAACTTCCTCGTTTTTTTTTACAGTTTGGTTTGTCTTGTGGGCATTAGTTATTGCATGCTGATGTGTCTTCTATTCTCTGCTGTAACAGAAAGCTGAAATACTGTGATATGGGAAGCAAAAGAGTTTGATTCTTGTTTTATTTTGAACATTTCATAGTTATATGTGTTTCTGGAAGAGATGCTTCTCTGCAAGGTGGCATTGTGAGGCTTATGAGAGTTCCATCTCTTTGTGGCAGAATACACAAATTAAGCCAATCATGGGGCAGCATCAATTTCACCTCTAATAATGAAAGAAGAATTAACCCCATTATGTATAAGGGAAATACAAGTCCCATCAAACTAAAAAGAATCAGATTACTCAAAACAAATTCAAATTCTCTTCCTATAACTGAAATACAAGGACTGTAAATTAGAGTACATCCTCATGGTAACACATCCTCAGATACTTGTCTAGAGTATTTTTTAGAAGTTCTTAGATGCTTGCATTGCATAATAACTGCAGTCGCATAGAGTGAGTGTTCTTTAAGTAACACCACTGCTCCTTGAGGAGGGCAGTAGAAGAGCATGGCCTGTGTTCCCTAGGGATCTGCTCAAAGAGTTATTTCCAGATGGTAACGAAGAGATTCACCTCTGCTTTCCAGAAAGAATTAGGATGGAGTTTCCAAGCCTCTTTCACCTTGGTAAATAGCTGAACCACTACAGTTACTAGTACACCCAAGTAAGCAAGTTTCTTTTTACCTCTTCTTTCCTGATGATTTTTTACTTTTCACCTTGGTAAATAGCTGAACCACTACAGTTACTAGTACACCCAAGTAAGCAAGTTTCTTTTTACCTCTTCTTTCCTGATGATTTTTTACTTTAAAACTTTTGAAACAAGCAGTGAATTTTTGAGATTTTTCTGAACCAGTTCCAGAAAGAGATGATCAAAATTATTTTGCCAGCATCTGAGGATGTCCTTACATCCAGCCCTGGTATTGGGAGGTGTTGTCTTTTTTGAATACACTAAGCTCAAATGGGTTCTTGGCAGGTTGTGTCAGTACTGAAAATGTCTCTACACCATCTTAATCATTTTGGTGCATTTAATTCTTGTCTGAGACTACCACAATCCCTGCCATTGTAGTACCACATGGATTTAATTTCTCTTGGAGTGGAAATACCGCAATTCTCTTTTAAGGTGATTTCTTCACTAAATACCCCAAGAGTTCCCCATCTAAACAGCTGCAATTTAAGGAATTGAAAACTTTATCAATATTTTGCCAGTGTAGACAAAACTTTGGGTTTCTCTTTGAGAAACCTTGCAAATTCATCAGTAGATACACCTGCGTTCATCACAATTTCATGGTTGAATACCTACATTTATTTTTTTCCTCTTGGTTTTGCTTTTTGTTTTTGTTATGGTAATTCCTGCATGATGAAAGACAATATTAAGAGATCAAATGCTAAAAATGCTAAGGATAGTTGAAGCTATAAAATTAGCAGGAAAAGCAGAGGTTTTTAGAGTTGAGATTTTGATTAACACCCAATTCTATCAATTATAGGAAAAAAAGAATGATAGGATATGACCTGCTCAAAAGGAAATGAACAGAGAAGGCCCCTGTGAATTTTAAGGCTTATAACAGACAAAATGAAAAGCAAGGCTGCAGGTTTTATGTGATTGAATGTACTCCTATAACTTTTACTCTATATGAAGCTTACTAAGGAAGCTGTATTCTGGCATGTCAGATGTAGTATTCTGTCCATAAATTACAGCTGTTGTGCACTGAGGCATTCTTTAAAGAATGTCTTCCTCCAGGTAAGAGAAGACGGAGTGGTGGTCACGTTGCATGCATTTCTCTTGGCAGGTGGAGCTTCAAAAATGTTCAACATTTGGACTTTGTAGGCTTTGTGCATGTTTTTGTGAGGTTTTCTTGTTTGGGTTTTTTTTTTGTTTGTTTGGGTTTTTAGGGGGGAAAGAGGGTCTGGGGTTTTTTTTTTGCTGTGCTGTGTTTTTGCTTTGGTTTTTTTGGACATGTAAATACACCAGTCTTAGCCCCTTGATTTTTTTGCTAGCCATGCTGGAGATAAAAATTCCAATCAGCCTGCCAGGTGAAGTTTTTAAATAGTTATTTGGGTTTTGGAGGGAAGAAACACAAAAAACCCCACAATGTGGCTCTGAAAATGAGTTAGAATGTTTGGTTCCACTTCTAGTTTTTTACAGCTATTGGGGTGCAAAAGGGAGAAATAATATTCTAATCCTTTTGCAGTATTAATTGTGACTTTAACTTCTAAGAGAATGAGATGAAAAGTATCTCTTTCTTTTGCTATTTTTGTGGTTTCTGTATCTGTTGCATTACCTTTTCCATAACTGGAGTATTTATATTGCATCATCATTTGTGCTGCTAATCACAGTACAGCTTTTTAAAATAACTATTATATAAGAGGCAGTCATTCAAAAGGCTTCACATTTCTTTGGTATTTTTTGTCCCTTTTGAAAGCTTTCCCACTGCTTGTTTAAACAAATAGTACTGTTTGGTTCATTGTTTGAAAAAAAAATGGAATTAATTGCTCAACCCTTGGCAGTCTGATGCTGAGGAACATAACAGGTGGTAACAGCTTCTTCTGAATGCCCTCTTCTGAAAAGACTCGTTGCTGGATGAAAGTTAAGAACAAACCTTGAAATGAAGATGCCATATTTTCTGAGTGTCCTGAGGGGAACCCCTGAGACACCTTACATCAAAATCTGTTAGATGCTTTTTGAGTATTGATTTGGCCTGTTAAAACATGGCATTACTATAGAGCTCTCTTTTTGTCCCTGTAGCCTGTAGGGAACAACAAGAAGTTTCTGAAAATATTAATGAATGGTTGTGGAAGGTGCAAATTTCTGCTGAGTGGAAAGCAGACTGTAACATTTTGGGAATATGCACCCAGGCACACGGAGCTGTGGCCTAATGAGAGCAGCTTCTCAGAGACTGCATTGCAGGTTGTTTGGGATGAGCACTTGACTTGCTCATTCTTGTTTTCAATAAAAATCATAGATTTCTCTTTTTCCTCTCATACTGGACTTGGAAGGTAGAGCACAACCACAGGCTGTGCTGAGTGGGCACTTGTACATCTTATGGATGGAAATTGTTAGTGAAGAATGAGAACCTTCAGAAAAAGAGCAGTGCTTTAAAGACTAGGAATTCTACCTTTAAGCAGCAGCTTGTATTTTGGTTTGGAAGATCATTTCTCCAGCTTCCTATTTCTGGTATTGCTATGGTGCCAAATGCTGAGTTACAAAATAGCCAGCTGGTTTTGCAAATAAAGCCAAGCCTGTCATTCCCTTTTCAAGCTGTGGAGAAGGTTGTACAAGGGGAAATTCAAAGCTGTTGAAGGCAGGTGGATGGAGACTTGGAAAATTCTGAATTTAAGCTATATTTCTGGGAGAGGCCAACATGAGGGAGAAGTCTTGCAACAGAACTTGGGAAAAGCCTGTCCCTGCTCTCACAGATTGTGTGAGGAGGGACATTCTCAATCCAAGCACCAGAAGTGATGAAGGCACGGAGTGGCTGAGTCTGAGGTAGCTCTTCAGACGGGTCTGATTTTGCCAAAACCACCTTGTCCTCTTTGGATTCCATCTGGGTATGATACCAGGTAGCAAGAGCTTTTCATGGAGTGCTTTTAAAAGGTGAAAAAAAAAGAGAGAAAATCTATGAGAACATTAACCTAATTCAGAAAAATGTCAATCACCTCTGCAATGGAAGGCACATTTGAAATGTAATGCTGGGGTAACTCTGATATTCTACCAGGTGGTTTTCTAAAATAAAAATTTTATCTGTTTATCATGTTCTGCCTAACTTAGGGAGATTAGCTGTGGTTTTTGGTCTAGCACAACACAAATTTAGAGCTGGTACTTATCAAGCCATGAGGCTATCTTTAATTATTTGTGTATTTTTAGTTGGTTGATGCACACCACTTAATTATTCACAAGAGTGACTGTGATAGTGATGTTCCATGTATAAGCCAAAATACAGTTTGTAGAAAGAAGAAAGTTTGCTTTTTCTAGAATGAGTGATTTTTTTTTTTTTTTTTTGTACGAGGGAGGGAAGATCATGGCAGGATTGTTTGTAACTGAAGCAGAATCCATCTCTCATCTTTTATGATCCTCTTTAAGATACAGACCAGTGTAAAAAAAACCCCAAACAACTCTATCATATCTTCTGAGGAGAAAATACTGACATTTTTATGGTTCTGATTGCATGTGATTGATACAGAAGATTTTAGTTTATTTGTTATAAAAGGCATACTTTTGTCTCATGCCATATTAATACTATGCTTCTCATAGTTGTTACAAGTCAAAGGGTTCATTCATTCTTTGCTTAATTATATTGAAGCCAGAAAATAAAAACTACATTTTAAATATAAAATGTAGCAAAATCAAATGTTCCTTTTTTTATTTTTGACAGCATATTATTGTTTACTGTGATAATACTCCAATTATTTTGTGGAAGAGTGTTCTATACATTGGCTTGCTGCTTTTCAGACAAATATGACCCTGATATATTCAGTCCCTGACCACGTGTTGAAGTAGGCAAAATGAGCCTAAAAGAAAGATTAGGGATGGGCATATTTGAAAAAACATGCTCAGTTGGAGAATTTTTTCTGTATTGTTAGAATTCTTTTTTTGCAAAAGCTTTTTTTTTCTCCTCTTGTGTTTTAGATATCGACGAGTGTGAAAACGACTTCTACAATGGGGGTTGTGTCCATGAGTGTATCAACATTCCAGGCAACTACAGGTGTACGTGCTATGATGGATTCATGTTAGCCCACGATGGCCACAACTGTCTTGGTAAGTGGTGAATGCAAGAAACTTTCATTTCATGGCCGTGCCAAGAAGGCCTGATATGTTTTCTGCATTTTATCATCTGGCATATCTTCAGAAAAGACTTGATCCAGGTCTCAATGAATACATTCAAACCTGTGTGTTGGCCTCAGTGTGGTTTAGGTCACTCATAATCTCGACATGATCAAAGCAGAATACCCATGTTTAATATTGCTGAGGAAAACCCTGACCCCCAAAGCCTGTGCTGGATGCTTGGGCTTCTTCTTTAAGAAAAGTAATCTGTTAAATATATTAAATATACTGCGGTATATTTTGTCTGTTTCTTCCAACTTTTGTCATCCCAGTCATATCTTTAGAGCTTTCCCTCCCCTTTTTCCCCTTTTCAGGCAGTACAGTTCTGGGATATGGTGTAAGAACATAAATTATGGAATGTTAGAAGTACAAGTAAGCCAGGGAAGAATACTTGGACAATGAAACAGGGCAGAAGAAACACTAATCACTAATAACTGGAGGAACACTGTCCACTGACTGCGAAAGCCCAGTGCAGGATCTTCATTGCTTCAGCAGCCTGAGGATTTGGGGATCTGTATTTTTGATTCATGGCCATTGCTGTGGTTCAAATAGGGTGGGTTTGTCCTAGAGTTACATAGGTGTATGTTCTTATTATGAAATTCCTCGCACCAGTTGCCTGGAAATGAACCTACACTGCTATGTCCAGTTTCCCATAACTTCTTACTTGTTGGTCATTTTTTGCTTAGAGACTCTTTCTCACTATTCCCAATATAAATGCAAAGACCACATTTTGGTACAGTCCTAAGTTAATTTCAAGGTGATGTTTATAAAACAGTATGTAAAAGGGATATTTTTCTCTGGGTCAGCAGCAGCTCCACTTTAACAAAAACTGAGATATTTTCAATGAAATTCAAGAAATGAGGCAGCAAACCAGAAATATTAAAGTCCAGTATCAGCAGTCTGCACTAACTGAAGATATGAAAGAACTAGGATTTCAGGGCAAGGATTTGATTAGCCTTTCAGTAGATGTATTTTGTACTGTATTTATTTTCAAACAGAGTAATATTGTTCAGATGGATTATATATCCTGACCATTGACAGGGGTTTTTACTCAAACTTCCAAATTTCATTTGTAATAGAACAGACTAAAATAGATTTATTTGCTTCAGCCTGAGGTGGTCAAATGATTAATGGTGCAAGAGGTATTTTTCATACAAAGAGCAGCCAGACATTAATTTAAAAAATAAAGAAAAGCTCTATTTATTCTAATATTCACAAATTCTTACTAAAACAGAACACAGACATAATCAAATAGTTGAAGTATTTGGAATTCAAATAACTGTGCATATGTGTTGTTTCAAAAAGCTTGCTAGTTTCAACTTTGTTCAAACAACTCCCATTATAGCAGGGAAAAAACCCTTTTGAACAATGAAAAGCAAAAGGAGTGACCTGATCAATGATGAGCCATTGAGGAGATCTGTGGGATTTTTTTTGGACCTGCTGTCTATGTTATTGCTCTCTGGTCATGAAATGAAGAGGCTAAATCTACAGAGATAGTCACATTTCTAATTACATTTTCATTAGCCACTTGATATTTTTGTGGGGTGGTTTTTTTTGGGTTTTTTTTTTTCTTTTTTGATTTTAAAAAAAGGCCAACAAAAATACAGACAGGTGACTACATTGGGAGTTATAGCAAAGAGCTCCCTTTCTCCCAATGTACAACCTTAGGACACTAAAAGAGGTCACATTTGTCTTTCTGATTTTGAGACTATGGACTGGGGAGATTGTGTCTGCAACTAATAAATGGTCTTTAGCATGTCTTAGTAAAATATCTGGTTTTGTACAGACGCTGCAAAGGGAATCAAGGCACATTCCCTCTTCCTTCCTTCCTTCTTTGAAATCTGAATGATTTTAGCTAGGGCCAGCATGTCTGCTTGCAGGGTTTTAGACTGAACATTTTAATTGTGACAGTGACCATACCAATCTTGCTATGGCTGTTTGTTTTGTGCTGACTCGGGTTTGGGACACCATTGCTAGAAAAGAGAGAAATTTTTTTTTGGATGGCATTTTTCTGCCATTATTTGCACCCCACCTAGTTGCTGGCATTGTCAGTTATACTGACTGTTGTGACAGCCTAGTGGTTTCCATTAGTAGAGTATCAGTTTTTGAAAAGGGGGACATTCTAATCCCTTCCCTTCTTGACCAGCTTTATTTCCCTTCTCTTATGCTACCAGAAATATGTAAATGCAGTAAGAGGTTGCAGTGAGGTCCCATAAACAAACCCTGTATTTGCACAAATAACTTTAAATTAGGATTTCTATAATGTTTTGGAAATTGTTTTGCTTATTCCAAAGATTTTCTTATTCACCATGATGAAATTTGGCGTTGAAAGGAATTGAAGTTTTGCTGAGTCCGCTGGTTTCCATCTGTTCTTGCTTTTTGAGAAACCAGTCATTTTTCATGGATTTTATGGAGACAAAGAATGCTTCACAAGATTAGTATCAATGCTTTTCACCTTTGTTATAATGAAAAAGATTTCATCAGAACTTCTGCATAGCTTCTTTGACATCAGGATTTCTACATATCTTGCTTGGCTGTGGTCTCTGCAAGATCTTAAGCCATCTCTTCTTGACAGGGTTTACATTCCTTCATAAATCTTCACTGAATGTCTTTCTAATAACATCAGTACAGCAAGATGACTAAAATCTTCTTTATAAATAGCAAACTTGGAGTATTCAATTACAGCAGATGCTGTGGACAAGTTAAGTGCTTTTTCCTGAGTTCTTCCTCCATTTCCTTTCTTCCTCCCTCCCTTCCTCCCTTCCTTTCTGCCTTCCTTCCTTCCTATGATGATATCCTTGTCTAGCTAAAAATAAACATTTTCTACACTCCCTTGAGTAGTTTTTTCTCAAAAATTTCTCTAAATTCTACTCAGTGGATGCAAGACTAGTATTTGGTGTCATATATTAGGTTTGAAATAGGATTCCCCTTCTTGTACATGAAATACAAATCTGAGGGGTTTTATAATGCTTATCTGTTTTGATGTAAATGAGAATAGCAATCACCTGCTTTCATCTCTCCTTTTTGTGTGTTGTTTGGGAATTTTTTCATATTTTCTTTCTGCTGAGGTCTGATTTGTGATAGTCACTTTTTAAATAGGGAATAAGCATTGCTTTTTTGCATAAGCAATTCTTGCTACCAGGCTGCACACATCCTAACTCTTACTTTTTTTAAAGATTAAGATAGGATGAAGTCCTCTGCTTTTTAGTAAGCATACTAAAGATGGTTGCAAATTCTTCGTAGAAAGTATCAAAAAAGATGCAAAGCAGCATAGACAAAAAATAAATTATTGTATTCAGAGACATACTTATTTTATTTAAAAGTTTTTCTGTGGTATTAATTGCTGTAGGAACATGTCTTGATGCCTTGTAAATAGTAATAAAATTGTCCTCAGCAAGTCCTGTAAGGAAATGAAATAAAATTTTCATTGTTTTATAGATTAGTAACTAACTAGACAAACAGATAAAGTTACTTCTCAGTCTTCACACAAGGTCTACACCATAGGCAGGAATAGAATCCTTACCCTTCTGCATCCCTGATTTTATTTCAAATAGTCTGTGTAGCTTTGGTTTCTCTTACAGAAAAATAGCAATTACTAAGTTTGGACACCTGTAATATGATATCTCAATTGATTCTTTTGTATGTGTGACCTCCTGCAGATAACTATAAAAGTAGGTTTTGATGATTCAATATAGCTTATGGTCCTTCAGCAGCTAATTATTTGTCTGATTGAGAAGAATCCTGGAAGCAGAGGGAAATTCTGGTCAGAAATCGAGACAGAAGTGCAATTCCTAGTGTGTGTGATAAGTTCCATGGAGCTCTCTGCAGAAGCTGAGCAGACAAGAGTGTGGCAGACACAGGCACAGTGTCAGCTGTGAATTGAATAGCAAAGTCCTGGCTGTGTCCACAACCTTGAAGGTGTGCTTGGGGCAGAAGTCCTGATTTTCCAGCCTGAAAAATGGAAATTAGCTTTTTATTTGTCTGTTGTCAGATGGTACTTTGCATCTCTTGACAAAGTGGCTAAGTCACATGGAAACCCCTGTGGGAAAGGAGTGGTGGCACTTTCCCTGGAGCATCTGAACCTGCTCCAGGAGTGGTATTGATTTGCCAGCTCTGGTAGGTGCAGCAAAGCAGCAATTCCAGCCAGGCATTCGGGAGCCTGCAGCTAAAAGAGAAACTTCTGAGATGAACCAGGAGCTGATGAGACACAGGCCTTGAGATGCCTGTTATAAAATAGACCTTGGGATCTCAAACCAGTATAAAATTTCATGTTTGAAGTCACACAATTTCGTTTCTTCTAAGGTCTGAGGTTAAGATCTAAACCCAAGTGTCTGTCTTGAAGTACTCCTTTAAAATCTCTTGGCTTACTTTAAAAGAGAAGTGGTTTAACCATGGCATGGAGGTTTAATTCTTGGCTAGGTGGTAGTAATCTGCAATCTGCCTCAGATGAAAAAACTAACATTACTATATGCATAGAATCACAGAATCATTTAGGTTGGAAAAGCCCTCCGAGGTCATTGAGTTTAACCTTTAGATCATCGAGTCCAACTTTAAAATGTATGTATATCACATCATATGATTCAATCATTTTTCAGTAAATCTTCCAGGGTTCTATTTTTTTGGGTTTTTTTTTTCCAAAATAAACCCAAACCCATTAGAAATTAAATTCTACCTGTTCCTCTCCTGTTGTCCAAACATAGACACTGGGACTTGGGGTTGTGGCCTCATCTGACTATCAACATGAAGTGGAGGGGAGTTGCAAATGTGTGAGAAATCATTCCTAAAGCTACCAGATGTATTTTCTCCAGAAGTGTCACATAACTCAGGATTGCATAATTACTGGTATGATTAAAGAGATCAGTGTCTTCCTTTTTATTTAGCTGTTTTATTTTTCTTCTTCTCCTGACAGCTGTGCACAATTGTTGCTTGCTTAAACTCCAAGCAAATGCTGGTATTCCTGATGTTTATTTTTCTTTATGTTTCTCCACAGCTCAAATAGATTTTTTTTATTAACCTTCTCAATATGAAACTAAACAGCTTTTGCAAAGTTGTTTTTAGTTTCATAAAAATATTTTAGAGGAGCTGAAAAATGGTCAATTTTCTTGGCCATCTTCCAGTTTTCCTTGCCCTTCTTTCCTAGTTCCAGAAGACTATTAGGTGAGCTGACAGTTATGTGTTGTCCCTCTCTAGCACATTAGCAGGTCCTCCAATAATAATATCAGTTTTAAACAGTCTTCCAGATTTTCCTGGTTAGTAATTCCAAGCCCATTGGCAGATGGAGGAAGGTTGAATATACCCAACAGCCTTCTTTTTATAACTCTTCCTTTTTTATTAAAACAAATGTAAAATTATGGTATTTTTCTAGAGAAAGTTAATAATCTAAATCTTGAAGTTCTTACTCATTTCCAGACTTTTACTTGAACAGGATTTTGGGACTTGGAGGTGGTTTATGCCTTAAGAGAAGCAGGCCAGGCCCTGAATCAGGTCTCAGTAGTTGAGTAGCAAGGAGCTGTTCTAACTGTGAGAGGTCCAAGCCACAAGATGGGAATGGGAATGTATAAAATATATATTTATAGACAAGATGAGAACTGTTGAAATGCAAGGTTTAACAGCACATTTATCTGCGTGTTTTAAACTCTTGTGAGCTCTGCCTTTCTGCAAAAGATGACAGGCAGTGATCAGGTCCTTGGGGTGTAGTAAGATCCTTAAGATGAGGGGAGCTTCTGGTATTTAGCTACTGAACCTTCCCAAGACAATCTGCAGTGAGCACATTCACACAAATCCATGCTACAAATTGCGTAGCAGACTGCCTTGTAGTGACAAATGTGTTCTTGCAGAATGAAAAAATTGAAAGCATTTTTTGAAGTTCTTTGGTTTTCATATGCAAGCCTAAGTGACAAAGAAATTTATTTTCTGATATATTTCTTCAGCAAACTGATTTTTACCATATTCCTGGTTTCAGATATTTCACCAGTCTTGTTTGGTCTGTACATGAGATTAATAAGAACAGCTGTGATTCATCACTGCAATTTAAAGTATCCAGTCTTCATGGTACAGTAGAATGAATCAGATTTTAGAACACATATTGGTATTGCTATTCTGCAGTTTGTGCTGACTGATGAGTAGGTGCTGAGAAAATATGGATAGCTGGGATGTAAATGTTCTAGAGACAATTCTCTATTAGATGTTTACATGCAACTTCTGTATACATGGGTTTACTTTTGTTACTTGGCTGTCTGCATCTTGTGAAAGTCTCCATGGTGCCAAATGGTAGCCGGCAGTCAGAAAACTAAATTAAATCTCTCTTTCAAGATAGGATTATAACATCTGAGTTCTGATGATCTTCCAACGTCCAGTAAAAATCTAGAATTCTCTTGGTGATTAATGGAAAGGTCATTGGTATCCAGCCCTCTCCGAAGCTGGGATCTCAACACTCTGCTTTCCTTATCTTGCTTTTTCTATTTCTGTGTAAAGTTTTCTCCTTTAAAAGTACTCTAATGTTTGGTCACCCCACATTAATCTTTGGAGTTCAAATGGGATATAACTTTCTTTACATGTTAATTTGCTGTATGTTTGCTTTCTTAAGCCAATGTGATCTGAAAAGTACCAAAACAAGTGAGAGTATAAATCAGCATGGACCAAAGGTTTTTGTTAGGTATGGAGAAATAATCAAAAGTGTAGAATAACTCTTGGTGGCTGTCAGCTATGAAGTTGGATTCTCAGACTGTCATAATAAATTAGGAAACTGGGAGCTGTGTGACAGCAGCATCAATCTCAGTCTCTTGTTTCTGCAAGTCTTCTTGTTGCCTGAGCCTTTTTCTTCTTTTTTTCAAATACTTACTCCCTGGAGGAGGTAATCAATCACAGCAAAGATTTCTCTACATTGAACACTCAGGAAAGTAAAGAATAAGCAGCTTAGAGTGTGAAGCTAATATGTGTAAGTTAAATCCCATATGGATGCTCTTAGTTAGTTTAATACGGCTGTAGATAGTGTCTTGGCTCAACAAGCTCAGAGATACTGCATCCTTACTGCTTTACCTCATTTATGTTATTTTGTGTCTTTTCTTAATTTGTTTTAACTTTCTCATAAAAGCAAATTTCTGAGTCAGTGTGGCCTCTATTGATGTATTCCTTAATGGAAAAACTATAAAATATGTTGAATTTATCAAAGCTTTGGGAGCTGCATTGTGTTTAGTGCTTACTTAAACCAAGGGAGAATGTGTGTTCACCTGAGGGTCCAGGATTCCAGTCTCTAATGGGTGTGTCAGGTGTGAATGGCATTCAAGCCCTCCCTAAAGAAATGGTGCCTTTTTGAGTCCTAGAAATTCCATAGGTCCAGTTGAAACACTGAATTCATATGGATTACAAAAAGACATCAGACAAAGAAGTCATCAGATCCCTGATTTCAGAGTCAGTGTCGAGCTATGCTTAGAATGCAGTCAGAACTTGGCAGTGTTGATTTATGGTAAACAATATGATTTATATAGTCAAGAAACAGCCATCACAAAGAATATCTACTACATAGTTTCTGACTGCATTAGAAAATGAGACCTAACTCTTTTCCAGTAGGAATGAGTTCTAGATGAACGGTTGGTAGTGAATTTCTTGCTAAGTAGATTTTAGTGTCTCAGATTTCCACAGTGCCCTGCCTTTGCTGTCTAACACTCCTCATGAATTTCTGCATCTTTACATTATTCTTTTGACTTCAGTGTGCAGTGTGCAAACTTGAAAGTCTGGATCCAACTACAAGACTAAGGTAGAGGCTTGTTTTTACTGCTTTCATTACCTTCTGCAGACTTCAGTCCAGTTCCTTTTCAAGCATCTCAAAATATTCCTTGTTTCTTACTGGAGTTGGATCAGAGCAGAAGACATAGTTTTGCATAAAAGAGGAGCAGGGAGGAACATGGAGTAGTTGATGGCAGGATGTTTTAATATGACTTTTTTGATGACTGTAGCTAAAATCAAAATAATAATAATTACTCATTAAAAAGTCACTGGACATACTTTTACAAGAATGATTGTCTAGAGAATTTGCAATGTTTGAGATTAAAGCAAAATTTATTACTAAGAGGCCTTATGAGATGTGGAAAGAAATTATTAGAAACAATTCACTCAAGTCTTCAAAAAGGGGCAAGAAGGAAGACCCTGGAAAACTACAGTTCGATCTGCCTCACCATTCCTGGAAAGGTGATGGAACAGCTCATCCTGGATGTTACCTCTGAGCATGTGGAGGAAAAAAATGGTAAAATCACAGAATGGTTTGGGTTGGAAGGGACCCTCAAGATAATTCAATTCTACCCCCTGCCGTGGGCAGGGACATCTTCCGCTATCCCAGGTTGCTCCAAGCCCCGTCCAACCTAGTCTTGGACACTTGCAGGGATTAGGCAGCCACAGCTTCTCTGGGCAGCCTGTGCCAGGACCTCTCCACCCTCACAGGGAAGAGTTTCTTCCTAATTTCAAATCTAAATCTACCCTCCTTTAGCTTAAAGCCATTTTCCCTTGTCCTGTCACTGCTTGTACTTGTAAAAAGCCCCTCTCTCACTTTCTTGTAGGCTCACATCAGCTACTGGAAGGCCACCATGAGTTTTTCCTGCACCATTCTCTTCTCCAGGCTGCACAATCCCAATTCCCTCAGCCTTTCCTCCCAGCAGAGCTGCTCCATCCCTCTGATCCCCTTGGTGTCCCTGCTCTGGCCTGGCTCCAGCAGCTCCCTGTCCTTGCTGTGCTGGGCCCAGGGCTGGATGCAGCCCTGCAGGGGGGGCTCAGCAGAGAGGGGCAGAGGGGCAGAATCCCCCCTGCCCTGCTGCCCTGGGGCTCTGGGTGCAGCCCAGCACAGGGGGCTCTGCGTTGGGGCAGGGCCAGCTCTCACCCACAGCCCCCAGGTCCTTCAGCCAGGGCTGCTCCCTCTGCTCATCCCCTGCCTGGATCCATCACACACAGGGATGTGCCCAAGACAGGGGCAGCACCAGCACTTGGTCTGGTTAAACCTCATGAGATTCCCATGGGCCACTGCTCGAGCTTGTCCAGGTCCCTCTGGATTGTCACTGCACCCTCAGCTTGGTGCCATCTGCAAAGCTGCTGAGGGTGATCCCTTTGTTTATATCATGGATTCTCCAAGGGGAAATCACGCTTGACTAGTTGGATAGCCTGCTGTGATGGAATGATGGGCTGGAGATGAGGGTGTTCTCTGCCTTGACTTCTCAAAGGCTTTTGACACTGTCCCCCACAAGATCCTTGTGGGTGAGCTCAGGAGGGCAGGTTGGCTAAGTGGGCTCTGAGGGGCTTTGAGAACTGCCTGAACAGCAAGCAGAACAGCAGTGCCAGGCCTGACTGGAGGCCTGTACCCAGTGGTGTCCCCAGGGGTCAGGACTGGCCCCAGTATTGTTCCTCTTACTCATCAGGCCCTGGGTGAAGGGGAGATGTATCAGCACATTTGCTGATGATACAAAGCAGGAAGCAGTGTCCTGTCACACCAGAAGGTGCTGTCATTCTGTGAAACACAGGCAGACTGGGGAACTGGGCAGAGAGGAACCCAACAAAGTTCAGCGAAGGCAAGGTCAGGGTCCTTCACCTGGGCAGGAACAACCCCAGGTACCAGGACAGGCTGGGGTGATCTCCTGGAGAGCAGCTCTGAGGAGAAGGACCTGGGAGTCCTGGTGGACACTGAAATGTTCCCAAGCCAGCAGTGTCCTGAGGGCAAGGAGGTGGAATCCCCAGTGGAATCCTGGGGAGCATCAGGAAGAGCATTGCAAGCAGCTCAGGGAGTGATCCTACCCCTCTGCCCAGCCCTGGGAGGTGCATCTGGAGAGCCATGTCCAGCTCTGGGCTCCTCAGGACAGGAGGGACATGGAGCTCCTGGAGTGGGGCCAGCAAAGGGCTGCACAGATGATGAGGGGACTGGAGCACCTCTCCTGTGAGGAACCAAATGGGTGAAGACATGACTGAGAGGATCTTATAAATGCACACAAATATCTTCCGGGACAAGGGGCACAAACTGAAACACATGAAGTCTCCTTCTGAATATAAGGAAAAACTTCTTTACTGTGAGAGTGACAGAGCACTGGAACTGGGTTCCCAGAGAGGCTGTGAAGTCTCCTTCTCTGGAGAGATTAAAAACCTACCTGGACATAATCCTGTGCAACCTGCTTTAGGGGTATTGGGCTAGATGATCTCCAGGGGTTCCTGCCAACCCTATCTGTTCTATGTTTCTGTAACGAAAATATATTTTGTTACATAAATTGGGGCATAGTTTGGAGCAATAATGTTTGAAAAATTAGACAAACTATATAATTATTTGTGTTGCTATTTTGAAGGCATAATTAAGAAATTGCTTCTGAAATTAATCAGAAATTCCAGAAAAATTATGAGTATGACAGCAATGAAAGGGTTCTGGACCCAACTAAGGATTTAGGGGGGTTGGATTTGTACTGTGTGTCCAGTCATATAGGGCTTGTTAAATAAGATGCTAAGCACTTTGTTCCCAGTGCATCAAAATTTCTATGTGCACAACAGGTACAAATCATGGTATCTTGCTGCCTGTACAGCTGCAGTGCTTTCTTAAATAGGCCTGAGAGTGGCTATATGTCACCAAATGCTGTTCAGTACTTACAAAAAACTCCTAAACTTCCTGTATGAACATGTTAGGGAAGTCTAAGAGATTTGGTTTTAGTTACTTTAAAAATAACTTTAAGATCTCCTCTAGTCTATAAAACCTGAGTGGACCACAGGCTCAGGCTGTTAATGACTGCACATTGAAAGAATGTGAGTACTCATTCTTGTGCTCTGAAATTACATGAATACCCCAGGCAAGGACTGAGTTTTGCTTTGAGTAGATTCCAGCAAGTGTCCACTTCATCATTTCACACAGACTGTTTGAGTGGGACCTCAGGGCTTTCAAGTTGCAGAATTTGTCAGTAGATGGTCAGTCCATTTGCCTTAACATGTAAATAGTTTCCCCTCTGATTTAAGGTTCTGTACAACCAATATTAGGTATCTCAGAGTAAAAGGTAAGAAAGCTTTCAGTGGAATGGCTGTAGAAAGCTCTGCATTGTTCCTGTAATTTACAGATTAATTTACATGCAAGAATCTGTTGGATTGGGTCCAGCAGAGGGCTGTGGAGATGATCGGGGTACTAGAAATCTCTTGTATGAAGAGAGGCTCAGAGAGCTGGGCCTGTTTAGCCTGGAGAAGAGACAGCCAAAAGAGGATCTTACCCAATGTCTGTCAGTATCTGCATGGAGGGTGTCCTGACAAGAGCTGGGAGCCAGGTTCTTCTCAGTGATGCCAAACAGCAGGATGAGTCAATGGGCAGAAATTAAAACACAGGAAGTGTTCCACGAGGAACATCAGGAGAAACTTCTTTACTATGCAGGAAACTGAGCTCTGGCAGCCCAGAGAGGGTGTGGAGTCTCCTTCCATGGAAGACCCTCAAAAGCCATGTGGACACAATCCTGAGTAATATGCTCAAGGATGACCCTGCCCGAGCAGAGAGATTGGATGATCTCCAGAATTCTTACGGTTTTTCCTTTAAAAATTGCACGGTGTTATATAGCTGTTTGAGAAATCTATTTATGTGTTCCCGAGTGCTGGCAAAAAGAATATGCAGGTCTGGTGAATTTTACAGGGAAGGTGGAGTTAAGGTGTTTGTTTGTTTTGATTTATTTTGGGTTCTTTGTTTGTGTTGGCTGTACACTACCAAGCCAGCTCCAAACTTACTAAATTCTTGCCTTCTCTACATAAATATGATGTTCCTGAAGTCAGGTTTTTTGACTGCTGTTGCTTTTCATTGGTAATTCCCAGCTCAGGGCAATGTTGGTCTCTCTTTATAAGAGGTGAATGTGGCTGATGTGTCCATCTGTTGAGTTGCTTAGTACTAACACAACTTAATGTAGCTTACATGTTCTAATGGGTGGCTGCTGCTTAGCTGGTGCACAGGGGTCCAACTGTTTTCTTAAACCCAGGTAGTCAAAAAAACCCCAACCAACCAGTTCAGCTTTGTACTGTGTGATATAGAAGAGCTGGGTTGAGTAGTAAGCTAGTGTTGCCATTTAATATTAAAAAAAAAATTACTGTTTGCTGTAAAATCTTAAATATGTTCCAGGTATTTCTGTCCAGAAAAATCAGAGAACATATTTGTTCTAAATACTGAGATTTGTGTTGCTCATGTTTAGGAGAGTGGAAATGCTGAACTCATTTCCCAGGTGGCAAAAATGCCCATTTGCCCAAACATTTTGAGCCCAAGGAAGCATTCATTCTCTGAAACTATTCAGAAACTGAGGCTGTGTTTATAAAACAGTTTTCACCGATGGAGTTACTTTCAGGAAAATGTAATTGTTTTGATATGACCTACAGGATGGATTTCAGCATTTTTCTGTTCCCCAGAAGTTTAGTGAGTAGATATGTGTCTGACTAAGCCAATTCACCTGAATAAGCCAATCTTTTTCTACTCCTGCTATAGTTCTCATTACACTGTATTGAAAGTTGTGCTTGAGACTCTCCCATTTCTTCCATTTTTCATGGACCTTAAGTGTTGTCCATATAGAGCATGAGAATTACTTCATAGCCTACTGGGTGCTGCAGTGTTGAGGTAAAAATCACTCATCTGTTAAAATCATCTCACAGTTAGAGAGGCCCCAAGCTGTGTTACTGACAGATAACAACAAAAATCTTTAATCTAGCCATTTTCTAGGCTCTTATTACCGGAGCTCAGGAAGGAAGTACTTCATGTGCCATAGACCTGGAGATGGTCTATGGGAGGTGGAGACACTGTCTCACTTGAGACAGAGATACTGTCTCACCTTCCGGGTCAAGGTTCATGGTTTGTTTGCCCCAAAAGAAAAAATCTTTTTTCATTATTGAGACAATAATAACAATACAACAAGAACAACAACAAGCAGTTTTAAGTTAACCCAAACCAGATTTTTGTAATCTTGGTAGGGCCTATAAGTAAATGTAAAAGGAAGCAGGTATAAGCAGTAATTATCCTGGAAGAAGGATAGTTCAGTTCAGCCTGCAGCAGTTAATGATGCTGAGGAAAAAGACAAGGGGGCATATGATAATAGACTAAATAATTTACTTATCTCAAATTTTTCCTTCAATTCATCTGGACTGCTGCTTGTTTGTATCTGTAATGAGCTTCCCTCCAGTAGTTTATGGAGTAATGTTAATCCAGCATTTGCCACTTGGAGTGCCTACATATAACTAGATATCAGTGGGAACTGCAAACTTATACTAATGGAGCTGTGGATCTCTGTGTCTCACAGAAGAGCTTCATGCCAGAAGGCTGCTGGCATCATCTGGACAGTGGCACAGATGAAAAGAAGTGTGATCAAATTCACACACAATTGTTTTGAAGCCTGAATCAAAAGAGTGGGTAACATGAACAAATAATTGAGCAGGAACTTTGTTGAGTTTAGGCACTGTGAAAGCATAGAAGCTACAACTGTCACATTCAGGGATATGGATGTTTATTTTGGAAATGCTAAAAGCTGTGAAAATGGTTTTAGTGTCTTAAGAGGAGAGAGAGAGTGGTGCCCAGTTGATTAAGAAAGGACAAATGACATCAAGAGAGTTGAACTTGATGCAACATCTACACAATATCCATGGGGCTGTTACCTTCAGCTCAGCAAGTGGGCAGCAGAGTTAAACTGGGAGTTACATGCATGTTTCCTAGGCTGTACAGAGCAAAGAAGTCTCTTGCAGCTGCATTGACGCCGTGTTTGCCTACTGTGAAATTTAAGACATTCCACTGTGTGTCAGAAAATAATTACAGAAAATATTTGAAGCATCCTTTTCAAGTTGTGCAGGCAAACAAGATGCCCAGTCAGTGGGTGCTGAGTGGGAGTGGATAGGTGATTGTAACCCATTAAAAGACTGAATTCTCCAGGACAGATGCAGCCATCACTTTAAGTGTTCTATCCTTGTACATATCAAAAGAGTGGTTCTAGAGATCAATTAATTCATCAATTACTTTAAAATTATTGTAGTATTCATCACCCATGAACATTCTTGTGATTGTTTCTTTATGTCTCCCATCTGCAAAATGTGCTTTATTTCTTGGGGACAGGTAGTTTTGCACACT
Organism: Zonotrichia leucophrys gambelii; assembly: GCF_028769735.1. Classification (NCBI taxonomy): domain Eukaryota; kingdom Metazoa; phylum Chordata; class Aves; order Passeriformes; family Passerellidae; genus Zonotrichia; species Zonotrichia leucophrys. Next base: position 16,244,383 of record NC_088170.1, on the reverse strand, counting down.
TTTTGTTGGTTTGGGAGGTGTTTTTTATGTCTACTTCAGTAAACATTGACTACTGTAGGATCCCTCTTCTGTAAGTGCATCTTTTCTCACCAAGGGCTCTAGTGGGTATTTTTGCAACTGTGGGAGTGAATGAAGCATTGAATTCAGGGCTGTGGTGCTCTTTCTCCTTTTCTTCACCAGATTTTTCAGTTTCTGAAAGGAGGGGATAAAAGTAGAATCTAGCCTCATGTACAAATAACAGAGAATTCAGGCCCAGCTTTTAAATTTTTGATGAAGTCTGATTTCAGATATGCTGGAGATACAAATGCTGTCTACATAGGTAGCAATGTCTCTTGCCTCTATACTTCTCTTTGCATGCTCATATGAAGTCAGTCTAAGGAAGATGGTTTGGCAGCTCTTCCAATTAGCAGTGATTCTTGTTTCCATGGCCCCCTCAGCTGCTGCAAGGGATCACCCTCCCTCCCTTCACAGCGTGTCACTGCTTGTAGGAACGTTCCAGCAGGAGCACCTGCCTGCAGCCTCTGATCTGATACCACTCCTACATGCCAGATTTGCTCTTTGGGCTCACATGGGTATCTTGAGATCCCATCTTCCAAGACACCCACTCCAACAGAGCATCACGGTACTTGGAGGATTAGAGAAGTGAGAAGAGTGTGTTCCAAATGTTGCTGTCATTAAAGGTTAACTCACAGAAATGAGCACATTTGGTTTTAAACATGATATACTGAAGTCATTTGAATTGTTTCTGTGATTATCTTATTTGTGTATTGCTGTGCTTCAGGGTTCAGAATAGATGAGAGAGACAGTATGAGGCTAGGGAGGATTTGTAAGATGAAGAAAAATGCAGAAAAAGCAAGTAGTGAATGAATATTTACTCTTGCTCACAATAATGGAATCTGGGGGCATTCATCCAGAATATGAAGTAGCATTTTAGAAATAAACAAAAGTATGTCATTTTTACAAAACTTAAAATTGAATCTCATAATTGAATTGCAGAAGTGATTGCCCCATCATGTTGGGCTCATTGGAGATTAGAGAAATCACACAGGAAAGACCCAGCAGGACAATAGTCTAGGAAGTGATTTAGGAGAGTTGATAGGTGTGCGATGCTGAAACCTGGGAGAACATGTCTGCAATGGTATTGTCCCATCTTTACAGTCTTCTCCTGAATATCAGCTACAAGGACAGTGTCAGAAATGCTGGGCTAGGTGTGATTTTGATATAAATATGACTGTAGTAAATCCAACACTGTGATTTTTAAAAATTTTATTTAGACTTTCAGCCAACTTTCTGACTAGAAATATTCAGAATATAATGATTCTAAAATTCCAGAATCAGGCACTTACATTTTCCAAGCCTGTGGTTGCTACTCTTTTCCCTTACAAATGCAAAATATCCCAAGTGGTGTTTTGTTGCTAACATTTGTGTCAAGTCCGCAGTATTGCTATCAGTTCTTCATCTCTCTCTCATGATGTTCTGCACTGCTTAAATAGGCATCTTAGAGATATCTTCCAAAAGTTTCTAGGAGTTGCTTAGAGGAAAAAAAATAGCAGGATCAGCTCCTTAGATCATGAGTCAAAATCCTGTTTTTGGAAGTCTTGGTGCAACAGCAAGTACATTTTACTATGGTTCCCAAATGCTTTGGTGATTTTGAAGACTCAGATTTCTGAGGGTCTTAAATGTTCATGAAAATGCTGACATAAAAATGTCAGAAGGAAGGAAGAGAAGATCAGGGGAGGAAGAAAACAGTGGACATACTGTTCCTGGCTTTGACTCTGTGTAGTGTTTCCACTTCTGTGTCTTCCTGCTCATGGTTTTGGTTTCAGGTACCCTTAGCAGACCTTTCTCCCTCCATGGTATCCAAACAGGACACTCTGCTGAAAGAGCTTCTTTAGGCCAAACACTGCAGGAAGCTCTGTGCCAGATCAGGGTGAAACACCAGTGAAGTTAATTTGAAAAATTCATCAGATAAATTAAATGAGAAACTGAAAACATTTGTTTATTTAATACATAAAACATTCATCTTTATCAACTGTAATATTTCCTACCCTTTGATACTGTTCCACACTACCATTCTCCAGAGGATCTCATCTTACTAAGGTATAGAACACGAGTTTGATTATATGAAGGCAGTGGGCCAAAAAGCTAGAGGTCTTATGCAAATTGAAATCTGCATTCATTTGCATAATGCTTCTGATATAGAGATATAGATATAGCTACATATGTATGCATTTATGCAGCTGTTATCTCTCTGTCTCTGCTGAAAGATCCTTCTCCTTTCCCAGCCTTTCCCTGAGCTGGCTCTTGCCCTGGTCCTGCTTGTCCTTGATGAGGACTGGCCACTCTGAAGTCCAGGGGCTCCTCTCCCTGCCAACATAGGTTTGTCCCTGGTCTAAATTCTGCAGCAGCAATTCTTGCTTTTGTGCTGGTGGTCATCTGAGCTGTTTATTTGTGCTGGTAAGGAACAGCTAAAAGCTGTGGAAACTGAGCTATTTCTAAGTGCTTCCAGCAGCAGTTGTCTTTGGCAAACAGAATCACAGGACAGTTCTTTGTGGATGAGCATTACAGAGGATGGCTTATTCACTCTCTACTAGTTCTTCATCCTCTTTTTGAGGTTGAGGGTGGGAGTAGCCATGTGGAATAACCATCTGAGCTCAGCTCAGGTGAGAATAATTTAACATTCTTTAGTGGGTTTGGATTGTAAAGACTTGGTGAAATCTTCCTGCATCAGTTGGGTTTTGGGACTCAGCTCTCCTTTGAGAACTGGATAATTTACTTTAGGACCCAGCACACTATCAGGTGGGGAGACCAAGCTGAAACTTTTGTCATATAAGGAGGATGGGAAATGGATTTGACTTTCCATACACCAGTTTAAAGGAATGGAGGCTAGCTCCTTCTACCTTGAGGCTGCCATCCTCAGAGACAATCTGAATTATTGTCTCCTGACAATCCTGACTGATCAGTGGTACCTGATTTTGTGTAAAAGTTTATGAAAGAAGACCTGTCTATTGCTCAAAAGAAGAGAAAAATTCTGTTTTATTAAGAATAGAGTAATAAACCAAGTAAGCTTTGTATTTGTGCTCAATAAATTTAAAAGTTTTTAATATGGGTTTAGTTGGGGCTTAGAGTAGGTGTTTGAGTCACTTTTATGCCATAAGTGACTTTTTTCAAATCTCCAGAGTTAGGCCCTGGAGTACAGGTATATACTGTCACACAGAGTTGGCACCAATTAAAGCTACTGAGAATCTACTCTCAGTTTTTTCAAAACAGTCAACAGCCATGTTTGACATGTAGAGAGTCAGCAAAACTGGAGCTAAAAAAAAGCTTTGTGGAAAATCTGACTACTTATTTTGGTGTTTATGTGGAACTTAATTGCTAGGAAATCTGGTCCTAAATTCAGTCTCATTCGTGTTGCACTACCAATGTTTCCACTTTCAGGTGGATAAATTGAGCTGCACTGAATAAGAATTGGACAATGAAAAAAAGAAATAGGCCCTTGGGCAGGTGTTTCATTTGTGAGATTTGAAAAATATCAGAGACATTAAGGAATTACTCTGCTGGATCTACCAAAGCTTGAGCTTCTTGGAGTCAATGGAGTTCTCTTGCATAACTTCAGAAGACTATTTTATGCTGTTCTCTCAACTGCATTATTAACGAACTGATAGGTTGATCATAAAATGACTTTATTGGAAAGAAAATTTTCCAAGTGAAGAATTCAGTAAATATTTTCCAGGCATCCATGTCCAATAGATTGCTTGGTGTGATGAATAGTAAGCAATAGTGCCCTTTAAGACTGCAGTTATACAAAGTGGTACAAAAAGCCTAACCCACTCTCAGGACTGAGACCTGAGAACATGTAAATCCTGCACCATCAGGCCAAGATCCATTGCAAGGCATATGTATGGTGTAGAGTAGTCCTAGATCCCACCTGTTTGGTTTCTTCAAGTCCTTCATCAATGCCTACTAAAATAATTTTGAGAGTAGCAATTGAACACAATTGGAAGAAATTCCTCATAGAAAATCCTTTTAAAGAATTTTGATTGTAATAATTTTATTCTAGCATATGGATTTAGGGCTTGGTGATAAATTGATTATTATGGAAATGGTAAGTGATTAGCATTTGCTATCAAGAGCAGAAAAAAAAAGTTTACAAATCAATGCATTCGTTTCAGAGTATTAATGAGAGTTGAAAGGCAACTGTTTGAGTTAGTTTGTGATACCATAAACAGAGCTCTGGGAAGACCACATACTTTGTAGCATAATTTGAGGTTTGTGCATGTACCAACTGAGACTTTCCTTCAGTAAGTGCTCAGCTAATTTTCCAAAAAGGAGAATCTAGATTCCAGGCTGCTATTCTGAGGGAGCAAGTTTGAGTTGGCACTGACAGGGCAGCAAGGCCTGCTGACTGACAGAGGAAGGATCTAACCAAGATTATTTTCCTTCTTGTGCAGAAGTAGGCAAGGAAAGTCTTCACTTTCCCTTTTCCTCCACACTCCCAAAATCTCTGATTGGGTCGTGACAATGTTCACATCTGGAAAAGAGGAAGAACTGAGGGCAGGGGGGATTTTGATACCGAAAATTTGTCAATAGCACTTAACATTTCCTGGTAAATAAAAAAAAGGAGGACTGTCTACACACTTACATTGTAGTTCAAGACAGAATGAGACTGCCTGGTTTCCCTGGGTGCTGCTGTAAATTACCCAGAGCTTTTTTCTCTGTGAGAAAGAGCTACAACTGCTGTCACACGAAGGCAGCACAACAGCAATAGCTGAGCAAGCTGCTGGAGCTCATGGCCAGCCCTGCATTCAGAGCTGCCTGGAGTTGGCCTTGCTTGCAGCAGTACCATCAAGAGCAGCTTGGGTTTACCTTACTGTGTTGTGGCCACTCCTGGTGGAATTAATTTCTGCAGGAGCTATGCCAGCTTTTCTGAGGTTTGGAGCGTTGTGGATAATTTAACTTTGTTGTGGTTTTTTTGCCCCTTCCAAAAAATAAAATGAAAGCAAAACACACACCAACTCCATTGCCAACATGTTGGCACATACTGTGAAATATCGTAACTGGCTGAAAGGTCTTCATAAAAAAGGAAAGCGTGGAATTTTCAGGTGGCAAAAAAAAGCAAAAAATAGACATTACTCATTTTCATGAGCAAAACAGAAAAATTGCAAAGTTGAATGTGGGTCAGATACCTAGTAGTGGCAGTGCTGATACATAGGTGTCTGTTAAACACTACAGCCTAAAAACAGTTACCAAAGAGAAGTGATGGAGCATAGGCCCTCAAACAGCCAGTAGCTAATGCTGCCTTTGTGGTTTTATATATTTGCTTATTAAAATGACAATATAGACACGGAACATTTAGATTTAAGAAGCCTTCTTTTCACTAAACAACATTAAACAAACTGACAAAGTAGGGGGTTATGACTCCAGTAATTGAAACATGCTGTTCTGTTCAAGACCAGAACTCTATAAAGACTCTTTTCACCCAGTAATGCCCTTTGTGTTTGCCTGCTATCCCTGCTAGAAGTTACTGTAGACCTGAAGTATGTCTTTCCAAGTGGAGTGGGAATGACAGAGTGCAACAGCACACTTGGCAGATGGGGTCACAGCCTTTTTAGGTTATTCATGTTCATTGTGCTCTGGAAATCAATTTGCAGCTCAGAATACATGAAGGCTTAGGGAGATTCCTCTCCCCACTGTTTGGGGTTTTGTTTTGGTTTTTTTCATGTCAACTTCTGCCCTAGGATGCAGAAAAAACAATTAGAGGGATTAATTTGGATTAACTAATTTGAGTAATCTTCATTAGCTTAATTTGCAGTGTGCCTTTTTGTGTGTTCCTCACTCTTCTAGATTTGTATTCTGAATCTGTGCATTACCCTGAATTTCTTTTTCCTTCTGTCTTCTAGATGTTGATGAGTGTCTGGATAACAATGGAGGGTGCCAGCAGATTTGTGTCAATACTATGGGCAGCTACGAATGTCAGTGCAAGGAGGGTTTTTTTCTGAGTGATAATCAGCACACCTGCATTCATCGCTCCATTGGTAAGTTTTCAGTGGGTAAATGTGCTGTTTAGAATAACCATGCTCTGTCAGAAAAGCTGAAATAGTTTGGGGTTTTTTGGGTTTTTTGTTTTTAAACCTCCACAGTTCCCAAAATCATTTTACTGGTTGGTTGGATTTGATTGATTCCTCTGCTAGCCAAACTTGTAGCAGAGCCATAAATAAGACAAAGAGACAGGCTTTGGTTTGACACACAAATTATACTTGGTTCACACAGCAGACTCTTTGTGTAGGCAGAGACAGATTTTCAAATAGTAACTTTCTGGTTCTGAGTTTCCAGAACTTAAAAATCTGTTTATTGGATAATGGTGCGCCTGTGTTTCACCTTAGAAAGCATGGTATCTCAAATCCAAACAAGCAGCTTGTTACTTCTGTAAGTTACACAGCTTGTGGGGGTTTTTGCCAGTTGTGTAGCTCATTATTTCATTGCAGACTGATCGTGGCTGATACTATATTGGCACTGGATTTTTCTGTGGTTCAGTACCCTGTCCTTGGGTGGATTAAAAATCGGTTTCTCTGTTGCCTATGCCCTAGCAGTAGAAACAAGGAATCCCTAAAGAACTGTGATCCTTGTCTGCTGCTGTTTTGGACTAGAATAAGCAGCTTTCCCTTTTCTATGGATGTCAGACATGGAAGACAAGTTTGAGTGGAAAGGGAGAAAAGAAAACAACATAGTCATAAATCCTTGCAATTAAGTGGATTCTCTCAGTGTTCATTCAGGCTTCTGTGACCCTGGAAGCAGTGGGAAGATATGCTAGCAAACTCATTTACCAATAAGCAATACAGAATGACAAAGTAGCAAGATGAGACTGGTGATCAAGAGTGCTGTAAATTTCAAAAGGCCACACAAATGCTTCTGAGCTATTTTAAGAGACTAATACTAACCAGAAAATCATGCTTGAATATAGAGTATGAGTTTAGTCATTCTGTTGATAAGAAAGCAAAACGTTGTTTTGCCGCAACGTAGCATCTCAGAAATGTAGATGTGTTACTGGCACTGTGTGTCTGCTTAAACAGAGTTGTAATGACAAGTAGTGATTTTGACTTTCAGAATCATGAAACTATGGAATATATATAACTGTGGAATATATATAACTATGGACAGGTCCACTTTTTAGCATGATTGTTAAGTTTCAAGTATTTTGATTATGATAAGAATATGCAATTAAGCTACAAGAACCAGTGCATGTTTGAGGTTGTTATCTAATAGGTTTTTTTGTCATTCTTTAAACCTAAATTGTCCAGATTTCTGTCCACCGTAAAGTAACCCTGACACAGAGATATCCAACAGAGCAAGGAATAGTTGCTGGAGGCTTAATGAAAAGCACTTGCAAAGTACTGTGCTACAACCATTATTTCAATTTGCACATTATAAAAATTCCCAGCTGTAATAAAGAAAGAATCTAGTTATCTGAGATGGAAACTAATGAAATAAATGAAAAATGAGACTCTAAAGGCAAAAGTTTATTCTAAGGAATAGTTTCATGGCAGGAAAAGGGTGTGCTTTTATGGCAATGAGGATTACTAGTTTGTCAGAAAGACTAGGGGAGTGGATTTGATTACTGACTGCTGTGGGCATATAATAAATATGCATGGAAAATATATTTGTGTTAACTTGTCTACAAAGAAAATGTCATGTAAGATATGGATATTTAATTTGAAGCAATATCTTAAAGTTGTTTTAGATCTGAAAAAAAACAAGCAAACTACCAAACAGACGAGTGGGAATTGCAGTGTGTTTTATGAACAAATGGTTTGCAGCTTTTCAAAAGTAAAGTGTCAGTTTACAATAACAGCAAACGTTACACTGCAGTGTCATGATCCCCTAACAGAAATACATCAGGTGGGTATGCTAGAGGAAGGAACTGAGATGAAATGATCTCTCTCACTTGCCAGAGGTGCCTGAACTGCAAACAGTAAACATGCATGATGAGAAAGCAAATATTTTTTTTAATATTTGTGTTTACTTGCTTTCATAGCTCTCACTTGTAAGCGCTGCTACAGAAACTGTTGGAACACAAAAATACACATCAATGTATTTATCCAGAATGGTGCCAGGGCTATATTGTGACTGTGCCTCTGTTGGTAAACAGGGCTGGAGTGGACAAAGGCACCCCATGCAGCCAGCACTGCAATCCAAACACGAAGGAACTGACTTGCCAAAGCCCTTTAGCGAGGTTGTTGACTTTGTGCATAATAAGATCTATTCATTGCAGAGTGGGTGCATTTCTATCTCTGTAAAATGCATGTGCAGTCACAGAATGTTGGTGTCCTGAACATTACCTAAAGTCTCTCCGAAGACTCAGCTAGTCTCAAACCATCGGCCACAAGGATCTTCATGCAGTTTGCTGCCACATTTCCCCTCCTGTTTTCAAATGCCTTGGGAAAAAAGGCAGAAGCATTGCAAGGTGCTTAGGAGATGATTGGAGTTGGGATGTGTTCAGAAGCAGGGGAGCAGCACAAAGCCTAAGGATGCCTTGTCTGCAGGCCCAGCTCACCCGTCTCAGGCACCAGCAGGGCTGGTACTGATCACATGCTTGGAGCTCACCAGCACATTCAAGTCATGGGATGGTTTCAGAGTTTAAAAAGGGCTTTGGGTCTTGAGAGTTGAGCAGAGGAAGGAATACATCCCTTTTTGCACTTAGCAGGCAAAAGAATGGTGTCTTCCAATAAGAGAGATCCTCCTTCAAATTGTAGGCTGCTCTGTGAATTTTCTCTGCTTCCAGAGATGCTCTGTGCTTGTCCCAGTGTTTTTGGGGTGTTTTGTGTCACTGTGCTCCTACTCACAAGTTGTGGTTAAAAGCATATTGCAGCTCATGATGCGGATTTATGTTCTTGTTTCTTAAATGACACCTTGGCTTGTCATCCAGAAGTGTTATTATCTCTTGTAGACAAAAAGGATTAATGATCCACAGAGAAATAATAATTTTATACTAGTGGGAGGCCAAGCTGACATTAAAGTCAGAGCAAACCCTGGTGTCCCAGCATTTGCATTGTTTCACTGTCTTTGTTGCAGGCCTACTTATTTCTTATGTTTAGTTCCAGTATCTTTTGGGAGGATGCTATGCCCAGTACAACTTACCTCATTTGTTTTTGCATAAAACTGAATTTTGCTTTGCTGAGTCAGATTTCAGTGCCAGTTTACTCACAATAATGATGGCAAGAACAGAGAGAGAGAGAATGGTGGGGAGAAGAGATTGTAGAAGTTATGGAGAACTTATCAGTTGTTTATCTTTGTATATCTTAATTGCATGAGTGGGTATGAACACTGAGAATCATACCAGAGACAAGGTTATGTGTGTTTCCTCATGACTTAAAGAGCAACCTGAATAAAACAGCTGTTACTGACTGTATCATCTCCAGCTCCAGAGGGAGCATGTGTTTAATAAATGTAGAGATCTCTATCATACACTAGCTGTGACCAAGTCAGGTTAGTGGGTTACAGCACGTTTGAACTGAATTTGATGATAAACCAAAAGCCCTAATTCAACAAAGCCTTTGGGCAGATCCTTAAAGTCCTAATTTAGGAAAGCTGGTGAAAAATCTAAATTGGGCTTAAAAGGTATTAAAGTAGACTTGTGCCTGTAGGTAGACAGACAAAATAGACAGAGTGCCTGTATCTCCACTGAAGCTCACAGCGAAGGCTTGGGTACATCCCATTTGTGTTACAACTACATAAGATGATGTGGGCAGGAGCCCTGGCTGCAAACTGCCTCACCAACCCAAATCCCCAGCTGAGCCCCACCTAGCAAGTCTCCTAAAGCACAAAGGGTTTTTGCCTAGAAGCTACATACTTCAGGAGCTCTGTGACTAGGAATACTTCAGCCCCTTATATTCCAGCCCTTGGATGTTGACATCTGGCATAGTTATATTAATAACTATGTCTTATGTCTGCTCATCATTCACTGCAATGGTTTTATATAGCAAGTACCAAGTAGGCTGAAAAGCCAGGTGAATTACGAGTGGCAATTACATGTGAAGATGAGAAGAGGTGGAGAAGTACCAGGTTATAGAAGGCTGAAATCATGGTGGTCTCATCAAGTGCTGAAAAAGCTTTTGACGCAGTTATCACTGTCACTTTCAAGTCTGTTAAAACACTGCTTAGCAAGGAAATCCTTTTTCACTTCCTCTTATCCCATTAGCCTTAGCAGAGTTAGGGAACTTGACATAAAGTCAAGCTACCACAACTTAACAAGATTCTCAAAAACAGCTTGTCTCTTTCTGTACTGAAAGTGTAGATTTAGACCCATAGGAAAAGGAAATGTACTAAGCCACATTGTCTTGCACTTGCTAAGCAAGCCTGTGGAATGGTTTATCATGCTTTTGCTGATACACAGAAACTTGTTAAACTTGATTATGTGTTAAACCCTTGTTAATTTTGCAGTAGTAGCATAGGAGTCCATTGGTCATCAATGGACTACTGAGTTTCTTCTTCTGAGGATTATAAAGCCATCTTTGTTCAATTTTTTTCCTTCCTATTTTCCATGATTTATTTTTATTCTTCATGTTTTTTCTTAGTTCAGTGCAATTTTGTACTGAACAATGTGGTGGTAGAATAATGTGTTAGGACTCCCTGGGAGGAAACGCTGTGCCAAGTCACTGAACAAGGTGTTACAGTTGGGATTCTGGGATTCTTTATTCCCATCTCTGGTGCTGATCCCTTGTGGGACTGTGGACAAGAAGGTTATTGTGACTCAGAATTTCTGCAAAGCCTTTTAGAGGACAGAGGTGTTTTTTCTACAGAAAGCACAATCATCTCTTCGTATTTAAATTCATGTGGAAGGGTGACTTTAAATAAGTAAGTGTTTCTCATCCCAACTATGAAAGCTCTTCCATGATGATGTAACCAGTTAAATTACTCCACCTGAACATGCTTCACCATGGCTACCCTGAATGCAGGTGTCCCATTCACAGAACAATCCTATTTGTCTTATTTTAATTGGAATCCTAATATGATTGTAAAGGAATGTATGTAAAGAAAATTTTATAAAGGAAATCAGTTAATAGATAAATAATAAGAAAGCATTTCAGACAGCAGCAGTTTTATCTAGACAAACTTAGTGTGATCTTGGAAGCCTTTTCCTAAAACTGCACACATTATGACATAAGTGTAATTGAAACTTGTCTCTTTAAGTGTTCCCATGATACATTTAGAATAAAACATTCCATTTATTATCTTTCACATAATATAGGAGATATAGATATAGAAAAGCTATTCGAAATCTCACTGTGCCCTGTTAGAAATGTATAACTTTTTAAAACTTTGTATAACCCACAAAAATTGCTGTACTTTCATTTCCAGGATTCTTTGCTCCAGCAGCCTGTGTGAAGGGTACCTTGCATTTTCTTTCTCTATTCCTCTGGAATAGAAAGAGGTTTTAGTTTGTCTGGAAGGAAGATGCAACAAGTGAAAATACGTGGGATGAGTAAAAAGTAATTTCTGTTAGACCTGATCTCCCTCCTTTCATACACAAATGACTGATAATTGGGACTGGTAAAATGAACTTGGGACTAGTAAACTGGTGTAAAACCAGTTTAAGTGTAACCTGACTTAGGTTCAGCTGTAAGGGGACGCAATAATCATCATAGAATCACAAAATCAGTTTTAGGTGAAAGTTTAGGGCTAGATGTGATAGTAAGCAGTCTCACAGGATCCTAGAACAGCGCAGGTTGGAAAGGACCTCCAGCCTTCTGTGGAAAATGGAGCCTGGATGAAAACAGTGCCCTGTCTGGTCACATCCTGAAAACCACCATCAGCAGAGATGGTGACTCCATTATGTCCCTGGGGATGTTTTTTCACTGAATGGTCATTCTCATTGTAAAAATTATATTTCTTCAGTCATAAGATCAATAAAACCTTGGTCAGTGCAACTTGCAACCATTGCTCTTTATCTTTTCTCCCTGTGGCTCCTTGCAAAAGGAGAGCCTCCACCCTCTTTGTAGCTGCCCTCTAAGGACTAAACACTATCAAATAAAAGTAAGCCTGTCCAAATAAAACTGCAAAAGCAGAGTTTTAAGTATCAAAATTCTCGGTACTATTTTGTTGATTTTTTTTCCCCTTAGCTTTTAACTTAGGACCTCCAGTAAATGTCAGCTTAAATGCTTAGGATGGAGACAAAGACATGCTACTTTTGGCTTACAGAAAATTTAAAAGCATCTGAAACCTGAGGCTGCAATCTTCCATTTATATGTAAGAAAATGTAAGTGTAAATATTATAGAATTGTCAAAGACTGTGTCTGGACTGCAGGAGAGATCCCATCCATGAGAGCAGCAGCAGTTCTATTGCTCAGAGGAGTCCAGACAGAAACCACGATATGAGAAAATGTTATGTGACATGAAATCAAGATAGATTTTCAGTATATCCCAAGTTGCAGAGTTAAATACAGCCAAGTAAATTTGATTGCAGTCCTGTGTTGAGTTCCTAGGGACTAATTCAGATTCGTATCATACTTTCACTCAGCAAAATGGGACCAAGTCTCTGCACATTCTGCTTTGGTTTTTTTAGCTCACTTGCCTTCCAAAAGAAAAATCTTTTGTTTCAAAATTTTCTGGGACTTTGAATTAGTTTTAATTCAGCAAGAAAACCAAATTTTGTTGAGCAATCAATACCTATTGCTGCTTTGCTTCAGCTGAGATTGAATGCACTAGAAAGCAACAGTTATGAAGATACAGTAGGTCAGGAGAATTGAAACTCAAAGAAAAAGTCTCCCAACACTCAGGAACAAGAGCAGATGTCCAGATTTTTCCAAAATCTGGAATTGAATTCCAAGAGTATTGTGCAGAAGCTGTCCTTCAACAGGTACCAGATTTAAGAATACTGATCAGAACAGGCATAAATATTTAAAAAAGAAAACAGAAAACAGAACAACACTAAAAAAATCATAGCCAAGATGAACTAGGAAACATCAGCTGGTAGGTAATCTAGAAGTCATATGGATATAGTGCTTGAACAGTAAATGCACAGTTGAAAATGACTGAGTGATAAACTAGGACATGCAGGTAATTTCTCAGCGAGCAAGAATCTAAAATAGTTTAATGGTACAGTCAGTGTTTCTTCATGGTTCCGTTGCCAGTGCCTTTTGGTGTGGAAAGGATGAAAACTAAAGGGGGAAAGTTAAGCTGGAGGTGCTCTTGGAAAGAGCAGCTGTTTGAAACAGCCTGCAACAGCACGACAGCCAGCCAGCTTGCCAGGGGCAGCACAGGATTTGTAAGTCCGATCAGAAATCTCTCCACACCTGTGTGACAGAAAGTGCAGCAAGCAGGCAGGAGCTCAGCAGCTGAGTGACTGGAAGTGCTGACAGGATGGGAAAACTACACGCATGAATGGGAAAACACACTGGAAAGCAGGACCTTAAGAAAAAAAAATGAAAAAGAGAAAATAGGCAAAAGAGGCTTTCACACTCAATCATTCAATAGCACTAGAAGGGAACCAATGTTCTGTTCATACTGTCTACTTTGGATATAGGAAGATTATACTAAATAAAAGAACTGACATGTTTTTTAAAGGCCTCTAGCATCCAGTTGACTGAAACATCAGGTGAGAAAGATCTGGGAAGAATATGAAGCCAGAGCATACTGGAAAAAAGCTTGCATCCACATATAGCACAACAAATGAACTCTGTTTTAAGTATATGCCATATGTTGTATTTGTCATGTGTCTTTCTCTGAATGCAGGGCCTGCTCTGAGTACTATGTAAAGATGCTCAGCATCTTTCATACCTGCTGTAGTCTCTGCATGGCTTGTGGTTTTCACTGTGTAGAGAAATCAGTCACAGACCATGTTGCAGGCACTGTTCCTCTTCTCTGCTATCCATTACAAATCTCAGATGTGATCCAGCAGGAGCTCTAGAAAGCGATACTGCTATGTGTTTCTGGTGGTTATAAACCAGGAGAAATTCAAGATATGAATAGCAAATACCTGTTCATAAAAACTGTTAGCCTCCTGCATGTGGCATGCATTTTATTGGTTCTATTAATTATTCAGTTCCATGTAGTTGTGTTTGAGGTTGCTCTGAGCTATTCTGAATTAATTTAGGAGTTAATTGAAATAAGAAGGGAGATGCATGTATTTAATAGTCATATATATTTCAAGCCTAAGAATACTTGCATGCTTTGTTAAATTTTATACCTTAGAAGTCACTGTGAATGCTTTCATAGCAGGAACTTTGTAGGAACACCATGAAATATTTTTAAGAGGAAACAAAAAAATAAGGGAGTGAGACAAAGGTTTGTCAGGCAAACAGAAAATAAGAGGAGGAGGAAGAGAAACAGCCAGCCAAGTGGGAATGAGGTGAAGAGGAGGAGAATAGATAGAAAATGAAGAGTGAGAAACAACATAAGGTGAAAATCTATACTTCTTTTCTCTCCTTAATTCCCTGTCTCACCAGTAAAATTTCTTTCCAATGTCTACTCCCTTAGAGTTTTCATTTAGGTAACTTCTCTCTTGTATAAGCCACATTATAGTCACAGGTCAGTCATGGTAGCAATGTATTTGGAATCTTTTTTTTTCTCAGTGGAATGGATTGTGCGCTGAGATTGCAAAGTCAACCTGCAATCATGAGCAACTCATCAGGATGATTTCCCTGCTTTGCTGCTCCCAGGATTCCAGAAATGCAGAAACAGAGGTGTTAAGTGTGACAGGGGGAGGAGAGCATCTGAACTATGTTCATTATTGATAAAAGCATTGAGCTTGTGCAGCAAATCGATTAACCTAAGTTTTGTGCACCATGCATAGTATGACTAATCATTTTCCAAAGGCTATGCCTGATTTATCAGGGCTGAGAAGCTGCAAGTAATCTTTCTTCTCTTGTTCCATCATAAAACATTCACCTTGGAGTAAAAGCCACAGCACTTTTGGCCCCCTTTGATATGGAGTACCTTCTTTAAAAGTTCTCTGTGTTTATAGCTCACTAAATCACTGCACATGCCATGTAAGCCCGTGTTATCCACTGCGGTGCTGCAAGCATTGTGTTACACAGCTGATTTACCAGAGCTGGCAGATTTTCTGCCTACACGTTACATGGGCAGAGGATGGAAAAATAGCTGCTATCTTCAATCCATATCAAACTGCAAAGTGCTAGAAAGGCCAAAGCTCAGAGCCTTCTTGCTAAAACATTAATTTTTAACAGAAATCCACATGATCAGTGTTGGCATTTCAGTATTTAGTGTAATGAGGATTGGTTATTTAAACTGACATTTCCTTGTAAGGCTACAAATGCCAAGATGGGGAAGCAGGAATGTGCATGTTCTTATGCTGTGTATTTCTTCTCCTTCTGCTTCTTCAGAAGTGAACTCCTAGTTACTTGCTTTTCTAATCACTAATTGGCATGGGAATGTCGCAGGAGTTTACAAAAACTACCTCCACTCTGAAAGAGGACCTACACTATGTGCTGTAACTTATAGATGTGAGGGACAGAAAAGTTAAATAATTTGCCTAGAGTTACACAGGAAGGCTGTAGAAATCACAAGAACTTACCAGAAAACCTGTGAGGGGATCATTTGTCAGTACATGCAGTTTAACTGATACTGTGCTGATTTCACCAAATCTGTTTTGTTAAGCTGAGTGTCTCTTTTTATGTATGCTCCTACTATGAATAGAATGCAGATACCCTGAACCCCATTCTGTTGATCTGTTATTTAATTTATCTTTCATCCCTGGTGCACTTTAACATCAGTGATTGATGAATTTTGTGTACGTGTTTGGAGGTCAAAGTGTAGCACAGGGAACCCAGTGGATAACAGTGGATATCACAAATCCTATTCTCTCCCTCCTTCCCACATTTTTGTTCGCTTTGTTCTCTATTGGCTCAGTGTTGTAAATTGAAAAATTCCTGATGGTGTCAGGCAGCTTGACTTCTCACTGAAATTCAGGATGACTGCTGACTCTCTGCACTGTCCCTTTGTACTGGGAAGGCGGCAAAATTGACATTGGAAATGGATAGGTTCTGAGAAGTGAGGAGGAATATAACCACCTGAACAAGCCAACAAAATGTTGCCAGCATTATTTTTGAAAGAAGTGTATTCTGTCACTAAGTCAGATTTTGTTCTCTGAAGTAGTTGATTTTTCTGTTTTTCTGTGGTGGTGGTGGTAGTATTATTTTTTTTTTTTAATTATTATTATTATTTAGGCGTGGAGACATTGTCATTGGCAGTGTGTGGAAGTGGTGTTTAGGCAGCCTTGTCTGCCTCTGTGGGCACTGCGAACCCATGAAACTCTGATCGGGCAGAGAGGCTGCTGCAAGGAGCAGCTCAAACACGGAGCCTGATTTGCTGGGTGCAGGAGGGTGTTCCTGGTAGTGTCTCTGAATCCAGTTTCCTTTCACAGGTGAAATATCTCAGTATTGGGGGAGCTTTGCAGGAAAATAATGAGCAGAACAAACCCAAAGGGTCCTGCTGGCTCTGCTGAAGGGCACATCCAGGCAATGCTGCAGGTGAAACTGGCCTGCCTGAGCAGCAGCTGTCTGCCTGCTCTTCTCCAGGACTGGGATTCTGCTCCTCACCTTTCCAGACAAAATGCTTTCTGAGGTCCCTCTAAGCTTCCCAGGAAAAGCTATCATTTGGCCTAAACACTTACTTAATGGCTATTTAATTGTTCTGCTCTAATCTGAGTCTGAAAAACATATCATAAAAAATACAAACAAACCTGTAATGAGCTGCTTTAAAGCAGGAGTTGTAGTTTCCTAAGCTAATCTGTGTCTCATACTTGTGTCCTGAGTAGTACATTTCCCTGGAGATTTATTTTGAAACTGCTGCGTGTGTAGATCTAAACAGGACTTTTGAGCATTTGGCATTAGTTCAGAATACCGTGTGCTTTTCAGTCTTCCTAGAATTCCCAGAAGGAGATAGTGAGCTGCCATTGCTGTGCTGTCTCAGAGAAGCTGACCACTTATTGGCCCAATGAACACTGAATAATCTGGAGGATTGCCTATCAGGAGCTGCCAAAATGCTCCATAAAACAGTCTCACAGCAAAGTAAAATGCCAGAAAAACAATAAAACCAAAGAACACCAGTTATAATACTCAGTAATTAGAGCCTTTAAAAGGATCTTAAGGATCCTCCCTGGTGGGAGCAGAAGAGCTCTTTTGTGGTTTTTATGTTGTTTTTGTTGGTTTTATGCAAAAGTTATATTAGGTGGCTAAAGGAATTTTCCTGTTGTCCAGACTGTGGATTTGTTTAACCTAGCTGTAGTTTATATGTAGTAGCACTTCTGAAAGTCCATCAAATTCACTTGTTCCTATTAGCTGTCAAGTGCCTAAACCCAAAATGTAAATAAATATACCCCCATCTTATTTATATGTCATTTGGTTAAATATTTTAGGAGTTGTTTTGTTTCTTCATTTCCTCCAAAACACCTGCAAAGGCCTTGTTTTCTCTTAGTGTTTTTTATGACTCATTTCATGGAGATACTTCTGTACCGAGCTATACAAAGTTGAGCTGTCTGAAAAACAACTTTGTGAACTAAAGTGTGGCTGTGTTGAAGGACATCTCATTTTTCCTTTTTCATATTTATTCTCTCTTTGGACTTCCATGAGTCATATTTACAGGCAGAACCAGGATTTCCTTGCTTTTCAATATGCCATGATGTCAGGAAAAACACTGCTATTTTTTTCTGCTTACTTTGACCACCAATAAATACCACCCAAATTAAAATCCATGTTCAGTGTTTAGTGGATGTTTTTCATCAAAGTATAAAAATCAAATACAGCTGCTTATCAAGAAGAATTCTATTTTTTGTGTTCTCCCAAGCACAGCACTATTGACTGCACTCTGTTTAGTCTTCTGCTGACCTCTGGCAAACAGCTTGTAGATTCCTAAGGATTTTCTTCACCTTTCTTTACTTAAATCATTAAAGCCAGGGATTGCTACAAACCAGATATGCTGCTAGCAATCTCAAGCTTATTCCCGTGTGCAGTTCTGCCAATGCATCTCCATCTTCACTCACTCTGTCTTTTCACCTCCTTGCTCTTTATAAGAAACGGAACTCCAATTAGTGTATACATGGTGACTAGGATGAAATAATACACCATTTCTAGCCTATGAAATCTATAGAGGCCAAAGACCGCTCCAGTCAGTGCTGTAGTGCTCTCTCTGAAGTGGAGATGAGATCCAAGCCTGATCAGAGCAGTTCTGAAGCCCACAGAATCCCAGCAGTTTCAGTAGGATTTGAACAGGCATCACCAGACTGTGTACATCTGTCAACAGGAGAGATTGAATCAGGAGGTGAAGCAAATCATCATTATTTCTGTGGGTTGCACCATTGCTCAGGTAGAGAAAGTCAGGAATAACTGTGCTACAATTCACTTCCTGCTGAAGAAATTAGCAAATCATTTTACCAAACTATAGGTGAGAAGTGACTCTAGATTCTATGCAGAGCTGTGAGAAAGAGGGTAAAAAGCAAGAAAGAAGCCAAGAGGTACTAAGTAGATTAAAGGCAATTCAGTCCTGAAGAATATACTTGCAGAGCAATTACACAGCCTACAACTCCCAAATGCTACTAATGATTATTATGTTAAAAAGAGCAGAGCTATAAACAGGTGATGCTCTTCACTTTGGCACAGAAGAGAGCTTGCTAGTGTTAGGGTAAAGAAACTATACTGTGATGCTAAGCCTCAATGCACAGAAAAAGAGCAATGATGTGACAGCAGTAGTGTGGTTTGTGTACACAGTGGATGTTTCTCACCCTGAATGTGCCAGCAGAGCATATAGAGTTCTGAGAGAAGCAGGTTCTTCCACTTTCACACCACTATTGCCCTGTAAACATTTCATTCATCTCTGAAGTACAACTTGCAGATTAGACTTCCACTCATTGTGTTCTTGATAGCATTTGGTCTTAAATGGCTAATAACATAGGACTGCTATTTCAGGTGCCTCCACATGAAATCTGATGCTGAGTGCCCCAGAAAAAAAAAAAAAAAACAAAAAAAAAAAACCGTTTGTGACAGGAATGGGATAAAATTTGCTGCTTTGAGGAAGATGTATTTGCCTACAAATGCCCACTGTGTGTCTGTGTTAGGTGCTGGTCCTAGCATTTGAACAGAGAAGCAAGAGGACTGTAAATACTACTGACAGTAAAAGCAGAAATTATAACTATGCTATAAAATGGTCCTTTTGGTAATATTGTTGTTCAGGATTTTGTCCCCTGAGGTAACCGGAAAATGTTCTGATCACAGGTAACTTTTCTCAAATGGCAAAATATTCATCATCCCCATGCTACACCCATCCTTCCTGAGCAGCTCTCACTTCTCCCCTGACCTAGACCCTGCAATATTGCCTTCCAGACTGTGAATCACTCATCTCTCTCCCTTGTGCCCCCACCAAATGTTATCATCACACCCGCTTGAACCCTGACATTTGTTTTGTGTAAGCTACAATCCATGGCTCAGGCTGACATTTTATTCAGATTCCTCTTCTGAACTAAACTCAGGGAAAACACAGCAACATATTTTGTTTGCACAGAATGGCAAACTGTCTAACCATAAAAGCAAGCCCAGTAAAAAGTTTGGAAGTTTTTTCATAGCTAAATAGCCCTTTTGTATTTCAACTAGAAAACAAGCTGGGTTTGGGTTTTTTTTCTTCTTCTTTTTGGCCTAGAAAACAGTGTTATACCACCAGTGTATGTATATTTAAAATTTGTGTATACAAATACACATGCATTTCGTAAATACGTTTGCCTAAGCTATCCTTGAAAGCGGCTGCTGTGACCCCACTCCTTGCTTGCTATACCCAAGGGAGGCAGCATTGATTTTCTTCACTGAGTTCTGCAGGCTTTAATGAAAACAAGGGAGAGGCTTGTGCCTACATTGCAATTTACTTTAATGTATGGGCAGTCTTTCAGACCTTTGTTGTTGGGACTATTCATGTGCTTAAGTGTTTTGCTGGATTGAAGCCACAGAGCAGTTAGCAAATTAGTGCACATACCAGGGTAGAGCATTCTATTTCTTCTTCCCAGACAGTTTGCATTTCCAGTATTTGTGTAGGATATAGAGTGACAAGCAGCCCATTTGCTTTATTTATTAAATTGAATGTCAAAAAATGGGATGTCTTCTCTGTAGTTAGTATTTCTGCATCGCTTTCTGAAAGATCTTGTTCCCCTTTTCTTCCCATCCAAACTCCATTCCCTACAGAAAAAGTCTGGAGGGAAAAAGTCTATGTGGTAGCTGTCATTGCCATACTTTATCTTCTGTGAAAGTAGCATTGTATGCATGGTTTTTCCTTGTGGTATGTTCAGACAATGTTAGAAACAAAATTCAGCTGTCAAATTTTTAGAGTGATAGTGACCACAGGTATTCATTGCAGGCTGACAGAAGCTTCTCTGAAGGCATTTGCCTAATTCTGTGCTTCCAGCTTGGAGTATGGGAGAGTAGTTGTACATCTCCTTTGGAATGAAATTCTGACAGTGGCGTTTGAATTGGAAAAACACACATTTCTACACAGCTTATTAGGCAACAGATGTGTTCTCACTTTGTTAAATTATTTGTGAGCTTCTATATTGATACTGCTTTAGCAACAAATTGACCAGGTGAGTTGAGGATGTCCACTCTCCCGCTGGCACTGCTTTTTATGGCATGTGCTGTCAGTCACCAGCTCATTTATTCCACAGCTCTGTTGTATCCTGCTTTACACTTCTGATTAGTACTGGATGGCTTTCTCAGAGCAAGGTCATACCCCAGTAGAGCCAAAAGCAGCAGAATTCCACCTTGCAGAAAGCAGGGCTGCTGACTGCATCTTAGTTTGCATGTTGACACTATTTCCTGGCATTCTAGGCCTTATTCTGTCCTGCTTATATTGCTGTATCCATGCTTGTTGCATTAACTTTTAATTCCTGTGTGGTCTAGTAGGCCAGAAGTTACTTTAAGACATGGCTATGCATTGTTTTCTCACGGTGCAGCTTCTGAGGTAGTTACCTATTTTTTTAATAGAGCCCCTTTCATCCTGAAATATCCCAGGGTGCTTTAGAGCTGTGATCCTAGGAAAAGACATTACCCCAATACCTCTGGACAGAGATACTTGAACTTATGGGCAGTGTGGGATTTTCCTACAGCACACGCTGGCTTTTACTTGAAACAAACTGTAATGCTCCCAGTAGTGATGAACACTACAATCAGGTGAAGGGAATGAGGAGCTAAGTCTTATTTCCCCTTCACCACTTCCCTGAAAAACAACTGGAATTCATCAAGTAAGAGGGTATAGAAACAGGTGGACGCACAAGTCTCCAAAAACAAAACAAAACAAGGCTTGTTGTTGTAGTGAGTGGAAAGGCTGATGTGCAACCAGGGTCAAAGAGTCAGCAGCAGCAGCTGGACTCCTAGAAGAGGGAGAAGTTCTATATACGAGAGAAATAAGGAAAGAGGGGTTTGTAGAAAAGTGAAGGTGCAGGTGGTAACTACTCTGTAAGTAAAGAGAAGAAAATTGGAGCAGTAACTTGCAAGGGATATTAGAACAGATCTGGAAATGCAGTAGATGTTGGCCAACATGACATTAATTTGGGAGCTGGAAACAGTGATCCTGATTGTTCCCATCATCTAGAGATAAGTTATGGTTCTGTGATTAGGGAAATTATCAAGAAAACCCAACAAAAAGAACACCACCTCAGGAAGATATAACTAGACTGGGATCAGAGACAGAAAGGGATGAGGGATGTTAAAGAAATAGGGTGAGGGAAGGAAAAATTCCAGACCCTTGCTTGGAAGTATCCCTTGTATTATCTTCCCTTTTTCTACATAAGAAGAGACCAGAAGTTCCACTATCTCATGGGTTAGCATGTCCTTTTCTTCTGTCCCCAAGGGCCCTGAACAGAAACTCCGCTGAGGCGAGGCAATGAAGAGATGGGTTCTGGGCAGTGTACTTACCTGAGCAGTTGGGCAAGGGACCTTCCATTGTACTAGAGGTCACTTTTAAAGAAAGCATATGCAATGTTCTATTTCCAGGAACCTACAAGATGCATCAGATTGCTTTGATGAGCTTTCCTACCCTCACTGGGATATAGAAGGGAGTAGCCTCTACCCTGGAAAGTTAGCAAAAATCTCTTGGAAGAGGGATGAGTAGTTAAATTTTTTTTCTTTTAAATTGCTGTAAATAGCCTCAGTAAAAAGTAATTAGTGGTAAATGTGTTGTATTGTATGTAGTGCAGTGCTCTGGGTTTGTTTAGCTACTGAAAAGTAAAGTGGGAAGTGTGAAAGAAAACATATCTGGGCACAGTAAAATCTATCTGCGCTTATAGAAAGTGTATTGTCATATGCTGATTCAAAAAAGTGTAAATCCCTTCATATACCAACCTTAATCTGAGAATCCTGGAGCTTTCTGAAGATGAGTTGATATTAAGCATGTAAGGAATAGATGGTAGAGGGGAGTTATTATCTGACACAGTGTAAGCACCATGCAATATTTATACAATCATTAAACTCTCTGCATTGGATGGGTCATTTGCTAAGGTAATTTTTGCTCCTTGTGTTCTCAATGGGCCCAGTTGTCAGTACCATTATGACCAATGGGTCTCAGGCTAACACAACTAGTGCCTTTTGGTTTTGAGTCTCTGATTATAAATAAATTAATTTATTCTGGGATGCTCTGAGGGAAAAGGACTTACTGCTGCTTTCCAACTCTATGGAAAACACAGTCATGCTGCCTTTAGCTGTTCCTGCCAGAAGAATACAGTGACTGTGTGTAGCACCCTCCTGTGGTGTTTTGTGGCTTTTACTGCTGCTTTCATTTTATCCTTTGCTCCCTCTTTATCAAAGTTAGTGTCCTGATACTCAGTACTTGTAGCTAAGATTAGGACAGAAAAGTCTACCATAATGAGCAATTCATGTCATGCTGTCAGCTTTCCTCATGGGTCTTATTCATATTTCTGGATACTATCACAGCTTTTCCCCATTCTGCTTGAAATCAGGATTTTAAAAATATGTACTGCTTTAATCTTCAGGTTTCTGAATGTATTTAGTTTCATGTTAAGAAGATAATTGAAAGAAGGAAAAGTATTGTGAAAACTTAGGTGTAGTATGAGCAAATGTCCTTTATCACATCTTTTAAAATTCCTCATTCTTATTTTCTGGTGGCATCCCTTTTCATTTCTGACCCCTGGTCAGAAAAAGAAATTGTTATTCATGATGAACTAAGTTTAAAGTCATCATATGGAAGCATTCACCTGAATGGTTCCATTTACTCCAAAAGCTGAACATTTCCAGGGTGCAGTCCAAGCAGCATTTGTCTGCTGTGGTGCTACTCCATTCCATACATTCTACTGTATCCTAATCATCTTCATATATAAAACCTGCAGTATCACTCTGCATCATCAATAGAAGTTATTTCTATTGCAGATAGCTTGTTTGTACTCATGTTTTCCACCTGATGTGTGTACAAGATCTCATCATTCATTTCCCCTTCTTCCATTCACCACCAGGAAGGAATGTGTGTGTCTCTTGTGTCTCTGCCATAAACCAACTTTACTTCAGAATTACATCTTCATAAAGAAGCGATTTTTAAGATTTTAGTTAGATCATTCACAGTAAGGACTTTATAATTCCTCTGAAGATTATGAGAAACTGCATGTTGAAATCTTTTAAGATAAGCATCAGAAATTTGATGACACTTCAGCAGCGAGGCAATGTAGAAAATTGGGGTGATGTCTGATGTGCCTAATCTAGGTAAAGCACTGCAGTTTTTTTGTAGTGTAACACCAGCATTCTGAAGCTCTAGAGGTTTGGAGCCTGGGTGTGTCACCCTGCTCTAGTCCCACTGAAAGAGGATAGCATCAAGAATTACTGCATCCAGGCTTAGAGGCCATTTTCCTTTTCAGGCACAAGGAATAGGAGAGGCTGTGTTAGGCTTTACTTGGCAAGGAATGCAAGAGGCTTCCTCAGCTGGGAATAAAACTGACCAATTAATATTTGACTGAAAGAGCCTGAAGAGTGTCTGCAAGCCAGTCAGAATCCTGTGTCCATCTGCATCATGTGCTGTGGATCAACATTAGTCCCACTTTTTCATGATGATACTTTTAGAGGCACAGCTGAAATGCAGCAATGATATCATAGACTGCTACTGTTTAAGCCTGTCATTCCTTCAGGTGCAGATTTTTTATTATTATTAATTTTCCCTTTTTTCCCCTTTTTTTTAATGGATAAGATCTGCTACCTCCATAATAAGAACAGACACCATTTTGTATGGGCTTGGAGAACAGCCATACCAAAAGTAGGTTGAACTGATAGGTTTTAAACTCTTATCTATGAGAGAATGTTCCTCCTTTTGTATAATATTAAATTGCTGCTGTGTGTCTCTGTAGAAACAAGAATGGTTAGATGGGTGATGGAAGATAGGCTGACAGAAAAGCACTAATTAAATACTGTTTTGCAAAGCCCTCATTGAAATTCATAGCTTGGTACCTTTGGGGACTTGAAAGCAGGGGAGATGGAAAGATTTCAATTAAAAAGGTATTTGTATGGTTCTTTGTGAAGCCAATGATTGCCTTTTTAATATAAAGCAAGTATCTAATATGCTTTACAAACATCAAATATCTTGCCTTGAAACAATGAGTGTCTTAATAAGTCTCAGAGGAAGATACTTTGAAATAAAACAAAAATCCCATAGACCTAAAATTTTATTCAAATTAAGGCTCTGCCAGTTTTTTAACACAATAGCAGTCTTATGTAATTTCTATATTGACTGATTAGAAAATTTGAGAGGAAAAATAAACATGCAAAAAAAAAGGTGTTTTTTTAATAACTAGTTATTTGTGTTTTGCTACAGTTGTAGTTCCCATTTACAGATTTTTAATGTATTAAAAATATGGTGATTCCTTTATTCTTGCAATACTTTTAGATTCTTTCCTAATTCAGGGACTTCTGCAGCATGAATCCCTCATTGAATTGGTGTCTGGGCAACAAATAACAGAAATATAGCAATTTATGTCCACAAAAGATCCCCAAGGCTGTCAGTTGAAGTCATTTGCAGGAGACACACAGTTCAGAAGGGTTCAGAGAACATGTATTCCATATGCAACTAAATACCACGAGCCACAAAACGCTTGTCAGCAAAACAAACTCAAAACTTAGAGTAGAACCACAAAAGCCTCAACTGTAATTTACCACAGTAAGAGAAAAGCAAAAATCCAGGCCATTGCCAGGTCCCTAGATCCTTGAAGTCATGGGGAGCATGAATGAAATTTCCAGATAACCATAGAGTTCTGTGTCCAGTTGCAAGAGACAGAAGATTCAGAAAGATTGCTCTCAAAGCAATCTTCAGTTGAGGCGCTGGGGCATGGGTTGGACTCGATGATCTTGAAGGTCTCTTCCAACCTAGCCATTCCGTGAATTCTGTGAAACTGATTTCAGATAAGAATTTCTCTTGTTCCTGAATATCGTGGTCAGAATACAAGGAGAGTGCAGCAAGCTTTGAACATCTGTTTTAAGAGCTGTGGAACCCACCTTGTCTAAGCAGTGTTCTTCACCCTCCGTCTTCTTACTCAGTCGTGAGCTCTCTCTCACTCCTACAGATCCAGGCAAAGCCGAGGGTTTTCCACCACACCTCAGAGAATCCCTGTTGCAAGTGCAGATGGTGTAATTCAGAGCAAAGTGCCTGAGCAGAGGCCAGCCAAGACAATTTTGCAGAGTCATTTGGATCTCATTAGATCTCGGGCAACACTCAAAACCATATCTTGAAGCCAAAAAGTTTTCACCCTGTGGATCCCTAGAGCATTGTCTTTAAATGCACAGGGTTCCTTGGCAGGAGCATAAATGGCAGCATATTAAATCAGTGCCCTTTCAAGGCAAAACTGCTCATGAATTTAATCATTTTTGCTGTGTCTAGGTTTGTGGGGACATCTATGATGACACCCCTTCATGGCTGCATCATTGGATGCAGCAGAGCACTTGACAGGCTCTACAATAAACACAAATACCAAAACATGGGCCATTCTGATAAGAGAAATTCTACCTCCCTTATTGAGTGACAGGAGGCTGTAATAGAATGCCTCATGTGAAATAAATTATTTTACCTAATACCATCTCCCCCAAGGTTTGCTCATCAACTCCTTTTTTTTTTCCCCAGAAGTTGCCTTAACTTTTAGCTTGATCCACAAACCCATCTAGTGAATAATTTTCTTGATGGTATTTCTGCCGATTTCTTATGTAGAATTGTATGGTTTATGTCCATAAAGAAACTTCATCATGGCTTTTTATCATGCAGCATGATTCAGGAGTCAGAAAATAACTGTGGTTTAGGGCCTGGTTGTCATCTCACGGTCAGTGGAATGCTTTCTCCATACTCATGCCCACACACTACCACAGTAACTCTTGCACAGTTGCACGCACATAATTTCCCTGTAAGCAACAATAAAAACAAATGACATTTAAATAATAACCACAAATGGTATCAATAGTAACAGGTAATAACAATAAATATCACTCCATTATTTTCTTTTATAACTATGACTGCATTTTATTTTAAAGTAACAGCTACTTGAAAAGCTCAGATTCTTAGGCTTGCATTTTTCAGTTATGAGGTATTCTTAATTTTCTTTTTAACAAGTTCTGTGCATAGCTTGAATCAAAACTTATAGTCTCTTGATTTTTTTTTTCACTTTTGGCCATTCATGCTTGATAATTATGGCTGTTTTACATGGGTTTAAACATAGTAAGAACATAGTCTGCCAGTAGCAAAGCTTGTGCATTGTACACTTTGAAAAAGCACACAACTATCACTTAGGTGATGAATATTTTAGCAGAGGAGCTGGCATTGAACAAGATGATGCTATTTTCTTTTTATACCGCCGAGGTCTAAAAGAAGTTGTATCACTGTGGTAATTGCAGCATGGGTGGTGAAAATCTCTAATGCAGTGCATTTGTTTTGTGGATAGTACTGTGGCCAAAAAGTATATTTAGGTAGCACTGGTGAAGGGCTTGTGGAAAAGTAGTATTAATTTGTATTACAATAGCTTTTAGGTCTGGGTCTATTGTGTCAACTGCTATACAGAGAGAGAGAGAGGGAGAGAGAGAGACTGAGAGAGACTCCATTCAGCCAGACAAAAGATGTGTATCCCTGCTTTACAGGCAAGGAAGCTGGTATTCAGTGTGCTCCTAGAGAGAGAATGCTGCCTCCTGATTCCTAGCCCACTAGATTCCCAGCCTTCACTAACTGTGTTGGGCAAGAGCCCACAGACAAACTGTTCATTAGTTGAAAAATCATGTTTATATAACCTGGACTGATATGCAAATTCACTGAGAAATCAGAAAACTTTCTCAGAGAAACAGTAATTTGAGATTAATACATTTACATTTTTTTTTTAGATGTTGGGGAGAAAAAGGTTAAAATATCTGCAGATTAAAAAATTTTATTGATTGTCTTTAAATGATGTTGTTGATGCTTCATTTTTCCAAGCAAACTGCAAAAATACCCATGTGAATGGACCTAAAATAAACAAAACCCGAAAGTCTTCTAGCCTTAAAGCACAAAGCCATCCTCCTCTGAGGATATGATGGAAAGAGGTTCTCTGGAGCTTTAGTATTCCTGCTGAAGTCATTAATAGTGATGACTATGAACTCTAATGAAGCTGTGCTTCAGAGCACTTGAGTTCTGCACATCTCCAGAAGGTCCCAGGAACACTGGTATTAGGTGCCTAAAGTAAATAGTTCTGATGCATCCTTTTGCCCCTGAATTTGATGTGAATTCTGTACTGCAACTTCATGTCAAGAGCTGGGAACATAAGCTTACTTTCACTTGAAAAAGAAACCAGTGAAATCCTATTATAGGTCTGCTAAGGCAGCAAGAGCAGGATGCATTTGTTTCAGTGGCAATTAAACCCCCACTAGGTAAATTGAAAAGAAATTTGCCTTTTAAATTATGAAATAAAACTCCATTGCACCCCAAATTTTATTTTAAATTGTAAAAATTGGTTTAAAGGTATTGTAAATCCTTGCAAATTAGCCTTTATAAAAAAGTATTTGCTGGTATTTTGAATACATGTGTCTAACTTTGCTTTCTGTATTATGAGGTTTGTCCAACCTTAATGATCTAGAAAAATGGTTTGTTATCATCAGAAAACTGTTGGGCGAGAGTAAATGGGATTCAAATATGCAAGTGTGTGAGTGCTAGTTTATGTCTGCAGAACTAGCAGCAGAAAAGCTAAAAAGAATAGCACTTAAGAAATGTCTCATGTGCCTTATGAGTAAAATAATTTCTACATTATCCAGGGAAAGTCTGGAAAGGTATAATCTGTTAATAATGGGAAAAAACAGAATATGTAGGCCACAGGGAGCATGCCAGAGGGACTCTTCTTAGATAACAAGAACAGCGGTACTTGATCAGAGTACATGTGCCTGTCTTGCTGTAATAGCTGTCTCCAGTAATAGCCTTAAGTACCCAGGGAAGAGGAAAAGCAGGGCAGGCACACGTGATACTTCCTGAGCAGTGCTTCCAGCTCAGGGGGGTTTCACAAGCCTGGTGTGGCTTGTCTGCTTTGTGGCCATTAGTGGATCCCTCTTACACACACTCTCCTTGTTTACCTTGGATGCATGCAGGCGCTCTGAGAGGAGCCCTTCAGGCCTGCAGCCTCTTGTCTCAAGAACTGCCACATCCTGTTTGTCTCATCCTGGCTCCTGCTCCCTGCATTTGGTGGCCTCTTGTTCCCAGGGGGCGAGAGAAGGAGAACTGTTGGTTAGTGTGCACTCTCACACAGGCTTCCTGCATGATTCCATTGTCTGCACAGTCCCCTCCATTCTAATCCTGCTGCATCCACTGGTCCAGCATTGGCACGGCCAATCCATGGCTGCAACAGGTCAGCAAACCTGGGGGCCAGCAGGAGATGCAGATGTCTGTCAGAGAGCCATGAGAAATACTGGGAGTTTGCTTGCTTGAAGATTATGTGGTGCTATGTGTTTGAAGATGTAGTGAAGGAAAAACACAAAATATTAACCACAAGAGAGATATCTGAATATTTAAAGCAGGGCTTGTTTAGTAAAAGCATCAAATATGTTTCAAAGTTAGTAGTGAATATAGCTGGAAAAACAATTCTGTGACTGTCTTTCCCTCTGTCCAAACAGACATAAAGTTCGGTTTCATGTAGGTGGGCTGCTACTAAGCCTCTATTAAGAAGAATTACTTCTGTTGCACTTTGTAGGACAAAAAGTTAAGTTTTTTTCTCTGAGGTAAAAGATGCAGTGATGATTTCTGTCCAGTGACAGGGAACAAGCAGACCTACTGCTTTGGCCCTCTCTCTGTGTTTGCTGCTGGTTAATTCTTCCTTCCAGCATGCTGTGCTGCCTAACAATTGCATTTCTGGTGTTATGGTCTTGTTTGCAATATAAGCACACCCATTTTCTGCAACGTGCTCTACAGTTCTGTTGCTTTCCTGAGACATTAAGTTGGCACAGGTGTGAGGTGAGGCAAGAGGAAGCAGACTCAGTATCAAAGCTTCAGCTCTGTGCTGAGATAAGGTGGAAAAAACAAGTAGCAGACTTGTCAACTATGTCTGGGTGTCTGAATAAGAAGGATGGAAATGTATTGTTAAAAATGATGCACTGGAGTGTTGATAAATCCCTTTTTAAATTATAGAAATAAATTTCAGTTACCCTTTTACAGTTTAGGTCCTGTAAACTTTCAGAAGCATACTTACTTTTACTCCATAATAATAATTCGATGTGACATCAGTGTGGTTTGTTGGTCAAAGATAAGCAGAGCTGTCTTTCTATGAAATAAAATCATAGGATGAAAAATGAATGGAGTCGTGTTTGGCATGTAGTAGTAGTTTGTGGTACAGAGTATTAGGGCCTCTGTTATGCTCCTAATCAGTTATAAAGAAAGAAATTACAGAAGTGAACTAAAAAATTCAAAATTAAAATTGTCATTTTCGTATTTTTTTTAAGAATCACATCTAAACATCCTACATTTCTGAGCAAACAAAAACAGTTATGGGATTAATCCACTACTGCTGTTATCAATGCATCTTTATGTTGAATTTAGCAGAATTAAACACATAACCACAGAGGTTTGTTTTTTTTAGTTTCCTTGATTTTTTCTACACATGCTATTCTATGGAAGGGTGTTGATTTAGTTACATGTAATAGATTGCAATGAGCTATTACATGACGAATTATGTATTTTAAAAGCAGTAGATTTCACAAATGGTATAAAAATTCTTTTGCAAATAGCTCACATTTTGTACCACTTGCATTGTTTCCCCTGTTAGATCATGAAACACGCCTGTGCTTCACAGATGTCAGTAGTGAAATGAACTTCTGACTCCAGAAGGAATAAATCTCATGCAAGAGCTGTGTTCTCAGCTGACATTCTGGAGCAGCAGGTGTGTTCCTAAGGCAGACTGCATGGGCATGATGTGAGGAAACTCTTTATCCTTAGCAGAGGGAAAGTGTTTTCTATGTATACCTAAGAAAAGAGAAATGAAAATTTATGTTGGACACTGATGCAGATGCACTTTGTCTAAAGCAGGCATTTTGTCACAGTCTCTAGTATTACTGAACTGTTTTGTCAACAGTTTCAAGGAAGAAAAGTGCAGTGGGTCTTCAGATTGGAACCGTTTGGATTTCTGGTTTCCAGCAGTGACAGGTGTGCCTGCAGGTCTGGTTGGCCACAGCCCGGCATTAAATGGACTATTTTTCAGAAGGAGTGCCTAGTAATTTCTGAAAATTTTACTCCTTAACTAGAACACAGAATTTAGATCCTGAAATACTGACACATCCATTCCTGAGAGTTGGCTTAAAAAAAAAAAAAAGAAGAGCTGATAACTCACTGTCTCAGTCAATGGAAATACACCTCATTACTAATGAATACTGCATCAGACTCAACATGCCTACAGCAAGTGAATTCCTACATCAAGAACAATTCACTTCATTCCATAGAAAGGACAGGGAACATTTGTGTTTAGAAGAACAGGTCATGCAAGTATATAGAGTTCCAAGCCATTTTCTAGTGCTCTCTGACTTTCCCTCCTAATTTTTATTATGTAATTTTCAAGGCTATTAGGTTTGACTCAACTTGCTTTCCTTGCCTTTGCAGCCACCTTCCAATTACAAAAATAAGCTGAAGTGGATAACAGCTCTGGCCTTTTGCTCCCAGCCCTCTGTTTCATCTCCAGGGTGTTGTTTTAATGGAATGACTTAGGTGGTCTCTGTTCACATCCCGGCTGACTGTGGACTGTATTATAAAATCACTGGGTACAGATTCCATGGAATTGGCAGCTCTTGCTTGAAATAAATCCAGGGCCGAGCAAGCATAAAGAATTAATTATTTCTTGCTTCTGGAGAGGGTCTCTTTGGGTCAGGGTTGAAAGTATTGGCAGGCCAGTGTAGGGACGCTTCCACTCCAGCTGCCTGCATTGAAATTAGGCTGTCGATAAATAGAGGACTACAGTTTTCAGAACTGCCAACTCCTTAACCTTCATTAGCACAAATATTTGCTCAGGGTTTTATGAATGTTGTATTTTCAGTGTGTACTGTTATATTTCGTTCCTAGAATGATCTCTTCAGGACAAAATATTAGGGAGTTATCTTTTTCTTTAGCGGACATGCAGCAGCACAAGCAAGGTGTACAAGATTCTGCAATTTTCTCAGAGAAATTTCTGAAAATTTCTCAAAGCATTTCCTCTTGTCTATGGGTGTTGGATTATATGGTAAAGAGGTAGCATGATTTTTTCTTTCATAAAATAAGCAGGAGGCCCACTGGGGCTCATAACTTGACTTCAAAAAAACTGCTTTCGTAAGCCACTCCTTATGGCAAACTAGGACTCCCTGGAGAGCTGGGTTAGTTTGTGGTCTTGGCAGGGTTTTCTTCTGGCTGAACCAGGTCTGGTGCAAGCACAGGTAGTCCTAGGCATAAAACCCCTCTGATTTTAATGAAAAAGATTTATGTGGTCGTAAAGGAAAAATTTCTCAGTGAGCTAGTTCTGTACATACCTTAATACCTAGACAAATATGTTCAGAAAAATTGTGTCTATTTTTCTAGTATTATTCCACCACATTGACAATGGAGATGACTTTGGATAAAGCTCTCAGCACCATGTATGTTGCTGGAAGTTTCTAACTGGATGTACATAAATTAAAGAAAAAAACTAGAAGTGAATATCACATGAAGAGATACAGCAAAGAAAAATCCCTTCTCCCTCAAAACAACATTTTGGGTTTGGACAATAGTTCTCCCTATTTCCTGGTTGGGAATCCAGGTGCAGGGAAGTGTGGATCTAATACATAAGTAAGGACAATCTGTTGCAAATATATTTTTGTGGATCTTTTCTAACTCTGACTTTCATCACCCCACAAGCAGAGTTTAACAACAGGCAAAGGGCACTGGAGCTCTGGCAGTGTGAGGACATCCCCTTGCTCCCGGGAACAGGACCTGGCTAGGGTCAGATGCCAAAGTTCTCTCCATCCTTTTTTGAAGCAGAATATAGAGAGGGTTTAAAAGGGTGAAAATTTAGTTATATTGAAATTTCAACAAATTTTGATATTGTATTAAAGCCGAGGGTTTACCCAAATGAAGGAGTATTTCACAATGGGATACAGATATCTTATTAGAGCAGTAGGGCAGTCATAGCTGGGATCACCTAATGGCATAAGAAGCATTTGGATTGTCATAAGACTGGATTTTTTTCAGACTGACTTGATAGACATGGAAAACAAAAATATTGGAAGGTAAATCTGAACCAAGCACAATTGTTCTGTGTTTGACAAGATGCAGAGAGGGAAACACTGGTTGTAGTGAGCAGGGGAATAAAGAATGATAAAATCGTTATCTTCAGTGTGGAGAAAAGAGGGATGGTAATAATTGTTCTTCAGATGATTCTATCTCAGTATCTCCTCCACACAGGTAACTTGGTGAATTTCGTTATTTAATTTTTTTGGTAATAAAAGCACATTGCTAAGGTGAAAAATATACAGTCGACAAATGTCATCAACATGAACTTATCAGTAATATTGCATAACAAATGGCTGAGAATTTTATCATAAAAATCCTCATAACTAATTTTCTAATGTTTAAAAAAGACATTTCACCAAGCATAACATAGTTCATAGCTGCTGTGCTGATAAATAGGTATCACTGAGTAAGCAAGATACAGCAATGCAAGACCCAGTGTAACTTCCAAGCTTTAAACAAATGATCTTTAAAGTAGCCTTCCAGTCTATGTTATTTAATTATTTGATGACACCAAGAGTTCTGTAATTGGTGTTCTGATGACATGATGATAAGTATGCAGGTACACAGGTGTGTAAAGTGGTTGGGCTGTGTTGGAAGTGTGTTCTCTGAATCTAGATTGCAGTTGTAACCCTAGGACAACCTCAAAGTGAATGTATATAATGGAGTCAAAAGAATGTCCTGTGCTTCTTAGTCCATATTTATCTCTTTTCAGAGCAGTTCAGCATTGAGCTGGCGGGAGAAAAAGGTTCCAAGCTTTTAAAAAATTGTTTGGAGATACCTAGCTTTTGTAAGTGCTTCTGAAGTTTTCCCTGAATGAACATGGAAAAAAAATATCTCTGGTTGCATGACACCAAAACTGTTCTCCAAGGACCTTGAAGCTCAAATCTCTGGCTCAGAAGTTAATTTTTTTACAAAGTTTTACAGCAGAGTCACCTCACACAATGATCAGTTCATAGTTCAGAAGGGGATATAAGGGCAGAAGGGAGAATTTCTGAGTATGCATTCCCCTTCTTTACATTTTCAGGCTAGGGTGCTATATAAAGTTCCATTTTATTTTATTTACAAAGCAAATTCCAAAATAGCATACAAATTATTTTAAAACTCTCCCCAACTGACTTTTCTATTTGAAGACTGCACAGCCTACACCTTAGATGCTGCATCTCAGACAGCCATTCCTGTCACCTTTAAATCCAGAGACAGTGACTCAGTCATAACCCTTTTCTAGCCTTTCCATTCTTCGCTGAAAAATTTGGATATTACAAGCATGTTGTACTGTGACATTGCCACAGACAAATGAAATTTCTTATATTTCAGTGGAATTCCCTCTTGTCCCATCACAGGGCACCACCAAGTCTGGCTCCATCTTTTGGCTCCACCTTCTTTACTTCCCCTTTACTATTAGGTGTACACATTGGTGAGACCCCCCTGAGCTTTCTGTTCTTGAAGCTAAATGATCCCAGCTCTGTTAGCTTCTCCTCACAGGTCAAATGTTCCAGCCCCTAAATCATATTTGTATCTCTGCACTGGATTCTGTTGGAGCACTGGGTGCATAAACAAAACAATAAACTGAAATTTCCAAGATTTTTGCTTCAATATACTATCTCCAGGCTAAAAGAAACACTACCATATCCTGAAAGTAAATTTGCTTGGGCTTGGACAAGCCAATGTTTGGAAGGAGTTGTCCCCCATGCCCAGAAATTTTCCCTAATAACTCGCCGAAAGGCCATTTGGACTTTCAGGCCTCGATCTGACTGCTTACAAAATTATAGCATGTTTTCTGCTTGCTACCATTCTGTGAACATAATATTCCAGTAATATTCCAGTATTTCAAGTTAAGCCTGTATAATAGACCTATTTCCATGGCCTTTTTTTCTCTACACTTTAATTTTGTTCTTGTTTTCATTTCTAGTGGGCAGATATTTTTAAATGGTTGCAAGAAAAAATTGTGTCATTTTTAGACCTTGATTCTTTCCCTAGTTATAAGTGATAGGTAGTGAAGGAAGATGGTCTTTGTTGGTTTCAGTGGCCTAATTGTAATCCAGTGTCATCAGTATCACACCAGTGTATCAGTATCGCACCTTGAATCTTGCAGTAGCAGTAAGGAAGATTTACTCCAGTAGCTACAGTTCAGTCTTCACTCACAAGGTATAGGCTGTTTGATTAGTCCAGTTTTCATTCCATATCTACATGCTCTACAAGTCATATCTTCATGATTTATATTACCACCATGGCTAGCGCTCAGGTGTGAATTCTTACTCACATACTCTCCAAATATTTCTTTTCATAAATGATGTGGAATTCCAGCTTAAAATTTGCTATTTCAGCAAAAATGTTTTTGCCATCAAATTATCTGAGGGAAATTCACTAAAAGCATGCCTAAAAGGGGAATGCAACATTCATGAGTATTTTCTTTAAAATACAGATGTACATTGGGCATTAACAGCATTTTTAGAAGTACTATTGCATTGTTGTTCAGGTCTTCAACCCTACAGAGTTTTATAGCTGAGGACCAGCTTCTGTGTAGACCATATTGGTGGTGATTTGTGGTAGGAACTGCACCATGTAATAGTAGGGTTTAGCCCTGGAAAATACCAGCAAATTACACAACTATCTCATCTTCTAAACCACACAGCAGTTATATGGTAAATACTCAGGGATCTGATTGAGCTTAATTATCAGGTGAGCTGCAAAGACGTGTAATTATTGTGAAGCCCTACCTATGATATCCAGTGGTGGAGTTTCCACATAAGTCAAATGCACTTCAGAGCTCTGTACTCACTCTGTCAGTGTAAAGCATTACCATTAGTTTTTGTCATGGTTTTTCTTGTAGGATTCCTTTATTTGTTGAGATTTCAGCTCATGTTTCCCATTGCACTCTTATTGCAGCTGCCCAGAGGAAGGGCTCACCCCACCTCTCACATGGGAGAGTCCTGAGGGAAGGGTCAGAAACCTTCCATGCTATCCATCTTCTCTGTCCTCCACTTCCTTCAGCATGCAGGTAGTTCTAATCATTTTGTTTTCTTGGGAATCACGTTCTCCTGGACTGTAGTCCCTGTGGACAGCAGCCAGCTGAGCCAGCAAACCTGACACCTTCAGAACTGCACTTCCAGCTTTACCGGGCAGCTCATGAGGGAAATCTACCTGTTCTAATAAAGTGCAGTACTAGAAGCTGAAAAAATGTCTACATAGCTCTAAAAATAAAGGCAACAGCTTGAGGAGATAATGGATACCTACATTTCTTGGTACTTGCATTAACTGGTGTGAACACTTAAAGGTGAAGCACAACCATGGTATAAATTGTCACCAGTGGTCCTGGTGGCAGGGAAGACTAAGAATAGTAGGATGAAAATATTTGAAGTTTGGGAGGAAGCATTGGTAGATGCTCCAGATGTAGTTGTTGCACTTTTTGAATGAAATAGATGTCAGCTTTTCTGCTGTATTTTGTAATTTGTGTCTCTGGGAGCGAAATCTTTTGCTAAGGAGATTTTTTCTTCAATGTTGTACACTGCACAGGACAAGAACATCATAGTTTAACTGAAGTGAAGCAGAGTAGCCTAGATGCTGGACAGTTTTGTTTATTTTAGGTTTGTTTGGTTTTTTTAAAATCCACAACAATTATACTCCTTTGAAACAAATAATGTTTTCTTTGATCATCCTGTACTAGGCAGTTGTCTTAGTCAGACACTTGAACAGAGATTCATATGCACTTTTTACAATCTATTAGTCATAGGAATGTTCAGTCATATTTTCTCAAAATTATGTCCAAGCCTTTTTATGCATCTTTATGGTATTAAAAGTGTGTTAGATGGCATGGAACTGTTGGAGCAGGTCCAGAGGGAGGCCACAAAAATGATCAGAGGTACAGCACACCTGTCCTGTGAAGAGAGAGTGGGAGATTTAAGGTTGTTCAGCCTGGAGAAGAGAAGGCTCTGGAGAGACCTTATTGCAGTGTTTCAGTACTTTTAAGGGTTGGTTATAACAAAGATCTTAACAGGACCTGTTGCAATAGGACAGGAGGTAATGGTTATGAACTAATAGATTCAGACTTGATATGAGGAAGAATTTTTGTGTGTGAGATATAAAACTAACATGATAGAAGACTGTTCTCCAGCACAGTGAACATATTCAATTATCTTTCAAAATACATTCACCTGACATCATGTTGGCAAAGTTGTAGCTCACCAAAAAACTCTCTTTAAAAGGCTGAGGGAATTGAGGCACTGGAACATTGTCTCTGCATTTAATGTTGTGTGTCCAAGAGAGATTCTGACTTGTAGGGGAGTTTATTTCTCCCCCTTAACCATGCAAGGAGAAAAGAGAGACTACATTTCTTCTACAGACTGCAACTATTTGAGATGGATTATAAAAACACAGATTTCCCACTTTCACATCCCTTAGTTTCTTTGGAGTTACTACTGTAATCTAAGTAGTCTCAAATTTGGGTTTACTGTTTGTTCATGTAAAATGCATTTGGTTTGGAAATTTCTGGGAAGGAGTATTTTTGCTGTGAAAAGTAGCAATTAAAATCACTGACTTTACTGGTATTGCTATGAAAACAATGCTGTTTAATTTTCTTCAAACTTCTCTATTATCCTTGGAATCAGAGAATCACAGAATGGCTTAGGCTGGAAGGGCCCACAGTGGTTCAAAGGGTCCAAGCCTCACTTCAAGCAGGGTCAGCCCAGAGCACAGGGCACAGGATTGTGTCCAGAGGGGTCTGGAATATCCCCAGTGAGGAGACTCCACACCCTCTCTGGACAATCTGTTTAGTCCTCGGTCACTGCACAGGGAAGAAGTTCTGCCTCCTGCCCAGGTGGAACCTCCTGGGATCAGTTCCTGCTTGTTAAAAAACTTCTGAAGATATTGAAAACAGTCATAATTACAGAATAATTTTATTTGGAAAATACCATCAAGACCATCAAGTCCAACATATGGTTGATCCCCATCTTAATCAACCAGACCAGAGCACTGCATGCCACATCAGTCATTCCTTGGACACCTGCAGGGATGAGGATTGCCTCGCCTCCTGGGCAGCCCCTTCCAATGCCTGACATCCCCTTCAGTGAAGACATTTTTCCTGATGTCCAGCCTGAACTTGCCTTGACACAGCTTGGGGCCATTTCCTCTTGTCCTGTACTTCCTCCTGGACTGCAGGAGGTCTGTTCTGCTCCCTATAATACTGATTCCTTTTGTCACTGCATGGTATAGTGATGCATATTAATTTATCCTTACTCCTAGAAAATGAAGTTTATCACTTGAGACCTTGTCTGAGAGTATAAGAAATTGCTTAGCTTCTTCACTTTTAAACTCTGAAAAATTCTTACAGAGCCAAAGAAGTCAGAATTAAACAAAATAGAATACTTTTCATTGGTAACAAATCTGTCCACTACTTGTTTGTCTTGACAAGGTATCTATGCAGAAGTGGTCATTAAAAAGTAAGCTTTCACAATTTGTTCTTAATTAGCTATGTCAGGCTATCACAATCCCTGTTGTATAATTTTCAGTGGCAGTAACAAGGGCAATTTATACAGAGTGACAATAAATTCATCTATTGTACATTCACAATGAACCAGTAGCTGCAGTAATCATTCAACAAGTGGCTTGCACCATCTTAGAGGGAGGAACCTTTATAATTTTCTGTTCAAACAGCCAATTTAATTCACAAGCCCTTTCATATGCTTTCCTCAGGGACTTCGTCTAAGATAGCTTGTCATCAAGGACCACAAAATAATTTTCTGGTTTCCTTTTTGTTCTGACATTGGTGGCTTAGTTCAACCAAGTTTTCTTTTCTGTTCAAATGGAGACCCCTTTCTAGTTAGTCCTTCATTAAGGAAATTAAGTGGTGGTTCTGTGCTGAGTAAAAAGATTGCCATTGATTATTGTGTTGTAGTGTCCCTTTTGGATCTGAAGGCTCTTGCAACATCAGAAATTCCATACAAAGAGCAATGACTTCTAAATTATCAATTTAAGCTTGCTGAACATTTCATCAAAAACCCCTCTTTGGTAGGAATGTGTGTGTAAATGTCATCTTAGAAAAACACATTATTGCAAAGCCTCTTAGAAAGTAATTCTTGTTTATGAGATTATGTGGGTTTACCTAACATCGCTCTTGCATTCCTTATTATTTCCAAATTGCCATCACTAGAGCTCTCAGGCAAGAGAGAAGACCTGGAAGACAAGAGTCAGGGTCAAAAGTAACCACAACTATCTTAGTACTTACGAAATCTGGCAATTGCCATAGTGGAGGGAGAAAGTAGAGTGGCTGCCAGTAGGGTTTCATAACAGAAGGAGAATCTCTGTGTGTTTGCTCATGCCATGAAGTTGGAGATGGAAGTTCAGTGACATGTTGTAAGTCATGTGGAATGGCTTCCTAGTGCTGGGAAGTTCACAGTTGTTAGTCTGGGGTGGGACATACTCTTGTTTAGCAGATGTGCCAGACCTATAAACCTGCATGAGCAATTTGTGAAGGCGAAGTCATAAAAGCAGTTTCACAGAAGAATTTCAGTCAGAGGGGAAGAAGAAAGGTTTCCTGTAGCAGCTCTGAAAGGCTTAGGGAGTGTTGTCCCAGTTCTCTCTGGTATCCCCCACTAGACCAGTCTTCTTCATCACTTTTGGAAGCACAAAGAGGGAGCACTTCCAATCTGGTAAACACAATCCTCAAATAGCATTGTGTTCTCTTCTTTGGCTGGCCAAGTGATGTAGGTGGAGCTTGTTCTGCATATGTTGTGTTTAATTCAGATTGTGGTACCGTGTAATTTTCTAGGATGTGGATTACCATCAAACTCGATTTTTAAATTTGAAGTCAGACCCAAGTATGTGTTCTTTGCCTCTTTCATTGTTTCAATGAGTGTAGAAAAAAGCCCACGAGTGATGCCCAAACCCAACAATATGACATGTATTAAAATGGCATACAGACCACACCCTGTGGGAACTTTCCAGATCTACAAATAATTCCAAGTTATGGTAATAACACAGCCAGTTAGAAACATACTTTCAAACCCACAAAGAACTCCACTTCATAAGGACTCAAGAATGCTGATCTCAGTATCTTACCTTACCTGGAGCCTGAAACTCCTGCTTGTATCACAGGTTGTTTGCCCAGTACTTTGCTTCTAAACATACAGAGTTTCCAGTGTTATGCTTTACTGACTGTTGATAATGATGGCTCTTATGCCAATGGCAGAGAAGAATGCTTATGTTTTTTCAGTCTGATGTCGTCCCACAAGCAGCCTGGGCACACAGAGCTGTGGTGAGAATGTAGTAGATGAAGTCAAGCCTTCCCATTGTCATGCCCTGTCATTGAGGAATATGGGAAAACTCAGTGGCACACCTTTTCCTGGTGAAGCTGTAGGCTCTGGACAGTGAATGCTTCTGTCTGCTAGACTTTCCACTTACTACTCCTTTATCCTACTCTTTCAGTATTTTCTTCTGATTTTTTCCTGTTTTCCTAGGTGCAAAGAATGTAGCTTACTGGA
The DNA here is from genome assembly GCF_028769735.1 of Zonotrichia leucophrys gambelii. Taxonomy (NCBI): domain Eukaryota; kingdom Metazoa; phylum Chordata; class Aves; order Passeriformes; family Passerellidae; genus Zonotrichia; species Zonotrichia leucophrys. The sequence goes on along the minus strand of NC_088170.1, from coordinate 16,204,217 downwards.
CTATTCAGCACACTACTTTCCCTATTCCATATTCACTCTAGATCGCTTCCAGCACTTCATCAAAAACAGCTTTGCTTTCCTTCCCTTGATGGGGCTTTCCTTTCCTTCTCCAGCATGGACTGTTACCCTGTCTGCTGACTGTTTATATGCTGAGTGCCAGCATTATTCCTCATGTTCCCTGCAGGCCTCTGACTCAGGGACAATGACTGACTGTCCCTTCATGCCTGTCCAGCCTCTGTCAGCTCCTTATTTTGCCTCTAAGACCCAGCTCTCATTTGCTTTCTCCATCTGAGAAATGATCACACACTTACAGCTTTTATTTTTCTCTCAGCCAAGGATCTGGCAAGTTTCTTAGCAAAGATGTGTCACAAAAAGCCTACTCTGTTACCTCCAAGGTGATGAAAGAGCAGCTGTAAGACATATTTGCTAGCTTTTGTTTTGCAGACTGTGGCCAAAAAAGGTGTCATTAAATCTTTTCAGTGCCATCTTTGAGAACATTTAAAAAATAATTTTGTGGTCTAAGTGTAGGGCAAATACACCCCTTGAAGGGGAAATTGTGATCATGTACAGGTGAATGAATCCTTGCAGAGGCCATAAAAATCTGAAGTTTTAATCAGATTATAGTATTATATAGTTGGCTTTATTTTTGTAACAGTCCAGCCACAGGCCACTATGGATGTATGGGTTCATCTTCAGACTTTTCTGCAAATATTCCTGATTGGAATTCCTAGATGGAAAGATCTTTCTCTTTTGAGAAGCACCATTAGTATTTAGAATAGGTTAACATAAGGAAGTTTGATTATTTTTTCTTTTTTTAACATTATTCCTTCTGCTTCTGCCTTAAAAATGTACAATTGTACGGGATCAAATGGAGGAAATTCTGTCTGAGGATTCAGGGGATGGAAAAAAGGAATGATTTAGGTAATGCCTGATTGTTGTGAAGATTTTTTTTTTTTAATTACTGGTGAAGGAGAATAATTTGTAAGTACTGGCATATATTTCAAAATATCTCAGTAGCTTTCTTCTCTCTTCAGAATAAAAATTAGAGGAGATTTTCTCAAAGATCTCTGTAAGAACAGTATCACACTAAAGTGACCCTTGTGTATTGCATGAGTTCTGAGGTAACCTACAAGTAATTAATACTAAGTGTCCTTTCAGTCACAGAGTTCAGCAGAGTTAGGAAACTCTTGCTTAATAAGACACATGTACACTTTTAATACTTACTTCATAAATTAGGCATATAAACTTCCAGTGGCCTTGAAATGATCTCAGAGGGGTTCAAGAGGCTTTTAGCAATTCATCAAAACAATTGGTTTGTTTTGCTGACAGCCGTGCAGGAGTGTTGATCTGAGGGACTGGTAAACTGGGAATTACCGTTCAGTTTTCAGCCTATTAAGGCCAACTGGGAAATTACAAAAAGTAGACATTTTCTTTCCAAGTCTCAGGCAAGTCAGAAGGGAAGGGAATCATAACATTTCCTTCCAGGAATTTGTCTTTTATTCCTTCGGCTTATGAGATAAAGAGTAATGTTTGGATCTGAGAAACAGATTTCACTGGTTGTTGTTTTCTGGAGAATTTGGTGAATAGCCCCTCAGATAAGCTGGGTTAGACCATCAGCTGCTGTATTAAAGTCTTTTCACAGGGTTTTCTAAACAATTCCTAAATATGTTGAAATCTAGAAAGAATGTGTAAGCTCTTTTTCCAATAAAGAGAACCCAGTCAGTGTTAGCATTTAAACTGAAGTGAATAGCGGCACACTTTAAGACATTGCAGAAGTTCTAAATAGAAGGGAAAATAGTTGGTTCCTGCCATCTCCATATGTTGTTCTACTCTACTGGGTCGCAATCCCTCTAGGATTTCCACAGTGACAAGTGGAAAGCTGAAGGAGCTATCCAAATGAGCAAGCATTATCTCTCTTTAGAGGTAGAGGGAGAAGCAGTGAGAAATCAAAGGACAGTGTAAGATCATGTGTGCAGGAAAAGATTCAAACATCTTGAATTCCCTTTCCTAACCGCCACAAAATTTCCATTGTAAATGTGGCCATATGCTTAACTACTTATCTTTTACTCATAGACCACTGAAATTCAGCTCAAGAGCTTGGAATTGCATGATCTTAATAATTTCATGTTGGTGCTTTAAATCTGATCCATTTTCTGCTATGTATCTTTGCTGTCATTAACCCTACTAGCCCTTTCGTCTAACTCTGTGGGACATGCACATTCCTCATCTCCAACTCACATCACTCCTTTCTTGCTTCCCTCCACACTTTTCTCTTACACGACAAGGAGAAGGAAGCAGGAGGTTTTCCATACCCACCTTCAGCCTCTCACCCTAGTATAGGTACAGAAAGAATGGTCCAAAAGATAAAAACAAGCCAGTGCACGGTACATTGACCTTTACTTTATGTAGAAAGCACCAAGCAGCACGTTCAGGGCTCCTCTTTGAACACCACCATCAGAGTCATGACAAAAGTGTAATGGCTCAGAAGGACTTCCTAATTATTTGCTGTATGACTCTTAAAAGTTCCTGCAGTCAAATCCTGCTTTGGAAAGGTTCCATTATTTATGAACTGACTTTGTGTAGGAAGTGTATCTACAATTTTGCTTTGGTCATTGAGGTTTTAAACTGAACAGTGTTTTCCAGCTGTTTGGTAACACATCCAGTGTTGAAATCGTGTTTATCCCATTTGTACAGAATTGGAATACCTTCCTGTTATTATGTGGCTTTAAAAGCCCAAGTTTCCCACTATAGACAACTTTACCCTGCTGGCTTGAAATTTATATTGATTCTGACACTAGTCTAGCTCTTATTGTTGAGTCTTTTAGGTGAATGGGCAGGGTTCTGTAAATTTAATTGCAGCAGATGTTTCTCTGGGTTTTCTCTCTCTCATTTCACTCTGGATTTTAGTTGTTTTTCCTTGGAAAGGTACATGAAAGGGAAATCCTTGTATAATCAAATGTTTGTTTTACCATCTAAAGCTTGCAAAGGGTCCTTAGCCTGGGCTGATTTCTTCTTGAAGAGCTGTAATTATTCATGGAAAGGAAAAAAAAGCCTTTGTCACTAATAGGCTTCTTGGTGCTTCTTGTAACAGTCTTTATTATTCCTTTCTACATAATTTTCTATTGATGAGGTGAATAAAGGCTTCCTCTGCTGTTGAGAAAGAAAAGGTAATTGTTCTTTTTTCACATTTACCAATGCTTGTTGCGTTCCTTATGTGTTTAAAGGACAAGGATGCAGAAAATGATGTTATTGATGGCATCACCATGGCAACAGTTCTTTGGAATAACACATTCTGGCATTGTTATTCTGCACACACAAAAAAAAGGGGACTTTCTTTTAAGCACAAACAGATTGTGCCCCTTTTAAAGGCACCCATGAACTTTGCTTTTCTGAAGATTTACAGACTGGTTTGGGGCAGAAAGGATTCTGACATCATTTACCTCTCTGTGTACATCACATTATGGTGTTAAAAAATAAAAAACACTTTGAAAAAGCCAATGGTTTAAAGAGACACAGTATGGGAAGGATACATAAACATTTCTTTGATCAGAAAGACAAAAAAAAAAGTTGAAAGAATTTTGAAATTTATGAGCTCTAGGACCAGACTCACTAAATAATCAGTCAAGAGACAGAGGAGACGGAGGAGTCAAACACTCTGAGCTTATTAAAGTAGTTTTTTAGTTATGACAGTACTCCAGATAACATTGCTTTTACCCCAGACACTACACACATCTTAACACATTTTGATAGGAAGCTGAATTGCTTCCTCACAAGGCAGTTTGCAAACATATATCTTGGCTTTCATATTTCATCTTCCATTGTCCTCAGGTATGTAAAATCCTGCTACGTTTGCATTTAGAAGCAATAGCATTTTCTAAGGCATGGTTCAATTTTATTCTTTTTGACTCCACTGCAGTTCTAAAATGGATTAGTTTATTTCTCAGAGACTCATCAGTGAAATACATCTGTGTTTTTGTAAGAAAAAGGAGAAGGGACTGTATTGAACTTGGGAATGTTTGAAATCCATTCTGCTCTCTGTGGTGCTTTTTCTGGCACCCAGGTGCACACCTTCCTGTTTGACTTCTCCAAGGAACAAACTACCTCCTGCATGCCAAGGCTGCATGGAAGTGGGCTGTACAAACCCTGGGACTTGAACACTTTGCACCTAAAATGAACTTGTGTTGTGTGCAGATGTACCACTTAAATATAGCCACTGTCTTATTTTTGAGAGAAATTGTGGTTGACACTCTGGCTCCAAATACACTGTTAATATTTTGGTTCTAAGTTACATGTGACTTTTCTGGAAGTCACCACAGCTGGTAGAAATCAGCTGTTTGGTTGTTGGACAAGAACTGACCACTGTATTTTTCTGCTCACAAAATCTTGATGAAAATATGAAGCTCTGGGGGCTACAGCACAGCTATCTATGGATGTTGCTTCACATTCAACTTTCCAAAGCTGAAATGACTCCCTAAAATTGAACAGGAAGCTGAAAACTCTATTGCTTTAGCCTTTATCTTTGACAAGTGTAACCTCCTTAGTGAGCATGGAGGAACTCCTTAGTTTCTTTTTTTATTTGGTAAGAAACAAAGTGACAGAATGAGCTTTAGATCTCGATCGTGTTTAGCCCTACTACAAAAATTATGCTCTGTATTTACCTGGAGGAAAGTGAGCAGCCTTCTTTCCTTGCAGAACATATTTTTGAGTTTAAATATGTTATATATACATCAGTACATATAGAATCACAAATAATTATGAATATTCATTATATATAAAGATTGCTGCATATATATAATGATACATACACCTATTACAGTATATAAGATATATAGATCCATATACTATAACGCCCTCTATCATTTTGCTAATTACATTATTTTGTAAGAAGTTGTGAAATTGTCCTGGGAAGAGTTTGGGATGTGAAGGAGTTCCTGCAAAGGAACGTGTTGTTGAAATATTTACTCTTATTCCATCTATCTGAATGTATTCTATGTGTTTGAAAAAGTGCCCTAGAAATATTTATCTTCAAGATCTTTTATTAGAAATATTTCTAGAATATTTCTATCTATTGTCTGTCTCATGTCACTTGTGCATATTGCAGAAGAAGGAAGAAATTACAATATTTTAGTTGGGGATTTTTAGTCCTATCCTCCCATTGTTTGCCTTATCTTTATACAAATGATACTGCTGTGATTTAATTTTTGCTTAGAACCTGTTCAAAACCTTCTTATGAAACAGTAATGAAAAGCCATCTTTTCAATTGATTTTTTTAAATTTCTGTTTGTGAAAGTGTCTGCTCTCTGACATGATTTTAAGTCTTTTTATTGGAGACCTCAAAACTTTGCTACATCTTTGTGAGAAGTTCCACTTGGTAGAGGTAATGAATGTTTGATTAAATACTGCATTTTCCTGCGACCAGGAGGGAAAAAAAAATTCTTGCCATTGTCTGATCTTCTGCTGTACAATTTTCCTATATTATATTCAGGTACAAAGAGAGAGACTCTAGAAAATAGTGTGACAACCTTTCCTAGCTCTAGTAAACTAAGAGGCCCAAAGACCTCATATGAATCTTTCTTAAAACTTCTGCCAGTTTCTTATTCTTGTGCCAACTCTGGATTTCTTTGTGTTTCCTCAATCCTGCTGTTGTGAGTGAGTGTCTGAGACCCCAGAGTGGGCTGAGGTGATTGTTCCACTACCCCTGCCCAACTGAAGGTGCTCAGGCTTGTGGTGATGCTGTCCGTCACTGGCTCTGCACCACAGCCCTGGCGCTCAGGATAGCAAAACTTGCTCCCACCAAGGCACCAAGAAATAGAAGAGAGGTGGTGAAGACTTAGATGCAGAAAGTGCATTTCTCTCCTCTGCCTCCTGCACGGCCTGGTCTCCCCTCAGAGTCACCGCCCTCTGCCCAGGGACATCGTGTGGCAGTGATTCCCTGAAAACCTCCCTTTTCTTTTGCTTTGCTTTACTCTTTAAGGAATTGCTATTTAAAGATGAAGCAAAGTTAAAAGCAGGTAGTGCTGACCGTGTTTTTCTTGTCCTTACCTTTTTCTTCCCTTACCATTTATTTCCCTTTAACATCAGGTGCCAAGTCTACACTAGCAGAAACTCACAGTTGATTCTGCCAGAGCAGCATTGGCACACAGGTTCTGGGCTATCTTGCAGATTTTATTTTTTTTTTTTTTAGATAATCCATATCTGTGTGTGAGAAGGTAACAGAAACTATTGGAAACAGTTTCAGCAAGCCTCAGCTTCTCTTGGTAGCTCTGCAATATGGAAAGCAGATTGAGATTGCAGACGTTCTTTCATGTGTTCACCAAAAAGCCATCATACAGCCACAAGTTGGTCACAACCAGCATGGGATGGATTTCAGCAGTCTTCTTTATTCTTGTCTTGGTCCTATGGGAATTGATGACATTTTCTGGCAATTTTGGAATCTGTTTCCTTTCCACACTTCCATGATTCCTTTCTTAAACTTGGTCCTTTCATTCTCACCATTCTCCTGAAACCACAGCACCTTTGCAGAACTGCAAATCTGTGCTCTTACTGCTGAAAGAATGAAGTTATACTTCTGATACATTCCCATTTCTAAATTTCAAGACAAAAACCCTCTCCATGTGGTTTCCTGGCTGCCACTCAGAGCAGGAACATCTTGTCAGACTGCAAGTCTGCCTTCTGAAGATGCTGGCCCTAAGCACATTTCAGATCCAAACTGAAAAGACATGCAATTGCTAAACAAACTTCAATTTGTTTATTTTATAATATACCAGCAGCTGTTTTCTTGTACTATGTCCAAGATATTTCTCCAGACAACCTACTTAATAGTGTAGAATTCTGTTTCCTTGGGTCAGTTTGCCTGCTTTATTTGTTTTCTTTCCAACCACTGTGGGGTGAGTTGTAGTCACTGAAACAACTATTTTTCCTAAAATTTTAGGCAGAACCAAGTAACTTATTTCAGAAATGAGGATGGGAAGAAAATGTTGTGTGCATTCACTTAACAGTATGAAAAACATTAGATGTTCATATAGATGATTACATTTCCAGCGTCCCCAATGTGGGGTTTCTCACTTAGCTCTGAAGGTCTGTTCCTAGATGGATGCTTTGTGCCTGTGGTGTTGTGATCAGCTGAGGAAGGATGCCTGCCTCAGCCAATTAGTTTCACCCTCCATTTTCTTGCTGAAGAGAGCAAATCTTGGTGGGGGTTTTGATCCTCAAGAAAGGACATTCTGTTTTGAGATGAAAACATCTTCTCTCACTGGGGAGCAGAGGTCACCCAGACATTCCTCACATCCCAGAATCAGGTTCTTATTAGGGAGCCAGAAGTGTCCAGAAGATCTGATGCAACCGTGCAGCATAAAGGTCAGATCCAGTCTGTTGGAAAACAGTCCTTTGGCTTTAATGGTCCTAAGATCTGACCATCTGCATTTGTTGACTCTAATTGGGTTGTTTAGCCAAATGCTGATTTTCATCACCCTTGAGATGCACATGAGATCCTGGAGTTAGAAGGAAAAGGCAGGGACATTCCCAGGTGTAGATGGGGAGCTGCTTTCCACAAGCCAGACAAAAGGTTAACAGTCTGTTTCTATAAGATAAAAACATACATGCATAATGTACCTTATGGCTTAGAACAGCCATCTCACATTTTCGCCAACATCACGTTCCTGCCTCCATCAGAAACTTGCTGTCTTTTGGTTGACTTCCATTCCTCACAGAGTAGGAACTCTGTGAGAGGAGTTATCTTTGTCAGTTTTCTAAACTGCCTGGTCATTGACCAGTGTGTTTTATTGTAGCACTGTATTTTCTTACACAATTTTTAAAAAGAGAACAAAAAAGAAAATCCTATGATGTTAATAGTTTACAGAACAAGTAAAATGAGAATTGGCTTGTTTCCTCCTATATTCTTTTTTCTCTCTGCTACTGAAGATGTATCTTGTATCTTACATATGGTGAAGTTTAATAAGAGATCTCACTGTGTACCTTGTGTTAAAAATAACTTAGCAACAAGAAAGGATAATATGATTATGTAGTTTTCAAGACTGTGTGTAAATTATGCAAATGCTGCTGGGTGTGTCAGTGTGTATGTATGGGTTAAGTTCAAGGTATCTTGTAACTTCTTAGCACATTCAAGCACATGTAGTCTGAAAATATTCTGAAAGTTATTGATGCAATTTGAAGTGGTCTTTTTCAGGTGTTTGGAATCAGCGTGCTTCAGCATGTATAAAAACAGCAGAAATATAAATGCAGAGTAAGTGAAATCATGGCAACATGGAGGATAATCTAAGCATATATGATGAGCCACATGGTAAAATAATTGCTAAATGCTAAAAGTCTTAATTAAGATGAGAACAGACAGTGTTAATGAGAAATAAAGGCTGATCCATGCTTTAGTTGTCACAGTCAGCCTGATTCAAGCACTTTCAGGGCCATTGAGCTGAAAACATTTTTAGAGCATAATACAATGGAGAGGCCATTATATCAGACTGAACATTTTGCAGAACAGCACTATTAAGAGATTTGTGATAACTAGATGGCAGACTGGATTAACGTAGTAGACTCACATCCAAATCTCTCCTAGGCTAGGAACAAAAATGAGTGTGGATTGTAGGTATACATAACAGTGGCTGTCACTCTCCCATGAACAATCTTTTGTAACTTAGAGTCAGGAAAAAATCCAGGAAGGCAATAGAAGAGAGTTTCTCAAGTCATATCTAAAATGCTGAGAGAGGATTTAGTTTAATTAGATCAGTGTTTTCCTTTCTTAAGTGGCATTTCCCTTCCTGTTTATATTTTCCATTGGATTTTGTTTTGCTGTCTGTAAGGTGAATTTTCTGAGAATGTGTCTGTGTTTTAGAAGTTTATTTGACTTTCTGCCAGCACTGCTGAAGAGACATGCACCCATTCTTGTGCTGGCTTTAGAGATTACCTTGAGTAGCAGCATTTGGGATTAAGACACTGCTTTTATGAACAGTTAATGTGTAAAACCTAGAACATTTCAACACTGGACATTTTAGTGTCATGCTGATAAAGTAAGGATTTTGTGTTTGTATGTGTGTGTGTGAGTACAGACTTCTCTCTTATCAACTCTCTTATCAACACTTTATATTTCCCTTCATTTGGGAACTGTGGTTTTTCACTTAACCCATAGTCCCATCAATTCTTGAAGCTGGGATGCACCGAGCACTGCAAAAATCAAGACAGGCTGGGAGCAGCTCCTCGTGTTCCAAACCAGAGTGAGGCAGATGTGCACACAATGGAGAGAGAGGCTGGTCACAAGTTCTGTAAATAGTTTTGTAAATACCTTCTGGTTAGGGCTTGGATGGAAGATCCATTGTCTGATACTTTGCCCAGGCCGTGCAACATGCTGAGGTAAAACTGCTGTGGGCATAATTCTGTACTGATGTGGGAGAGGCCTCCAATAGTTCCATGGGTGTTGTCCCTCTCTGTACTGTTTCTGCCCTGCATTAGCCAGCTCAAGGAAGGGGCGCCATGAGAAGCACAGGGCACCTCTTGCTAAGAGGACTGATGGTGATAAAGAGAAAAACTTCAAACAGATAAATGAACAGCAGAATCCCATGCAATTTTCCCATCATAATGTGTGTGTGGGGGGGGGTTGGTTTTTTGTTGTTTGTTTGTTTGGTTTTTTTTAATTTGAATGAGTAGTTTTCCACCCCTTTCTGCAAATAAAGAGAGTTTGGCCACAATTGTGAGGCTGGAGCACACTGCCCACCTCCTCCTTGGGTCACCCGTTGTCCTGGGGCTGAGCAGCAAGGCAGGCACTGAGAGGCTTAAATCCCCCTTTAACGTTAGGGAAAGTTTTCCCATGCTGTTATTCCCACTCTTCACCCCTTATGGAAAAAGCATGTGTGCATTAGGTGGCTGCTAAACATTAACTAAAATATTGCAAAGCTTTCTTTCTCAGAGGGCATGAGCAAAGAGATACGATAGTTCAAACATCTCACTGCTCCTGTGGCAGCAGTGTGAACCCAGCCAGAGCAGTTCTTCACTACCAGCAGTGCACCTTCTTATAGGAAAATGCTGGAGGTGCTTTATGTGTTTCTCGTCTGTTTTAAAATTTGGACTACATTCTACTCAAGAATGCTGAACAAAGTCATTTTAGGAATATTTTTCTCTCCTATTTATATGCATTTGTTTAGAAGCTAAGATTAGTACTAGAAAGGTACTTAGCATATTTTTGTATTTTTAGTGTGACTTATGTGCCATATCATTAAAGATTCTATATTGCCTCGAGAGTCAATTAGCAAAAAAGTAAACTTTATCAATGGTGATTCATAAATTATTTGTGTATGTAGATTAATACAGAAGACATCTGGACAAATACTGTATCTGCTGAAAAATTAGAATTTTGAATTATTAAAATTATTTGCAAATAGACACAGTTTTAGGTTAGATTGCATTTTTAGCAAGGTAAAATATTAATTTGCTGTATTCTTATTTCACTAATCTTTTCAGGCTAAAAAGGTTTTGTTTAGGAAATTACTTATAAATTAATTTTTAGGGATTTTGAAAAATACTGAAATGAGAATTTTTGTTGTGCATGGGCTCCTGCTTATGACTGAAAAATAATGGTCTTTCATTTCACTGTTATATTGTCTGAAAGAATGATTTTCAGGCTCAGGAGATTTCTATGGTATTCTCCAGCTAGACATGCAACTGAAATAATTTTTAGACAACTCTGATTAATACCACAAATGGAATAATTAATACAGTAGCTAAAATATTGTGGTCTTACACACAACTATCAGGATCACTTTTGTTTCTAAAGATTTTGATCTTCAATTTCCCCCAATACTTTCAGCAGTGCACAGTTTCTGCCTTCCCATAAAGGCAGAGATTCGGTATCTGCAAGTAAACACTGAAAAATCACTTGCTTGATTACACTTGTGGGTCATTAAATATCTGCTTTCATCTCTATAATTCCTCTCTTCTCAGAGTCTGGGCAGTGGGACTCAATCAGCCATGTGTTATCTTTCCCAGATCCCTTTCGGAGCATAGCGCAGTGCACAGGAATGCAGTTTGTCAAACACATTGTGTCTGAAATCCTTTGTTGGGAGAAGTGGAGAGAAAGAGATTATAAAATGCCTCAAACCCTTCAATAAGGCCATTCCCAGGTTTCTTGTATCTGTTCAGCCCAACAAAGCATTCATACCTCGCTTTGATGTGGAGGATGGTGTATTATAGCATGTAGTGTGTGTTGTATCTCAGGGCAGCATCTGTTGTCCAGGCTGCAGTTTACAAAGAATAACTTACTTAGTTGTAGTAATTTACTATTTTTTGGCAAGTTTTTAGGCTCAAGGACAACACAGAGGGGAATTTAGAAGAAATAAATACATCTGTTGTCTATAATATTGGTTTTCATAGGTGGCGAGATTTAAGACCCTGGTGTGTTTTGCAGGAGAGGTGAACAAAAATACCCAATCAGACTGGTGATGTGTGTTTTTCATTACTCTGCTAATACAAACCTCTCAGAGGTAAAGCTGAACAGTGTGAATAACTTCTTGAAGCTGTTAACTTCTGTCACCCTGAGGCAATCTCTGACTGACTTTTTGTAGCGTTTCCTCCTCAAAATTCTAGGCACAAAAAAACCCATTTACTTGCAATACACTGGCATTATAGGTTTAATAATTTTAAAGTTTTTTTTTTAAATAATTTTAAATAATAAGGTTTAAGTTGAACGTTTTGCACTGGAGTAGTTTTGAGAAATTAGTCTAGAATAGGTGGGAGCAGACACATTGCAAAGTGCCAAATGAGTTGCAGAGTCCACGCTGATGTTGCTTACAGCAGTGTAGCGAGCTGAGTTAAAATGGGAATTCTCTGCCAGTGTATTCTGAGAGAATTTGTCTCTCCTTTACAGGTCAGATATCCAAGGGGAAGTCTGGGAAGGCTTTGTAATGCAAATCTAGCTAGCCTTCGTTCACACAAGGAATGTTAGATGCTGACCCATAAGAACTGAGTTCAAGATTTCTGTGAATATGTGGGATTTGAATTAGCACGGTAATGAAAGGCTCCAAGAGTATAAGGTGCATTCAGTATCTAAATCACTGACATGGTTTAGAAAGCTAAATTTGTCTCTGTGATGATTAAAAGAAAGCTGGTTGATACTATTCTGTGGCATAAACATTAGCGGGAATCCACCCATGGCACTTGGATGCTTGTTGAACAGCTGGTGTGTTTTGTTTAATAGAGTCAAAGACAAAAGTGGTAGTTGGTTTGTTGGAGATGTGCTGTGTTTACAGTGGATGACAGAGAATTGAGATGTAAAACAAATAGCAAAGAAATGGATCCAAGCAAAAATGCTTGGTTATAATATTTGGCAGATTTTGTGTGTTAGAAAATATAAAGCACATTAGCAGGCATATAAAAATGCACCAGACAGTAACAGCCATTGAATTTATACAAGGAAAAAAATAACAGATCACTTATTCAGCTCTGTGGGACAGACAACTTCCTGGAGTATCCTTTAAATCCCTGATATTTTCATGAAAGATTAGACTATAGATACAGAATACAGAAATCCCAAGTTTCTGCTTGAAACAGAGACACACAGTAGTGCTCATATTTGCCCCAGAGCATGTTTGTCTTTTATTACACTGTTTTGTTGACTATATATCTCCTTTCAGCTCTGTTCTTTTCTACTGTGGAACATGGTCCAGATGAAAAATAAAAGTTACAGATAAAATTATTGGAGGACTGGATATGCATAATTATTTTGCAATTTTATTTTAATACTAATATTTTCTATTTTTCTTTCCTTTTCCACAGAGGGTATGAACTGTATGAATAAAGATCATGGGTGTGCACACATCTGCCGGGAGACACCCAAAGGTGGGGTTGCCTGTGAATGTAGACCTGGCTTTGAACTTGCGAAAAACCAGAAGGACTGCAAATGTAGGTAGATGAAGATTAAATTTCAAATGCCCCAAAATGTCTTGTTTTCTTCGTTGCTGTTGTGTTCCACAAGAAGTTATATTTGTTTTGGCCAAAGGTGATTGATAATTTTGGTAATGAGGGTTTTTTTGCTTAGAAGATGCATTTGGAGATGGATTAGAGGGATTGAATAATAGAATCTTGACAGTTACTCAGTTATCAAAATCATAACTTTTCTACTTTCCCATGAATGCAGAAAAGTGAAGGATGAGTTTGATCCAGGCTTTCCTTGTAAAGCAATACAAATAAAGCATAATGAATTCTGGCTTGCAATATTTTGAAGGTCCACAAAGGTGGATGCATCAATTAATTTAATGATAAATCCACTAGAGCTATCAAATTAAGAGTGTCAGTTTCAATATTTTTAAAAGACAGAAATTATTGCTCTAGTCTTGATTCTACTGCTCACAGTCTACAATATTACTTGGAAAACATGCAGCTGCATCATATATACTGTTCTTCAGAGAAAAGCCCAGAGTGTTATATTCTTGAAGCTGGGATGCTAAAGATGCAGATACTCATTAGCCCACAAAATTAGAAATTGTTCTGTACAGGTTCAAATAATTGACCTCAGCATTGTCATCGAAAAGCTTCAGAACTGAGTCTTTCTGATGGCTTCAGTGAGTCTTAAATCTGAGTCCAATAGCTTGCATTCCTACTTGGTAGCTTTGAGAGAGACAAAAGAAGTGTAGTAAAACAACATAAAATGTTTGCTGCTTTGCACAGGGCCAGTATTTTTGAGACAGTCTTTCTTACACTTCAGTTTTTTTTCTTGCTGAGATCTCACTATGTAAACACGCATAGATGATGTTAGTTCACAAGTACAAAGTGAAAAGAATCACTTTTGAATGCCGTAAAGAAGTGCCACAGAGTATTTACAGCCTGATTTCTGCTCTATATTAAGAGGCTACACAGGGCCAAAGGCAAAAGCACAGAGAAAAATGCCTTTATGGTAGCTTTCATTCTCAATGTTTATTAGAAGTGAATATTGCATGCTGTTAATTGGAGTGCAATGTCAGCTACATTGGTGAAGTATGGGAGGATGTTTACTAATGTTGTTATTATTTGTTTCCTCAAATTCTTGTATTCTTTGCGAGTTTCAGTAATGGATGATGGCAGGAGGATTAGAGCCTTTTCTGGAACATTATTTCTAAATGCCTCAGTGTTTAGAGTAAAAACTTCAATTTATTCAATGCCCTCTGGTGTTCAAATTGTAGTTGTAAGTATAATGAACTTTTGGTGACAGATTTCTAAGTAGGGACACTGAGTTTTCCAAGGCTGCAGAGCTTACTTTGAAGCACATCAACCTCTAAACCCACAGCACATTCTACAAGTATGATCCAGAGTTCTTACTTAACTATTACTTACTTGTAATTACTTCTAGTCCTTCCAGATGCACAGAAGTACAGAGGTGTAGCCCGATGGCCTGGGACAGTAATTGTGAGATTACAGCAGGCTATTTATAGCAGCCTAATTCTGAAACCAAATCTCAACTTTTAAAAGAAACTTTTTCACAGCTAACCATTTCAGTGCAGCTATGTTGAAGAGCTAGACACTTCACACTTGCCAGCCTGAGCTGGGTCTGTAGCCCTGTATAACAGGGACAGGTAGGGTCTAAGACACCCTTGTAAAACCCCATATCCTTGTCAGTTATGCTGTTTTATCATGGTCCTCCAGGAGTCCAGGCCTTTCAGGGTTTGTCAGAGCTTGCTGCTCTGATTTTTTTATGTGAACAAGTGACAGAGAGTGTAGTACCTCTCAGTACACCTAGTACCTCTCTCAGAGAATTTTTATCAGCCAGTTTGCAATTCAGTCAGACCACTGGGAGAGGTCTGCAAATGTATTGGCCCAAGGCCTTTAGTAACAATTCAAGTCTTCCTCAAGGAAGATGTTAAAATAAGTGAGAAAGCAGAAACACTTGGAAGGCTCCATGCTTTTTATGTATCACAATTGTCATTACATGCTAGTTACATAAGCACATCCCATCTTATCATTTACCTTCACATGCTGATAAGGCAGTCACTCTTGCTTCATGCAGTGTCCATTATGGTCAGTGTTCATTAAACAGGCTTGTGTTCAGTAGCTTCCTCTCCATAATTTAGTGTCATGCCTTTCCTACTGCACAGTACTTAAACCCTATTGTGAACACAAAATTTTTCATCCCCTCATGGATTTTCCCATGATACTCATTACTGTAATATCAAAGTGCTTTGTAGACATTTGTAATGTATCTTCCAAATACTCTTCTCAAGTTTAAAAGGACTACTTTTCGCATCTTACAAAAGAGAAATTAATATAAAGATATTAATATCAAACTCATTTGGTAGTGATAGGTGATTAACAAGAGCCACACAGAAGCCAGCTAAGCATTTACAGCACATTATTATGATCCAAGCCAAACTCCTGATGGCTCCAGCTGTAGTTGCAAATGCCATAGAGAAAGGACTATAAAATCAGTAACCTGTAATTGAAGAGATTCAAGTGACTTGCCAAGCTCTAAGTAGGGATTCCTCAGTGAAGGCAGAAATAGGTTAGAGTTTTTAGGACTCTTTTCACTGTCTGATCAAGACCATTCTTTCTTGACAGTCCATTTCTGGTTTGCTACTCACTCTGCAGCAGATGAGAAAAGATTCCCAGCTGTTTCCACAGCCCTGACTTTCCCCAGCTCCACTAGGCACTAAATGAGACAGGAGCATTTTCTGCATTTGTCATTGAGGAGAGTTATGACACAATAGGTTTATTTAGAAGTCTGGTATTTTGCAGCTTTTGAGTGCTCAAGACTGCAGCCTTAATGGTTTCTTAGTGTAAATTTTAAGTATGCAATTTCTAGTTGCCCAAAATGTTAAGAAAACACTGAAGTGTTGAGGCTGAAAGGGACCTCAAGAAGCCATCTAGAAATACACAAAGCAGAATCATACAGATCCATACATGATCCCTCAGATGAACTGCATCCTTTAGCTCCAAAGCATCAATAAACTTGAGCTTTGCAGAGTTTACTGCTACTTCTGTACTTTAATGGCCTCTGGTGTACACAAGCCCAGAAGAAGATTATGCTTTGTCAGTAATTTTCATAGATACTTGCTGTCAGCAGAAAGAAGATACTTCAGAACAGTCAATTTGGCTCCAAATTATGTTGAAAAAAACATAGGAATTTACCTCTTCTTTCTATGTCTATATCCATGACAGATACTAAGATCCTGCTCCTGAGCACAATTGCATTAGAAGTTTTTGATAAACTGAAGGTTTTTTACCCAAATATGAAAAAAAACCAAGACATTTTATGTCACTCTCTTTCTTAGCTGGAAGCTTAAAAATAAGAGGAAATCTAAAGCAGATTCACATACCTGCAAGTTGCAACCTGAAAGAGTTATAAACAAGTAAAAGCCGAATCTTTTGGTGAAAAATGCTGGGTAACCCTGCCTACAGCTGCTTCTGTCTGCCCCCTTGGATAATAATGATTTAAGTGAGCAGGAAGGCTAGTGCAAAGTCATTCTGAAATCCTGCCTAGTACTTTTACAATAAAATGCCAACCTCTCTATGCCAAGTGGCAGATTTTCAGCTCCTGCAGAGGTTGTCCTCATGCAACTGTTTGCTATCAGTACAAAGATCCCCAGAATGTCAAAAATGTAAAGCCATATGGAATAAATCATGTAAGCAATGTTGCATGCACAGCTTTATCACATAGAGGTGGCCATATATTTATGCAAATTATGTATTTAATGGCCAGTTTAGTTAAGAAACAGTGCAGTTTTCAAGTTATCTGGGATGACAATATGCTTATTTGAGAAGTCCATCCTACAAAAATGAAATATCTGTCTGTGGCATCTGAGCCATGGTATGTATTTCAGTCCATACTCGGACAGGATCAGAACACTATTTTTTAAGTTACCAAGTAATAAATGCTAGATTAAATAATTTGCCATATGTTTTCAAGTACTTCTTGTCATTATCATGTAAGATGGATTCTGTGAAGTTTCAGAGAAGCACTGAAAACAGGATTTAGGCTGTAGAGTGAGGCTGAATTCTGGTACCTTCTGTCTGCTGGGGAGTTTAGCATGGAATATCAATGTCAATACTTAGTAGCATATGTACATTAAAATCCTTCTTGTTCTTTGAGATGCCATTTCTCTTTCAGACAGTTGTTTCTCATTTTTCATTATCAAAATGTCATTTCTACACTAGTCCATATATTTCTCTGGCTGTAAGCTCTGGCCCACATGCCAAGCTGTGTCTCAGGACTGTTTGGCTTAGCCCAGTCAAACTGAATAATGCTGCTGGTTCCAGTGTGGGCAGGTGGACAGGTAGAGCCATTCTGCTGCCTGCCAGGGCCTGAAGGGTGTCTGGCCAGCCCAGGACCCTGAGCATTGTAGTTAGTGAAAAGAATTAATCTGGTTTGAAGGCACTTTGAAGCCCCAGTGTCAGCCCCAAAGCTCTTTATCCACGTGGAAGAGTGTTGGGAGAACAGGCTGGTGGTTTGGCTGCCAGCACTGGACCTGTCCCATAGAGGGTGTGTGTCATTTGTGTCATTTGTAGGGCTTCTCTGCTGTTGTACAGGGCATTCCTCCCACTAAGGGAAAGAGCCGAGAATTCTGACTGCACTTAGCCCAGAATTCTGCGCTGCAAATGCTGAAGCACTGTCAAAAGACGGTGTTACTCTGGTTTTAAATCTGCCATATGGGGATAAGTATGTCTGAGTTCTAAAAGATATGTGAACATTCTCCTTTGGTTAAAAAAAAAAAAAAAAAAAAAAAAAAACAACAAAAGAAACAAAAGCAAAACCAAAAAAAGCTAAAAAACCCCTCATTATTTTCCATCCCTTTCATTTTAACATGATTTATGATATTTTAAGGTGATCTCTGTCTGTTGGAATTTACCATTTTGCCTCTGTTTGCCTCTTCAGTATCACAGACTCTGAATGAGCACACAGCTGTTTGCATAGCTGCAGAGTCCAAATTTATCAGAAATAGTTTTTAAAGTAACACTTTGTGAATTCTCGTTAATATTGCTTTAATTCTTTCTCACAAAAATGGAGTAGATCTGGATGTCCATTTGCTTTTAAATGATTATGACTTTCTTCCTCTAAGCAAGAGAAACTTCCCACTGTGTCACTGCCACAGAATGAGGACTGGAAGAAAATTGAAGTGACATATTTTACCATTAGATTTTGTAGCAATTTCACCTGTAGAGCTTGTCAAACTTCAAAATGTTGACTCAAGTTACTTAAAATAAATAAATAAATTGTAGTCTAGACAGAAATTCAAATCCTTCAAAAACATGATTTACTAATGTTTCTAGGAGACGGGAAAAGGAACTGACCTACATGTGCATTCATGGACTGGGTAGAATGGGAACCAGCAACTTTTATAGGCAGGGAAGCTGTAAAAGTGTGTGATTCTGCAGGATTTGCTATAAATGCCATCAGTCTGGTGCAATTTTTTCATAGACAAATATAGTAAGGAAAAGTTCCTCATATTACGTGGGTCAGAGCAAGCCTGTTCAGATATTTTCATCTCTGCCAGCAGAGGCTTTCAGCAAGGAATGCCAAAAATAACCACTGCAGTCACATTTTTTAAATACACACTTTGTTGCTGATTGCACTTTAAAATCCTCAATAAAAATACTGTTGGCTAGAAATGTATTTAAACATCTGGCATAAACAACACCTTTAAGTTAATTTGTGATGGCCCTGCAGTCCAATAAGGATAGAAACTCCACATAGTCCTAGAGGCATATGGGGTCAAGTAATAAGCATGTCTTCATTGGAAAGGTGGGAACTTTAAGAATAGAGAATTGACATTGAGTTTTGTTTGTTTTGCATAAAAAATAAAAACCAAAGTGTTACAGTGTATTAAAGGGAAATAAATGTTGCTTCCTTTGGATGCAAAGCAGACTGATTTGCTTCTGGTATTTTTTCACAAAAATAAATTATTAGGTTAGGTATAAAAGTGGAGAAGGAGAAAGAATGCCCGAGGGTGACTGTTGCTTAGGGGCTTTTGTAATGTAATTCCTTGCAAGTTTAGAATTCTCATGATTTGGGGTATATTCCCTGCCCTCTCTGGTTGGACTGAACCCACCATTTCCATTTTCCAGTTTAGTGCACAAACTGTCAAGCTGCAAAAAGGGAACATGGATCAGGCAGGTCTCCCCATGTTTCTCACTGCCATTCTTTCCAGTTGGATAGAACAGTGATATTCCTGGAAAGTGGGAATCCAGGCAGTCTCTCTTTTCAGAGATTGTTCTTGCCACCAGGCACCAAGGCTATTCCATCTCTATCTCTGAACAGCACAAGGGTTTTTATTCCAAGTATAGAGTGGGAAGGACCAAGGATGCTTGCACCTGTAGTGGCCTCAGGTCTGTACTCACTTGAGAGGTGGACAATTCCTGCTGAGATCTTTGCCAGAATTCAGGAGCTGAAATTGTAAACTTGTGGTTCCCATTCTGGCAGGAGGTTTTAACAGGAATTCTGTTGGATATGCTGTGGTGGGTCTCCCTCATTTGCTTTTTTTAGAACTGTTCCATTTTAAGATAAATACTTCAGTGATTACTGAGAGTGACATGGCTGCTCAGCACTGAGGCACTCACACCAGAGGTGGGATATTTCATTTCTAGTAACTGTGATGGAAAATTCCGGTCTACTCCATTTTCAGGAGCTAGAATTAAAGCAGGGTCACTGAGTTCAGTGGGAAAATATATGAATGTAGCTCTCTTGCATTAGATACAACCTCAGATTTTAGTCAGATATATGATTTTCAAATACTGTTAATCATTATCTTGGTTTTGTTGTATATTGCAACTTGCTACCCTGCCTCTTTTGTAAATTTCTATCTAGAAGGAAAATTCTGCCAAGACCAATGTGAGGAAAGTTCCTTCTGATTACTGGGAGTCAGTATTTAAATAAATGTAGTCTGCATTTAAAGTACCATAACATTTCAAAACATTTAAGTCCTCTGAAATGATGAGTATATGGCTAAATAATGGCATATTGGATTTCTCCCATATTTGCCAATATATATTTACCAGTAAAGAATCTAGTCCAAATAAAGACAGTAAATTTAATTCAGGAATCAGTCAGATCAGAACTGTTACTTAGCATCAAGGTGTGCAGCTGCAAAGGATGAAATGACACAGGGGCAAGTGAGAGGCTTTATTAAATGCCAGCTTCATATTTTAAATATGGTTTGTCTTAGCTGGCAGAAAATAAATCCATAATGTGACAAAGGAAATAAATTGAATCTGATCTGTTAGTTCAAAACCTTCAAAAGTCTACCTATTCTCATGAAAAATATTTACTTTAATATATCTTTAGTACTTTTTCACCAGAGGACATTTGAATTGGTAAAAGCTGTTCTTCTTTCCTGGAAGTGAAAATGGCATCTCCAGTGCTTCCTTCCTGGCTGAGGCAGAGCCATAACAACTGTGCATTTTTTGTTGCAGAGAAGGAAAAAATACCCCAAACATCTCCTGGTTTATTTTTAAACTTGTTGCTTTAGGGGGCCAGCACTTGATATAGCAGATTCCAAGACTTTTGTGGTTCTGTTCTTGCTGCTTGGTCTCTGCTTCCTCTACTGAGAGAATGATGGGGCAACAAAAGAGAGATTCTGTCTGTAGACCTGAAACTATACATTTGTATTGGCAGACTTAATTTCATCATGGACATGAAGCATGTAGCTTTTAGGAAGACATAGAATTGGCTGAGAGTCACACTAAAATTATTAATACAAATAGATACAAATATTAATACAAATAAATACAAAATGCTTTTATTTTTCTTTTGCTTCTTCACTGTATGGATTGAGGCTAGGGCATGAGACAGGTAGAAGGGAGGGGGCAGAAGGAAAAAATATAAATAATTGCAAGCACAAATCTTATGTTGCCTTATGTCTTGGTATGTTACTGTTCTTCTGTGTTCTGAAAAGCTCTCAAGACTAATTGGTTTCATTGTCATTTTATTTATATATACATATATACACATTCATTTGGGGCTTAACTAGTAACCTGTAACTATGGGAATGGAGGCTGCCAGCACACCTGTGATGACACAGATACTGGCCCTGTGTGTGGCTGTCATCAGAAGTATGCCCTGCACTCAGATGGCCGAACCTGCATTGGTGAGTACCTCTTTGCAGCTCGTTTGATTTGGGGTCGCTCAGGATCTCTGTGCCGTGTGTGTGTGTGTGTGTGTGTGTGTGTGTGTGTGTGTGTGTGTGCGTGTGGTGCCTGGTGACAGAGGGGTGCTCCAGCAGCTGACAGAAGGGTGTTCCAGCAGCTCCTGGCTCAGCCAGGCACACAGAGAGGCATTTGTGTGTGTTCTGTCAAAATGTTTGTCAATGAAGTATCCCTTTGTTACCTGCTTGTGACTTTTGTTCTGTTCATAACTAGTTTTGAAGTAAAAAGGTGTAGAACATTCATCATTTTAAATGAAAGTTCAGCTCTTCAGTTCACTTTCATCAGTCAAGATTTCCTTGCTTGAGCAAGGTTAGAAAAATTACCTCCCTTTCTGAGCTGTTACCAGGGAAAAGGAGTCATCATTATGTGCTGTGTTCCCTGGTGTATGTTTCACGATTCTAAAAACTGCAACACTTGTAGTGATTAAGCTTTCATTCAGAATATCAGCACGAAAGAGCCGGTCAAGATATGGAGCATCTTGGCAGATGCTTTGCAAACATTTATGATTATAAAATGTATGATTTGCTTAACTCCATTTCTTTCTACTCCACTTTAAAATAAATTAAAAAGTGCATTTTTGCATGATGCAAGTTAACATTTGAAAATTCTTACTCGCAGATTCGAACCTGAAATCCATAATGGTTTTCATTGGCATTGCGGACATGATGAGTTTTTTTGTTTGTGTAATTTCAAGTTCTTACAAATTCTTAGCCATTTCTTGAGGTAAAAAGAACACAGATACATATTTATCGTATTTTCTCTCCAGTACTGCAAGACAGAGCATTTGAAACCCATGGAAATCTGTCAGTTACCTTTAGCCAGTGTCTTGGTCAGATCCATGGCATAAAGCTCTGTAGCTGCTCAGAGCCTTGCTCACTTCTGAGGGGTTTAACTCACAAATTGTGGGGCAGTGTGAGGTTTATGCTGGCAGAGGTGAAGCTGAGCAGGGCTCAGAGCTGGGCTCTGCCTTTTTGTCTGCACAAGGAGTGTCTGAGTGCAGGGGATCTCTCAGTGAGTGCCTCTGATAACAGAGAGCTCCAGCCTGCAATCCCTGTCCTGTGGCAGTTCCACATGGGGAGAACTTGCAAGAGTGAGAGCCTTGAGAGCAGGTTTCATTGAATGTATAATTGATCTTCTATTTATTATTGGTCACTAACATACTTGGATGTTTTATTTTGTCCAGCATGTAAAAAAAATATTTTAAAAGATGTTTACATTGCATCTATTTTTTTTACTTTTTTTTCCCATTTTTGTAACATAATACATTCAACTCCATGTTACATTCCTTGGTCTTGTGATGTAAGTCACATATTACTGCCTGTGCTGATTTTCTTCCCTCTAAAATAGTTCTTTCTCTTAGAATACTTCTAATTTTTTTTTTTTTACATTTATTTATTCCTGCTTTCTGGTGATGGTTCCTGATTGCCTGTCTTGTCTGATAACTGACGTTTATTAATTATTTACAGAGAAAAAAAAACAAACAAACTCAAACAAAAGCCTCTATTGCAGCCTGATCCCATCTAGAACTTGTTAAAAACAAAACAAAACAACTTCTTGTTACCACTCAACCATGTAGAGTTGCCACAAACAAAACCTGCCAGCCTCCTCCTCCTCCTCACTTCAGTGATTCCAGTGTTTGCTGTCTTCAGTGGTGTATATATTCCAGCCATCACTGCAAGAATGCAAACTTCTGCAATGCCAGATAAATACTTGTTGACCCTTTGTCTAACATATTTTGTCTTCGTTTGCTTGTCTTAACTTTTTTTTAATGTTTGTTGCACGTGAAAGTCCCAACTTGCATTTTCATTTTTTGTTTTCCTAACGAGCATTTCCCTTTTCCTACAAATCATTTTATTTACCCAGCTGCTGCTCCTCCATTGCTCTCCTGTATCAGAAATCTTTAATTTTATTTCACAAACTGATCATCTCTTCCCATACTTGTTGCTGTTTCTGTGTATTTCTAATGAAGCATAACCAAAGTCCTCATTATGCTGTATGAAACTCTTACATGTAGGATGTCAGAGACTACCTTGTAAAGTGACCTCTGATGACATCATCCTGCTCACTGCATGCTAATAAAATTACTTAACCCTTTTCTTGCAACATCTTTCCTAGCGTTGAATGTTTAGCTAGTAGTGTTTCATAGACAAGCAGGCAACCAGCACTGCCCAAATTGATCTTTTTTTGTGTTTGTTTGGTTTGTTGTTTGTTTATTTTTGTTGTTGTTGTTGTTTAATTTGCATGCTGTTGTTTCGTTTCTCAGTGTGTCGATGTGTACAAGGCTGTGGTGCATCTGTGCCCATCCATCACCGGACTCTTCTCGCACTCTCTGTCTGTCCCAGTCTTCTGCCTGCCACCTTCACATCCTGGTGCCCCCATTAGCCTAGGTTGTCTTTGGTAGTTTGTTTGACTAGCCTTCCTGAATTTTAATTTTCATCATTAACACCTCTCTGGGGCACCAGTGTTAGCTGTCTTGTTCTCCAGTAGAAATCCAGCTTCCTCTGTGTGATTAATTACTTCTGAGCTGATCGTTCTTCCTTCACACCCTCTTTCTTCCTCCTTTCCCTTTTAATTTTTTCCTGGGTTCTCAAAGGGAATTAACTCTCTAACGGGGATTTAGTGCTTTCATGCCTTGCTTCTTGGCCTTGGCTGTGCCATGCCAAGAAACTGTCTTAGGCAGCGGAAAATTGGGCTTGTGATTAACCAACTGCTCCATGTTTGTCCCTTACTTGTGTTTTAGAGAAGGATGAGGCTGCAATTGAGAGTTCTGAGTACAATACCACGTCAGTAGCTGATGTGGACAAGCGGGTGAAACGGCGGCTACTTATGGGTAACACTTTTCTTCCACTTCCTTTGTTGTGCTCTCACTTTTGTCTGTATGTATGTGGGGGGGAGGTTCTCCTTTGGTCTCATTTGGTTTTAGTCTCCTTTGGTTTTGGTTTGGCCTGGTTTTTTTTTAACCTGACTTCATCTGTGTGGAAAGGTCACCAATTTTGTTAAGTTCTCATCTGTTTTACAGCTTCATTCCTTGTTTTTAAACTTTTTTTTCCTAATGCTGCAGCTTTAATGCTCAATTTTCTCTGCATAGAAAGAAGCTTTTGCCATTAACCTTACTTAGCTTATGCAAGCTACTTTTTACATGTGATTTGTGTGTTTGTGTGTATGTGTTGCTCTAGAATTCCTGAAAAATCTCCTGTTGCAGACCTGCCTATTGACTTAAAAGTGGATGATGATGATGATGACAATATAAACCAATGTTCTATTACATTTGTGGTGTTAAATGAGCAAGTGTATTTGCCTAATTAAAATTTCCTGCTCTTTTGATTGAAATGTAAATGTTGTGAGTGGAAATTCATTTATTTCCTTTGTGCAACTATTTTAGTAACCACTGAAAGATCTTTCCCTAGTGACTAGTGAGCTTCTGTACATTCTTCTTTCTGAGGCATGGCTTGTTTCTCTGTGTTGTTGGAGCCTGAGAGAGGAACAGAGTAGGAAGTGCACTGAACAGTGAAGATAATTCTTTAGCTTCTGCTCCCATTGCACACCTTTGTGCTTGTCTCCTCCACTTTACATTTCTGGCTGTTAGTGAGAAGAGCCTTGTGGGAACAGAAAGGGTCGAGTGGCTGGGCCTCTGCCAGACTTTGCATGTGACAAAGAGCACAACATAGCACAGACTGAGATGTACCCAACGGACCCAGGTACAAGACAGGGATTCATCACCACAGAAGAGACAGGACAAAATTCTGCTCTCTTCCTTCAGGGTTGCTATTTCTTTTCTTAAACCCACTAAGTCCTTTGCAGACTGTCCTGCCAGCCTTTGAAAAGCTTAGCCTGCCTGTGAGCATCCATACCTACCTGGAGTGACCACCTTGAGGAGACTAAAGCCTCGCTTTGAGTATTTAGTTGATTGCTGGGCTAATAGTTGGAGTAGGTGGAAATATTTATAAAGTTTTCATATCATTTGTATCTTGTCATCCATGACAAATAGTCCATTTACCCAGAGACCAGCATACAACCACTGTGTAGGAAATGGCATAGTGTTATGACTTTGTAATGGTATTAGATGACAAGATTGAGGTAAAATATCTTCCTTCAGGTGAAAATCTGGGCATATGTTCCTTAATTTTTAGATTATCCGTGACTGTTAATTTCCAGTTAGCTTGCAGACCTAGCAAATGGCCCATATTGTTTTATTTTTTAATGTTACACAATTTGAAATTATTTAAGCCAACAAAAGCAATGAGACAGCTTATCTTGCTTTATAAATGTGCTGTTAACACTTATAGCTATAATTTCAATGAGACCCATAGTCTCACAAGAAGTCAGGAAAATTAGTGTGCCAAAAGAGCTCCATGCCACTGAAAAATGCAACCCTCTGGGTCTCAATGGTGAGTTTGCCCAGCCACAAATAGTATGTGCAGTACTCTAGAGGTACTGAGCAACATAGTGCACTGTGTTGATGCCTCACCCTCTGAAAAAAATAAAAATCCAACCTGAAAATAAGCTTACACTGCTTCCAAGAGTCCAGGTAAAAAGTTTAGCATTAAAAATATTAGTAACAGCCTTCTTAATTACACCAGGTCTGCAAGTTCCAAGCTGAACATAGACACTAGAAATAGGCTTAGGGAGATATAGTTTAAGATCCAATTTGCAAAATACATTGTTGAATTCTTCAGTACTTCCTGTATTAGCAGGTATCAGCTGACAGCTGAGAGTTTCTGGACACGCTGTGTTTAAATCACTGATTCCTTAGAAAAACATTAACTAGAGAGGAAAATAAATTTAATTAGTGAGTGAGATCTGAGTGGGTGGCTTAATATTTAGGAACTTTTCTACTTGTATGTTTCTGCTGGTTGCTGATATTCAGATTTATTTTTTTTAACGCACTCTTACTCATTTCCAAAGTGTAGTGGCATTTCCATGAAATTCCATGTGTCTTCAGATATTTTATAAACAGCTGTTTTAGGAAATACTGGAGGTTCCTCAGGAAACTTTATCCCAATTTTTCTAAATAGACTGTGATTTTTGACCCTCCTGCAGACAGTCTTGGGAGAGTAGGAAAAGTAGATGACTTTATGTAATTTTAGTAGTGCCTTCAGTTGCAAGTCCTGAGATGATAATTGCTAGTCCCCTGTCATTTGCTGCATGCTATCAAAATGACTGTGATCTGTATAACCCTTGAAGTCAGCCAAGGCTCAGAATAAGCCTGACAAGATTGCTTTAGAACAGTGTTGCTGTCAGACAAGGCTGCCTAGAGCAGTCATCTTGCTACACCAAGACTGGGCACCTCAGACTGGCTGTGTCCGAGTCATGGTGTAGTCCTGTGACTTGTTGCTAAATCTTAAATAGAGAAAATAAGGTAAATACTCAATTTTCCTTCCTGTTAGATGCATTCTTATCTAGATCTTCTGAGGCAGATGAGAAACTGGTCTTCTCTGATGACCTACAAGAAACTTCCCTTTAGAACTGTCCATAGATGCCTAGGAATTTCCATCCAACTTTTTCATAATCTTTCATAATCAGGACAGACCCTGAGGGCTTTCAGCTGAAGCCTTATTTCCCTGAATCCAAGAAAAGCACTTGCATTCACAGTCAAGAATGCTCCAGTTCCAGAGATGGCACTGAATGGCTGTTGTCTCGTCAGTGAGCGTTCATACAGCTCATTTCCCTCTTCCTCACTTCCCCTTGGCCGTTGCCGTCATGGAATGGAGGCAGTGCAGCTTTAGTTGTTCTCCAGGGGGGCTCCTGGAGAGGTCGTGCCTCGGTTCTGTGGTGGCTGCTGTGAACTGCACCTTGAGCCATGAGCATTCCATAGTTGAGAAAGGACATGGATCCTGCAGAAGTGCACAGCTCCAAAAGCAGAGCTGTACCATCACCTCTAAGGCACTCTTACATTCCTTTTTTTGCAGAACACCTTGCACTTGCTACAAAGCAGAAGGGCACCACCAATGTCTTCATGTCTTCGTAAACATCCGGTGTCATTTATCTTGCAGTTAGTTGAGCACAGCCTTCAGCTCTTAAAATTATGTTCAAATCTCTGTTTTGTGTGTGTGTTTTGTATAGCAGAATATTTTCTGAAAGTATTTTGTGTGTTTCTTAGGAGCATCACAGCAACCTTCTCCATCTTCCCTTACCTTCTTTTCCTTGGGAACCCACTTGCTACAACTGTTTTTTCTATCCTAGCATCATAGGATGAATCTGCCCTGCCTGGTTAGAGGAGTGGACTGGTGCATTTCACATATTTTTCAGTCTAAATCCAGAATGAGTATGAATCACAGTATATCTGCCCTGCCTAACTGTATGACACACGTTCTAGTATGGGCACACAACTTTCAAAGCACCAAACTTCCAGTTAACCTTAATACATTTACCTTCAAAATATTTTGTTCAGTATCACATCTTCATCAATGGAAGTTGCTTTTATTCATGTTTCCATATCTCTTTTTGCTGTTATAGCCCTGGATAGAATTCATAAGTCCAACAGCCCCATCACCGTCTAAACTGTAAAAATAAATCATCCAGCAGCACTTTATCATAAATGAATTGTAAGTAATTAAGTCTTTTGGGCTTAATTCTCCTTGACCGCTGTCTTTCACTCAAAAAGGCTGCAATGTTTTTATAGAACAATTGTCTGTTGATATCCTGAAGCTTTCTTTTAGAAACCTTTAAGAAACCCTTTAGAACTTGATATTCTAGTCACAAAAATAGAATTCATAGCATCAGTTACACCATCAGGCTCCCTCATTACAAATAAGCCAACTGCTTACAAAGAGGTGACAAGCATCTGGAAACTTCCTCTTTAAGAAACCAGAATGTAGAACTGTCTGAAATTTAGGCTCAAGGAGTTTCGTCAGAGATAATGCTTTGCTCTTTGGCTGCCCTTGACAATTCTTTGAACCAAGCAATTTTATGAAGTATTTTTTTATATTGTCTTTAAAAACGCAGTTACTCGCTATATCACCATCATCCCAGGCTTACTGGCCTGCATGAATCTGTAAAGTGTTTTAGCAACTCAACCAGGATGCTTTGTGCAGGTTGTTTGTTAGATCCTGTCCTCTGGTCAGCTCTTCTTGAGGAGGCAGACCTGACTCATTTCTCACTGTGTTTCATTTTCCTTCCTCTACTCTTTAGCAGTCAATGAATTGGGTTCATTTGGGCTTAACACGAGGTGACTTCAGAAAAACTGCAAACACTAGACATCTTCCTCACCCTCAATCCCTTTTCCATTCTTCACAGAATTCACAGAATCACTAGGTTGGAAGAAACCTTAAAGATCATCAAGTCCAACCCATGCCCCAATACCTCAACTAAACCATGGCACCGAGTGCCACATTCAGCCTTTTTTTCAACACATCCAGGGATGGTGACTCCACCACCTCCCCAGGCAGACAATTCCAGTACTTTATCACCCTTTCTGTAAAAAACTTTTTCCTAATATCCAACCTTTATTTCCCCTGGCACAACCTAAGACTGTGTCCTCTGGTTCTGTCAGTTGCTGCCCGGTGAAAGAGACCAACCCCACCTGACCAAAACCACCTTTCAGGAAGTTGTTCAGTAAAGAGTGCTCTCTTCTCTGAGATCACTGTTGTAAGAACTCACTTTGACCATAAAACATTCTTGCTCTGACCCTAGAAGATAAAAAGTTGGTTCCTTCGCATCACAAGAAGAGGGGTGTACAAAGCACTTGTAAGTATAGCAAAGAGCAACAGGACAATGAGCGCATCCTGAAGTTGAGGAATTGTAGTAATTTCCCTTCCATGCTTAAGGGAAGCAAAACGGACACGGCTGCTAGAAGTGTCTTCAGAAATCCAAACTGCACAGAAATTCACTGCTTCACAAGACATAGTCAGCTAATTTTGTGTCAGGGCAGCTGAGGATTTTGTCATTGGACATCGGCTTCTTGGTCATCAGTAAGGTTATTTGCAACCCACCTCAAAGAGAGATGCAATTCTCTTTCCTGGAAGCTGGTTCCTAAGAACCCTCCAAGGTATTCTACTGTCAGCTGAAATGCTGGTATAACCTGTGCATTGGAATTGTGCTGGTCTTTGTTACTTCTCAATTTTACTTCTGCCTTGATTGCTTCTGGGGTGCCATTTGGAAACCAAGGACCAGCTTTGCCAGGCTGGGATATATGTGCACCTCCATTACATTTTATCTCTGATTTCCTAGGAGTTGTTCACAGGCAGAGCTGTGGTCTGGCTGTATTCCTGGCACTTAACCAGCAAATAAGGTAGTATTTTCACTAGTTCTGTATTTTCCTTGTTGTAGCAAGAATCATTTGATTTCTGCAGATGTCTCCTCTTTCATTATCTTATCAGTGGCTTTCCAGCCGTTTATTATGAGCACCCAGGTACCTGCCTGGAGAGGTGAGTGTGCAGTCAGCTAAGACCATTCCCTCTGCACAGCAATAGCTAGAGATGTGAACTGTGGAAGTTGCAATTTGGGCATTTCTGCCGTGGATTAGTTTATGACAGTTTATGATTAGTTTATATCCTCCCTGCAAGTTATGTGGGGCAGAATCATCTTTTTGTTTGCATTTGCTTGCTGTGGAAATTGTACATCCCCATCAGCTCAACGCCAAGGATTCCAAAACATTGCAGTACACAGCCAAAGCCAATTCAGAATAATAGATCACAAGAGCAAGTCCTGCTCTGGCCACTTGAATGGCATGCCAGTGCTTCCTTCTCTGTGTGCTTGTCAGCTCTTTCATCCAATCTTGTGCCTCCTGAAGGTACCTGGCCACATCAGCCAAGGTAACTGTGTTTATCCTGTCCTGGTCAAAGCTGTTTAGCCAGTACCTACAATGGATTTTAATGAGCTGCTCATACCATATTAAATAAAAAACCCACAACTTGAGCTTGTGCCATGGCTGACAGCATTTGTAGCAAAGGCAAGCATTTAAAATGTTACATCAAAAAAGGCAGAGAGCTTGTGTTTAGCCATTTGAACCCAAAGTAGTGCTCAACATCATATTTCTTAAGTCATCTCAATTTAATAGTCAGCCGTATGGCATCTTTTCTTAACCTCCAGTTATCTAAGAATTAGGCTGCCCTATTCATCCTGAACATCAAACTGACTTGTCTAGAGCACCTGAAAAATGAGAAATCTTTTAATTTCTCTAGTGGGCTTTTTTTTACTTCCACCTTGCTTTATGACACACAGGACTTTTTGAATCACTGTTTTCAGTAGAGACATTCAGCTTTTTATGATTACAGGAAAATAGAATCCACAAAGTTAACTGCAATTACCAGAGTCTCAAATTTATTTTCTCCTGCCATGTTTAAAATGACTGCATATCAATATGGAGATTTTGCTTCTATAGTCTTTCACCATTCAAAGATCTCTCTCCTGGTGACTCAGTGTGAATAACTTGTCCAAAATCAAGCATCTTGAAATACTATAGAATCTGTAGAATCTATCTTGAAATATTGTATAAACCACACAGTGACAGTGTATATAATATGGAAATCTCATCATTTTCTGGATTTCAGGACTCTGTGGTAAAGCCATATTTAGCTTCTTTGCAGATCAGAAAAAGGAGCTGTAGAACGTATGAAAGCCACATATTCTTAACCTTAAAGAATCTTGTCATCTGATGAGAGGTTTCTGTCAAAAGGCTTTTTTCTTGAAAGTAGGTTGTGTGGGGAAACTCTGGGTTTTCACAGAGCTTTTGCCTGGAATGGTCTTCAGAAATAGGGAGACAGAATGTACACAGACAGAACGTACTTGTTTGAATATTCATTTGAAATGTAAGGAAGTGATTCTAAAGACCCTTTCACAGTGCATTGCCACCTCTGTTCAAGAAAAATGTTGGTCTATAAAGTCAGACTAACTCATTATTGCCTCATGTATATTTTCCACGCTTGGGGCCACTATTGGTAATCAATAGCTTGATAGGGATTTTTCTGTTTCAGTAAACATAAAAGCATAGAAAATGTGACCTGGGTTTCTAACATGCAATTTAATGCCTAAACTACCAAACACTGGAGTAAAGAGTGTACGAGATCTGGTTTGCCATCAGAAAATTTCCAAAAGCCTTATATTGTTTCATTCCAACATGAATTAAAAACGGATTCTGCAGACTTTATTTTTGTCTTCTTTCAAAATAGAATGAGAGTGATACTACTCCCAGGTTTCTGTCTCAAAGAGCAGGATGATGGACAAGCTAGTGTTTGTTTTGAAATGTTCTTTCAAAGCAGTTAAATTCTATCACAGTTACAGCCTACCAAGGGTCACTTTAAGCCAAGAGCACCTTTCCAGTGTGTACTTCAGTGCCTGGCTTTGTTGTACTGCCTCCTAGGATTCTTTCCAATTACTTAAAATATGTCTTTATTTTTCTGAATGGCTTTTGCCTGACTTAGAAACGCACACTGTCAGAAAGCCAAGCGTGTGTCTCTGTATGCATCATAATCCTTTTGTGCTTTAATCAATAAAGAATTGCAAACATTTCATTAGCAGGCATATTGCTGGGAGGTTCTGTAATTCAGTTACTGACTGTGAAACCAAGACCTCACTTTAACTCCTTCTGTCAGTTCTACTTTGCTGTATGAAATCATAGCAAACAGGGGGAAGGAATCCCTGAGGTCACTCATGCATTCTCCGTCTCCCAAGGGCAGATCTTTTCATCTTGAGTTACCGTCACTTTTATTCATTGAGTTTGTGAATGGTGTGCTATTTCCTGTAAAAATCCCTTTTCATTTCTTTGCTGATGATAAAGACTCTGACCTTATCCAGAATTCCTGGCAATACCTTCCATTGTTTTGCTTTCCCATTTTAAATGAAAGGATTTATCCAAGGTCAAGAGATAATGCTCCTTCACGATGTTCAGAGAGTTTCAGGTTTTCTTAAATGCAGCTTCTCTATCTAGAGAGAGCACCACAGCTACAAGTGTTAATTTTAAGAACCAGACTGGACTCATAGGATGCTTATAAAACACCTGATCCAATCTATCAAGTGGCATTCCCTAAATATGTAGCATTCCCTGAAGAGGAATAGAGTTTTTCTGAACTGAGAGCTGAGGGATTCATGATTCAGTGTAAGATTCACCTAGTTTTTTCTTCACACATTCCCCATGTGGCAGGGCAGAATTCTCATCCTATTTTCATGCAAATAAAATTCTACCAATCATGAAATTGCTAGGAAATGAGGAGACAAGCATAACGAAGTGAAGAATTCAACATCCTGCAAGTTACCCCTTTCTGTCTTACCTTTTTCATTCCCTGAATATGAAGCTCTTTCAGTTTCTCCTTCATCTGTTCACAGCTATTTGTTTCTTTCATTATACTCTTGTGAATGCTCTTTCTCTATCCTTTCAGCATCACAGAGCATAATTTGCATGAGAATAGCACAGTTCTCCCTTAACTGAAAATTGAAATATTTTGTGTTTCGTTTCTTCTTGTGCTTGTTGTCCTTTGAGTCCCTCCCTGTACCCTGATCTACTGCCACATAGCACGTGTATCTCATGTACTGCTGCTTTCAGTAAAATTCTTTTTATGGATGGCAACAGCAGTCTTATCATCTGTTCTCTGTCTCATGGCTTTCTTACTCATACTGCATATTCCCTCTTACGTAAAGGCAAGCTTATTTTATAATCCACAGAATTTTTTTAATGGCCTTTCCTGAGTTCAGTTTGAGTCTCTTGCAAGTTTCAGGCTTTCAGGATTTGTGCATTTTTGAGCAGAATTTGCAGGGGATCTTCAGTGTGGTCTTTTTTATTCAGTTAGGTAGTCCTTGTTCTTAGGCATGGTCATGTGCTTCACCTACCACTAGTGGTTAAAATTATTTCCAGATTCTCTAGATAAAAGTTAGGAGGAAGAGAGAGAACCCCAGTTCAAAAAGTGCTCTCTTTGGTGGAGATTGTGCTGTGACACCAATGTGAAAGAAACAGATGAAATGTCTGCACAGGCAGCCTTTGAGCCAGATGGAGCAAAGTGCTTTTTCAGGAGGGGAAGGGAGGCACAAATTAAGGACTTCAGACACTTTGTGTATTAAACTAAATTAATTCAACATTGTTTAAGAGAAGGAAGCCTGTACCACTGAGCTCAACAGGATCTTGTCCTCTCATAGAACTGCTCTCATACCTTACCATCATCACTTTTTCAAAACTGCAACATAGTTTGCACAACGGAGTCCTGATGTTGGTCCCAAAACACTACAGTGATGCAAGGAATCACAACAGACAATGGCAATCAATGGTTTCAGATTAGACCTTCTCAAAATTCTCAAAGCCATATATATGACTATCTTTAACAGACGTCCTTAATCTTTTCGCAGTTGTTCAAAGTTGGTGTTTCACTGTGAATTAAATAAAGAGAAATTTAAAAATGAGAAATAAACTCATTTTTATGTGCTTAGGATAGGTAAACAGGTTATCAGTTGATTCAGAGACAGTAGCAGTTTACAACAGCTTTAGTGACAGTGCATCTGCTGAGAAACAGCTACTGGGAGTAGTTTACCCTTTTTGCCACTCCAGTTGCCAGGAATTATTACTTCAGAGGTACCTTTTTAGGAAAAACATGGTCTAATTAATCCATATACCTTCTCTTTGCACTGGCTTAAACTGAGTGCACTAAAGCTGCCATCTTGCTTGCACCATTTAGCTTTAGTTGCATGAAGATTAAGTTGTTCATGTGTCTGACCCCTGAATTCTGAGCAATGAGATGCCATGTTCAGATCTTGTGCAAAATCCAGACCAAGTGTAGAAGGAGACATGATTACAATCTGAGTATGATTACTCATAACTTTACTTAGATTATGATTTGCTTGATAGGACTTGATGGCTTTTC
Source organism: Zonotrichia leucophrys gambelii (assembly GCF_028769735.1). Classification (NCBI taxonomy): domain Eukaryota; kingdom Metazoa; phylum Chordata; class Aves; order Passeriformes; family Passerellidae; genus Zonotrichia; species Zonotrichia leucophrys. The sequence continues at coordinate 16,170,324 of NC_088170.1, read as the reverse complement.
TAAATTCTGAGCTCCAGGCTACTCTATCAAGAATTGCTCTTGCCTAGCATAAATATTGACTCAGAATAAGCTCAAAATAATATGGCACAGATTTTAGCCCAGTCATCCTGTTTCTGCTGACCTCAATGAGCTTTAGTCCACTGCAAATGAATTCTAAATAAAGGCAGTTTGAATTCCTGGTTTTCTTTAACTTGCCCTTTGGTTAGTGTTACCATTTGGGTAATCATAGGAACTAGGTGGTGGAAAAAAGCATTTTTCCATTTTCATGTCTTCCTTTTGGCTGTACTTACTGCTTACCATGTCAATCTAAACAGTTCCAAAATCTGGCAAACTTAGAGAATACTCTTTGGTTTGGACTGCTATGTGTTTTATCTGCAGCCTACCAGTTGCTGCAAAAAATCATTTTCCTCTGCACAAGGCCTTAAGACGGGGGGTCACTCCAGCCTTCTTCTCTGATTCAGAGGAAATGGCAATCATAAGCCCTACAGAACAGTCATTTCATTTAGTCCAAGAACAGCTTTTTCTGAGCAAGAAGGTGCCACTCAGTGTCCCTCTCATGCTCTTCCTAAGAGACAGATGCTGCAAGGCTGCCTTGAATGTAGGTGATGACTTTGGCGGCTTCCCTCTCCTATTTTCACTTAGGTTGTGTAGTTCTCTTGTTTTCATGTCAGCTAGGGTTTTTCTTCTGTTAAGACTTCTTTGCATGAGAAGAGAGAGCAGCTCTTACGTTTACAATTGATATTCACTCTTTCCAGCCATTGTGTTATGATCAGGAGCCTGGGAGGGAATAAGTGGGGTTTTTTTGGATCCTGTTGACTTTAGACTGCCATGATGAGTAACAAAAAAGATCAGAGAATCACTTCTCCATATCTCTAAATAAAGCACCTTGGTGCTAGATCACATCCCCTTGCCTTTATTGGTGTTTACCTTGTCCAGTTGTAATACCTTTCCTCATGATTTATCAAATATTATAGAGAATGACCAAGTTAAGACATAGATTACTGAACGATCCTCAGATGGAACCCTGCTAATCTCAAGGACCTATGGAATTTTGTTCTGCTTTGCATCATATCTTAGTTCCTATAAAATTGGTTTGGATTTTAGTCCAGACTGAACCAACAATGAATAATGGAAAATCCAAGATTTGCCTGATTTTGACCAATACCCTTAAAATCATGTTATGTTACTTCATTCATGAGATAACCTGAAGTCACAGAAATTGGCTTTATAAAGTAATTGGCTACTTTAAAAACCCCAAACAAACAGATTTTTATTAGAAGTTAGTATTTTAAATGGTTATATTTACTTGTTTCATAGAAGAAGCTGAAAATCAGGCTTTCAGAAATATTCTCAAACCATGAGATCTGTTTGGAGTTTCAGGCATTTATTAGTTTCAAAGCCAAATAAATCCTGTCTAGTGTGACTCTTTAAGAAAGTGACCTGTTGCCACCTGATAGAGATTCTGGTTTAGTTCAAAAGCTTCAGAAGTAGAACCTGAAGAGCTGCTCTTTCCCTGCTGAACCATTGCAGGCACTGGAGTAACTTCACCTGGTAACCAAGTCTATGTTCCTGATCTGGTGCTGAAGGACTAGCAGCTCAAGCTTGTGCTTTTTAACTGGATATTTTAATATCCAGAAGCTGTGCATATCCCATAGTGCAGTGGACTAATGTTAAAGCAATAGTTCCTGTGGATTAAACCATAGCACATTGGTAATGATTTTAGATATTTCTTGTCTGTGGATCAATTAAGCAGACACATGAGAGATTGTTCCAAAATTAGGAGCTTACACTGGAAAAATACAATGTAATGTCTCCTAGACCGTCTCATATAAATAAATTTCTTTTTCTTTAGATCCCCGTTTCTGCTTGAATTTTCTGGTATGAATTCAGTAGGGATGTATATGGGGCTTCAAATATCACTTTAAATTAACAGTAAGGTCTAATTGTTTCAGATTTTGAGCTTTGTCATAATTCAGAAGCAATCTAAATGCCAGTAACATGATGCTGCTTTAGTTGTGTCTTCGAAAAAAAACAGCAAAAATGATCTGTAGGACCAATATCCCCATGAAGACTTGATCCAATTTCTATTGTCTGTTCTTTCCCTTCCATAGCTTCTCCACTGTGATATAATGGAAATAAGTAATTTACTTCTGCTCTTGGCTTGAGGCCTAAAAGTTGTATTTGTGTTTCAAATATATGCTGAGGTTTGGTAGTGCTGAGGTGAGGGATGAATTGATGTGACCCATCTCAGAAACACAGGTGGTCGTGCATTGGTTTTGTTCTGTGTGTAGCCCTCAGCTCCTCTCTTTGATGTAGCCTCTTTCCCACATTCTGCTATTCATGTTTGCTTTCTTTTACCGATGTTTTCTCACGACCTTGAGTTTAAGGAATTTCATCAGTACATCTCTCCAATTATCCAAAGTGTGAGAGGTACTGTCACATGTCCTCTTGCTCACTTGGATCTTCATTCTGTTAAGAGTTTGTCATGTATGAAAGTCAGAGTTGCTAGGAAGGTTGCAGGGTATTTACCCTTTTTGGTTTGTTTTACTAAATCTGTGTGAAAATAAGAAAAGCTGCCTTGATTCCTTCTATTTATACATAGAAATAACTCTTGTTCATTGAATGACCCTTACCCTATAGATCCAGTCATCCATGCCATGAGAAAAAAAAATTGTTGTGTCTATTCATTTTCACTGGATGTCATCCAGAAAGCAGAAATATTACTGCTTATGTTCATCTTGTGTTGACACACTGCAATAAAGGAGTCTTCATATGCCAGAGTTAATCTGCTAACAGAAGATTTACTGCTCTTTGCAGTGCCATGCCAAACGTAACCTTCAGTGCTTTTTCCTGAGTTTTAACCTTAACTCTTTACTCCTGGCAAATCCTCCTGCCCTTAAACTGTGCCCAAGTTAAAAATTTTAAATGACCTGATACATTTTGCCTTCCCTCAAACATAAAATTATTATCTGATATGTTGGTCTACGAGGACGCATCCATGTTCAGATACAAATGGAAATGCCAGAATTGTCATTAGCAGAATTCTTCAAGCAGAAGTTTCAGCCTGTAAGTCTATAAAATAGTGCTTTCCAGAGAAGTAGATGAAAATCAGAACTATATTGCTTAAACAGTTAGGTTGAGGTCCTGCAAGGTGAACAAGAACTGTCTGAAAATCAGGAGCTCCATTTTCAGAAATCCTTTCAGACTCATCTCCATTTTCAGAAATCCTTTCCAGATAACATGTCAATCCCTTTGTTAGTTTTGCTTGCTGGCAGTTACATGCAAATCCATTTCTATACTGGTAGCTCTCTGTACATGATGTCATTACATAGCAAACAGTCATAAAAATATAAAATCTATCTGGAGGACCATGTGTGAAGGTATATGGGCTCAGAGACTTGTCCCATGCTGTTAATGCTGTTAAAAATCTGTGTTTCAGTCTGTTCCTAAGTGCCAGGAGTTTATTTCACACTGGTGGAGAGGCCTGTGCCAGTGCAAAAGAGAAAAAAACAGTTACTTTTTTTTTTTCTAAGCAGTGAAGTTCTTAAAAATGGCCAGTCTAAGTTCACCTTGAGGGCAAAGCACTTTAAAATAAAAATCTTTTAGTACTAGTCAATAGAAAAATAAAGCCTGTTCTGTTCTGTGTAAATAATTTTTGATCAATGTACTGTTCTAAAGCAATTCCCAATTAGCATATCCTATAGCTGATTGTCAGACCCTGTCCACAGGGTACAATTGTGACGCAGGCTGTGAATATTCAGCAATAGGAGTCTGTAAATCTGAGTAAGTAATGACAAAGCCTCTTTAGGGAAAGAGGTGAGCTGAGTATAATAATGGCAATCTTGGGGGGCAGTGGGGTATTTTAATTTAATCAAATCCAGAGCAACTGAAAAAGATACTATTAAAAGGACTTATTCTCTCAAGTAAATACTTTTCAGAAAAATGTACAGTTCAAACTGACGTGCTAAATTGGCATCCTTACATCCACTCCATTCTGTGGATCAAAGAGAAGTTAATCATTTCCCTTGCCTTTTATCTCCTTTATGGATGTGTTTGTGAGTATGTGTGCATATGCATGTGTCCGGTGTGTGCATGTGCATACATGAGTAACACCAAACAACGGCAGCGAGGGAGGGGTTCTTGCTTTTTCTGTAATGAAGTTGGAGATTTTATTTTTTTTTAATCCAGTGATACCTAATAGTCACTGCCCACTGTAGTAAAAGCTCAGAAGTATTGCAACTTTCTCTTGCCTGTGTTTGCCCAGCCACCCTTCTACATACTACAAGCACTGGGAAATTTCAATGACACAGCTTGGAATGGGTTCAGTGACCTCAATTATGCCCTCCCACCCACTCCAAACTCCTTTCAATTTGCAAAAAGCTTTAAGTGGACAAAACCCAGATGCCTTTTGCTTGTAGTTCAGTAAGAACAGATTGGGCATGTAGATTCTTGTCAAAGTGATATATGTAGTTCATTTTCCATTAACTCTTTCTTAACTAAGGGTTTTAAATTCTCAGTTCCAAGCCTAGCACTTTGCTTTGCTTTCTATTGTTTTTAAAGTTCATTATGCCTACAGCATCATTTAAAAGTGAACTTTAAAATACCTCAGCTAGACATTGACTGATGTGAAACAGAATGTTTGATTCTGCTTTTAAAGGCAATCACTTTTTTTTTTCTTTTTAAACTTGTTTCATATGTAATAACCCATCCTATTGTCTAAGAGAGTTGAAAAAACACAAACTAAATACACTAAGTAAAATCTCCAGTTTGGGAGGAAAAAGAAATCATGACTTGTGGAAATGATTTACCAGTCAAAACCAGTACGTGGATCCTGATGACCTTGAGCTTGCTTCAGTTGGCTTACTTAAAACTTACATTGCTTTTAATATGTTGTAATATTGCCCCAAAGAGGCAGCGCCCTTCCCCTCCCCCAGAGCATTTCATTACACTGCCTTTCTCCCTCTCTCTCCCTCTCTGTCTCTCTTTCATTCTGCAGAAACATGTGCTGTCAATAACGGAGGCTGTGATCGGACTTGCAAGGATACCGCGACAGGGGTGCGCTGCAGTTGCCCAGTTGGATTTACCCTGCAGCCTGATGGGAAAACGTGCAAAGGTCAGCCTCTGTTTGCTTTGCAATGCATCATTTGCCTTCAGCGGGTCCAGTACAAGATGTAAATATGCAGTTATTTAATCAATACTTTTTAAGGCGATTCAATACTGGTACAGTAATTGCAATTAAGTTCATTAGCTTTCTCCTTCCCTAATTTTTATGTATTTACCTGGTTCAGTTGTTTTTCTTTTTTATTTATTAGAGGGTTTTATTACTGCAAAGAAATGAGATGCAGAGGTCAAACTGTTTCAAGCTGAGCAGAGATTTAGAGGAACAACTCGGGACTGCAAAAAGCCTTTAGTTTCAAAGGACATTCTGATACCTTTTTAAAACCTCAGTCATCTAATGGTGTCTGCATTTTTCTATTCAGAAAGCAAGTTACAATTGTCAAGCAATACTTTGTTACTTGGGAATAATCAACGGCTTATTGCTGAGTGAAGCCAGGTATGGCTCAGAAGAAAAACCCAGATACTTGGTCATTTCTGCACCTTCAAAAGATAAATAGCCAGCTCCAAAGGAAAACCAAAATAACATTGACAAATGCAGGAGTTTAAACCACAGCTGATGCTCAGGTTTTAGCATCAGGAGCACAAGAGCCTTGCCATTCATGTGTGTGTTAAAGCTGAGGTCAGGGGAAAAGAGAGCAGAAAAGAGCATATGATAGCACTGTCAGCGTGTGCTCGCAGTTAAGGAGACAGGGACAGCTCTCAAATGTCACCACACAGTCACACTTCAATGGCATATGAGGAGATTTGGGTACATGTTGGTAGGATCAGGCCATACATCAACAATTTTCCCACTTTCCTCTGGATTCCTTTTGAGCTTCTTTGCAAAAGACTTGGAGATGGAGATCCAGGAGACCCTGGCATATATTCTTATCACAGAGAATATTTTTCATCACTCAGTGACTTAGCTTAAGTTGACCTAACTTGCTAAGCAATTATTGTGACTTTTTTTCCTTCAAATTAACCAGAAATGTCAGAATATACTCAGTCCAGGGCTTGACGTTACTTAAAATAGTAAAACCCACAAAAATAAACAGAAAATGTGTGGTTTCCTCTTGCTCCAGGCAGAAAAATCCTGGTGCTTGGACATGATCCTGTTAGTATTTATAGAAATAACAGTCCATTTGCCTGTTCATTTGAAAATAAAACATTTAAGCTGCCATCGCACACAATGTTAATAGTTAAGGGTGAGCACACATCAAAACTCAGTCATCTTAGTTCAAGCCACATAAAAATAAACCTTCATTTTTGTCAGCAGACTAGCTAAGCTGTAGCAGAACAGTAACAGTGATTCCACCAAGTGCTTAAAAAGGAGGCATTTTAATAATGTAACATGCACCTAGGCTTGATCATAATGTTTATTATTGAAACTGTGTCATGAATAAAAAGCATAATTCTAAATTTAGACCTTTGGCCAGAGAACTAACATGAAACAATATTTATATAATAATCAAGACTATAATTATTCCTACAGAAAAATGAAATATTCTACTGATCCTCAAACCAAATGCCTTAGCCCTAAGCTCTTTCACATTTTGCTTTTCCTCTTTTTTATGAGTAGAAAATATAAGAAACAAAATCTGTATTTTTATGATGCTGCTGATTCTTTCTTACTTTCTTAAAATAAGCAGCCACTGGAAATTAACACAGATGGTTTAATAAAGCAACAAGCCATTTCTTTTTAACCTATATTGACATTTTAGAAAATACTCTTTATCCTAAAATGGTAAAATATAAATTTTGAATTTGATTTAATTAATAAAATTTATCTTATGTATTGCACTGTGAGATTTCTGGGCTAGATCCTGCTCTCCTGAAGCTGAAGTGATTTTGCATTTAAATCTGTAGGATTTGCATCTCCTGAGGGCAGAAGAGAACTTTTTGGTGGAGTGACATTAATGTCTTCTTGGCTCCTCTTGCTGATAGGTAAAGCCTAGAAAAGACCAGGCAGGAGAAAGTCGGTGTACACATATTCCTTCCTCTGCAATCTCTAGAGAAAAAAAGAGAGTAATCAGCACAAGTTTTCTCCTTGGATTTCTTTTTCCTCTTTACTCTCCTTGATTGGACTGGCCCCCAGTTTCTCATATACCCACTCCCCTGTTTCCTCCAGCTGTAATTTTACATCTGTGTGGTAAGAGCAAGAGATTGTCTCTTGGATGCCCTGTAAAGCATCTTCAGGGATCATGGAGCTGTCACATCCTGTCTTTCTCGGGCACAGTTTTCAAGTCCATGGAGCATCACAGCATTTCCAAGTGAGGTTTCTCATATAACATCATTTTAAGGGAGGTTATGTTTCTAAATATAGAAGAAAGATATGCCATTGTCTGTTAAGGGAAAGTAGAGATGTAGGGCATGTAAGAAAAGCTAAGAGGAACTGGAAGGAAAATTAATATATTAACTGAAAAATGCAATTGTGGGTTGAGCAAAATTATTAATATGGTTAGGTTTAATTCAGTGAATAATGTTGACCAAAAATAATGTTTTTATTAGAAAGTCTGAGATTTTTTTTTAGTCCATTTTGGCATCTTCCTCTCTAAGCCATTTTACATAGTGCAGCTACTACATGAAATTGTGTAGAAGCTTAGATTCAAGTGACTTAAATAAGACTCAAAGAAACATCTGAATTTTGGGTATTACAAAGTCGATGTAGGGTAATTTATTAATGTGTAATTCTAGCTCACTTGCAGGTGAATAATATATTTACAATAATGTGCTTTTGCTATACTGGTAGTATATCAGTATATGGATATCTGCTGACACATTTCTTCCTTTTTTTTTTTACAAGTGAATGAAATATTTTTTTTTTAATTCACAAAATAGAAGTACTATTTTTCTAAATAACAAAAATTTCTAGATGGTTCTGTTCAACAGTCAGGATTCTAGTCAATTTTAGGCACTGTGTAGATGTGTAATGGGAAAAAAAGTTTACTGTCCAGAATGTCCACAGGTTTTTGTTTAGTTGTTGGGAATTGCATTAATTGTTTAGTATAGGAAAAAGGAAAGTATACATAAAAAAGTAAAGACAAGTTCTTAAAAAAGAGTTTATCCAAACATGCTTGATTGCCAAAAGGTGGCAAAGAAACCCTTTTAAATGTAAATAATTGTTCTATGCTTTGTTTGCAACATCACAGTTCCCATTCTGTAGGTCTGTCATAGAAGCTGGCAGAAATTTAAATCACAGAGTAGAGAACTGAGTTCTGACTAAAAATCTGGTATTTCTCCTGGCCCCTCCCAGTGTATCAGAGAATGGAAGGTGTAGGGGAGCAACTTCCAAGTCATACAAAGAACCTGCCTTCAGTGGTTTTGCAAAAAGTTGACCTCTTCTGTAGTGAGAAATGAGAGTTCATTGTTCCTCAAAGAATCAAGCTCCTTTTTTAATGCACAGAACACTGGTTTATATCAAATGTCAGTAAATTCAGAAGGAAAACTGTTGTGGATATAATTTTAACATGGAATACGTACAGGTATCTGCAGAGCACATAAGAAGACTACTGTCCTTTGTTGTGGAGGATTGCTTTGCTTTCTGGAAACCGGAAAAATCTTTTTAATCTCTGATTAAAAATCTCTGATTTCTCTGTTACATACATTACTTACCTGGTCTTGCAGTGAAATAAGAGCAAAAGTGCTGTCTGTGGTCTAGTTAGAATGATCTTCAAATGTATTAATGGTGCTTGGATAAAAGTTCATTAACCTTTTGCTGTCTTTTAAAAGTCAGTCTTGAACTCAAGTCCTCCCTCAGTTGGCTTGGCACACAATGGAGAATGCTCCTTTATTCCCTTCAGCTTTCCTGTCAGCTTGGCTCTTAATAAGCCAAACCATGGAGGCTTTTGACAGCTAAGAGAAGAGACATTCCAGGCAGAAAGGGTTCCATGTTCTCCCTCTAATTAATGCTATTTAATTTCTACTGCCATTGTAACTGGGTGATGCCAGCTTGATGCTCAGTTCATTTGATGCTGTTGATTATTGTGCTACACATGAGGAAACAGTGTAGGTCACTTCCTTGAATGCCTACCAAGTTATCCCACAGAATTCAGCCAATTCAGGCAGAAAGGGAGACTGAAGATTAAAAGACACAGAGGCCCAGGATGCTTATTGCTCATTACCTCCTACCCACTTTTTAATATCCTCTGTGTTGAGCATATCAGGGGTTCTGTGGTCCTCATCTCCCTTGTTTGTTGGTTTCTGTGCCTCCTTCCTGCTGAGTGACCTTTCCATGGATCCAGCTCCATTCTGCCCTCAGTGAGAAGATTCATAAGTTCAGCATTTTAATTATACTAAATACTGCTTGGGTAACTGATAATGAATGAGGCTCATTTGCAAAAGACTTGTAGGGTTCAAGAGGAGTGAAGTCAGACTAGATTAGACTTAGCAGAGGTTTCTGAAGATTGTTTAAATCCATCTGCCAAAATAGATCAAACAGTAAAGAGCTCACCTTCCCGAGGACAGTTACAGGAGACAAGCTGGGCCAGGGAGAATTCTTCTCCCAGGACTTAAAGTAGAGAAGCACTGAAAATAATGGCAAAAGATGATGTCTGAGAGAGACAGGGTCTTTCCCTGGTGGCTTCTCTAAGAAGAGAATCAGAGCAGGAGGAAGGGCCACAAGCTTCTAGCATGGTGTAAAATGTATGACCGTGTATATGATATATATGCTCCATTTCTGCTCTGGGACTTAACAAAGAAACTGTGCCCATAGATAGGCACTCTTGTGCCTGAATAAAGCAACTTCCCAGCACTCTGCACCTAGAGGTACAGAGGGGAACTGTGCAGACTGCAGCCCTTGCTGAGCTCCTAGAGTCACATAGCACAGCAAAAGGAAGTTTTAAGCAGGAGAAACTGGATTTCAAAGGGTCATTGAGCAAAAGCAACATCTCAACTATGGCTTTCCCACAAACATCCAAAAAGTGCTACCTAACTTTGCATAGATGGTTGGTAATACCAAGATGTGGATTATTTTGTTGAGCTGATTTCCTGTTTTGTATCATTTCACCCGTATTTCATCATTTAATCTGCATCTTGTGAAGATCCACCCTTAAGGGGAAGGAACCTGACAACAGGATTTTGGGATCCTCAGCTAGGCTGGAATGTCAGGGGGTTTAGTAGCAATGTGGTATTACACGTTCATAATGTGCCACCAGCTGTGACTAAGTGCAACAGGATCAATTCCTGTGCAGGAACAGGTCTGTGCCGAGCCCAGGTGATCTCACAGACGTGTTTAGGAGACAGAAAGTTCCCTCCCATCCCCACCTGGGGAGATGGAGCATTTTCCTGGACTCAGTCAGCCCTTCTCAGCACTCTGGCATATTTAACCAGAGCGGTGTTACGCTGGGGTTATGTGCCTGCACGGCAAACATTTCTCCTTCCTGCTGTCTCATTGTCATGGTGACCCAGCAATGGGGAGAGCTCTCCACTTCCTCGAAGCAGGCCCCCATCCTTCAGCATTCCGCCGTGGCAGAGAAATGTGGCACTGACGCGCTTAAATACTTGACTGCGCTGCAGTGGGAGTATCAGAAATGCCTGACTGGTGAATGATCTGTCCACTAACTCAGCTCTGAAAACTCCTTTATCATTAAGCAATTTAGGAAAAAAAAAAGGGAAAAAAAGAAAAAAAAAAGCAGGAGTGTAGAGACTAATCAAAGAAATGCATCAAAGTTTATTTGAAATAAAAGGGAAATTTTGCATTGGCTGTGCTAGCTTGATATAATAATTACATTTTTTAAAATCTTGACTAATTGCAGCCTAGTACAGCAGGAAAATGTGTTTTAAATCAGTTTTGAGTACACAAAAAAAATGAAACCCTGAAGGTGAGTTAAATTTTGAAAATATAATTGTTTCCGTGAGAAAAGGGTTTTTTAAAGAATGAGTTCCAATGAAATAAAGTATGTCATGTTTTGTTAAATATGAACTGAAAAGTTTCATTAAATTAAATGCTTTAAATTAATGCTTGACATCAGTTCGGTATAAGATTATGACTCAGATGCTGAAGGTTTTCCTCTCTTTTCATTCAGAACACACTAAGTGAAAAGCTCACAGTGAACAGTTTAGCTGGCCAATTTGGCTTCATTTCCTGGCTACAGAATATCTGTGAACAGTTATGATTTCCTCCTTACTTCCATTAATCGAAATTACATAAAATTTGTTTCAGTTTTTTTTCTCTAAATTGGATTAAATTGACTAGAGCACTTAGAATTGCATCTTGTCAGTCCTAATCAATTCGTATGAAACTGAAAATGTTTCCTCTTTTTTTTAAAAACAGTACACCAGACAGAACACAGGTTATTTTTACTATTTATTACTAGTAAGATATAGGTGTTAATCTCATGCATCCACTGTTAGCTTGCCTGAATTATGATAATACCTTTATTTCACTGTGATTGATTAGGTAAATTTCAGAGTACTATGTTTTTTTCATTTGTTGCCTTAATGCAATGGTCTTCCTGTCAGAGTGCCTTTGATAAACTCAGGTTTTGTTTGATTCATATCCTCGATCAATTTGATGGTTTTTTCACATGTTAGCAAAAATTAGACAGTGCAAGAAAACCTCTAAAATGTATGCATCAGTCAAGTTTACACTAAGGCAGATTAAACTTTCATGGCTTATATGACCACACTTCTGACAACAATAGAGATCTCAGTGCCTTTAGAGTCAAGATTGTAAGTTTGGAACAGGCCTTCTGAACTAAATGGGTCTGACCTAAGAGAAAAATACAAGACAGACCCAAATGATTTCATGTGAATGAACTTTTATTTCCCCTTAGTTGTAAAGTGATCTCATTAAAAGTAGTCACCCAAATACAAAGCTTTCCTTGGTTGAATTCATTCACATACATCACCATTTTAAATGGAAAGGAATTTAAATTATCTCCTGAAGAGTTTAAACTTTAACATTTAGAGGCAAATCTGTTCATAGCTGTCTGACTACTCCTGCTTTAAATCCACAGCTTCTTTCTATGCACCTCCCATGAGCAGTGTGTGCAATATCTGTGATGCTTCACACAGTGCAAGGAGTATCAGTGATCTTAGAGCAGGTCCTGGGGCTTACAAAGAGAGCTTTTCCCAGCTCACCTTTCTCCAGCAACATTAATTATTGTTCGAACACATGTGAAGAGGTCAGTTCAGCTCCATCCACACAGGCACATAGGGTTTTTGAGGAACATAAGCATTATGAGCCATTATCCATAAGAAGACATTACCATTTTCCAATGCTTTCTAAAAAAAAAAAAGAAAAAAAAAGGAAAAACATACATACATGCTGTTGTTAAAGAATGAACTCAAATGAAAGAAGTAGCTGACAGTCATCATCTCCTCCTCTGCAGTCAGAGTGCTGTGATACCAGCAAATGTCAGCATAAATGTCAGCTTCAGAATTACAAGCAGCAGTGGGTTTTTGAAGAGGATGTCTGGCAAAGCCAGAAAGGGCAGAGACCTGCTTGTCTTATTCCCTTTTCTTCTGATTACATTTTCCTTGATCATTGCACCATGGCCATCTCTTATCTTTGAGATAATTTAAGTAGTTAATAGAGTGATTGTACTTTTTACATTTGACTCTGGTTCATAATGTCAGTGCTTCATGCCAGAGCAATGTGGTGTACAGAACATTCAATTTTGTAACATTCTGCTGATATAGTGCCTTGCATTCATAGTTTGGTTTGCAAAGGAGCATATAGGAGATGGTCCCTTAGCCTTACCTTAGTCAAAAGTGCAGTGACAAGGAATGAGAGAGGACAGCTTTTCCTTTAAGCTGATGAGTAGCATCTGTCTTCTTGCTGCACATAAATGAAGGTATCTGGGCTGGATCACTCTGGGATATCCCAGAGATGTAGTGTGCATGTTTTTTGGAGTCTGTCAAAAGTACCCAGGGGAAAGACAGGATTACTCTCAGCATACTTTAACTTACTCTGCTGGAAAACAAAATGCCAAACTCTGCAAGTGGAACAAGATTGAGATACTCTTAGTGCTTAGACTCTCTATGAAGAAGCTGATCTGAGCACATAAACCACTTTACCCATGATCCTTGGGAGTGGCAAGTAGTACAAATGCTTTAGGGTAATAAGTCAGATACACTTCTGACTTTTTAGGGGAAAATTTCTCAGACATTTCAGAAAACTGAATGCTCATGGGATTTCAAGTCAAGAACCTCAGTAGGAAAGGCACTGAAATTTGCTGTTTCATTTTTTAAAACAGACGTTGTCATCCTCAAGCCTTTGTGTAGACTCACCTTGTGTGACTCTTCATTTGATCCCCAAGGCCACTGTTGCCCCCACTGTGGATACTCAGCTAGAATCCCCATCCTCTCTCCTATGCATCAGCCCCCAGGGACATCAAATTTGATTTTGCACCTCATGCCTTTTACTTCTCTCAGGAATCCCACACATGGAAGTGTGTTCTAGAATATAGTCAGAAGAAAAGGTGACCCCAAGGGAAAATAAGCACAGCCTTTGGTAATTCCTGGTGGGATTAGAGGTCTTACATCATATGGTTCAGCTACCTCCTATATGTACAAGCTTAAAGAGGTGTGCATTGGGAAATAACATGGGACAGCTGGCACCCTCTGAACTCATCTCCTATTGCAATAACATGCTCCTAAGGACATGGGAAGAGTTTAATCCCAACCTGTGGGGTACCCACTTTACTTACCGTGACAATATCTCTGAACTGGGTTAGCCTTTCCACTTCCCCTCAGAGGAACACAGTGCCTCTCCTTGAACTCAATGATAGAAACAAAATATAAGAAAGAATGTTAATATAGTGGTGCTAAGAGGCCTGTGTTGTGCATTCAGACGTGGAAGTCAGTGCAGGACAAATTCTCAGTCCCTCTCTGGTTTTCTTCAGTGTTCCTCCCTCTGAAAAACATCCTTCTCCAGGGGAATCAGAGTGCCTTGATTTTTTTCAGTGGCAGGCCAAAGCCAACTGAATTTATCAAATTATTTTGTCAAAGCCAGTCCACAAGCTGTCTGAAGTCAGAGGGTAGAGGTTTTTAGAAGTTAGCTGTTAAAGTATGTGTTGTCTTTTAGCAACCCTTATGTGTTGACTGAAATGGTTCATTCTGAGCCATTCCTCCCCCCCAGATGGCTTTCTCCCTACTTCTCATCAATTTCAGTCAAGAATAAACTTCCCAATAATCAAATCAAGATCTAGTTTTCATAATTCATTATAAGCAACTCTACTTCTATCAGATTTCATAAACAACTCTACTTTCAAGTAACAGCAGCTACCCTCCCAGAGTTTGCCACTAGTAATAAGTGTGTGTTTAAAGATAAGCCCCATTTGAGTTTGCTTCTCTGTACCTGCAAGCGAAGAGCTATCAGAAAATAGATCAGGTGTAATCACAAGCCACTACAGCCACATGTCAGAACAAAAAATACCTTTGCCCTGTCCATGCTGATCATAAGGCAAATACGAATCTTTTGCCTAAAGTCTGTCTTTTAGCCTAAAAACAAGGGGAAAAATAAATAAAAAAACCTCTTATGTCTTTGCATGAACAGAGGGCCACCTTTGCCTTGCACGAGAAGCCAGTGCCTAAATTAATTCATAAAGATGAGACTGAGATCAAGAATGATAGTAGTGAAAATGTGGGTTCTGCCATATTTAGATTAGTGCTTTTAGGAGGAACAAAAATATTAATTTAAAATAATACTTTTCTATTTATGTGTGATGCACAGATTAAATGTGCAATTAAATGTTCCATTAAAATAGCTTAACTTCCTTAAAATCCTTCTGACAAACCAGTTCTGACCATTACCCAGTGTTCTGCACAGTTAAAGGGTTTTGAGACCACATGCCATTTTCAGGAAGCAAGCAGGAAGCACTCTTGGTAAAGGCAGACTGGTGTGAATCCCAAACTGCTCAACTGCAGAAAACAGCAGATTTTTATTTTTTTTTCTAATGCTGCTGCAGCTAGATCACCCTGTCTCTTCCCCTTCCCAGGACTCCTCTTTAGTGACAAAAACATTTGATTAAAAAAATAGAGGCATTTGTGACAAACATGTAACTGAACGCAGCCAGTGGGTGATTTCATTCTGTGAAACAATAGATGTGTCTGCCCAACCAAAAAAAGGTAACAAAAACAACATTAAATGAGAAGAAAATTAGGATTTTTATCATGAAAACAGTGGTCCTGTTCAGGGCTTGTGTACTGGCAAGAGTTTCAGAACACACACTTTGGGGAAGCCCTGAGACGAGTCCTACAATTGGACCCACTAAATGCCTCTACAGGGGAGTTTTTGGCACATGAATCAATCACATGCATGCTGCAGAGATAACAGGTAGGCTTGGAGTTGATGAGAGAAGAAAACACAGAGGGAACTTATTTGCTAGGAATGACAAATGAAAAGATAAAGCCAAAAGGGAATATTAAAATACAGAGGCAGTTTTGAGGTTATTTTTTGTTTGATATGACTCTAAGTGAGATGTGAGACCATCTGTGTCCAAAATAAACCAATATAAACATCAGGACTGAGAGAGGGGAAACTGAGTAACCAATGGGAGAGCAATAATCGAGTTCAGCTTATCAGAAGAGATGCTTGATTTAGAAGAGGTGGATAAGACTCACAAACTGGATGAGAGCAGGAGTTCCCCGGTAGCTACAAAAGCATTTTCAAAATAACTACCTAAATGTGGATTAAAGAAGCAAACATTAAGGCCTTTTTGCTGAGGCTGCAGTCATTTTAGGCTATTCCATCGATGTTGTCCAGGTCTCAAGACAAAGAACATGCAGGATCAATCCAGTGTGAGGAAAACAGAGCAGCATCCAGCAGGCAGCTGTAGCAGCTCATTAGGAGCTCTGTGTCATGTCCAGAGAGAGAACCACAACCACCTGGGCCAGCCCTGCTGCCCTGGAAACAGCTGTTTCTAGATTTGCTAAGACTGGGAAGTGACTCAAAACTAGGTTTCTATTTTTGTCCCCCACTTTTTAAGAGCAAACAGGGAGTTGACTGTTCTTGGTGTGTGATAAGAGAGGTGGTAGAGTATTGGACTGAGGAGAAGGCTCAGAAGAGGTCATGGTAAAACCATAAATTGTGGAAGAGATGTTGGAGAGGGGGAAAAGCTACTGGTTACCAGCAGAAAATGAGTGGATGAGTAGGATTGGAGGGAGAATAAAATGGAAAACCCTTGGTGGTAGGTAGTGACAGTGGTCAGAAGCCTAGCAATCAGAAAAATGAGCAATTGAACACACACTGAGGAGTATGTGTGTGACTGATTTAGACACATAATTGATTCAGACTCTCCAATAGACACTTCAAGTTTCAACCTCAGTGATGAAAAATCAAATTATAAACCCATTATTTAAAAAAAAAAAAAGGAAATGCAAATTTTAGATATCAACACAGACAAAATTTGTCAGAAAGAAGAAAATTTAATTAAAAAAAAGAGAGAGAGAATGGAGAGCAGAATCCTACTAACTGCTGCTGCAAATTGATCTAATCCAGAATATGTGTGAAACTTTCACTGCCCCTTCCCTATTTTTAAGGGAATTGCCTTTTTTTTTCAGCTGGGCCTTGGGTTTAGGGGTTTTTTTCGTTTAAAGAGATACAATTCATTTGTCTGCTGTAGACTTGTTCATGACAGACAAATATAATATAACAAATTATCTTCCATTTAAAAATTGCAGACTTGGGTCAGCTGCCATGTAAATCATTCTGTTTCATTCCCTCCCAAGGGTTTCATCTATCCCCACAAAATAAATTCATGTGTACTAAGTTAGGGGTTTTTTCATGACTAGGCAATATCCCTGTTCCCTAGAAACTTGCAGTTGTTATTTGTCTTCGTGAACCTCCCCTTTGAAAATGCCAAATCCTTTAAATTAATGCTTCAGAGGGTCATATTTTGCATTTCAGTTGTTGAAAAGACCTTGTGTTTATTCAACAATATAAAGCCCCCTGAGGATCAACAACCACGGTATATTAGGGAAAAGTGTGCTGTGCTTTCTGTTACTTGGGAGCTGACTACTCACATGATCATAATTTCCAACTTTCAAAACTTAAAGCACTTTTTTCATTATTTTATCATTGCCTTTTTCATTATAAAATATGTTTTTTCTTCTTTAATATGACTAGATCCTGCTCTCAGTGATGCCTCTGTCTTCCCTGGTACAGAGCAGATCCCTGGCTGCTTGAAGTAGTGTCTTCAAAAACTTTTGGAGGGTTAATTTTTGGTCAGCATCCAAATTTCTTTAATTCATTAAGAGCTATTTAAATTATCATGGGCTAATTGTATTCAAATGCCCCTTTCAGAAGGAGTAGCTTTATCCCAGTAAAGCTATCACAGTTTCACTGTGATTTTAGAGAGAACACCAGTACCTTTAACTGCCCTTAATACCAATTTTATTTAATTAAACAAACACTTTTCTATAAGCAAACTGGGATTCTTGGAAATAAGTACAGAGCTTTCCTGAGCAGTTAATAATTCCAAGGGGGTAAATGAAAACAACTATGGGTAAATGTAAATTGAGTTCATACACTAAACTTACGGATTCTTATATCTTGGTCCAATACTGCAGTTATTTCACTTGCCCCTTTGCTCTTCATTCAGAGTATATTGAAAAATTAAATACAGTAAAAGCCAGGCCTTGTTTTTTAGTGACACCTAGCACAGAGAAAATGGCCAGGGATGTCATCCATAGCTCTGTCTGATTTACTCCTTAAGAAACGCTGAATTAACTATTTTATTCTTGTTATTAACCTGCAGCAACCCACTTTGTTCTGCCTCTGCTCCTGCTGCAGAAACATTACAGATAGAGTTATTCTGGTGGTAGTGGCTGTGTGAATAATTGAGGTAGCAGTCAGCCGAAAGTATTTACCCAGTTCTCTCCCACTGTTTTACCCACAGCCTCCAGAGCCGCCTGTACTCACCCACGTGGCCACAGGTACGGCCGAGTTTCCCAGAATCTGATTTCCTGTACTTTCCATATGCTCTGTAAAAAACAGAAACACATTCTTTGGTGTCCCCAAGTACACATGGGAGGTTGAACAGCACGCTTATTTCTCCCTCTTCAATGTTTTATAAAGAGTATTTTGATGGACGAAAGCATTTTGATTGATAAAATGTTACAGGAGGAGGAAAAGTAGTTTTATTTCCTGGGATTCCTGTGAGCTTTATCTTTGCTTCTGGCAGGGGGGCACTGGGGAGGAGGGGTAGTTTTAACATTTAGCTCAGCCTAGACACTGAAAAGACTATCAGTCTGTATCTTCATGTCTCCAGTTCCCTTCACATTCTGGTGTCACAGCCTCAGCTTGCACTGTCTGGGTTTGTAGCGTTGCACTAACATGTTTTTAAGGTTAGAAAAGAATTCAGTGTTCAGCAAAAATTTTAAATGAAAATCCTTTCTTTTCACATTAGATTTAGTAAATCCCTTCCCCTTTACAAATGAGAAATCTGGGCCTAACCTATTATGACAGCGTTTCTGAGTTTTTCACCTGTGAAGGTTTTTGTGTTTTATAAATCTAATTAACTGTAATAAGAAAATAATAGGACATAATGTTTGTTTTACAAGGTGATTGATCTCTTGGCAGCCTGGCAGACTCTTTTATTGATTGGTTGGTGGATAATGTCAGAGTGGATATGTCCTGGAGGAGAATAGCTGACACCTAAATCCATATGTGACAGATTACCATCTGTGTTGGAAGACAGGTTTCTTCGTGAAATTGCGAAGATAACAGGTGAAAATTGAGAAAGTGACATGAGGGAAATGTGTTGAAACCTGCCTCAACCTTTCCATGCTCTAAGAGCATTTACACAAAGCTCTCTACTTTGTGGGCAGCCTGTTTTCAGGATGAGGAAGATTAAATTTTAATTACATTCATTCCTGTCTGCCCAGTCTAGATTTAATCCTGTTAATTAGGAAAATGCCTTGTCCCACAACCCAGCTATAAAGCTAATTAAACAGAGAATCTTCATTTGCTACTTAGTGGAACTTCAGTTCAGTAATGACTATCATACTTTACAGTTAATTAGCACTGTGGGAGGGAAAATGAGGATGTTGTTGAAGCACAGAACTCAAATTAGAGGTGCTATAATATATGCTTTATTTCATTTTGTAGCTATCTGATGCAGGCAAGTTGCACACTATCCTACCTGCCTCAGTTTCACATTTGTTAAAGAAGAATTAATTAAATGTATCTCTCCTGCAGAAATGTTGTGTAGGTTTAATGTAATGAAGAAAATAAGCTGCTGTCCTTTGTAATCCTCAAGTGGAAGGTACTGCATAAATAGAATTATTCCTCCCTGAAACAAGCAAGAGACAATGAACTGTGCAGTTTCAGGTGGAGTGTTGGAACAGAAATTGTACCTCCTAAAGTAAACATGGCCCTAACAGTCCTGCAGAGATTCACAAAATCTTCCAGTGCAAAGCACTATCAGCAAGGAACCTGCTGCTGGATCAAGCCATTCTGAAGCCCAGACCAAATTTAAAACAACTGTAATTTGACTTAAAAATTTTGACAGAAAATGGCTTGGATTCCTAACACTTTGTTCCATAATGTGCATTTGAAAGTATTGGTCCTGAAAATGCCAAGTGATAATTACCAATCCTCAATTTTGCAAGTGAAATAAAGCAGGGAAGTGTTACGCCTTGCCCAAATGTTGGATAAATCCATTGTAAAACTGGAACTAGGACTTCCAACTCCCTGGAAACTAACTCCACAACAGCTGGCTTGATGCTTCTGGATGGAACAGCAGAACCTGTGTTCTACTTTGATTTAGATTTTATGTTAGTGGCACTGATCCAATGAATCCACTGATCTGGGGATATGAAATTATCTTTCTACCATAATCAGATATCCCTGGCATGCATTACTTAAGATGCTATGCAATATTACATTTAGAGTATTGCAAGTGGAGCCTGGTAGCTTCTGCTTATGTTAATCCTGAGTTTACAAGTTTTATTGAGAAGTGGCAGGGCAAATATCAAAAAAATTTCAGTCTGAGCATTGGTGGCTTTGTAATATTTGTAATGTAGAACAGCATGCCGTGCCAGGTGTTTTGTGCAAGCCTGTGCTGATTGGCACCCCAGGGTAACCAGCTGAGTTGTACACTGAAATTGGATTCAAGTGTGGATGAGTTAGTTATTTTTTCGGTTCCTCTATTTCCCTAGCTCCAGCATGGGGTTAAAAAGTTTTGTGGCTGCTTTATTCTTTGTGGTCTGTGTGCAGCAGGGAACTAATATCTGTGTCAACAAGGCATCACTAGTTCCAATTTCTAGGGGACAGTGGTGATTTGTAAAACCATGAGGAAGAGCAAGGGAAGAAAAGCAAGGGAAAATAAGGAAATCAGGGAACAAAAACAACTAGCAAACCAGCGTACCTTGCAGAAAATGTATTTATATTGATGTCCACTGTATACTCGTAATAGCATTACTAATTCCAACACGCTGGCTTTCCTTATTAAAAAGAAGAAGCTTATGAAGTTTCAGTAATTATTTTAGGTTGATCTGGGAGTATATTCTTTTCCTGGAGCTAGGTAGCATTTTAAATCTGTGAAGGATTAGACAGACACGATCAGTTATAATATTTGTCCAGCCATTGAAAGGAGGATCCTCACTTCGGCCTGTGATGAGGCTCTGGAAACCTCCATCTCCATCATTGTTCAGCAGCTAAGTGAAGATTGCATGCTGATTACCCTTTCAGTTGCCTTTAAGCAGCTTATGTGAAATGTTAAGTTCTAAGTTACCTAAAATCCCTGCTTTTTAATTTGTTCCCTGGCCTGTATGCAGCGAGGCAAATCTCTGTGGGTTTATATGTGCACACACAAGTGCATACATGCACCCTGATCAGAACCAGCTCCTTCCAAACATGAAGTGCACTGAGCAGAGCTTAAAAAAGGTGGAAGAGGAGCAGGCATTCCCATTAATCTTCACAAGATCATGAAAAGAAAAATAACAGTCTGCTTGCTTAGCTGAGTCAAATTGTAGCATTGTAGCTATGCAACTTAGCACAAAGCATCTGAGTTTCTATATTTTTATTTTAAGCTGATTCCACTGCCTCCCTCACATTTTGACATCCTCAGAAAAAAATAGGAGAGTCTATTATTATAGATTAATATACTTATTACAATAATTATTTTGTTGTTTTTTTTTTTTTTACAAACCCATGATTCATTCCTGGGTTCACATGGACACACAGTTTTTGTGATGGTATTGCTGAGCTCCATCTCCAGGTGCAGATATTTGCAATTGGGGTTTTTTCCTTCAAATATTACAACTTTAAAGAAGGTGTTAGCTTCCTTGTTGCAAATCTTATCTTTGCTTTTGTTTGTATTTAATTGCTTGGATGAACCATTTTCAGAGCTAACAGGAGGCTTGAGTGATGAGTTGCTTGTTACACCATACCTTCACCTGATAGTTTTGACCATAATTTTCAATACCTCTCCGGTTTCTCACTGGCCTGTATTTTCATACCTGCATGTGTCCCATTTTGGTATTTTGTAGCAGATCATGAGCTTGGATGAGCAAGGTATTATTTAACAATATTGACTCACTGCATTGGGATAAATCCCTTGGGATTTATTCCCAACGCACTGAAAGCCCATCAGACCTCTCGGTCTGAAATGACTCTCACAGGATCATCAGGGCATTTTATGTACAACCCCTCAGAGGAAATACAGTTCTTTACATCCTCCTGCATTTCTGAGGATAAAGGGGAGCAGAGCGTGTGGGAAGTTGGAGCTATTTTTCTGCAACCTGCATCTCAAGGAGCCACTTGAGAACTGTTTGAAAACAACAGGTTTATGGCTGCTCCAGAGACAGTTCCAATAATAGTAGGGAGATATTTGACTAAATAATGTCAAAGCTGGTAGAGACACCACAATGGGTTTCCACTGTGTATTTTTGCCCAACATGAGAGGCAGACACACTTACTCTCTGTGAAGTTCAAAGAGGCACTTGACAAAGTTGGGTACCAGTGAGTTTAAATATAAATGTGACCTTACCTTCTCATGCAGTGGAATAATTTATTTTCACATGGCTCATAACACATATTATTTATGACCAAGGAAAGAAAAATAGTGGGGATACAGACTTCTTGCAGTTTCTCTGAACCAGCTAGACATGATACATACAGTTGGATACTGCTCTCTTCCAAGTGAAATGCAGCAATGTGCTGCTCTCCAGAGAGTGAAATAATTTTTACATGCCTTGTCAGTCTCGCTATGACCATGGAAAGAAATACAGTGAAAGCAGAGACATTGGCACTGTTTATGTTATTTAGAATGTTTTTGCAGCTAACAGTTTTGACCTCTATTCTGTTTTGATGGTCCCTGTTTCAAAAGGTCATGTCATGTTTTCCAGTTAGAAGAAATGAATAAATACTTTCTTTTCCTGTGGACTCTCACAGGTTTTACTCAGATAGTGGTTTAGAATTATTCCAAAGAATTGCTGGTGTAAAGTTAATATGCTGCATTGTTAATGGAATTACAGTTATTAACAGCCTAAAATCTACACTCTGATGCCAGCAGAGTTTCATTTTTACCCCTTATGGTTGTGAGTGACACAGAAAAGAGACTGGAATTTAACATGTGAAATCCAGGGGCCATCATTTAAAAACATCAATCGTTATTCCAGAATGGTGTTTGACAGGCTGCAAGTAATTTCTACTTCAAGCAGTCTCAGGCAGCAGAGTAGCCCAAAGGTCATGTTGTTCTTATCACGAGTAAAAGATACTTTCTTCATGATGGATGACTCTTCTGTGTGTTTATGATGCATAACGTATTAGTAATTTTAATTCACAATTCCATTTGTCCCACAGTTTTGTCAGGGCATGCTAAACTGTAGTTAGGTACACCTGTGCTCTGCTAAAGGATGGGATTTTTTGTGGTAATCCATCCTAACACCCACGCCACAGTCCCATTTGCACATTAGGGAGCTGGGAGGAATCACTTCTACAAAAGGAAATGCCAGGCTGCAGGAATTGGGCCAAAACTTTTGTCTTTTCACTGCCAGTCTTGACCTGTGCAGATGATCACAGCCAAACCAAAAGGGTTGCTGCCTCCAGTCTCCTTGTGTTACAAAAGGTGACGCTCAGTGTGTTCTTCACCAGATCTATCAGGTTGGGAGCCCAGGGTTATCTGCTGTTGACCAGCCAAATGCCAGAACTGGAGCACCACAGACAACAAACAGACTCCTGATTTTGGGGCACTTTGAGAACTTTGTTACCCAAGACACAAAGATTTGAGCTGCTTTTTGCACAAAGCACTCAGGGTGTTCCACAGCTGCTGCCTGCAATTTACCCTCATTCTTTAATTGGGTTGAATGCAAAAGCCACTCCTCTGCAGAGCCAGACACAAAAGTAATAAGCAGCAGCATTACTTCAGAGGGTCTGAGAACAAATTTCCCATCTCCTTGCCTTCAGTGCAACTCACAAGAAAAGCTTTATAACAATATACATTGTTCTTGCTTATTTGAGCCCTGGACATATTTCTGTCAATGTGTGTGCAAAAAAGTGCTCTTTAGAAATTATAGCTGAATTTCCCTCTCAGTGGTTCAAATTTTTAGATTTACCACCTCACTCCTCTTGCTGCTGTTTATATTTTACATGCAGAAATGTGGTAAGCACCATGCCTCGTTCCCATGTTGGAATCATATGTTTCCAAAACTTAATGAATTACTTTCACTAAGAATCCTGCTGAATTCAAATAATTTTTAAAGCATGTCCTTCATTCACCATCATCTTGCTGGTTTTGATAAATTCCCATCTTCATATGTTAGACCTTTTGGCATCTAGATTTGCATTTTGCAAGATTTACTCTTTAAATGGCCAGCTGTTACCTCAAAGTTTCAAAGATCTTATAGCAAGAAGCTTTCCAAAAGGAAACATTGCTCTCCATTTAGTTTCCTGAAAGGTCTTGTTTTCAGTTACAGAAGTGGGAAGCCAAGGCTCAATGTCATATTACTTCTTCACTATATACATTCATTAAAAGAGCTAATTTTTGGCACTGTTCTTCTCCTGAAAAACAATAAAAGTACTTTTATTTCCCCCTTTTTCAAATAAACATAAATCCATGGTTTTATAATTGGAGGAGAATGGAAAGATACTCTGCATTTCAAATGATGTTTTGTGGCCTGTTATATACTTACTTCACAACCTTTTATGGATTGGAAAAGGGATTGGTCATTCCAGATCTTCATAACATTTAGGAGAACTTAAAAGGAGTGGGAAGCAGAATAATCAGTATGAAATTCAGAACAGAGGTCTTATCAAGTTCATCAGTCCAGTTCATAATCACTATTTGAAGTAAGAGCCATTGAGCTATCCTTCATACTGTGTGTGTGTGTATATATATATATATATATATATATATATATATGGCTTTCAAATGAAGGCAATAGGTGCTCTGTCTTCAGAATAACTGAAGAAGCAACATTTCACATGCACTCAGAGTTAGTTCCTTTTCTGCTACACCAAGTGAGAAAAGTTTGATACGTGAAAATGAATGACACTCTGTGTCACTGTGTCGCTGAATAATGAGCAAAATAACATATAATGGTCATTCTGAGAAAATGTATCCTTGCATTTGTTTGTGTAAGGATGTTGGAAGTATTTCTTCAGAATTCAAGAGTCTTTTACTTCACGTTTGTTATTTCTTCAATTTTTTTGTGTGTTCTTATGTTTTGTTAGTTCCTATACAAGGTAAAACTATTCACATCCTTCCCAGGTTGAAGTCTGCTGTCAGGCAGAGCACTCCATCTACAGAGATGCTTCCATGAATGTTCCTTAACACCAAAGTACCTCAGCTTGGGTCATCTTTTGTTTCCAGTTCTGAGAGAAACACCTTTATCTCCTGAACAGATCAGGCCATAGCTCTCCTTGTAAGCCATGTGAAATAGGTCTGGGAGGGACACATCTGACCAACCTGGTTCTTGACAGGGACAGTAGCCTCGTTGGGGATCTGAGTATTCCTGTATTCCTGCCCTGAACAACTGAATTGCTGTCACAAGTTAAATTTTTGCTGTCATGAACTAAATCTTTGCTGTTCATTCTTGCAGATATTGATGAGTGTTTGGTAAACAATGGTGGCTGTGACCATTTCTGCCGAAACACGGTTGGCAGCTTTGAGTGCAGCTGCCAGAAAGGCTATAAACTGCTCACAGATGAAAGGACCTGCCAAGGTAATAGCTCATTAACCTTACTCTTCACATAATGAGAATGTTTTTTCCAGTGCATTTTTTTGTTCTTGTTGTTTTTATACTTAAGTCATTTGTACTGCAGGTTTTAATTGTAGGTAAGTAAGGTTAGAAAACACCTGTGAGATTTCTGTTTTCTGAGGTGGGATCAGAAGAAATGTCTTGTTTCATTGTTTTTAGTAGTAGGAATGCCAGTATCCTGTTAAAGTGTAAAAATCCAAGTGGGGTAGTGGAATAGCCTCAGGCAGAGAGTCTTATGTTCAGATCCTCTCATTTGCTATGCTCTGAATGGGACAGAGGCTTATCTTATTTAGACCAGAATCATTCAGGGTAACTGACTGTAATACAGCATTTGCAAGATTTGAACTATAAAAAATCGGTTGGATTTGTAAGCTCACCTTTGCCTGAGAGAAACTATTTATGAAGGGATAATGGTGGCATTTTGTGGGAATTCAAATGAAGCATGTTTTATATCATTTGCTGTGCATGTTATGATTTGTTACCTAAATCATCTGATGTTATGTATTCTGTGCCTAATTAGATGCATAACCATTTCCAAGTACTGACCATGTCCCACTTTGGAGAAATGACATTTAAACTCTGTAGCTTTACTTTTTAAAAAACTCATAGGAAAGGCTAGAAAGATGAGTATGCATCAATAGAGAAAGAAAGTGAAGGATGATGTATTCAATTAAATTTTTGTGCAGAAAATGCCATTTTATTAATACATGACTATTTGCATGGGTTTTGAATAAGTAAAAGTTTAGAAGTCCAAAACAGCATTAGTATTTTAGATCTTTTTTGTTAATCCACAAGGGAAAAACCATGATCTGAATATATATGTGCCATTCAGAATTTTTCCATTGCTTCTCATTGGTTCTTCTATCCATCATTTGAGAAGCCACCTCCACCCTGACTGTGTGATTAGGCACAAAGGAGTTAGTGAAAGGTTGGTTTTAGGCTGGACAGGATGGGAAGAGCTGAGATTAGCACAGCTCATGCCACACAATTCAGCATGTGTGAAATGTAAGATTGTGTCCGACATGGGGAAGTTGCCAGGTTTTGATTTACCTGCTAAAAACAGGGACAGAATATTAAAAAGAAACATTCCGTCCATGATGTATTTAGAGATGGTTGGAAAGACCTTGTTCATGAGTTTCATGTGTGATGACATGCTTTCACTGTGGTATCAGTCAGAGGTTTCCCCATTGAACTAATTGTTATGACGCCAGGGAAAAACTCAAGAAAAGTTAGGCAAGAGCTGGTGCAGAATTTATTTTTTCATTATGCAGAGCATTAATAGTAGGCTATAAAAGCTCCCTGTAAATAATCAGGTTTCTGTGATGATAGTGAGAATCTAGAAGCAGCTCTGTAAATGCTATTCAAGTGAGTTTTGTTTCTTCACATGCCAGAGTTCCAGAATGAGGGAGCCACCAGTAACAAAACACACTATGCAAGGACTAAAGCAGCTGATCTTCTTCCCCTCATGTGATCAGACATGGAAGTACAACCATGGTCTGGGCATCCTGCTTTTTCCATTGTCAGTGAGGAAGGGCAGGCAATCCATCTTGTCTCTACATGCTACACTGATTGATAAACTGTAGCTTATCTGTTGCTGTAAAAGATAGATAAGTGCAAGTCCAGAGAGGTTTTGGGCTGGACAAGTTCCTACATCCCAGAAACTCTGGTTCTTCATAACATGAAATCTGGAGGACAAAGTCATTTCCTGTTTAAAGTCTGAGGTATTTGGGCCCCCGCAAACATGGTGTGATGCAGGCTTTGTGGAGAGATCACTGTGATAATTTAGTTCCTGTCTGGTGCTGAAGGTGATAATTGGTGACTCATGCAGTCAGTATTAGCCTGCTAATAAAGAGAGAAGGAAAGTGAATGCAGAGCAAGAAATTGCTGATATATGAATCACCTGCACTTTGCTTCTTCCCCTGCGAAAAGAATATAGTCAGGGGAAGTGGTTATAGTTCTTAATGTCCGCTCCATCAGGAAAATGTGGTTTGGGGTGAGTGACTCTTCTGGGATATAAATCATCCACATTTTGGTTTTTTGTAACAGCTGGTCAACACTGACTGTAACTTATTAATGAGAGATTCAGGGAAATTTATTTTAGGCATATTAGCCTTTCCAAAGAGTGAAACAGAACAGTCTAATTTCTGTTTATAAAGGATGCTGTTGTTCATGTTACATCTGTTGTTTTGATTCATAATAGAGTTTCCATGATTTATGATCTTTCTGTCAACATTGCCCTTCTCTTCTGGTTTTCATCTTTTAAATAAAGATTTCTTTCAGTTACTAATCAACATGTTTACAAAACACTCATTTAGGGCCTTAGGAGTCTGCCTTGTTTGGGACTGGGTCCTGTTTAGTTCGGGTGGCCTCCCCAGTGTACAGCGCATTCATCTCCAAACCTGTGCATCATTAATATCAGCACAAGGCAATTCTACACATTTCAATATTAAATGTTCCTTTCTATTCCCAGTGAAATTCTGAAGTTGTCCCACCTCGCCTATTTTCCTTCATGTCCTTTCATTGTAGACCTCAGAGCTGACTCTGAGATTACAGGGAAATTGTATCAGTCACAGACTTTGTCCTGGTTGTTTGCAGAGCTCCCACCCCAGTCATACCAAGTACCTCCCCATATTCATGCTCTCTGTGAAGATGAAAGTATTTCTCTTTCAGTTTTTAGGCAGGAAGGGTGAAGCCATATATAACATCTTGCCTAAGATCATGCATATAAATACCTGGACTGCCCAGAGAACAAATCTCCAATTTTGGTAAATCTGCCCGTGCTCATTTGTCCATAACAAGGTATTCTTTTTCTCTTGTGCTTGTGCTCATATCCTGATACAAAAATTCCTTGATTTTTTCAGGAATCTGAAGCTTGGTACTCTCTTGGTGCCACCCTGCATGTTGAGCACCTGTGTAAGCAACCCTTGCCTTAGGAAAGGGCCTTAAAATGTTCTGAATTTGTCTGTTTACAGCTAAACCATTTTTATCCCTGGCTGCCAAGAAAACCATTGTCAGTCACAGATTACTTCTGCTAGGGAGTGGTTCTCACGCTGTGGCTCCTTGTTAGACAAGGAGAATGTGGGGGGTTCCTTTCCTTTCCCCTCCCCTGCATTCCAGCCATTAAAAGGAAATTTCCTTGTAACTCAGAAGGTGAAGAATCCATACTGCAGTATGGAATATTGTGCAGACTGATACTGTTTTCCCAGCGTCTTTTTTTTTCGCTCAGACTAAAAAATAGATTTTTTTCCCTCCCTTTGACAGAGAAATCACTTCATGACAATATCAAGCCCATTTATTGTGTATTACTTTAATTGATCCCTTAAGTCTAAGGTATTGTAAATACTTTGGTGCAGGAAGAAACAGTTGGATCTATTTGTAAAAACCTAGCAAAAAGAGGTCTGCATCTCCTTTGAACATGTAGTAAAAATAACATAGCTATATTTATAGCAAGGACAGTTTGTGTTTGTAACCTTTTTGGTAATAGAAGGACAACAACTCAGATCAGTTCTAGAATGACATCAGCAACAAGCAAGCAGGCAAGACTTGCTGTAATGAAATAATGCTGCAATGAATGTGTGTAAGCTCAGACATAATTACCTTAATCCTCAGCCAGGATGAGTTTTAGAGCCAGTTAACTTAATTGCTTATTCAGTTTCTGTTTGTTGTGCAGTGATCTTGAAAAAAAATCAACAATAAGCAGTCTCTCTACTCTGCTCAAGTTCAAGCTTCATTAAGCACCCAGAAAAATGTGTGAAATTCTATCATAATTAATTTTCTCTTCCTGCTCTAGGCATTGCTTTTTGCAAAGCAAGACTGGGAAAGACAGGACACACATTTGTTGCAAATCTCTCCAGGGAGTGGTAGAGATAGAAGGAAAAAAAGGGGGGGGGAAGTGTTTTTAGTAGGAACACCCAGTGATCAATATGTAATATTTTGGGCTGCTAAATCTACACTCACCCTCTACCCCTCACCACCCCCATTCAAAATAGAGACAAATCCTCCTACACCAAGGAATTTAAACTTTTGCAGGGGGCAAAAGCTCAAGGCATTTGCATCATTCTGGTCCCGTTACAATCTCCAGAGTAGGCTTTGAGTGGGGTTTGGTGATATCACAGACATAGTAAAGTCTGCTCAAGTTTCCTCCTCACCAACCATTTGAATTGATAGAGCCACTGTATGAAAGGAGATGACTGTCCACCAGGGAACAGTACCTCCAGGGCACATGGAATACCTGCATGGGCCACCTGGCCTTTTTGGGTCTTCTTTACAGCCATGGATGACAGCAATTTTTATTTGCTTTGAAGTATTGCTAGTTTGACTGTTGGTTATTCTTTACTACCTTCCTAGCAGAAGGTAGTACATTTAAACAAATGTAATTGACCCTTTTGTAGCCAAGCACTGGAACACAGGGTCTCACAGTCTGCTGTTGATATTGTTGGTGTCTGTCCAAAGGAGACTCAGGGATGCATGTTTCTACAATAGGAAATCCCAAACAGAATTTGCCCCATTACTTCATGAATAATTGAATTTTCCCTCTAGTGATTTTCTGTGGGCACTTTTCACTATATTTAGATAGCTACAAAGCTCTCCAGTGGAGGTCCAAGTACAGCAGATTTGAGGTGGTTTTCCCTCTCACTACAAGGGAGTTTTCCCTCTCATGAGCATTAAAACCATCGTATTTGATATTTGTACTTGTCTTTCATTGAAAACAAATGTGCTTCTTATGCCCCACTCCTCCACCCTTCCTCTCTCCTCAGTCTCACTTCTAGACAAGTGTTCCTCAAGACTTGATGCTCATGGAGTGGAGCAACTGGAGTAATGGCCTAGAGCAGTGAGGAGATACTGAAGCAATTTCCTAAGTAACTCCGGCAGCATTTTGCTGTGCTGTCCTGCAATACACCTCAAATTTTGTCCAGCTCTGGATTTTTTGTTTCCTGGGTTTTTTTTGTTTGGTTTGTTTTATATCTCTACATATCTGTCAATAGAGGGATGGTTTACATAGGACTTCCAATGCCTACTGTCAGGAGAAACCTTCTTTCATCCCAGAATGAAAGAAAGAAAAATAGCACCTTGAAAAACAGTAGTTGTCTGTGATCCAAGGATCCTGCAGGCCTGGTCTTGAAACATTGCCCTATTAACTGGGTAGGTAATCACCTTTCATAATGTCCATCTTCCAACTGTACGAAATATGCACTATTTGCCTTCCCAGGGTAAGACTTGGATCTCCCAGCACGGTATCTCCGTTTTGAAAATAAGTATGAAATGAGGGATTAATCATACAGGGAAGGACAGATAGAAGGTGTTTGTGGGAATTATTTTTGGCCTAGAGAAGCCCCTAAAGATTAGCTACAAAGATTTCATTATACTCTTCTGTATGGAACCATTGATGATAAATGTGGATATACAGGACCAGTTTAATCCCAAATAAATCAGGGCATCCACATCAGCAGCACTGAATCCCCAGCCATCTTTGACACAGAGTAACCAAATTAGAAAATAAAAAACAGCCAAAGAGGTTTGCACCCTTGGGTTACACGACAGTGACCTGTCACTCACATTTGGTCATATAACTCAACAAAGCAATGGGCCTTGTCCCGCTCACATGACCTGATGAAGGTCCCAGGATTAGGATGCAGCCCTTGCATTGATTTATATAGGACACAATCACTCATCTAAGATAATAAAACACATCAGAGCATAGAAGTCAGAGCTGGAGCATCTGGCCCCTCAGATTCAGTTTATCAACATGGTTCGACTTTCCAGTGAAAAGGGGTGGAAAGTTTCATTGTTGGTCTCCTCTGTCTCTTTCCTTTTCTTCCCCTGTTAAATACACAGAAAAGCAAATGCACTCATATACTCATCCTCATCAGATAGATGTGTCCCACCATATAAAATACATTGCCTTGTTGCAGGCTGATTTTCATCCAGTCCAGCTGAGTGTGACCCAAGTGTGTATTAATTGTGGGAACTCTTCATGCACAGACAACAGTGCTGGTTCAGCTGCCAGGGCAGTGTAGCTCGAGAAGCAGGCACTGATGCTCTGGAGGAGATACTGGGAGCTGTTGTGGAAATCAGGCTAGCTCAGAGAAAGAAAACTCAGGATGATTTCCCTTTCACTGATGATGTTCACTCCCTATGCAGATTTTCTCTCTGGCATTCTGCACCACTGAGCCTTACAAAAATATCTCGATTATGACAAGCACCATATTGCTTCTCGCATCAAGATTAAAAAATACTCCACTGGGTAAGCAACATGTTACACTGTCAATGAAAGGAATACTTCTCAAATCCTTTCTGTTACACTGGGTGTCAGTGAGACTGTGAATATTGGTACAGTCTGCCTCTGTGAGAAAAAAGGGTTTCAAGATCATACCCAGAAACAATAAATGCCCCAGGTATGAAGTAAAAACAGCTCTAGCCAGTACAAGTTTGTTTGCCAAGTGATAGTATCTGCAGTGTTGGTTGTAGCAATTAAGTCTGCTGAAACATGAAAACAAACACATCCCTCCACCACCTCCAGTTCTCCCCTCTGCAGCAGTGTTTTCATAAGTTAAAGGGGAATGGTCTTTGGTTGCTGCTTCTTGGAAGGCATATTAAATCTCACAATCTAGGCTTTAAATCACTTTCTAATAGAATGAGACCTAATATGGAGAGGGCAGATGGGACAGATTATTTCACTTCTATTTTCCCATGAAGCTTCTGACATAGGCTACTGTTGTAAGTTAGAAAGTAGATTAGTTTGACCTCAGGTCTCATTCAGTATGGTAGCTCTTATACTGTTAAACTCTATAAAGTACACTGCTCTCAAATTGCTTTTTACAGCTCTGTCTGGCCCCCTCCTCTTGATGATGTGTGTGGGAAGCCAAGCAAAACGTTCCATTAGTGTTTAGAAAGAGAATTTGAGATATATTTTTCAGTTGATGTTGTAGGATTTATGACTTGTATAGCACAGAAATTACTTTACTGGGCTGGAATCATGTTATGTATTAATGAATTACCAGGATATGAGTCAGCCTTGGAATAGTTTGAGCAGGAAGGTAGCATTCTTCCACAAACAATAATCTGTTGATAAATCATGCTGAAAGCTGTAATTCAATAGGAATTGTTTTTAAAGGGAATCAGAGAAAGACTATACATGTATATCTATTCTCCACTATGGCACATTAATGCCATATTACTGAGCTCAAGCCTTCAGTCACACTGATTATGCTCAGATAGCCTTTACCCTGAGTGCTAAACAGAATTGCAGTAAAATGACATCCCTATCCCAAATATTAAAGAGTTTCATTTTTCTGTGCTTGCATCCACACTCCTGGGCCTTTCAAAAGTGCCCTGCTTGGACTATTTTCTTCTAATGACAGTAAAAGCCTAACCTGTTGAAACAAAGGAGTGTGATTTTTCTTACATTAGCCATGTTGTGAACCGCTTCTCTTTCTTTTGGTAGCTTGGAGATGAGGCCTTAGTTAGGACAGGTGAAATAAAACCAAAAATCTAAGCCCAAATATTGAGTCAGTGGAATGGAGGGGTGTCTTCTGGTGTTTTGCTGGGCAGAGGAATTTTGAGACATATTTGCAAATCATGGTGTTGGAGTTTTCAGAGGTATACCTGCTGGGATTCTGGGCAGGGTTTTTAAGCAAGCCTTTGAGGCAGAGCCAGAGAACAGCAATTCTTGTGTATATTCAGTGGTCCCTTGACTTCAGCAAGAGCTTGAAGCAAGCTGGGAATGCACAGGTCCACGGGAAGTGAAGTGCTGCATTTGAGTTCTCAGCTGAAAACTGAAACTGTGTTGTTGTACTTGCTCTTTCAGCACCATCAAATAACACCAGACATGTTTTCACCCAGACTAGTCCCTTGCTCCTTCAAGAAGTCTCACTAGCAGCTCCTACTAAAGGGTGATAGAGACAACACCTTAGCAACCTGAACAGTTTTCTCTTTTCAAAAATATAGCTAAAAATCAAATGTATTGCAGGATAGAGGGAATATTCCTTCCTTGATACAGAAAGGGTAAAACCTTTATTATGTTCTCCTCAGGCTGTTAAGCTGCTCTTACAGAATTGCTATGTAAATAGTGGCTTGAGCAGAGTGCAGACTAGTAAACATATTTATGTTCATAGGAAAACAAATAAACCTGCCTGAAGTTTCTTTTAATGCGCTTCTCTTGATATATGGCTTCTCCCACCCCAAGTTCTTGACGTAGTAGCACAGTTCATTCCTATAATAGCAGTAGATAACTCAGCTTGCCTTTGCCTTGGGAAATGATTAATGCTGGAAAATTATACAATTGCTTATAAAATCCTGGCAACCTCTTGATAAAAGTACTTATTTTCTTTAAAAAAACACTGTAAAAGTATTGACTTCAATTGCATTTTAGATTGTCCTACCAAAACAATGGTAAGAGGATAAATGTAATAGGAACCAAAGTCAATTGCCTCCTGCTGGGTTCCTGAGATTAACAGAGGAACCTGAGCGCAACAAAGCCCTTAAGTAATGGAGAGGGGTGGGGAGGAGCTGGGACAGGTAAATGTAGCCCAAGAGCAAGGGTAGTGTCTGGGAAGTCTGAGCATTGGCACAGTTTTAGTTTCCAGTTTCGAGATGTCCTTCTCAAAGAAAATTAGGCTTTTGCCTTTCTTGTCACAATCTCTCTTTCACTTCATGTCACAGCAGATTCAGCCCTCAAAGCCTGGAGGATCTTGTGTAGCTGGGAAGTGGTTGTGTCCAACTGTCCCACAGAGAAATACAGATTGGCTCAAGAGGATCTATATTTTCATACCATAAATACTTCTGTTTCAAAATTGTGTGTCAAAGACAATCTGTACCTAATGTGAGAAAGCTATAAAACAAATAAATTCAGCACCAGAGATGTGTGGAGGATGGTGGTTCCCCACTTCTGCCAAGAAATGCATTTGTTAGCACTGGTGCGCCTTTTACAGAGCACTGAAGATGTGCTTGCACAGATTGGTCCCTGAAATGTTCATACATTGAGAAGAGTTGTCATCCAAGGTGCCCACACTGCTACAACTTCATTGGTGCTAACTTACATAACAGCTTTGACTTTTTCAAAAATGCCACTGGCTGTTGCTGCGCTTGGCATTCTCCAGGTTAAGCATTCAGGGGGTACAGTTTTGAGTCAGGCTCATTTTTCACAGCTTTCTTGACCTTTCTCTGATTTGCCATTGCTGAAGTTGAAAATGTATTTGGACTTTCTTTGTCCTTCCACCAAGCACTTCCATCCCTTCCTGATGCAATCACGGGAAGATTTTGTAGCTCCTGTGATCTGACAAAATGCTTAGCTTAACTCATTTCCTATTGATTTTTAAAGTAATAGGTTATAAAAATGAATTATACCATTAAGTGTACTTAGGCATTTTTATACTATTAGCTTTGGATGTTAGAAGATAATGGTGCTTTACTCAGGTTCAGATGCCTATAGTGCATTTTTATATGTTTTAAAAATCATTTGGAAATCCTCTCAAAATTGTTATTCACAAAGATAGCAGTATGGAGAAAAGGCAGGATGAGAGAACTGCCATGAGCTTATGGTGAGGTTAAGTGTGATGTGCTCAACAGAGAAAACCAATACCAATTTGAAATCTTCCCTTCCAAATGCCTTTATAGAACACCTCCCTAGGCTCACTTTGTGCCTGTGACCTTGGGCAGATTTACTAATTTTATACCATTTTGTCTAGTTATTAGTAGATTTTTATCATGTTCCATAAGAGACCAGGCAAACTTCCTTACCTGAAAAAAAAAAATCCCTTTCTTTTTTTAACTTCTCTATTTGAAAGTATCTGTAGAGCTGTCTCTGGTGACAGCATTGGTTTTCTCATTCTTCTCTCTGCTAGGACAGCTGACTGAATTCAGAATTGAGCTCAGATGAAGAATTGGAGGAAGAGGGAAACTTGGCTTGGCACTTGAGGCCAGGCACCTTTCCCTCCTCAGCAGTCACATGGTGAAAAGTTGACCCTGCAATTCCCCAACTCTGCTTGCAGAACTAAGATTTAGCAAGTAGTTTTGCTCAACCATGTTTAAAATATTAGAAAAAATAATTATCTGCCAAAATTGAATTTATCAGGTAATCCTCTACTGTTATTCTGGTTTCAAGTTTGGTGCTGCCCCCAAAAATATCAGATGATGAGGTCTTCCATGCTGCTGCAGAGAAACATGTCGGAATTATTTTTTTTTTGTTCAACAGCAGAGAAATATAATAATAATAATAATAATAATAATAATAATAATAATAATAATAATAATAATAATAATAATAATGGTGGTGATAATGATAATGTATTTCATTATAGAAAAAGCCTTGGTCCAAATCCCATCACCTACAGTCAAAGAAACCCCAAAGACCCCAGAGCTGGCTGCCAACTTTTGCCTGGCTGAAATTGCCAGATTCTGCAGTTTCCATCCAAAAGCATAAACCTTCCCACCCCTTGGTGATGCAAAAGCAAACAAATGCATGGCTGATGCATAAAGCAGAACAAAGCCATAGTGCCTGGCAGCAGACTTGGCTCTGCAGGGCTGACAGGAAGAGGAATGAGTGGTGGTCACTGGGCTTGGCTCATGCGTTAAGGGAACACACACGAGTGTTGAGGGAATGGGCATTTACTGCAGTGAGATGTTCCACAGCCCCATTTCTGCAGACTCAGAGGAAGTCCTGAGGAGAGCTTGTGGAAGAGAAGGAGCTTGTGGATTCTGTGTGGAAGAAAAACTAAATATGGAATTTTGAAAGAAACTGAAAAGAGAAGGGAAAAATTAGTTTGTTACTACATGAGATCACATAAAGCTCTCTTGGAAGAATTCCTAGAGAAAAGATTGTGTTTACTGGGGAGAGGGAGCACAGAATCTAGGCTTACAATTTTATTGCCAAGTCTTGTTTTTTAACCTGCTTTGCTTTTGTTTTCAAGCTCCAGAGATAGCACGGTGGTTCACAGAAAGTGCAACTGGTCTCTTTTGATAAGGTCTGATAGCAGAGATAAAGGAAACAAGCTGCCATTTGCCTTTAAAGACCTTCCCAAATGTACTGTCTTGCTCTTCCTAAAAGCAGTTCCCTTTGCTTTAACATCTAGGTAAATAGTGGGAAACCAGTTGCTGTGATGTTAATGAGGATGATGAGTTTGCTGGGTGAAGAGTGGTCCCCTTGGTACTTAGCATCAAAGAAGGACCTGCCTGCTGCAGTTCCTCTAACACCCAATGAAAGATTGCTGTCTTTTGAACTGAGGTGAATTCACAGGAATTAGTAGAGGCAGCCAGCCAGCCCAAGGGAGCTGCTTAGTTGGAATCATTCCTGCTTTCTTGTTTGTAACCTCAGACCCAAGAAAATAATACAAGAAATCTAAAAGGAGGTCCCTGCTTGTTCCTGAAAGGATCAAGTATGCATTGCACTTTCTAAGATAAATTCAGCCTCTAAGTGTATTCAGCCTTTACAAAATTTATCAGTTAAAAGGGATCACACCAATTTAAACTCTGAAAGTTAAATTGATGAAAAAGATTAAGGGATCTGTTCAGGAAAACACCTAGACAATCCCTTCTGGGACAGGCATGCTTTTGGAGTTTACCAGCAAAATGCTGGAGGCTGCTTAAGTACAGGAGGTTGGACTAAAAGAGTATGAGTATTTAATGTTGGCAATAAATGTCCTCATTCTATCAAAATAAACATTCAGTTTCTGGATTATGTCTTGGAAGACATTATTCAATTTCAGACA
Organism: Zonotrichia leucophrys gambelii; assembly: GCF_028769735.1. Lineage (NCBI taxonomy): Eukaryota > Metazoa > Chordata > Aves > Passeriformes > Passerellidae > Zonotrichia > Zonotrichia leucophrys. The sequence goes on along the minus strand of NC_088170.1, from coordinate 16,133,374 downwards.
TGTAGCAGAAGTGTGAGAACACACAGTAACAGGAGAAGTTACTGATGCCCAGATATTCCTTAAAGGAAAACGAGAGTATCTAAAATGATCAGACCAAAATGATAAACAAGAGAGGCACCTGTGGCTCCCTAAACTGCACTTGCACCAGAGCTGTATGAAGTGTTCATACTGCATTTGGTACTGCATGAAGACACAGAAAGACGTGGCCTGTCCTAGGAGGGACAGCCCCAGAAGCAGAGATAAGGGGTTATTGAGCTTACTGTAAGTACAGATAAGCTGGGGGGTAGATGAAAACAAGCTGTTTCCAGGATCTCAATATACTGAATAAAAACATACAGACAGGATTCTGAGGCAGATGATAACATTTGTCCTTAGTACAGCTATATACTGTGTGCCTATCCCTGAAGCTGAGTAGCAGTCACTTTGTTGTGTACTGCTAAATCCTTTAAATACCTCCTCAGTGGGATGCTTACATAATAAGTCACAGGTTTCTAATTATTTATTGCCTCTGTCTCAAACATATACTGAAAGGTTCTTTTGCTGTTTATATACATTTATTTGTTTTATTACTTCTTTGCATTCTAACAAATCATCTCTAATAAAAAGCACATTTCCTTGCGAACAGAATCAATTTCCTTCAGAAGTCTTTCAGCCCCTGATTAGTGGGTTACATTTGGTCTTCACTAATCACATACTTAACTGTGAGCAATAAAGTTCTTAAATAAATAAATGCTTTAGTCCAAGTCAACATTAGTCATGATGGACAGTTTCCCACTCCAATTTCTGAACTACAAGATGAGACTGTGCAACCTGGGCACTTAGCACTTCCCATTAAAAGTACAGCAATTAATGCCAGATCTGTTTTTTCTGCAGGTCATTAGGTATGTTATTAACAATTAAGTCCCAGCAGCAGGATGATTGCAGCTCAGTAATGCAGTGGGAAGTCTAAATGGGTGTGGGTTTTCAATTACTTTTAAAGGCCTGGGGTTATGGCTATTTTTTTCCCCCTTGGTGTTAGCCTGCTCCAGAAGCACTCAGTGGGAAGGTAATGAAGTAGAAGATTTGTACATTACTACATCTTTCTCTGCTTCCTTTTCATTGGTTTTATTTTTGTAGGCTTTGAAACTTAAGGAGAAGTTAGCTGTAAGCCATTCCTCTTGGTCAGGGTTGGCCATGTATTAAAGAGCTACGTGCTCACATGGAGGATGCATTTTACTAACTGTGAACAGGGCTAAGGCACTGTGGATCAGAAAACCTGAGATGTGGTGCAAACCCCATCACGTGGCTGCTGCAGCAAAACAATGCCTTCCCAGCGTTGAATTTAAACCAGCATTTGTTGGGGAACATAGCTTGAATCATGGCTCCCTGTGGTCCAGCAACCACTCAGATTAAGATATGTGGTTTCCCTAATGTCTGTCAAATATTGTTGGAAACCGGGCTGGCTCGGCCGTGAGGTGAACAACATTACATGGGTGGTATCAGCTCCCCACAGAAAGTGGAGGTGGGGGCAGGAGAAGACAGAATATAACTTTCAGCCAAAATACATACAAAAAAAGCATTAGTGTTTATTTTAAAAACATCATGTAACACTTCTTTAGAGTTCCTGTGTATGTGTGCTTAATGAATGAGAACAAGGAAAGGCTCTGTTTCTCACAGGAGCCGATAACTTGGAAGTTGAGAAAGGTGAATACAAAACTTTCTGACTAAACTTGAGTTTGGCTTGTGAGCATGGCCTGGGGTGCTCCACACTGAGTCCACATCTGGCTTGGGGGTTAAAAATAAACCAGGGCTGTGTGAGATGGACAAAACAGAGCTACGTCTTGTGGGCCTTTGCACGAGGAGAATGTGGCCTTGTTAGGAGATAACCCTAGTGCCCTGAGAGTGGCTTTGCTGTGCCCACTGCACTGGGACACCTGGGCCACTGCTCCCAGCTGTGGCTCAACCCCCACCAACACCTGAATCTGAAAGCCACAGGTTCCTTGTGGTGGATAGCAGCCTAGGCAGCATTTATGAGATAGAAAAAAATCTTTGCTGCCATAATCAAGGTATACCTAAACTTACTGGGAGGATTGGGACTGTATGGACTCACAGCTGTAATTGCACTTTAAAGTATTGTTGTAATATCAAAAATTACCATTTTTGACTGATCTACCAGCATTCAGGGTGTCATCAGTCACTTCTACTGATGAAGGAGTAGAGAAAGATATATCCTTTTATTTTTATTGTACATTCAATTTCTTAGTAAAAACTATTTCTTTTCTGTTTTACTTCTATAGTAAAACAGATAGTATAGTATTTGAAATAGTATATCTAAATTTAATGTATCTATTTTGCAAATATGCAGTTATCTAGTGCATACTTCATGTCTTGCCTCACCAAACGCAGACAAATCAAATGTAAGATGAGTTTTTTGCTTACAGTGTCCAGGACCTTTACAGTCTGAACTCTGTTCTCCATGCCTGTTATAGCTTTTGTTGACTGCCTTTGAGCCATTCCTGTCTTGTTCTCTGTAGCACAAATAGCACCACCAAATAACAGTGATCTCTCCTTACTGCTTTTATTTTCAGATCAGGTAAAAAATACTCCAGGCTCAAGACTAAACTCTTTGGCAGTTATGATATACAACCTGTGTTTTGCAAGGGGGCTCCCAGTTTCATAATTTGACCTAGCTACGTGGTGTATGTCTCAAGAGAAGCTGTTGAGATGACCATTAATTTTCTCAAAACAATTTCTTCACTTGATCTTAATATTAACAAAATTACATTAAGGAAAACAGAGATGGCACAATCCTCATTTTTGAAGTAGATTTTTAATGTGAAATTGGGAAGCTGAGCATTGAATTCTTCAGTTCTCTAACCACAACCCTCAAATCCCACCTCTGTGCGAGTTTTGCATATGTGCATTCTGTCAGGGAGTCACAGCAGTTCCTGCATCAGTTTGCAGTTCTAAAACACCTCTAAATCCAGCAGGATTTACCAGTCTCACCTGGATGTGTCTGGTGCTGGGCTACTTGTTTGTAATGCTAATGTTTTTTTGAAATGTCCTGCTTTATGCTTTGATTTCTTGATCACTGGTTCCTTCTTATTACTCAGAAATTTATTTTAGAGCGAAGACAATCAGGAGTACAGGGTACTGTGTCTGAGGGTTGGAAACAGTGCAGAAAGGAGCCTTTCACTTCAGTGCTGCTGGTGGGAATCCAGCTCAGGTCCAGGCTTAGCAAAAATCACTGCTGTGTGATGGCTTCTGGGTGCCCTGCACTCCATGTCCACAAATGAATCAGTGTCCACATCACACAAACCACAGAACAATTGGTGCTACTGTAATTGGGAGTCTAGTGGCAGCACTAGTGGAAGGGGCAGGGACTTGAATGAGCATGGAAAATGAGCTGCTTTATTCCCTGCTCCCTCAGGTCACCTTTGAGACACATCTGTTTGAGGAAACTTAGAAGAAATTCGATCTCTGGTAGCTCCCTTTTGGAGATAGAAGAATTTACTTTGCAGTACTGACAATCTGACACCCACTAAAAATCTTTACATTCAAGAAAAATAAAGATCATTATGGGATCGTTTAACATGGGAAAGCCTGAACTGAAAAAAAAAATAAAAGCTACATATGATTGAAAAATCAACAATAAAATCCAAATGCTGACTTGAAATAATAGGAACCTAGCCAAACTAATATTATTGAGCATGGCCACCACTGCCAAAATTTGCTTCCCTCAAAACCCCAGGGAAATCCTGCTCTTTTATTAAACCATTGAACAATCTCTTCTAGTTGAATCCATTCCAGGGAAAAATTAAGGAGTGTTTCCTCAACCATTCTCTTTGGAGGTGAGAACATGGCTTGCTAGAAGAGATATTGGACTTTATTCAGCCTGAGATGATGCCTTGATGTCTTGGAAACAGGGACTGGAAGGAGAGCTGTCAGCAGCACAGGACACCATGAGGAGAAGTCTGGCACTGCCAGTGTGCCCATGAATCCTTTGTGGAGTCTGGAAAAGACCTTTGGAGGTCGCCTGCTCCAGCCCCTGAACTTAGCACTTCCACTGGTCCTGCTGTGAAGTGGGGAGCTCCTTTCTTAGATTTTATATGTATCATTAGTATTCCTAAAAGAAGTTGGCAGGAGACTAATTGTGTGTTACCAGCAGAGAATTTGGCCCCCTAGGCCCTGTAAGCCTTGCACAGCTCAGCTGTGAAGACACCTCTTAATCTGCTGAAATGACACAGTCACCTACGCTGATTGCAGTGGTGAATGTGCCATGAAATTTTGGCTAAGTAAAATTTAAAAAATGTGTTTGATGTCAGATAAGTGTGTTAGCAAATCTGAAATGTTCGGAGACAGCTTGAACTGCATGTGAATTTATGCCAAATGCAACCAAAAATAGAATACAAACTTCACCTTTAAGATGAAGTTTTCCACTGCAGTACTTCAAAACCACAAGATTTTGACTTTTTATCTCCAAACAGTCTAGAAAATAAATTTTAATAACTTTAAATCATTTTAAGAGTACCTTAGACCCAGGAAGTTAATTTATAAGTATTTATTTTGGGGTGTGGGAGGGGGAAAATTCAGAGCAACACAATTCCTAAATGTCTGTGTGTTTGAGCGTGTACATGGTGGTGGGAGCGTGACTATAACCTGCCACATCTCTGCTTTTGTATTTTTTGACTCTCTTAAATAGATGAGGCTACCAGATTTTGTAGAGTTGCTTGTACAAAAGAGACAGGGTTTAGATCCCCATGTTTGTTCTCTGTTCTTGTGGTAAAGCAGGATTTGAAACCCAGGGCTGGGAAGATCAAATTCCCAGCTCTGTGGTGTCTTGTGAGATACACCTGTGTCATGAGGGTGCTGGGAAATAAGCACATCCTTTCAGCCTAAATATGGAGAGGTATTGTGAAGCACCACAGATGTGTGAGGGCCAGCTTCAAAGTTCCTGCGACCCTGGGGATAACATCAACCAGAGCACAGATTTCAGAGTTTAAAAAAAAAAAAAATAGGGGAGGATTTCAGCATCCTGTATCACACCACCAGTTTCTTGTAATGAAGAGTATGTGGTGCATATTTTTGCCTTTTCTATGACAAGTGCTGAATTCCTCAGGGGGCTGGTGATTTTGCAGAAAGCCGGCTCCCTCCCTGCCCCTCAGCCAGGAGCATTCCAGCAGGATGCTGAACTCAGCAGCCTGAGTGTCTGAGAGCAGCAGCAGGAGGGGGCTGAGGGGTTTCAAGGGTGAAAAAGCCATGGAGCAGAAATGCATTTGGCCATCCTGGGTGCCTGGTACTTGGCAAGCAGTGGTCACGTCACCAGGCAGACTGTCCTTCCATGGGCAAAGAGGGAAATGCATCCTCCTTAATGGAAGAAAAACAAGCCCTGCATGCAGCAACACACAGTTCTGCATGGGAAAGCAGTGCATAAACACTATGGACTAAACTAGTGCAGGATAAGATCACTGTTCAGAAATATGAAATTGGTTCTGAAAAAGAGATTCCCGAGGTAAGTCAGAGGCCAGAAAATGAACTGCTTTTGTAAATCTCCCTCAATTCCATGTAGTGAACGAGGTTACACATGAATGAAACCATGATGTATGATTTGGCATCTTAAACATTAAAAATCCTTTAAACTATAGCTGCACTGTTCATTCCCAAATTATTTTACTTTGTGTATTTATTTAGAGAAAGCTGAAACAGTTTGCCATTTACGTGAATTCAAAAGCTGCACATTTCCAAGACTATAAAAGAAACCTTAGAAAGAAATTACTTTCAGAACTCAAATTATGATATTTAAATTGGATTTAAAATGCATTTAAAATTAAATAGCTGTAAATTGGATTTAAAATGCATTTAAAATTAAATAGCTGTAAGAAAGACAAAATCTCAGTTGTCATCTTTTTGTAACTTTATCAGAGAAAGTGATTGTGATGCACACATAAAGCTGGACAGCACAGATTTCTGTTCATCATATTTATTTCATTTTATGTTATGCATTTGCCTGAACAGTTGCTTCCTACATTGTGAATTACCTTTTGTGTGAATGTTTTGAAAGATTTAAAGTTGGAGGTCATATAAAATATAGCTGTATGTGTCATTCTAAATTTGTGCATGAGCTCTCACGCAGATTTGGGTTTGTGTACTCATAGAGGAAATCTTAATTTTATAGTTCTGGAAGGTAAGTATTTTTATTTATAATAACAGAATGAGACTTAGAATGCTTCATGAAATGTGAAAACTTTGTAAATAATACTTGAATATAGGAATTGGGTTAGAATCCCCTGAAATATGGTGAGTTTTCAAGTATTTTCAAGCACCAACAGCTTTCCAAGCATGCACAATATGAAAGTCTAAGTTACATTTGTAATGGTGTTGTTCAGGTTTTGTTCTTAAAAACCAGCTCTAGAAAGTGTGGGAATTCTCATAGGAATGCTATTCCATTTATAACTCGGGAACATTGGAGGAATGAGATTTGTTGAAATGACCACTCTCAAATAATGTCATTGTATTCAACTTTCTGACCTGTAAGCAGAAAAATTAATTACAGAAGAGGATTTATTAAAAAAAAAAAAAAAAAAAAACCAACAACAAAATTAACTCGAAAGTGTTATTTTGCAGAGATTGCTGTTTAAGATACCTTTAATTTTTCCAGCAAGTCCATTCTGTCAGGGCTGCTCTCATATCAACCTCCACAGCACCTGCTCAGCAAAGCCTTTGTGCTGTCCTGGAAGCAATGTGCTCTCGGTTGCTTTTTTCATAGCCTGCTGGATGGAAGAGGCTGTGTAAGCCAGGGGTTCACATTACTGAGCAGTGATAATTAGAGCTGCCTGGCTTTTTTTGAGGGGAAGAGGTCATATTTTCTTGAGTTGGGTAGAATGTTGGGCTAATATTTTCAGTGCTAGGTGCAGCCTGTTCATTCCTTATGAGGGTTTCTTCTCCAGCAGTATTTTGCTTACCCTCTGCAAGTCTTGCAAGGCAGAGCAGAAGTCTGGGAGCAGCTCCCTGTCCTGCTGGGCAGGATGTCACAATATTGGTCAGTGAAAGAGGGAATTGCTTGGTTCAACCTAAACCTTTTTTCCATTGTGCAACTAACTTCCCCAAAAGCTCCATACTTGCCCAGCCCCGCTGGGTCAGTATGATCAGAAGTTAAAGGTTGCCATCTAATGGGGAATGTACATAATACAACCTTCATTGGGTTTTACCAAATTATCTCTTCTTGTTCTTCTCCATGTACCTGTATTTTCTTTACAAGGCACTAGAGGAATGAGAATGATATTTTATTCAGATTTTACATGGGATGGTAAAGGATATTCTATCAGTAACAAGGCGTTGCAACCTAGTGAGAAAATCCAGTCATTCAGTGTAACCTGATTAAGTCTGACTTCTTCATGCTTTTTTCTATTCATTCAGATATAGATGAGTGCTCCTTTGAACGGACCTGTGACCACACCTGTATCAACTACCCTGGAAGCTTTGAGTGTCTCTGCCACAAAGGCTACACCTTGTATGGACTGACACACTGTGGAGGTTTGGAAACTGAGTTTTGCTTACATGTGTGTTTGTTTGCTTTGGGAACTGTTTACAGAGACACTCATTCTTTTAGATTAAGGTTTTATAACTCAAGATGGTAAAGACATAACGTTAAAATACACTTAAAATATCATGAGCTGGCTGTGACTAAAATTTCAGTATCTCAAATATGCTGAAGCATTCTCCAGAAAAAAACACCAATGAAAACCAATGTCCCACCATTTTCTGATCAGAACTTCCACAGGACTGAGGTTACTCACTACTGCAGGGAGGCATCATATGATTGGCAACAAAGAGAATAGGGGAAAGAAGTCAGTTTTGCAAAGTTTGCATATTTTGGCTCTGATGGCATTTGTCCTTACCAGTCTGTGGCATAAACTGCCTCTGAAATGCATAACAGAAGGCTGTGGTGGATCTTCCTCCCATCTTCTGGGGACCTGCTTTCAACCTTTTAGGCATGACTGGAAAGAACTGGTGCTGTAATGTTTCATTATGTAGGAGAGGGATATTTTTGAAGTGCAGCATTACCACAGTGACCAAATTAGAGGTTTAGCTAATGTAGCAGAAACAAAGGCTGGCCCCTCACTTCTGAGGGCTGCGTTCACCTGATTTTGCAATGTCAGCGTGAGACACTGCTAATGGTATCTCTGCATGGCTTCTTTTTTGGGGGAAGGATGTTGGAGGTGTGTGCTGGTCTCTCTTTTGTGGAGAAGTATCACATGAATTCCTGATAAGAGTAAGGGCAGACAGGAAGAGAAATAAGAGTCCGTCTGAGGAAGCAGTTTGGGAACAGGCCCCACTTGAAAGCAGTTGTGAAAGCAAATTCAGAGTCTGAAAGTTTTGGGGACCTGTGTTATATGAGGTGTAGAGAGACTGATCTTCAGTTTCACTGTTAATTCCTTAATTACTTAATGCACTCATTTAGGGAAAGCCTCAAAGTTTGGGGTTCTGACTCAGTCTTTAAATAACCTTCAGCCTCAGTTCAGTTTCAGTCTTTTCAGTAAGACTGAAGAAGGACCAAAACTCTCACTGGAAACACTCAGTGCTGAATTTTGAGCAAAAACATAACTGGATCCAAACCTCCTGCTTTTATCCATTATGAGCAGATGCAAAATCACAACTCTGAATCCAAACTCGTCCAGGCCCCAAGTTTTACCACTTAGACCTGTCATTAGTTTTAGTCCTTGCATGCCTAATTTTGAGGTCTGCCAGTGAGCCAGAGCATCAGGAATTCTGTGTGTCTCCTGTTGATTTGGTGTCATTTCAGCTCATTAAATAAATAAATGTTCTTTCTGGTGGTGGAAAGAGAGGAGATGAGAGATTGACCTTGTTGGCACGAGTATATGAATGCTGAATGCATGGACTAAAAAAGATACACTTCATACTGGCTAAATACTTTTCTAATGTATCAAAAGTCAAAATATTTTCTGTGGAGTATCAGGGATAACACACATAACTTCTTCACTTTCTTGCAAACTTTACCTTTTATTTTTATTTGAGGAGTGGAAGTCTAAACTACCCTTTAACTGCTTAGTTTCTTTCAAAAGCATCATTTCCTTCTTCACCTGAACTTCTAAAAGAAACTCTGGGAATCACTGTGGAGAATTTACCTCCTTGTTTTGCTGAGATGATGTAATCTCACAGAGGTTTATGCCATTTTTCTATATTGTCCATTATTGTCCAGATGCTGCAGACCCTTTTGAGCATGTTTTGTACCCAAGAATTTCAGTGTAACTGGTCCTGGCAAGTAAACTGTATCAAATGCATAAATCCTTGGGAGAGTAAGAGCTGTACAGTTTAAGGACAAATACAAGCAATATGCACTACAGTTGTTTCTCACTCTCTGTCTTTATACATGTTTATATGGGCTCCATTGTAAAAGATGCAGTAGAAATAGGTTTCCTTATGCAAGTTGTGTCCTAATGGACAGTATATGTGTATACACATGGTTAAGACTCTTCACAACTTTAAATATGTTTTCAGATATTGATGAATGCAGCATCAGCAATGGTAGCTGTGACTTTGGGTGCCTTAATACCATGGGGAGCTATGAGTGTGTCTGCCCACCTGGAAAGAAACTGCACTGGAATAAGAAGGACTGTGTTGGTAAGTGTGGAAGTGGGACTCAGAGGTGACTGTGGTGAATGTGTTCTCCAGGAGGGTGCAAAAGCCCATGGTTTTGCTTTAGAGAGGCTGCATTTTCACAACCTAGATCCCCAAATTCCTTCTATAAACTCAGATACATATGATCCTGTGGAGCTCCGTGGGCTAGGATACAATTCTAGGTCAATTAGTGAATGAGCAATATGTTAGATTTTATTTGTGTGGAATGGTTTTTTAAGTTTATGAATCCATTCACAGAAATCTAAGTTGTTTATTATTATTATCATTATTGTTGTTGTTATTGTTGTTGTTATCTTAGGTATTTTATACTTTTGTCCTTAATTTGCCCTCTTCCCATCTCTGTAATGTCAGCTATAACTCTATTTACCTCTAATACTAATTTGGTATATTCAAAATATTTAACTGTTTACAAGTAGGACATGGTAGGATATCATACCTACATTCACAGAGTCACACCCCAATTTTTCGAGTTATCTCTGAAAAAGTCCTGCTTCATATAAAGTACTGACACTAGCTATGTCAAAAGTATTAATCAAAATTAACGCAAATCCTGAGACCAGAAAAATTTGGTACTTGCTGCTAGTGCCACTTTGTGGCAGACCTGAATTTCTGTATCCTTTTAAGGTACAGCTTGTTTTTCTAGAGTCTTATGTGAAGCTCAGCAAATCTTGATCATGGCTACAGCCAAAGTCTTTTCTGTGAGATTTTAATTCTGTTTTTTTATTTTTAATGAGAATGGCATACCTGGGGTTTTTCATGGCCACATTTTTTAGACACAATAACTTCTTATAGGCACATGATGAGATGGGATGATACCTAACACCTAATTGGGAGCAAGACAGAAAAAGAAAAAGGGGGATCTCCCTTCCAGGAATCTCTGCCCATACTGAGAGAAAGCACTGCTTAATCTGGAGCAGAGAGTACTGCACTGGCCTTGTGTGATCATGCAATTGTGGCATTTTTTTACATGGGTACAGCAGTACAGAAAGCACTTTATAACCAAGGTGGGGTGGGGGGTGAGAGCCTCAAGCTGAATTCCAGCCTTTGCCTCTATGTTTTTCCTAAGCACAATTAAGTGCTTCACTTTCCTGTTTACCTGGCTATTACCTTCCCTGCTATGTAGAGAACTAAGCATTGTGACAGCAAGAAATAGCTCACTGTGGTTTTTAGTTATCCACTAGGTCTCCCTTGCTATATACCAGTTATTCCTCTGGAAAGGATTTTGTAAGTTAGCAGCTGGGACTAAAATTTTTGGAGGTCTGCTATGAAGTTATACTACTTGTGCTATATTGCCTCTCAGCCTACTAAGAATGTTGCTGTATTGAAAATATTCTCCTGCTTGTAAATTTCTCCTCATTATTTATAATGCTCAGCTGGAAGATGGAAATAGAACACCCTTGTCTATTGATACACACTCTAGTAGTTGGTGACTTCAGTGAGGCTTAAAATGGGCATCATCTCCCTGCTGATCACCTGCCTTTATTACCAACATTTTGGAGAGGAAACTATATTCTAAATTGTTACAAAAACATGATAAAAAGTGTAAGAATTATATTTAGTGATCCTGAAACCATGTGATTTGGAGACATTTGCAGTAACAAAACCCTCTTTTGCTCAGCAGTGGCACTCTTTGTTTTGTTGCCTCCGCAGTCCAAGGAAATAGTTTCCTAAAAGATATCACCAGAGCATCATAGAAGACTTAAGAGGGAGATAAGTGAAGGATGATTATTCCCATATCTGAGATGTGAACATCAGGCATGTTTATGGGACTTGTATATATTTATATTTAATGACCAGTGAGGCCAGGAATACAAACCAGCCGGAGGCTGCTCTCTGCACTCAAGCCAAGTCAGGCAACACTCATTCCAGCTACTGCTTTGGAACTGCTTGTTTCACGATGACTTTCCTGGGCTTTTGCCAAGCCCTGGTAGACCCAAACCAGTCTAGCTGCTAAAGCTCTGGTGTCAGAAGCAGCCCCTACCTCAGTGTGGTCTGCTGGCAAGCTGACAGGTAGGAAAAAAGACATTTACAGTACTACAGTCAGCACTGAGAAAAGCAAATGTCAGCCAAACCCTTGTAAGGTGAGCAGGTTTGGAAGAAGTAGCAAGAAACAGCTAGAGAAAAATCATGTACCTGAAACAGCATTTCTATGGGGCTGAAGCAAGAACTGCCCCACAGCCACCTGGCTGAGATTTGAGTAGCTGCTTGAAGAGGTGCACAGCTGCACTTGGTCAGCAGACAGGGCAGAGGGGAGCCCTCTGGGGAAAGGAGGGAATCAGTGAGGCTTCCTCCCTGTAGGAAGTGATGGCATGTGCCAGCTGCAGGCAAGAATGAGCCTTGTCATTTGTGAGGGAAAAGATGCATTTAAGTAACACTTCAATCCAAAGGAGAGGCAAATTAAAATAAATGGAGGTTTATGGTTATTGGTGCCATTCCATCTTCTCAGGGTGAAACAGAGTCTGCTCCAACAATTAACAACAACTTCATGTGTCTTCAGCTGAAACACAAGCACTGCCTTACCCAAGTGTGAAGAGTCACTTGTGAGACCTGCAGGGTGCTCTGTCTTTATCCTGCCATGAAGCCAAGAGGAGGAGCTGGATTTTTCCTTCACATGAGCTGCAGTGTGCCTCATGCTGTAGGCACTGATGAGAAATGGCTCTGTGATCTCTGGGTGTGGCACAGGGTCCCTTCCAGCATTTTTTGGGGCATTTCAGCAGTGTCTGAAAGGGCCAGCAGGACTATCCATCTCCATCCTAGCATTTGCTGCCTCACCTCTGCCTGGCTGGGAAGTTTTCTAGCTGCAGAAGCTAGGGCATGGAGCTAAAGTTAAAAAATCAGTGGGAGTTACAGAATTAAAAAATATAATTTTAGTGGTCATCTAAGTAAACAGACCACTGTGCACAGTGTGTAGTTGGTCTGTCAAATCAGAGAGCTGTGCCTCCAAATCAGAGAAAGGACCTCTCAGGTGATTAGTGCTACCTATTGCTTCTGAGATCAAGATGAGCACACAGAATTGTGCTCATAGAGCACAAAGATCCCAACACGGAGGACAGGAGAGAAAGGCTGATGTAGAGTTTAGGTCTAAAAATGTGAAGGGAGTTTCATTTTCAAGTACGAGTTCAACATCCCAATCCAAATGCTCTCCCTTATGAGATATATGCTTATTTCAGAAACAATTGTATCTGTCATTATGGTTTTTGCTACTTCCTGCCTTTTCTCACCATTGTATCCAACTGTGCACACAAGGTGCTGGGTTGGGCAGTGTCCAATTGTTTTACATTTCTTTTTTTTTTCCTCCTCAGAGATGGTGAAATGTCTCCCAAATGCCAAACCAGCTCCCAAGGCTCAGCTAGTATGCAGTAAGACAGGAGGCATAGAGAGCTGCTTCCTGTCTTGCCCATCCAATACTCTTTTTGTTCCAGGTTTGTGCAAATTATGTCCTCTTCATCTAGGATGTGACTTGTTGACTTTTCTCTCTTAATGCATTCATGATTCTTGCATTCATTTTTTGTTATGGACAACAGTAAATGAGCAAAACCTCATTATAAATGAAATCAAGAAGAGCTGATTGTCAACTCCACATGAGAAGTTTGGTCCTTCATTGTTTAATTTGAGACGTCAGTTGAGAGGGTGGGAAAATTCTAACAAAAAGCTTGTATTAAAAAATAACAGGAATTCACTGAAATCAACTGTTCATTTTTGCCTTCCCTTTTACCACAGCAATTCAACATATAACAATTTTTTTCTGGACCATCCTGGTTAACATGGACATGTCTCAGTCCAGCTGAGTATTATTTATAAAAATTTGGGCATTTCATTCCCCTCCCTCTTTTTTTTTTTACCATTTGCTACTGGTAGTTTTCATCTTCACAGTTTTTCAGGGAAGAAGGAGGGGATTGCTACTCCTTTTTCATAGATCTGGCACAGGATTATTTTTGGGTGTCTACTTTTCATGTTTAGCCTTGGCATTATATGCAGTTCAGCTAACATTTTATTCACATTTTATTTCCAGTTTAGGAGATATTAGTGGAACTGTGCATTTCTCTAATTGTAAGCACCAAGACAGAGTTTTATCTCTGTAATATGTAAACACTGTTATGGTTCTAAGCACGCCATTTCTGTTTCTGCCAATAAGTTCTGTTGGAGCCTGAAGCTAAAATTATTATGAAAATACACGGTTTGTTTTTTAAATTACAGGGAAGCTGAAGGACTTTGCCATGGACAAACACAAAATATTTTTTACTTGTGCACACCTAACCTTGTGCCAAATCACTTATGAAATGTATCATTCCAGTGCTGGAAGCAACAAACCTTGCCATCAACACTGTGAAGTGTTGAAGCTTTTTGGCAAACTATTTCAGCCACTTAAAATATCTCGTTGTTTAGCAGCTCTGAGGAGCTGAAGCCCCGAGTTTGGTGAGGCTGTTGCCCATGTGCTGACTGTGTTCTGTCCCCCAGACTCGGAGAACAGCTACACGCTGAGCTGCGGCGTCCCCGTGCAGCACGGCAAGGCACAGCCCCGGCGCAACTCCACCCTGCCCAGCTGCTCAGGTGGGTCTGCCCTGCTGCCCCCCTGCCCTGGGCCCCAGAAAGAGGGCATGGACCTCGGGCATTGCAGGACATCAGGCTCATTCCTAGGTAAGGCAAGGGTTAAGGTGTTGCCCAATAGCAGAAGGAAAAGCCTTGCCACAGAGTTGAAGCGGTGTAAGATAAAAAAGTAATTCCTGCAATAAAGTGGGAAGGTAAAAAAGTAATTCTTCAATGAAAGCTTTCAAGTGCACAAAATATGGCTCCGTGCACACGTGGTACAGGATTTCTGTAATTCTGTAAGGTTAATTAATTAAGATATCTGGCTGGGACATCCAATAGGAAATTAGTTACCCCTGTAACCCACCCGTGGGTCAGCCCCCTTGGGGCTTCTTTGCTCTCTTCTCTTGTTATGTCTCTTAAGTTCTGGTAGAAAATAAGATGTCCTTGTCAGGAAATCTCTTCTTAAGAATAAGGCTAAACAGAATTCCAAGTATGTATTAGTAGGGTTAGCTTATTGTTCTAAAATCTGAGAGAAAAGGTAGGAAAAATACCAGGAGTTATATAGCCATGTATTAATGGTCTACAAAGCTACAAATACATTGAAAATTTATAAAAAGCAAAAATCTTGAGGCATCAAAGGTAGCCAATGTTCTCTTATGCACACACTCCTTTTCTGCAGCCTCTCCTTGAGGGTGGGGTGTGTGGAGCTGCAGCATTCTGTTGGTGGGTCAGGGTGGGAGTGCTGCAGGTTTGAGACATGTTCAGTAAGGACTAATATTTAGAATTATTTGCTTTCCATAGTCTAGCAAGGCAATAGTGAGCATATCAAAATTGGACTTTTTCCCAGGCTAGGGAGTGAGCCAGAGGGACCCAGCAGTAGCACAAGGGTGGGTTCCAGCCCTCCCCTGCAAAGCCCTTCCACAGGAGCACAGCCTCTCCTACTGCAAGGGTAAAAGGTTATCCCTGCATAAAAAGGTTGTGAGACTTCTGTGAGAAAGTACTGCAATTCATGCATCTTTTTCTCAAAAATGGCTGGACTGTTTTTGCAGAGACATTTCAAATGTTTATGAAAGCTGATACCAAAAAAAAAACCAAAAGAAATACCCACAAAAACCTGAAGCCTGGCAAAATTAGAAACAGCTGAGACAACATCCACCAGTAGGAAGAGTCAGCTCACCTTACACGTACCTGCTGTACTTCTCTTCCATTTCCCAGTTCTCCATGTATTTCTTATATATCTGGGGTGTGCTGGGAGGTACAGTGCTGTGGAGTGACACAGCCTGGCAGCAGATGTGCCTGCTTGTGGCACAGGATCAGGCCAGCTCTAAAGTCCTGCCCCAGCAAAGCCCCACCAAGGAAAGAGGGACCCCACTGTGGCATCACCTGGGACCACCCTCCACCTTCTGCAGGGCCAGCAGGCATCCCAAAGCAGCTGGCAGGTGACAGCCAGGCCAGTCTTTTACTCCAGGGACTTGGTGAGGAAATCAGCCAGCAGCTCCATTTTCTACTCATTGCATGACTGCATAGCAGCCTTTAAAACAGGACTGTGAAAGCTGCCTTGGGTTTAAAACTGAGGGAAAAAGCTTGCAAGCCACAGACTGCAATAGAGGCAGCTCCTTTGGATGGTTTTCAACTGCCAACAACACAGCTCCACTAAATTAACCTTACTGGCATCAGCAGGAGCAGAGCTACAAGTAACATGGGAATTCACAGACAGAGAGCCCAGAAAAAAAATAAAGGTAGGAATTAATCTTTCTCATAGAAAAAGACAAATTGACCCAAAATCTGAGAAGATGTGCAGAGCAAGCATGGTACTTGCACATTCATTGACCTGGTTGGGCCTAAGGGTAGGTACTCTCTTAGAAATTGAACTTGTGGAAATGGACCCCCTTGTGCAAGCTGTGTAATTCTTGGGCTGCCTCTTTTCTAAGTCACAAGAAAGCTTTTGAGACTGTTTTTAAAAATAAGATCCAGATCTCCTTTCATTCCTGTTGCAATGGTAGCTTTTTTACTTTACATCAACAGATTCCCTAGCCCCTCCAATCAAGCAGAAAGCTCGTTTTAAAATCAAAGATGCAAAATGCCATTTACGGCCTCGCAGCAAAGAAAAAAACAAAGATTCTGGGAAGCAGGCTGTTTCAGGTAGGTAGTTTCTTCCAGCATGTAAACAGCACTTTAATTTTTTTGTTTGTTTGTTTTCTTGTTCAGTTGCATGCTTTGTTTTCATACTGCAGATAAGGAAAAAAATCAATGGTTTACGTATTTGGTCTGAATTTAAGTTAACACCAAGGTTCCCACTGTGGCTGAACAGTGCCTTGGGTTTGGATTTTGGGTGCTGAAAATCTCACCAGTTGCTTTGAAAAATCTTTGTTCAAAAGTACATGAGTTGGGAATGAAGCTGATCCTTTTTCTGGCCTTGTAATGGCACAAATATCCTGAGACAAAAAGCTGTGACTAATGCAAAATTATGTGAAACCATGTCAGTTTGGTTTGGTTTGGTTTTCCCAAGTGAGGTTTTTAAAAGAAAAGAAAAGCTATTAATTGTTTGGTTTATGCTGGATTAGTAACCTATTGTAGCACCAAAGACAACCCCTAAGAAGGAAGGTTGTTATGAAAATCTGATGTTACACAGCCTTAGATCTTTTGTTCTGAAAAAGTGAGTAGTTATGATGTTAGAAAAAATATTTATAAGATTTAGGTGTCTTTAACAAAAATGTGGTAAAAAAGTTAAATTGCAACTTAACTTAGCAGCTTGCACCAAACATCTACTGGTGATGCATTCTCTGTTTTGAGTTTGTCTTACCACCACTTTCACTAGCAAGTGAGAAATCTTACTTGAGCCCTGAACAGAGAAGAGTAAAAATACCTATTTTTAAAAAAGTGAATAGTTTAAAGATTTTATTTTTAAAATTTACACTCATATTTCATCTTTACCCTGCAATCTACAATTTTGTATCTCTCATTTTACAAGTATTGACTTAAGTCTTAGTAATCAAGATGCTTACCTTGTGAATAAGATGTGATCATCAGACTCATTTTTAAAGTCATAGAAGTCGAATTTTTTAGTCCATACAATCACTATGGGAATTTGTTTCTTGGATGCATCTCCTTGTGCATCTCCTTTGCTTGCTTTGCTTTGTGTTTGTTATGTCATCTGAACCTCTGAGTCCAACAATAAGATTACATAGTGTAACTACACCCTTGGAATGAAATCCTTCTCGTGTCTTGAGGGCTACAAACTTCTCTGTCTCCCCTGACCTGGAAGGTTCATCACTTGTGGCAAACTACAATTCTTGCTCAGATAAAACCTTCCAATACATTTTCATAACCTCACAATCAAAGCCTTTTAAAGCCTTTGCTATCTGATGATTGTCACTTCTGAAAGAGATGGAATGCCCACTGATAGAGTCCCAGGCCTGACATTCTTATAGATTTATGAAATTGACTCCCTTGCTTTGTTCAGCCATCAAATATAGTTTATAGTATTTGCTAATTTAAAATAATTTCTGTAAAGAGCTTTCTAATCCTTATGCAGAAAAGGGCTGGGCAGTTTTAGGCATTGGAGGCACCACTGTGCAGCTGATCATCACCAGGCTGTGCTTTTGCCTTCTGCATTCATAGCAAAATGAGCAATCCCAGCACTGCCCAGAGAAGGAGGTGTCTCACAAGACACAGGAAATGTTATGAAGCCTGTCACTGCCTTCATGATAACCCAGTGAGATATCACTTGTTAGCCTGTTACGTGCTACTTTGCTCCTTGATTTCTTCCCTGTGTTTCTTCTCTCATGCAAAGGAGGTCAGTTCCCCTGCACAGACAACTGCCAGGTGACCTTTGTGAACCTCAAGTGCGATTCCTCCAAGAAAAAACGCCGAGGCCGCAAGTCGCCATCAAAAGAAGTGTCCCATATCACTGCAGAGTTTGAAGTGGAGATGAAGTCTGAAGAAGTCTCAGGTTTGTGAAAGATTGGTCTGTGGACAGAAATCCACAGAAGTTAGTTCCTCAGGGTGTTATTAAAATGTCTTTGATGTTATTTCATCAAGCTGCCATGAACACCTTTTAGCACAACACCTTGTTCAACTCTCCCAACTCAAAGTTTCAGAGCTTTAATTGAAAAGAGCCAGGGATGAAAATAAGCCAAAGCAAAAACTGAACCTGCATCAAAATTTCTTCAAGGCCTTGAGTTAAAACATGTGCTTTAATCCAGTGTGATTTCTTTAAACAGCAGAAGTGTTAATCGATGTACAGGGAACATAAAGATTAGGTAGAAGTTCTGCAAAAATGATGATAATCTCCAAAATGTAAGTTGCTGAATATTTACTCTGCAAAGCAGAGACTTTTATCACACAGTTGAAAAATTCATGTTTTCTTACCAAACTTTGGAATAAAAGTAATTGCCTCAAGTTATAGATGAGATGGAATATTATGTTATAAATTCCAGCCAAAGAAAATGTGGACTGAATCCTATAAACATGTCAGTCCTCAAAGGCAGATTTCTTAACCTTGAGGGGCATCTCATTAGCCAAGTGATTCAAACAGCTCTTGTGCCTGGAAACACCTTTCTTTTTGTCACTAACACAAAGATGTTTTGGTCAGGGAAGTGGCAGGAGTTCCTAATCAACTGAGGAAAGCATGGGCAGAGAAAATTCAGGAGCATTAATGGTGGCAGACTGAACACACACCTGACGGAGAGCACATTGGGATTGATGCTTTCTGCAGCACTCAGTGTGCACTTGCAGGATACTGTCCTGTCCCTTTGAAAGGCCTGATGTTGAATACAGGGAGCTGCTGCTTCAATTTATATGGACCAGACAGTGAAACAAACAGAGGTGTCATAGTGCAGTGCAGGCTAAACTTTTTGTTAAGCACCTCTTTTAAACATGAATCTCAATTGCTTCTAGTTTTGTTATCATTTCCCATCTAGACACCTGTAACATTGACTGTGTTCGGAAAAGGATGGAGCAGAAGCTGCAAACTGCAATCAAAACATTGAGGAAATCTATTAATAAACAGCAATTTTACATTCAGTTTTCTGGGACAGAATATGAAGTGGCTCAGAAGCCAGCTAAAGCTACTGAAGGGCATGAAGCGTGCAGTACAGGGCAAGTACTGCAGGATGGAAAATGTGGTAAGTCCAAAGAGCTCGAATATTCAGTCATATCCCCCAAATCCAGCGGTCTGAAATTACCTTTTCCATGGTGAACTCAGGAGGAAATCTCTGAGATAATGATTTAGAATTTAATGATCAGTATTACTCAGCATATATGCATGGACTATGGATGGTTCATAAGACTCTGAAGGGAATTCATTAGATGGTTGTAGGAAAACAGAAGTGTAAATATGGATACATTCCCATGCTGTCAGGTGGTAGATATCAAAACCTGCCACAAGACAATGTTGGCAGTTAGTTCCCAGTTGCTCCCATCTTATAAAAACATATTTACATATATTTACATTTATTTATGTTTGTATATATTTACAATTCATTAAAACAATAATATGATGTTTGCCTAGTTGCTGTGTATTTACTTTTACATCACCAGTGTCAGTCTCCTCGCCATCAAACAACCTGTGATCCATGGATATGTTATATTTCATGCTCAAGAGGTCCAGTTAAAAAAAAGTATAGAAATCTATTTAATGCAAAATACGTAATTCCTTTAAGCCTTTTCCCATGTTATCAGGCTCTAATGCTTTGCTGAGGACAGTGTGCTAATGCAAATTTATTAATGGCAGTTCTCAGCACTGCAAGCTTTCTAATCACTTACAGACATCTTTTCAAAATCAGCATACCTATTTTTCCAGCTGTTGAGATACCAAGTGATTTACAAGCCAAAAGAGGTCCCATCTGATAGGTGCTTCCAGTGAGTGTGTTCAGAAGTGGTTGTCATCATATGGGAAGAGTGATATAGAAAGTGTATTTGAAAGGTTGTTGCTATCAGTATCTAGAAACTGGACATTATCTAGACATTTTAACCACCCCTTCCCAGCAGAGAAAAATGCAGTTACGTGCCCTGTTGAAGCCAGAAAAACGCACGTATTCATGTCTGTATTTAGGATGCTGTACAATTGGGGTATTTGAGTGGCAAGAGACAGAAATTATTACAGAAATTATTACAGGGAATACATTGTCAATGGAGAAATCTCTAGAACTGATCTCAGGGGACAGACTTTTTGTTGTCATCTGCCATAAAACCAATTTGTAACTGCACCTGTTATAAACTAAAAGCTCACACTTCCCACACTTTATGCAGCACTGCTTTGATAAACTGCAAGATACTCCTTCAAGACTGCACCCAGCTTTATTAAAGCACATGTGTGATAAACACCTGAGTGCACTACAAAGCATTAAATAGTTTAAACATTAGAAGCAGGACCTCACCCTGATAAAGTTGACCTAAACCCCAGTGGAGATGGGTCTGTTTACATCCAAATCCTGGACTAACACATGCAAGACATGTGCCATCATAATCCTGGAGCCAAAGACATCCACCTCCTCTAAATGTTCGATATTAGGGCGAATAACGTGATCAAAGTGAACATCCTTACGTAGGCTCCCCCTTGTTTCCTCAGTTACCTGCAGCACGGGCACCTTCTATAGCGGAGAACAGAAGCAGTGCGTCCCGTGCTCGCCAGGAACCTACCAGGACACAGAAGGCCAGCTCACCTGTGAGCCTTGCCCCAGCAACGATGGCCAGGGAGTGGCGGGCGCCCGCAACGTCTCGGAATGTGGAGGCAAGTTGAACTTGATCATAAAAGCTTTAGGTGTTGCCACACACACGCCCTGTGAGGCAAGGAGGCTGAAAGAGGAGAGAGCCTGCCACAGTTCTGGCTTGTAAAGGTAATAGAAGAAATCTCTGTGCACTTACAAGCAATGGATAGTTTGGCTCGGGCCATCCGCTCCCATTGCTGACCAGACGATGGGATCTGCTGCAGCAGTGTGAGTTATGGGATGGAAATGAGCAAGCCAAGCAAAGCACTTTGTGCTTCACCTCAGGTATGGAAACGCCTTGACTTGTTAGGACTCATCAATGTGTTGTGAGCCAAAGGGATGGATTGCTTTGGACTGGTATTGGTGAGTCTAATAATGAACCTGCTCATTTAGTGTTTTGCATGAGATGCAGCTTACTTGCTCTAATTAGCAGCAATTATCAATTTGAGATAGTTATCCTGTAGGGATCTGTAACCCAGACTCAGAACCAATGATTGCAATTTTCAGCGCTGCTTGAATGCACTGTAACTTTGTGGTGTAGCATCTCTGATTCAACTTCATGATTTATAAACTAAATTATAATGATGATAATACCTGATGCTTCTACTGTAACTAAAAGTTTTTTAAGATACAACTGTTTATTTTCTTTACCTCATTTCGTTACAGACTATCAGAATCCAGTTTATAGCAGATACATTATGTGACTTTGAAATAAATCTGTCCTATCTGCTACACAAGTTCTAGCTTGAAAACTCATCCATGTAATTTACATTACCGAGTTCTTCAAGGAGATCTAAAGAGAACACATGGCAAATATCACTTGAGAAACTGATACTTTTTCTCATCTACTGAATAAAAAATAACTGCAGTGTCACCAGTCCAAACACATGATAGATTTTGCTGATTTGCTGTATGAAGGAACTATCAGACAAAAAATTTGAAACACCTGTGCATTTTTTGCTGTGCTGATTTGTTTTTATCCATAACACAAGAAAAGCATATCAAAATACAGTCTGAGTTCATAAAGATAGTCTATGGCATCCTGACAAAAGCAGCAAAACAACTAGAAGAAAAATACTTTTGTTTCCAGGCTTACATTGGAATTATTGTTCTGTACAACAACAAAAAAAACCCCTTCTGATTATTTTTGCAAAGTGGATTTATCTCACAGTGGTTATTGTCAGATCAAAACAGTCTGTTTTTCAGCTCAGCTCTCCCCTTTTCCTCTGGAAGTGGCAAAAGAGAATATACTTTGGACTTCATGAATTTCCCTGTCAAAGATTTTATCAAAATTTGTGTCAGCACATGTGGCTTTGTTAGAAACTCTGTACTGTCTGTATTCACTGCCAGTAATCAATAGTATCTTTGCATCCTATCTCCCAGAGCAGAAATGCCTGTGCAGTAACCCATAAACTTTCACTGAAATCCTCACCTCTAAATGTGAGGAATGTACAGTCCACATGTCAGAGATTCTAAGTGCCTGTTGTGCAGAAATCACTTGTAGCTGCAAGTGAATTCCATGCTGCAATGAGTTGCCCCTGCCTGGACACCAGGCACCCACCAAAGCTGATCCCTCACTGCCTTCCTCAGCTGGAGAGGGGAGACAGGATTAATGTTCATGACTTAAGGGCAGGGAGAGACCCCTCACCAAATATCAAACAGACTTGAATTGGGAAAATTCAGTGAATTCATTACTAATCAAAATCAGAGCAGGACAAGGAGAAATAAAATATCTCCTAAAAATGCCTCATCCACACCCCTCCTTCCTTCCCAGCTCTACCTCCTCCCACCCAGCAGTGCAGGGGGATGGGAATGGGGATTATGGTCAGTTCATCACACTGATGATGTTCCTGCTGCTGCTCCAGCATAGCGCTCCTCCCACAGGAGAGACTTCATTAACTCCCCAGTGTGACTCCATCTCATGGGACAGAGTTCTCCAAGTCATTGTCCAGAGGGTCAGTCCTTCAGGCACAGCCTGCTCCAGCATGGGTCCCCCACAAGGGTCACAAATCCTACAAGAAACACGTTCCAGTCTGGGTTCCAGTAACCAGTTGGACCAGGCCCGTTATATCACTTTTGCTCCTAATAACAAGAGCAAAATTGTCCTCAAATTAGTAATATCATAATATTTCTCTGAGGTCTGTGTTACTACAGCCAGTTTGTACAGTCATATTTCAGCCAGTGGGGAGGGGAGCACAAGGAGACCCTGGAGATCCTGATCCCACAGGTGTCCATAGGAGTTTGGCTTTTGTGGGGACAGAACTTGAACTTGGCTTTCACTCAGGACCTCTAGTTCATCCTAAGTACCAAAGTTCCTCACATATGCCAAGCACCCAAAATACTGAATGCCCCAAACATTTCCCAGCAAGTATCAGGGTTGTTATGAGACTGCAACAGTACCTAGAGCTCTCAAAACTTTCTTATTTTCAGGCCAGTTGTTTCTGTCTGCTCTTCAGTTCTCAGGGAAGCTAAATTATAAAGTACTGGGGTTAGGCAACCTCAGGGAATATGTAGCATCTCACAGTGCTGGTGTCCCAGTCTGGAGTGGGGTGAAAATACACATTCATGCCGCAGTCTTGAAAAACTTGACATCCTGGTTCTCAGGTTCACAGAGGAAAGTACTCAATCTAGCAAGAACAAAGCCAAACAAATGCCTATCAGAAACTGCCTGGAGAGCGAGTTTGGAAACTTCTGTCAGTAGATTGATTCACAAAGCAATTTGCTTTACACAAATCTTTCCTGGCAGAGGAGCACCTGACAAGCACTAGTTTTCATAACTATGTGAAAAGCTGCTGGTGTTAGGTATTCTCCTCGACAAGGTGCTGGACTGCTACCATGCCATCTGGTAAATAAACCCCATGATCCACTGTCCACATCACTAACTTGGAGGTACAAAAACTTGCTTCATAGGCATGATTCAGTTCCATTTCTTCCTATAAAGTGCTTTTGAAATACTGAGATGAAAGATTTGGTGAAAGTACAAAATATTCTAATGAAATCTTAGTAGACCCTTTTTTTAAAAAAAAATCCAAATAGAATCATAGTTGCCAAAAACCCTATTATGAAACTGGTTTTATTTACTGGTGGGGGTTTTAGGAAGAAGATACAGGAACAATACAAAATATGCAGGTAAGATTAGAATTTGATCTGCAGCTGTCTTGATGTCACATGATTAAGTGAAAGAAAGCCTTGCTAACTACTTGTGGGTTTTATACTTCATCCAGAAATGTCAACACACTAATAGAGATGATCCTTTTCAATTTCTAGGGCAGTGTTCTCCTGGGCACTACTCTTCAGATGGTTTTAAACCTTGTACAGTCTGTCCTCTTGGTACGTATCAGCCTGAACCAGGAAGGACCCTCTGCTTTCCCTGTGGCGGTGGGCTTGTGACCAAATACGAAGGTGCTGTTTCCTTTCAAGACTGTGAAACCAAAGGTGAATTCAAAATCCTTCCACAATTCATCTTCCTACTTCTGGGCCTTTGGCTTATTATCATCAGTGCCAAGGGGCTCTTGAAGGCTCTAAAACAAACATTGCTGCTTCATGGGCGTGTGATTAAATGAAATGGTCAAGAGATCTGTAAACTGGGAATGGTCTCCTGGGGTTGTGCAGGCTGAACAGGATTTATGGTTTTCTTTGAAAACCTGACCACAGGCAGGCAGGAGGTCAGCACTGCTATTGGTAAGGGAATCGGCCCCACTGTGTGGCAATAAATAACACAAACTTGGATCAGACAATGCTTTAGCTTTCATGTCTTGTATATTTTTATTTACTGTATCACAAAAACTAAACAGTACAAAAGTTATACCAAGTTAAGGATTACTCATGGGCTAGGCAGAAACTGTAAGGGTGCAACGCATTCTGTATTCCATAATGTCAACTTTCAGTGCCAATGCTGAAGAAGGAATCTGCCCAAATGCATTTTGGTTTAGTTACTGAAATGACATGCTGGCTCTGGCAAACAGACTCTATTGGAAACCTCTCTCCTGCTACTGTGAAAGTAATTTTTCTTGTTGAGGTGGATTTACATCCATTTCCATTTATTACAAATATATTAAATACAGTGAGAGATACATATCACACATTTCTAGTTCATATGGGTTTTGCTCTGGGTTTTAGTTGGAAGATTCTTTATACTGGGAAATACAGGGAGCTAGTGTCTTTTCTGCTTTTTATTGCCTAGTAAGAATGTTGCAGACAGGTATGTCCACCCAGGGCAGAGGAAATCTCTCTGCACTGGAGGTTGCTCCTTTTTGAAAATAATACACCTCCTACCTTGCAGTTCACTGTTCTCCTGGACACTACTACAACTCCACAACACACAGATGTATTCGGTGCCCTGTGGGAACATACCAGCCTGAGTTTGGTCAGAACTACTGCATCACCTGCCCTGGCAACACCAGTACAGATTTTGATGGCTCCACCAATGTCACACATTGCAAAAGTAAGTGACATTTATATCAGTGACACAGAGCGTGTCTTTGGATCTGAACTGCAGCTCAAAGGTTGCATCTGTCAGGCTGGACTTCAGATTTGTATTTCCTAGTTAGCAAATATCTGCTGCCAGAGGGAATAGTAAAAGTAGGGAAAACAATGAGGAAAAAAAGTTAGGAAAGTACCACTTGAGGCATATGAGTGTTTTAGATTTAATATGATTTCACAGAGTTCCAGCTACAAGGTAAAACTACAGAGCCTTTAGTTTCCCATATCCTGTAAGTTGTGTAACAGTGATGCATATTTCTCTGTGTCTCTGTAGAGCAGAATATCTTCTATCAGAGTAACTGCCATTTTAGAATAATTGTAAAATATCAGAAGATGTGGTCATGCACGCTGCAATTGCCAGGTATCGCTTCGCTTACGATAGTGAGATCTTCTTGGAGGCTTTTTTGCAGTACTCAGCCTCCTATCTTAAAAATTTTAAATGTCCCCAACGATTTCAGTACAGTTTTATTTGATCCTTTGTGAATGACTGATTATTTTAGGCAAGCATTTTTTTTCATCTCTAACGTGCTAATTTAAGAGAATGTTCCTATAATAATTAAGCAATGTTATCTAACTAACTATTCATGTGCAGATCTCCTGTAAGTTTTTAGTCTGATTATGTGCCATGTGTTTTATAAGCCCTTCATAATTTCTAATGTCATTTGAGTAAGCTATATATTTGTATGGAATTTGAAGAAGTTTGCTGATTTTCGTGTAAAATAAAACCACCCTTGTTACTCTGCTGTCTTAGGTCATCTCAGTTTTCAAGCCAGTTTATGACCTTGCATACTATTTGGGGGTTGAATTAAACAAAATATTTAAACATATATCTAATTTTATGTGCATGAGTAGGCCTGGGGAGATCAAACTTAAGTAACTTGTGCCAAATTCAACATGATTTTTGAAAACTCAGAAAGAAAACCTGATCCCTCAGTGGAGATCCTTTATTAAGTGGTTTAATCTAAGATGAAGCAAGGTAGGTCTGTAATTAAGTAAGGCCAGCTGTTGGGACCAGCACTCTCATTCAACTAAAGCCAATTAAAAACTAAGTTAAAGCAGAATATCTTCTGCATATCAGCACAGTGTCCATAGTAACCACAACTGGATCATGTTTATCTACCTGCATTTCTCAAGCAAAGTTAAAGCAGCCTGGATGAAGCATTGAATCAGTTCGTGCACCAGAGATTAAGGTTTTGCAATCAGCTGGAGCAACCTCGTGGATCAAATATTCCTTTAAAGCTGGAGAATGCATGCATTTCTAAAGCCACAAGGAGGAGTTTAGACTTGCTCATGACAGATCCAGAAAAACACCTTAGATGAATTTATCAACTAAGACAAACACTAATTTATATTTCTCCCCAGACCAGCACTGTGGAGGAGAACTGGGGGACTACACTGGCTACATTGAATCACCCAACTATCCTGGAGACTACCCAGCTAATGTGGAATGCATTTGGAATATAAATCCACCCCCAAAGAGAAGAATACTCATCGTAGTACCTGAGATATTTCTCCCAATTGAAGATGAATGTGGCGATGTTTTAGTAATGAGAAAAAGTGGTAAGCTGCCAGACATGGGTTATATTTCCTGCAAACTGATGGAGTGAATAGTTCATATTGAAGGGATGACTGTCTTCAGTGTAGCTAGTGTTCCTAAAAGGCTAAATTTAATTTTTTTATTGGTAGTGTTCTAACTTGCTTTAATTATTAGTGTTCTAACAATTAATATCACACAAATAACAGTTATTGGTGTGATATTAATTGTTCAAGTTTATTGTCTGAATCACAAAGCAGTTAATGGGCTTATGTCTGGCCCAGTTACCACGAGATAAATCACTGCCATTCTAGAAATTAACAATGATAAATTATATTTGGAGAACTATCTCTGTAATCTGTACAAACTGTGCTCTCACTTATCTTTTATAAATATATATATATATATATGTGCTGCAGTTATTGCTAAATCTGGGCAGTGTGTTGATACAACTGACACCCTCAAGAAATCCAAAGTTATCCTGCTTTTCTGTGGATTGGAGGAGGTGCATTGTATCTTTGATTATGAATTTAACTCAACAACTTCTAAAGTTAAGATCCCGATGAAATGCACTCCTCTTTTGCATTGGAGGATGTGTGCATCCTTCTGGTGATTTTTGCTATATATTTTTTGCTTAGAAGCATCAAACCTGAAAGGCAATTTTTCATATGGAGTTTTTGTTCAAAACAGTGTATTTAGTCACAAAAATGGTGTATTTTATTTGCTAGAACAATTTTCACAGTTTTTTATCCCTGAGGGCCTGTATTGACATCTCTGTATATCAGAAAGAAGACATCTGGTCAGTATAGATGGAAGGAAATTATACCTGTGCAGATGAGCTTTTTGAAAAGCAAACAATTTATAACAAAACACATCAGTTGTCCTTCTGACCCAAAATTGTGGTTCCAACAGTGCCCAGAGCCAGTCACATCAGGGTAAAGTTACACTTCAGATTTGCCCTTAGTGAAGCTGTGCTGGCTGTCACCAACCACCTCCTCACATCCAGGTTAACTCTTCTGTGGATCACTGACTCTGCAGGGTGTGACAGTCTTTTCTTCAAAATTACCATGCCAAACATTACTTTCTGATTTTATTGTGTTTCTATTTATAAGTGGTTTGTTGCTATCAGATGAATTCCCCAAACTGGCCATGTGAGGGTCTGGCTACCATGTCTGCCTGGCATGCAGCTCACTTGTCCTCACCTGTCTGGGACAAGCATATGGGCACTCTGGGATACAATGCTAGAGTAGTAAAAAAAAAAAATTAATATTGACAGTAGTTTTAAACATCAAAAATTATACCTCTATGGAAAAACCTACTTCTCTTTATAGGCAAATAAGGACAGCATCCGTTCTGTCACAAAAAGCTTCTGCTCTCAGGACACTTCAGCTGAGAAGTGTCTTGTCAATTTGACGTGCCTGACCCCTAGATGAGGAAGGGTGCAAAAATTGTTGTATAAAGAACATCATTTAACTTTATTTCTAGCTTCTCCTACTTCAATTACTACGTATGAAACATGTCAGACCTATGAGAGACCTATTGCATTTACCTCAAGATCAAGGAAACTCTGGATTCAGTTCAAGTCAAATGAAGGAAACAGTGGCAAAGGATTTCAGGTTCCCTATGTGACTTATGATGGTGAGAATGGAATTGGTTTTCATCTTTGTGTTATAGCTGAATTACAGAAAATTTTTTCTTTAGAATCTCTCTCACACTGCTTGCAGAGATAGAAGAATGAGGAAAAACTTTATGTACCTCATTTAATTTTAGTTGCAAAGACTTTGAAATAACATATATAATGTTTGAAAAGTTATTTTGCATCCCTGTTTCTTCATCTCTAGAGTGGAGATAATACACCATTATTATTTGGAGGGAGTAGTTTTTTGAGGATGTAAGTATTTATAGCAATAATTCAAAACCACTGTTATAAAGAAATAGAGAATTTTAAGGTGAATTAATTAGAATACAGCAACCTGAGAGACACTGAATAATTAACTGGATGCAAAATTTCTGAGCTCTGTCTTCAAGAGGAGGTCGAGCTCATGTCTGACTATTGCCCTCCCAAAGGATGTCACAATCACTCACCTGATCTTTATTTTTCAGAGGATTACCAACAACTGATAGAAGACATTGTTCGAGATGGCCGATTATATGCATCAGAAAACCATCAAGAAATCCTAAAGGTAAGAAATTTCTGCTTTCTTTGAGGCCAACCAAGAATTCCTTTTCCTAAGCATTTTCCTAAAATAGTTCTCAACACCTTGATACAGTCATATTTAAAGCTCAAGTGTGACCCCAAATTCAATTCTCTGTGTTCTGAGGTTTATGCTGGTATTTGAAGCAGCCCAAAATCAAGTAACTAAGCTGGGCTCAGAACATGCTTATGTCCTTTGTGGAAACAGGAACTGAATGAGATATATGTTAATATGATTAATAAGATGTTCAAAAAATTAGTCTGCCAAGAATGAAGGACCTATTGTTTGAAGAGCCTTCTTCAGCCTCAGTCTGGCATTTAAATGTTTAAATTACTCATTAAGTTTGCTGTGCATTAAAAAATGTATTCACCTAAATCACTATCTTGCCTCAATAAGAAATAGTTTTCCAAAGATACAAGCAACACCTGTAATAACTAATTAATTAAAACTGAAAAAACAGCTGATCAGAGGGCAAAACTGAGCCATGTAAATGTAGGGCTTGGGAGGACAGGAGCTGAGGAAGGGCTAGCTCCCTTGGCCATCCCTGCCCAGCACTGTTCTCTCCCTCCAGCTTTTGGGTTGCCCAGGTCCCAGCTGCAGTGCACAGTGCCAGGCACAGGCTCAGCTGAGGCTCGGGATCAAGGCTTTCCCAAGGTACAGAAGGTCCTTAGAAAGCTCAGCATCGCTGAGGACCAGCCTTGTCTCCCATCCATGGAGGAATGGCCTGGACAGAAGCATGGAGCAGGTGGGAAGGACAGTCAGAGGCAGCTTGCAGTTCTAGTGCAGACATCTGCAGTTTGTGGTTAGTGCTCCTGCCAGGAGCCTGCAAAAAGCATCCAGCACAGCAGGCAGACTCGTCCCTCTGAAACTCCACTGCAACGTGGAGCAGTTTCCTTACACTCTTCTACCCAGACTCAAGTTTGCAAAACAGACCTGGTTGTTCTTCAGTTTTGAAACCTATGCAGACACTAAATCCAAACCTTGCTTTTATCTAACATATCTGTGTTGTTTTCCATAGGACAAGAAACTGATTAAAGCTCTCTTTGATGTACTGGCACACCCTCAAAACTATTTCAAGTACACAGCACAAGAGTCAAAAGAAATGTTTCCAAGATCATTTATAAAGCTACTGCGATCAAAAGTTTCCAGGTTTCTACGACCATACAAATAGTCTAGTGGTATTCAATTTTTGGTTACTTTGCATTCCTGTCAAATATTATCTTTCCTCCATAGTAGAAACATTTGCTAATTCGAAAGCTCTTTTTTGCAGACTTTGTTCACAATTGTTAATGAAGAACACCTATAATGTTTTATAATTGTTAAAAGTCAATGTTCTGAATGGTATTCTTACTAAAAAAAAAAAGTGCATCCCTGAGTACATCTAGTTGGAGATCCAAATTTGTGTCTGCACTAGTGTATCCTCACTTTTCATCTGAAATCTCACAATGTAAAAATATTCTTTCTAGCTTTTTATTTTTCATCAACAATAACTTTTGTCAAAAAAAGGAGGAATCTATTCAAATATTATTAAACTACCTGCAGATAAGTTCTGTTATAGAAAAAGTATGTAGTATAAATAATACTTGGATTTTGAATTGCACTTGAAGTTTATATTTGAATCTTTAGAAGAAAACTAAACAATCTGAATTTTGTTATTTCTCATTTGTGGCTTGGTGGAACCTCTGTTCAAGTAGAAATCAAAAAGGAAAAAGAAGAAGAAAAAAAAGTATAATTTTGTTCTATGAATTACATGACATTGAGTCCCATGCCCTAATGTCCTAATGTTTTTATCTGTCCTCTTCTAAACTTCTTCAGAGGTTTGCCACTGTCAATTACTTAATTGAAACAGATTAACTCTGGATTTCCATGCATCAGTCGGTCCCTTTAAAGACATTTACAATAGGACATGTGAGAAATAACCAACAACATTAGTAGTCTTGGTTTTCTTTCCATTAAGAGAGCATCTAATTAAGTACAATATATAAATATATAAATATATACTTCTATTTGTGGGTACATTAGTAATGTTATCTCTAGTTACTGTAAATATTATTCATGCTTAAATCTTTACTCCCACACACCCTATTTACTCATATCTATATGTAACTTTGTGTAGACAATTAAATAACTTCTTCAAGTGCTTGTCACTTCTATTAGCATCCAACTGAAGCCTTTTGAGGTTTTAAAGTACTGGATAATGGTTTACTCTGGGACAATCTCTTTCAATATGTATTATTCCAGGAAAAATAGCATCAGTGGAGATGCAGCTGCTGCCCAGTGTAGGGTCAGCTGTTGCCTCTCCCTTGGGAACACTCACATGCAGACCAACAGAGTCACCCTCAGGACAGCACAGTGGAGCAGCTGCTGCTGGACCTGCTCTCTGAGACACTGGGAACACAGCTGTGGCCAAGGCCCAGACTGTCAGGGCCTCGGGGGGGAACAGGACACGGTTTTGCAGAAGAGTTGGAGGGCAGGCTCTGTGTTTGCAGAGACCTGGCTATCCCTCTTATCCCAGATTTGTAGCCACAGTGCCCATCAAGCACAGGGACTGCAGGAGAGCTTTAGCCGTGTGCTCAGGCCCTGCTCACAGAGCGACAGAGGGTTTGCCATGATGGTAAATTCTGGGTTTCCTGCTGTTTCCTGGCACAGAAGCTAAATCAAATGGGAGAGGAGCCTTTATTTTCTATTAGTATTTCAGCCTCTTTCCTTTTCAGTCCCTTCCTCTTCTGTATCATTTTCCCTTTTGATTCTACAAGTTTATTAAATGGAGAAATGAACTCTCCTGGCAGCATCCTTTCAGAAGAAGACTAACACACAGTTTTGCTTTGCTGCTTTTTTTTTTTTTGCCTGTCTACCCTGTAGTTTAACACATGTTTGGATGTTCTCAAAGACATGTATTAGGGGTGGTTGTGGCTATCTTCTGACACTTCCTTTTTGTCCTTGAGCAAGTACTGCCTAAACTTACACAGTTGGTTTCTGTTGACTACAAGCGGTTGAATATTCCATTTCTATGAGAACACACCTTAAGTATTCTGTGTAGTTTTTCTACTTAATCATCTTGTAATTTTGCTTGCCTACTTTCCTTTTCTGATGAAGAATATAATTTTTTTCTTTCTATGCCTGAACAGCCTGACTTTATAGTCTAACCATTTTTTTTCCACTCGTGGTCTTTAGATCTTTGGTGAGCTTTCTTTTTAATAATACATTAACCCTTGTTAAAAAATGTCACTTCTCCATAAAGATCATTTGTTAAAGGCTGTTAAACCTAACTTTTTCTTGAGTAAAACTACTTTTATTTATGATTCACCAAGGGTCATTAAAAAGGACAAATTTTCATTAATTTTTTCTTTGACAGTACTCACTTGTACAAAAAAAAAAGTTTTTAAAAAGCAAAATTCTTTTCAGGTACTCAATTATGCAGGAGTATATAGCTAAAAAACTACTTTAGCCAAACATAGTTCGAAGTCTGATAGGTTATTCAGAGTTTTATTCAGATCCATTAAAATGAGTCAGGATTGCAGCTATTCTACTGAAAGATATGAAGGAAAATATATGGAAAATATGGTGAAAAATAACTTCATCACTTGGCAAATGATTTATAGTGATCTTTAGTATTTCACTTGAGAAAGCAGACTTCAGAATCTGGTATTGTACACTGAGTTTAGTAAAATTCTTGCTAAAATTTTTGTTTAACAACCAACATGTTTGGACATCATACCATTGTATGATAGTGATGCCAGAATCCAGAAACCACTGCAGCACCATAACATTTTCCAGATTCCAAGCTCCATGGGAAACCCAGTGCCAAAGAGAAACCATAAGAGGGACATGTCCCAATTCTGGCCACTGGTAGTAGGACCTCAGTAGAGCTGTGAGAAGGGAATACAGGCAAGAGAAATTGCATTTGGCTCTGGCACCATTTGCCCTGACTTAAAACCACACTACAAAAGTGGGGTTGTGTCCAGTTCATCCTGAAGACAGCCTGAGAATGAGGCTGATATTCCCCAGAGCCACGTCAGGACAAGGCACTCGTGGACTTCTGAGGCAAACACAGGCTTTGTGTTGCTGAAGGAAGGTGCTGAAAGAAAGAGAATAATTTGACCCTCAAAAGTTGACACTTAAATGCTTTTGAATTGAGAGGGTTCATATCTGATATATTTAGAAAATGAGTCAGGCTTGAACGCTTGCCACTCTGCATAGAAATGCTCTTGGATGTGTAAATTTCTAATGAAGTAAGTAATGACAAGTGGTATATAGGGCAGTCTGAACTGGTTTCAGTTGATTGGAAAAACAGCATAGAATTTTTATATCAGCTCTAGAAGTTAAAAATGCTTTGACTTTCATACTAGGTTTACAGTTACAGAAACTGGCAGTCACCAAATAGAAGATGAGTTCAGCTCTTCATCTGTTAGTGTAGGATGCTTTCATTGTCAAAGTCAGAAAACCTGTTGCTACTGCACAATAACAGCACAGCAACAAAGAATGCCTTCTTCTACAGATGAGACCTACACACATTTGGGAATCAAAAACTGTACAAGGAGAAATAAAGCTGCCTTTAAGCAAACCAGCTTCGGGAACGTAGCAGAATATACATTTTACCTTTTACCCTAAACGTGAAATACTTCATTTGAACATACCAATAAATACAGCCCTGTAGCTGTTCTTACAGAATTACACATTGTCTGCAGGACAGGTGCAGCAACAAATTTATGTGTTAATACAGGTAGACTGAAGAAGTGCCCATTTGTGATTGCCCAGTTCCGTGGCACAAACAGAGCTTTTTATTTTAATTTGCAAATGCCTATATGCTTAAAACTGCACCTGCAGCACTTACCATTTTAAGCCTCTCTTTCTGCTTTAAAGAGTGCACTTATTTTTAGTGAGGTGGTGGTGAATCATCCCTAACCATTCTCACAGGCCACCAAATCACTGCCTGCACACCTGCTGCAGTCCAGGACACTGCAGCAATCACAAGCTGCTCATCAAGCCCCGAGTTGTGCCTTGAAAGTGCTGAGGACACAAAGGTGCCTCTGTGTGTCACTTGCACGCAGGGAGCAGCAGGATTCTGTGTTCAGTGCATTGCCACCTCTTCTGCCACCCTGCATCTTGCCTTCAATAACAAGACTTATCCTGCCTGGAGATTTAGCTCGCTGAAACTGGATTTAAAATAACTGAATAATAACTGAAGTCTTTCTTTCATCCCATTTTCTTGCCCTGTCTTCCTTCTTCCATCATACATTAGATTTTTACCTAAAGACCATCTTTTCAAAAGAAATTTATTTCCTCATTGTGCCATCCCCACAGAATAAAGTTATGACTACTTAAGATTTAGACTAATCCTTTCTACACAGCAGCTTTATTCTAGAGTAAGCTTACTTAAAACTAGCTTACCTTGTAAACCAGGTTTAGTTTAGTTTAGTTTTAGACTAGCTTAAATAAATACAGGATTGGTTAGAGAATTTTCAGAGGGTCCACATTCTGAATTGTCAGCAGGTTTTAAAGAGCACAGCTCATCCTGTCTGTGAGCAGAATGCAAGGATGCTGCCACATGAGTGAGAAACATCCTTTACATGTGTTCAGCATTCCAAAAGGACAGTCAAACCCCACCCTGTGCCTTTTTATAAGCCTGCCCAACACATTCAAATTTTTCAGATCAGTTTTACCTATAAAAAACCCCGTTTTAATCTTGCAGATAGCAGGTTTGGAACGTCAGGAGCAAAAGTAGTGCTGTGATTCTTATACAGGGTCTGCCGACAGGTGTTTGACAGCAAAACTCACCTGCTCTGTGACAGCTCCCATGTCTGGACTCTAAATATCTTTGATTGCTCTTACAAACTTAGCTGGAGTAAAATCTTCAACAGCTGGACCCAGTGGCAAACTCCTCAGCCACCTCAGGGGTCTGGATGATTTCTAAATGATGGGAATGAGTGACACACACAGTTCCTTATATCTGTATCACGAGTTCAAGGAGCTGCATTTTTTCGTAGTTTAAAACCACTGATTGATAGGAATGGGAGTAACTGGAGGAGTTCTTATAGAATCTCAGTACTTTGGGACTTTATTGAAGTAGTTTTCTAGAATGGCAAACTGTTGTAAGCACTTGGGAAAAGGAATATTTTGTCTTCCAGAAGAATTTATGGAAGAAGGGAAATTTCTGTAAGGTACTATGAACTTACTCCTCAGCGAGAGACTTGGATTCAGAGACAAGTCTTGTGTTTTATCTCTCATCTGAATAGAAGCAGAGTGGAAAATAAACAGTGTCAAAAACCTGTTATCTAAGGATCTGAATATATACAATTCCAGTTTGTTATTTCATTTATTTATTCTTTCATCATAAAGCCTTTAATCTATAAAATTAATATGTAATATACAAGAGTTAAATGTACAGAAGTACCTTTAGATCTAATAATTTAAACCATCTGTATTCAGAGAGCAGAGATAACAAGTTTAAAGATATACAAACAATTGCAATTCAATTTTCTCAATATCTAGAAAAAAGTGGCTTTGATTAATTAAACTTTATTTTAATTATTGTGAAAATACCTTTTTTAGAGTTTGTTTTTGTTACTTTTTTAATTAAAATTATTTTGTAAATATTGTTTTCTATGTTTTATAACTTAGAAAGGCCATTAATTTGCATTGAGAGCAGCAGGGTCTCAACATGTTTATTATAAAGATACTTTAGGAGACTGGGGTGGATGTGAGGCAGTTGCCAGATGTATCATTCCAGATTACAGATTCCTGTTATTTCTTCAGTCTCACTGACATGACAGGAAGAGTTTTCTGGGGCACTTGAACATTCTAATTTAAACAGAATTGACTATCAAGTGTCATTCTAAAGTGCTTTCCATTTTCATAACATAAAAAGAATATGTATCTTAAAGTTAGTGCTGGTTCTTCTTCCATTGTTAGGATAAGAAACAACACAGAACTCAGAAATACAAGGGAATTTAATAGATTACACACATGGATAGTAGAAAGACAAGAAAAGCTGTGGGATCTCTATGCTTGTAGGGAGCAGTGGAAGTGATAAAACCTCACATTGGATCAGATCACAGAGCCCTTTTTAGCCAAAACCACTGAGGCCAGTGGTACTTTCACCTGCAAAAAAGTTCATTATGACCATATCCAGCACCAGTGTAAGCAGGAATTTCTGGCAGGCTGGATTTCAGGGGGAAGCACACAGGGTGTAATACTGGTTTCTGCATCAATTTGCTCCATGTAAACCACTGGGCAGGAGTGAGATTTTAAACTGAACTGTTGTAGATGCTGCTGGGACTTCTAAGCTTTATTACCAATGTAAATTGTGTACAAACAGCGATTTCCATATGAAATGTACAATAATAGTTTAGAGCAAGGGTAGTGAATAACTGTACAAAATTTGATACTTAGAAAATAAAATACAGTGCTAAGCTTTACCAATATTTTAACAATTCTGTCAGATTTATAGTAGAAAATGTTGTTGTAAATGTACCTTATAAGAAAATACATTTCCTTTTGCCTCTGTATATTAATAGCTTTGATTTCTATGTCAAAGTTAAAAATGAAGCATGTAATAAAATTTTTTGTTAAAATCACTTTCATAATAAACTTAAAATGGAATGGATACCCCTGCTTGCCATTTATTTGTGTATAGGACAAGGCTTCTTGCACAAGTGTGGGCAAGAATCAGAAGAGAACTTTTCTTTTTTGATAGCATTTACATATTTTGGTCTAATTTTCATCCTTAAGCAACAGAGCTTTTTCTTTTTCATCCAGCTGCTGGAGTTTGTGGACACTGATACAAGTTCCTTCCAAACAGGCTTCAAGGAGAGTTTTTTAAGGAAGAAATCCTGGCTACAGCAAAGGACTAGATGACCAATATTCCTCCAGGACTTTTAACTACTTGTTAAACTAAATCTGGTGTTACCATGAATAGCTCATGCAGCTGCCCTTGTCACAGCCCTCTATTGAGAAGCAGCCTCAAAGAAAGAGAGAGAAATCTCTCATGTTCCAGCATGGCATGTGCCATGCTGCTGCTGTCCTCAAGTTAGCAGTTCAGCTTGTTAAGAGAAAGCATTTATGATGTGACAGTATCAGCTTTGCTGATTTTATATATATTGTTCATTATATAAATACTGTTGGTATGACTGATGACTCTTGGTGTCTGGCAGGTTTGAAAGGCATCAGGAAACTTGCTGTAAAATATCCATTACTGCCTTTTCCAGCTGGTAGGAATTCACTTGGGTAAAATGGCAGCTATCCTTACTGCATTCCAAGAAGACATAACATCACATTTATGGGACTACAGATGTGCCATATGAAATGGCACTCAGCTGTCCTTGTGGCTTCAGAGCTTTAAATGAGTAACAAGAAGAGCCAGCTCCTATCAAAGACAGAAAAGCTGAACCTCAAAGTTCCTAAAAGTCATTGGAAATCAAGTTGATTACTGGTAATGAAGTATCTGTGCACAAGGACAAAATCTGGAATGGGAATCCAGGGAGGTCCCAGCTGACTGGAAGTTGGCAAACATTGTCTCTATTTTCAAGAAGGGCAAGGAACGAGAACTTCAGAGATTCCAGGCCTGTCAGTGTCACTTCAAGTGCCTGGGGAAATCATGGAAAAGGTTATTCTAGGAGTTACTGGGAAACACCTGGGGGACAACCCAGGCATTGGTCACAGCCAGCAGAGCTTTATGAAAGTCCTGCTTGTCAAACTGATTGCTTTCTGAACAAGAGCAGAGCATGCAATTTTATAACAGCCACTTATGTTTCAGCAATCATGGCAGTCTTCATTTAAATACAAGATTCTCATTTACTGGAACAGGCATTGCCTGGTGTAAACTGCAGAAGGGTCCATTCTCAGTTCCAATCTTGCTGTGACTTCCCAACAAGTATACAAAACATAACAGCCTGAGGAACAGCACTCTGGCACAACTCAGCAGGTAAGTGAAAGCAGGCTGGGCATAGATTATTTATTCTTTTATCCAGGAATCAACATCAACCGACTCCTGGTGTCACAGAAAGGGCCTATCCTGTACAACAACCTTAATTTGCTTTTTTTGCCTTTTAAATATAATGTCTAAATGGCAGTCAGCACAGGATGAGCTATGCTACACTCCAAAAGCATTTCTTAACATGTAGAATAACAGCACCTGTACCTCACTTGTGTGTGTAGAACAGTATTCCTAAGTAATGGTCTAACTTTTATAAAAGTAATATATTATACAGCATGGTATGTGTGCCTAAAGACATGGGAAAGGGAAGAACAGAGATCTGCCTTTGAAGGCACCCAAGCAGCTGGAGAAAAACTGGAGGTACAGCAGGATGGCTCAGGACTGAGGGCAGCATGTTGGATTGCCTACATGGACACAAGATCCTTGGAGCTGCCTGGCAAGGTGTTTTTTCATTGTTGTACTCCCAGAATGAGGGCAGCCTCCCTCCACCCCAGAACTGCATGAGCAGTGGGAGAGTATCTTTGAGAGTAAAACACCTGCACTTGTCAGTGTATGTTATGGCAGCACATAATGTGGGTGCAGTAAATTTGTCTCTTCAGGGAAAACCCTCAGGGGAAGTATTGTTTGTGCCAGACAATTTGTTTGGTTTATTATCCTTCACACACTGATCTCTTGCCAGACTTCGAGAGAAGGCTCAGTCCAACCTGCTGACATCACTCATCCACCTGCCGAGTGTTCCCCAGAGCTCTTTCCAAGCTCCACGCTCACATTGGGCACCCATTCCAAGGTGAAATCATGGGTTTCCCTCCTCACTCAGGTGACCATCCAGCCACACAACAGGACAGCACAGCCCAACTGTCCCAGGGTAGCCAAAGTATGGGATAGATCTCATACAGACTCCAGCTAGCATGTGGATATTGCAAAACCTTCCCAAAAGTTGTACCTGTCCACAAAGCAAGCAGGCAAAAGCTATACACAGTGATTGCTTGATTGCTTTTTTGATGCAGAAGAATTCATTTTTCCTTCCTAAAACATCCTTCTTACAAACCTTTCTGAAGTTTTAAACTCATATATACTGCTATGATAAAATATTTGCAGCAAATTATGTTCTTATCATCTAAGCCCCTAACACAGCTTTCCATGCTCTGAAGTTCTAGTTTTACCATTGACAAAGTTGTTGACTTGAAAACAAATGGTTTATTTATTTTAAAGTGCACCAAAAATATGTCCCTTCATCTCCTTTTCACTGTGTTGTTAAGATCTCTTCTTCCCCTTATATCTTTATCTCTCTTGAGGTTTCCATGACATGTTGGCAAAGAGGAAGGTTCGAACATTAAACAACAGGAATATGAAGTGGGGAATGCACATCAGATCTATTTGGATGAGACAGCCATAAACATTTGGAATAAAGCCACAAACTGCCAGCCTCACAAAACTTTGAAAAACTCTAGCTGTGTTTGTTGGGGACAAATGCTGCTTCACATATGGTAACTCATGATAAATTTCTGCTGCAGACTGCTGCAGGGTAGGAACTAAATGTGGTGGTGGCGGATAAGTCATGGAGCCTGCTGTGACAGAGAGGCTCAAGGGCTCCCTGGGTTGGCTTCCTATGGATAGTGCCAGAAGGCCAAATCCTCTTTAGACTGGGGTAGTGCTAGCAAGCTCAGCTTTGCTGGGATCTTTTTGCATTCTCTGTGAATTTCTATATAAAGTAACCCATTAAATTCAACAAGCACATTGCCTTAGTAAGGGCTGCACTGTTCAGGCACTGTGAATCAGCCACTCTTCCTAAGGAAACAATCAGAATAAAATACTGTGGTGACTTTTCTTTACAAAGATTGTCCACAAACACCTGCAGTGGTACTGGGCTGTGGCTCTGGCATCCATCAGAGCAGGAAGGACTGCTCCTGAAAGCCTCACAGTGCTTGAAGCAGTGGTAGGACAATGGTGAGTGCTGGTCCCTGCTCCGTGCTCCAGGAATTACTGCTACTGTGAAAAACCAACAAAAAAGTAAAACAAGCTGCCAAGCACAGCAGCTGTGCGAGACCACATTATATAAGTGCTGGACAAAGTCAGGGAAGGGCCCACTTACACTCTACTCTTACCATCAGTGATTCTCACTGTGTCTCATTTATTACTTGGAGTTTATCAGCAGCAGCCCCCAGACCTGCAAACTCACCCAAACTGCCAGCCAGCAGCCACAACTCCCATCCAAAGGGATGTGGAAGTGCAAACAAGTAGTGAGAAAGCAGCTGTCTACACTTGGTGAGAAAAAGAATTATGTAAATCTCATGTTCTAACAGGATCACACTCCCCTTACCTCTGGACAGGGCATGATCACCGTGGCACTACTGAACAAAAACATGAAGATGCCCTAAACTTTTCCTCCTTGGTCTGTTTAAGGAAAAATACTGGTTTGGTTTTTTTTTAAGGTAAGTAAAATATTTGAGTTAACTACATAACATGACAAAGACAGAAGTGAGGGAAGGGTGGCCTTTTCAGTAAGCAAGGTCCCCAGGAAGACTACTAGTAAGTGATCAAACCTCCACATTTTACAATACTAGGGCAAGATCAACACCACAGCTATCCTCTTTTCCCAAAACACAATATTAGCAATAAATATGCTGAAACTCAAGGTAGCAGGGTGGGAACACAGTCAGGGAACACTGGAAATCCAACCATTTTTTGATCTTCTGCTGTTTAATCAGGGAGGTCTCCTTAGAGACATCCTAGTGGAGCCTTTATGCTGAGGAAATGTGGGAACACAGCACATGGTGAGGCAGACACAGTCTCAGGCAAAGAGGAAAATTTGCCTGCATTTACTATTCAGATATCCAACCTGGAGATTTGAGTTAGATCCTCAGCTGCTGATGTATAGTTACAGCACGTAGGCACCATTTATAATCTTTTTCTACTCTCTCTCTGCCCAGCCAATCTACTGTAGCCCTTTAGTTTATAGACCTTCCTCCTGAATAATTCTGTGACTATGTGGAGAAAGGGATTGTTGCTACGCTTGGGTAGTTACAGAGGACACCAGTCCAGCAACAGTAGACAGGGCAGAGAGCAAAGAGGTATTTCTTCAACATGGCACATTCTCCACTGGCAATGGTCTGCAAAAGCAAAACTTTCTTGACCAGCCACTAGATCAGATTTCTTGAACTTGACTATTTCCAGGGCTGT